>NC_135339.1:41980384-42619403 GCF_023851605.1 Tamandua tetradactyla
TCCTTAGCAATTCTATAATGGAATTCTAGAGTGACTGGAATATATTTTGGCTTTGTTGGAAGGATCCTTAAGGTCAAATATTTCTTCTCTCTCTGCATGAAAAGATACTGAGAAGTAATACGTTAAAGCAGAGAATCTAACAATAGTGTAGTTTCAATTTAGCATATTAAATATAGGCTACCTAGTTTTAAAGAGAAAGATACAAGAGATATATGTAAAAAGTTAAATGATGGAATCAGGTTCATTGATCATCCCATCAGTTAAGTGATGGGATCAGGTTCATAAATATTTGGGCATTTATCAAATAATGGCGATATCTAGAATATTAGTTTCCAAGCTGCTAAAACAAATACCATGTATTTGGCTTAAACAAGAAAATTTATTAGCTCATGGTTTGGAGACTAGAAGTCCAAACTTGAGGCATCGGCAAGGCGATGCTTTCTCCCCAAAACCTTGCATCCTGGAGCAAGTTGCCTGTGATCCTTGCCTGTTCCATGCAATGCACATGTCAGTATCTTCTTTCTTTCCTGGGTTCTTTTGACTTTCGACTTCTGGTTGCTCCCTCACAGCTTCTCTCTCTGTCTTCTAGTAATAGTATTAAGACCCATCCTGATTGAGTCGGGCCATACCTTAAGTGAATTAACTTCAATAAAATTTTCTCTTTACAGTGCATTCACATAAGCAGGAATTGATTAAGATTAACAACACATGTTTCTGGAGAACATAACTCCAAGACATCACAATATGCTGTCTGCCACCATAGTATGCCCTCTGGACACTAAAAAAGGCATGTTCGTTTAATATGCAAAATACACTCATTACACTACTACATCCCAGAAACCTTAAGTTGTTTTAGAACAATGCTAACTCTAACATCTCATCAAAATCAGTTGTGGATGTGGTCCATTCTGGGGAAAAATGCCTCTCCATCTGTGGACCTCTAAACAAGAAAAATTATCTGTCTCCAACATGCAAAAGTGAGACAGGCATAGTATAGACAATTCCAATTGAAATTGGATCACAGGGTTCACGGATTTTAAACAAACCCAGATCCTAGATGCACAAATTCCATTAGATTTCCAGGACTAAGACTCATGTAAGGATTATTTTTGTCCTCTGAGACTGATGGAGCAGCAGCCCCACCCCTTTCCAAGTGCTTGTGTAGTGCCCAGCCTCTCCCCAAACAGTGGACATTGTCTGATGGGGGTGGCAGCTGCTCCCTGAACAACTGGATGCAAAGCTTGCCCTTTCAAAGCACTGGGGCAATCAGCCTGCCTCCTTCAAATGCAGGGGCAGCTATCACCCGTGTTGGTGGGCCTGCGCTGCTAGCTTGAGGAGATCTGGCTCTGCTTTGAGGTCATTCTTCCTTCAACTAGACCCTTCTCTGTCACTTTCAGTCCAAGCTGTCAGCTTGTATAAACCTAGTCAAATTTGTTAAAGTTCAAACAGGTCTAAACCATCAGACAATAGGTCTTTCCACAGAACCTTCCGAGATAACATTTCCAATCCTGACTTGCACTAAAATGGCTGACTGAATACATGTTCAGCCACACCCCCTTTAGCAAAGGGTTGTTCAGTTAAACCTTCAAATGGAGCCCTGTCTTCTGGGAACTTACTTCTCAAAAGCTCTGGGAGGTCCCTAATAGAGCCACTTCTGGTCCTAATCTCAGAGCACACTATTTGGATAGGCCCAGAATTCTCCAAATTATTTGTTGCTTGTTTCTTTGTGCTTACCACTTCAATCCTCGGTTTATCTTTTTCTTCTGTTTTTATCTATAAGCTGCAAGGAGAAACCAGTCTACACTTTCCACATTACCTTGGAATTCTCCTCAGCTAAATATCCACGGTCATTGCTTTCCAGTTCTGCCTTTAATCCAACATCAGATCACAATTTCACCAAGTTATCTGATACTTTATAACAAGGATTGCCTTTCCTACAGTTCCTAATAACACATATATCATTTCCTTCTGAGGCCTCATGGAAGTACTTTTAAGTGTTTCTACCAACAGTTCCTTCAAAGCAAACTAGAGTTTTTTTTTTTTTTAATTTTATCAATCACTGCACAATTCTTCTAGCCTCTCTGCCCATTACCCAAATTCAAAGTTGTTTCTACATTTTTAGGTATTTGTAACTGCAGCTTCCTACATCCAGTACCAACAACTTCATTGATTTCCTAGCTGCTAAAATTCATATCATATAGAGGGTTTGTTTAAATCATGAGAATTTATTACTTCATGATTTTTGAGGCTAGGATGATTGCAAAATTGAGGCATCAAGAAGGCAATCCTTTTCCTTCAAAGACTGGCATTCTGGGCTTGCTGTTGGCAATTCTGGTCCTTAGCTTTTCTATCACAAGAATGTTCCTAGCAGTGGACTTCCAGGGAAGATGGTGGTTTAGGGAAGCCCAGGACTCAGTCCTTCCAAGAAAACAATTATTGAACAGACAGGGAATTTCTGAAACAAATATTTTGAAACCCCAGGGGGTATAACATCCAAGGAAAAGTGGGAAGATGAAGTTGATAAATTATGGTAAAGTGTAAATTGCTCTCTCTCTCTGTGTCCATCCCCCACTTTCATGGCAGGCCACTGCAAGGATCCAGCCCCTAGCTAGTTGCTTAAAAAAAAAAAAAGGCAAAGAAAAATTCTCTTTTTCAGGAGCAGGGTCTTGCATACCTGATCACTCATTCTTGGCTTTTGATTGGCAAATTTGGATCTCTGGGTCCTGGCTCTGAGGGGAGCTGTTGTTTCAACCCACCCTGGAGAAAGTCAATGGTACTGTAAGATGTTACTATGAATAACTGCATGCCAATAAATAAGATAACTTAGATGAAATGGACAAGTTCTTAGAAACACACAAATTACCTACATTGGCTCAAGAAGAAATAAAAGATCTGAACAAACCAATTACTAGTAAAGAGATTGAATCAGTAATGAAAAAACTTCCAATAAATAAAAGCCCAGGGCCAGATGGTTTCAAAGGACATTACTACCAAAAATCAAGCAAAGCAACTCCAATTTTGCTAAATCTTTTCCAAAAAATTGAAGAGGAGGGAACATATCCTAACTTATTCTATGAAATCAACATTACCCTTATACTAAGGCCAGATAAAGATACCACAATGAAAGAAAACTGCAGACTAATGTCTTTTTATGAATATGAATGTAAAAAGCTTCAACAAAATACAAGCAAACAGAATCCAACAGCATAGTAAAAGAATTATACACCATGATTAAGTGAGATTTATCCCTTACATGCAAGTTTGTTGGATTTTGTTGATAAAATCCATCCATGTTAGGGGCACAAGGGTAGTTCAGTGGTAGATTTCTCATCTAACATGCAGGAGACTGGGGTTTGGTTCCTGGCTCATGCATTCCCCAAAAAACTGACAAACAAAAAGTTCCACAAATGGTTCAGCAATAATGGAATACTCACATGGAAAAAGAGCGACACCTGCCATGCAGCATACAAAAAAAATCCATCCATGTCATATGCCACATTAACAGAATGAAGAAAAAAACACATGATCATCTCAATCAGTGCAAACAAAGCATTTGACAAAATCTAGCACCACTTCTAGATAAAAACCCTTAGAACATTAGGAATAGAAGGAAACTTCTTCAGAATGATAAAGGGCGTATATGAAAATCTCACAGTTGACTTCCTACTTAAGGGTGAAAAGCTTAAAGCTTTCCCTGTAAGCTCAGAAATAAGACATGGATGCCCACCATCATCATTGCTACTCAACATTGTGCTAAAAGTTCTTGCCAGAGCAATTAAGCAAGAAAAAGAAATAAAAGGCATCCAAACAGGGAAAGAAGAAGTAAAACTTGTCCTATTTGCAGATGATATGATCCTATATAAAGAAAATCCTGAAAGTCCAAAGCAAAGCTCCTAGAACTAGTAAGTGAATTAAGCAAAGTAGGGGGGTTCAAGAGCAACTGAAAAAAAATCAGTAGTGTTTATCCACAAGTAATGAACAATAGGAACAAGAAGTCAGGAAAAAAGTTACATTCACAATAGCATCTAAGGGTCAAATATCTAGGAATAAATCTAACCAAGGTTGGAGAAAACTACAAAATTACTAAAGTAAATTGACGGAAACCTAAATAAATTAAAGGATATTTGTGTTAATGGATTGGACGATTAAATATGATTAAAATGGCAATACTACCCAGAGAAATTTATAGATTCAATGTGATCCAAATCAAAATCCCAAGAGCCTTCTTTCCAGAAATGGAAAAACCAGTCATTAAATACATATGGAAGGGTAAGGGGCCACAAAAAGCTAAATTGAAAAAGAATGAATTACAGGTTTCACGTGTCCTGATTGTAAAACATGCAACAAAGTCACAGTAATCAAACAGCCTGTTACTGGCACAAGGACAGACATCCATACCAATGGAATAGAATTGAGAGCTTAAAAATCAACCTTCACATTCATGGCCAATTGATTTTTGACAAGGTGGCAAATACTACTGAAGTGGCAAAGATAGTCTCTTCAACAAATGCTGCTGGGAAAACTGGATCACCATTTGAAAAAGAAAGAAGACCCCTACCTCACATCTTATACAGAAGTCAACTGAAAATGGATCAAAGACCTAAATATAAGAGCTGAATTTTCAAACTCCTGCAAGAAAATGTAGGGAAGCATCTTTATGACCTTGTACTAGGCAATCGTTCCTTAGACTTTATGCCCAAAGCAGAAGGAACAAAAGAATAAATAGATAAATGGGGCCTCATCAAAAAAAATAAATAAACTTTTGTTCTTTAAAGCACTTTATCTTGAAAGTAAAACGACAACCTACACAATGGGAGAAAATATTTGGAAACCACATATTTGATATAGGATTAATATCCAATATAGGTAAAGAAGTCCTTCAACTTAATGACAAAAAGACAGGCAACCTAATTTAAAAAAATGGGCAAAAGATTTGAACAGACATCTTGCCAAAGAAGGTATACAAATGGCCATAAATCACATGAAAAGATGCTCATCATCATTGGCTGTCAGGGAAATGCAAATCAAAACCACAGTGAAATATAATTTCACATTGATTAAAATGACTTCTTTAAAAATAAGCATAAAATAGCAAGTGTTGGAGAAGATGTGGAGAAATAGAAGCACTCATTTAATTCTAGTGGCAGTGTATGATGGTACAGATGCTGTGGAAGACAGTTTGGGCAGTTCCTCAGAAAGCTAAGTTTAAAACTACCATATGACTCAAGAGAATTTAAAGCAGGGACTCTCACAGATAATGCCACACTAATGGCCATAGCAGTATTATTCACAATTGCCCAAAGATGGAAACAACCCAAGTGTCCCTCAACCAATGAATGGATAAATAAAATATGGCAAATACATATAATGCAACATTACTAAGCTGTAAAAAAGAATGAAATCCTGATACATGTGGCAACATGGATGGATCTTGAAGACATCATATTTTGTGAAATAAGCTGTACACAGACGGATGCATATTGTATGATTTCAATGATCTGAATCAATTAGAATAAGCATACTCATAGAGTCAGAATCTTGAATACAGGTTCCTAAGGGATGGGATGGGATAGAGAATGGGAAGTTAAGGCTAAAAATGTACAGGGATACTATTTGGAATGATGGAAATGTTTTATTAACGGATGGTGGTGGTAGCACAGCATTGTGAATGCAATTAACAGCACTGAAATATATGTGCAGGTATGATTAAAAGGGGAAATGTTGGATGGTATGGTAAAAGAATAAAAATGTTTTAGAAAAATCCCTGAAACTAGACTACACACTGAACCTTAGAGTAAATCATGAACTATGATTAATAGTGTGGTTATAAAAAGTGCTATCATCAATTTAACAAATGTTCCACATCAAGACGGGATATTGGTTGTGGGTTGCTATGTGGGGAGCCTGTGTTTTTATGCATGATTTTTTAATAAACCCACAGCTTCTCCAAGTAAAGGAAAACTAAAAGAAAAGATAAAGAAAGAAAGAAATACCCTAGCATTTAAAGCAATATACCTTGGGTTCAAATTCCACCTAATGCCTGGAACTACCACTGTGACAAATAAGCCTTGGTTTTTGTCCCTTTGTAGACTCAGAATATACCTACTTTATTGTAATGGTAATTTTTCTTGGGAAATTATCTTTTTATATAATTTTGTTGTAGCTTATTCAAGACTTTTTTTAAACCAAAAGAAAATACATTTCAAAGTAATATCTCTTAAGCCTCAAATTTCTCCCTAAAATAGCAGTGCCTATGTATAAACAAGATGACACAATGTTGTTTTCTTGAGCAGTTTGAATTCAGGTACAAACATAATATTTGATTTATAAAATAATCGGTAGTTTAGGAATGGGAGAAGATTGCTGACATGACATTAGCAAATGCAATGTAGTCCAAAAAAGCCCAACCTCTTTCTCTATAAAAATTAAATGCAACATGCTAAATAAGCCTGTGAAAGGTGCCATCAAAGCCTTGGTACCTGGTTGTTCACATATCCATACCTTTGTTTTGATGCATATAGAATCTGCTGAATTGCTGCTGTCCCTTTCTTCAAAACATAGAAAGGGAAGGCCTAGGAATTTGAATGAAAAATTTTAATTCTAAATTATTCTGCCTTTTCTCCAGTAACTGTCTCCTACTAAACAATGTTACCTGTTTGCATCAACCCAGACTGTTTTCACACATACCACACTTGACATAACAGTCAAGAATACATGCCTGGTTACACAAGCATTTTATTTTAATGCTGTTTGTTGTTGATGTTTATGTTCAATTGTGTATTGATAGACATATGTACAGATTACTTCTTCGAACAGAGTTTATTGAATGTTAGTTGATTGTTTGATACCAAATTGGGGCAGTTATTAATTTCTAGCGTATTTAAAATTTTTGGATGGCACAGAGTAAATAATTTCGATATTGTCTAATTATTTTATAATGGTTCCTTTTCTTAGGATATGCAAGTAGGTAAATTCCCTTCCCCTCCTTGGGATAACAATTTATGATATGACATTTCTATCTTTATATCTTTCTTTCTACTTTCATAAAATCCTGGGTTTTTGGTCTCTAATAGTGTACTAAAAGGACTCCTTCATCCCCTCTCCTTTTTGGTGTTTTCACCAGGGATCCAGTTAAGCCAAGTGGCATGACTAATTTCTAATTCTACTCAGAAAAAGTAGCATTCTTTCTGGTATTTTGGTCAGCAACAATGGTAAAGCCTGAAACGCTAATTACTCATTTATTCCTCAGGACTTTCACAAGATGTTGTGTTAACAGAACCAGGCACAGCAGGATTACCATCGGTTTCACCTTTTCCTATAAAATTAAAACATGGGTTAGAGCAAAATGATGCAAGGCTGTCATATTAAACTCTTCTAAGACATATCTAAGCTTCTGATCCTTTATAATTCAGGCCTAGTTCTATGAAATTTTCCAGGAAGTCTATTGCCATCTAAAATTATTTTTTAAATATTGCGTGATTGGTGTTATGGCTTGAAAGTATTCAAAAATGCATTCTTCCTATATATTTAGATAGAAATACTCAAAGTTAAGTTGATTAGTTTACAGTCTCTTGGGATGACACTTTATTACACGGTCACAGTATAAAGTGTTGGCCATTTAAAAATCATTATTTATATAACCTTTAAAATCAGAATATATGAAGTAAAGAAATGCTTGTAATATTGCCCATATAACTATTCTTTACTATTAAAATATAAATATGCGGTTTAAAAAATTCACACCTCACATACAGACCAAAAAAACCCCTAAAATGTTTCCCTGACATGCTTCTCCATTCCTTTTCTTTATAAAATCCCACTACTTATTTTCCAGTGTTTTATTTCAAAATAAATATGTATATAGAAGTGTAAACACATCCTGATATATACCATGGCTTCTTTTTTTACACAAAAATCATCATACTATGTACACTATTTTGTAGATGTCTTTTCATGTCACAGATACAACTTTTGAAATAAATCCTTAATGGATGGTAGTATGTTATACCATATTATTTGTTGTGGGGTACTTCATGACTATTTACAGATTAATTTGAAATTATTAGGTCAATTAATAAACATATTTTCCTTTTAAAAATTTTTTATTAATGAAATCAATTAACATACGATATGAACATTCTTTTTTTCATCACATAGTTGTATATTCATCATCATGATCATTTCTTAGAACATTTGCATCAATTCAGAAAAAGAAATAAAAAGAAAACAGAAAAAAATTCATACATATCATACCCGTTACCCCTCCCTTTCATTGATCACTAGAATTTCAATCTACTAAATTTATTTTAACATTTGTTCTCCTATTATTTATTTATTTTTAATCCATATGTTTTACTCATCTGTCCATAAGGTAGATAAAAGAAGCATAAGACACAAGGTTTTCACAATCACACAGTCACATTGTGAAAGCTATATCATTATACAATCATCTTCAAGAAACATGGCTACTGGAACACAGCTCTACATTTTCAGGCAGTTCCTTCCAGCCTTTCTGTTACGCCTTAACTAAAAAGGTGATATTTGATTACTGCATGGTAATAACCTCCAGGATAACCTCTCGACTCTGTTTGGAATTTCTCAGCCATTGACACTTTATTTTGTCTCATTTCTCTCTTCCCCCTTTCCGTGGAGAAGATTTTCTCAATCCCTTTGTGCTGGGTCCCAGCTCATTTTAGGATTTCTGTCCCACGTTGCCAGATAGGGCCACACCCCTGGGAGTCATGTCCCACGTAGAGAGGGGGAGGGCAGTGAGTTTGCTTGTCATATTGGCTGAGAGAGGGAGAGGCCACATCTGAGCAATGAAAGAGGTTCTCTTGAGGGTGACTCTTAGGCCTAATTTTAAGTAGGCTTAGTCTAATAAACACATTTTTTGATATAGCAAAATTGCCCTCAGAGAGCACTTAACTAATTTGCCTGCTCACCAATGATGAAGTATGTTCTTATGCTGATATTGAATATGAGAAAAGAAAAAATATTGAACATCGTTTTCTTAAATTAGTGGCAAACCAAGAGGACAAATATGTATTATTGATTTTCCTGAAGTTGCATACCAGCTTTGATCATTACTTTAAAATATTATCATGTTATGGTTTCTATAATTGACAAATTTTGATAATAGTAACTTTCAAACAGTTGTCTGTTATTGTACTGAGGCTCGAAATTCTAGAATTTGCTTTACATAATAGGATCTTAACACGTGTGCTATAAGGTTGATAAACACATGGGAATAAATACAGTCTGAACACAGAAGAATATTCCCTGTTCCATAGATATTTCACATTTTAGTGAGTGAATTAAACTGCTACTGTTATATGCAATAATATATCAGCTTCCTTAGTCCTCCAAAAATTCTATGGGGTACATTATTTATTATTCTCATATGAGAAAATGGGTACATATAAAGGTATTTAATTTATGTGTATTTGTCTTGTTTCTTCACTTAAACTATAAATTCAACCAATGCAGAGATGGTATTTTACATTTATTTGACTCCCTCTCCATTATTTACCCTTACTATTTTGTATTTCAAGGCCCCACCCACGTGAATAATAAAAAATAATTCATATTCTTTGAAGGTATACTTGGAGATATCAAAGTTGATGGTCTGATATCCTTCTTTACAATATCCCGAGTGTTTTCACTTCTATTTCAATAGCTGTCACCACACACAAATGCTTGTTCTGTGAATGTACTGTTCAAGTGATGCTGACGGGAAGTTTTTGTTTCTTTGTTTTTGAATCAGTATTTTCATCTCAAACTCAGAGGTGAAGTAAGAAAATTTGGATGCAGTGTTTGAGATTCTATGTCATATACCACAAAGTGACAAGATACGTGGATACGCAAAAACGCAGTTCGTTTTTTTCTGAAGTCTAAGATAAAATGCTAATTATTCCAACATATCCTTAGTGTCAGACTAATAAAGAAAAAAACTGGAATCTAGATTCCTTTAACAAAAGGGAACATAGCTGGATTTAAAGCAAAACCTCCCAAGTGAATTCAGGATGTGCCAGTGTTACATTGTGTTTCATCTGTGCTTGGGGTCCTGACATAACATAGTTTTCCTGAGTTAGTTTCTGGCTATGGGTCAAGGTGATATGCAGGCCAAACATACAGATAATCAGGTTTACTTCAGAGACAATGTACCACAGTGGCAATTTACACTCCAGTGTTTGGATATTAAGAGGCGCTCATAAAATGCACTTTCAAAGGTACTTGAAATAAGCATGTAATCATTTTCAAATCTTACTGCTTTCAAGGACATCCTTGACTATGTCTGTTCTAGAGTACTGTTACATAATATTAGAGTGTTCAATCATGGAAAGACAAATAATTGCCTCTTCGTTCTTAATATGCAGTGTTTCTTGAGATGCTGAATTATAGCCCATGCAACTTTACGCATAAAACCTCATATGGTTAGATATCTAGGAATGTGTGGTGAGAGCTTGCCTTTATCGACAAAAAGAAAGTAGAGGCATATCTGAGGAGATCAATAGAGAGAGAGAGATGTACAATTCCAAGTGTTTAGAAACTTGGATTACCAAGTGTTTATAAATAACCAAATAGCCATTAAACATGAATGGATGGATGGAAGGATGGAAGGATCTGACAGCAGACAGATACATACATACATACATGCCAATTTACCCATTTTGTTCAGCTTTTCAGAGTTCGATTCAGCACCAAAATAGGAACAATACTGGATTTTTCACAGCCATTTTGGACCAAGCTAACTACATTTAACTTCTCTTTGGTAGGAGTGCTCATGATTCATGTGCTTGTGAATGAGGCTTTGCTTTTTTACCATGCATTCAGTTCTTAAAGCAGCCACATGGTGAACAAGCCCTGATTTGTTTTACTGGTATAGGAGATGAGAAGCAACACTGAGATGAAGGTTGTATGGCATAAGAGAACTGGGCTCTGGAATCAGAAAGCCTATTTTGAACCCCTGTTGTGCTGATTCCTATTAGATAAATGTCCTGTCGTGCACTTTAATTCTCTGATACGTCATTTGCAAAGTGGTATGTAAATGTTAGAGATGGTTTATGCATTGTGGTTAGGATCATACCAGATGCAGAGTAGGTACACTTTCTTCCTCTATCTATTTCCTAAAAATAGGGAATGTGTGCCAAGGGAGCAGGGAATGTGTGTGGTTGATTAGCTGTTTAGTTGGAATCAATCTCTTTTTAGTATCGATAATATAGATAAGCACTCATACAAGAAAAAAATAAAAATTGATTCCTCAGGAAAACATATATCTTGGCAAATAACCAGAAAAAAACATCTGGAGTGCATCCACATCTGCACTCAAAAAGAAAATCCTAAAATCCTGAAGCAGAGTACACTCACCTTAACAGACCATATCAAGACTCATATCTATACTGTAATAATTAATTACCGAAAATTCCAGTGAATTTGAGTGGTTTACCAGGTTGAAGAAGACAGCTTCAAAATATTTTATATTTTAGATTATTTTCACTGAATTCCAAGAGTTCTGGTCATTTGGTTCTGTAGGTAGATGCTTTAGCAGTCTCGACTACACTGCTGTCCAGCCATACGGAGCTTCCTGATGACTTCGGGCTGTCACCACTCAAGAGGGGCCTGCAGGCAATTTCTACCTCTGCTCCACTTATCTGAAGCTATCTCCTGAGACTGAGTGTAATCTGTTATCTAAAGTGACAGTGTCTCTCATCACTGACAATTTTTTATTCCCTTAGACTATTCTAGAATATGATAACTTTTCCCCATACACGAAGAAACCTGGGAAATAATTATACTTTATGCTTGCATTGAGCTGAGCTGTACATTCATTCCCAGCTTGTCTCAAGTTTCATTCCACTTCCTTAGCTTCTAGCAACCTAACTGGATTTTTCAAGATTACATTAGATGCCATTATGTACATTATGTACTTAGCTTGATATTATGGAACATTATTGCATCTTCCCTTAGTTCCCTAAAAGGGATAGGTATCTTTTATACAGGATAAGCAGAGATTAAACTGATGACAAAATGTTTTAAGTTAGGTCTGGCCTGGGCATGCTTTGTTTGTTCATATCTTCCCAGAATTCTCAGATAAACCGCTTTCAAGTTTATATTGATGGAGGGCTGAACTAGGATACTGAGTCTTTTTCCTGACACAAATAAATACTTCCTTGAAGGAAAAAAGTTTGAAATTAAAGCAGAATTTTTGAATCAAGTGTTGCTGGGCTTATCTTTTCTTACAATGAGAAGTCCAGGAGTTATATAAAATGTTGTGATCAAGTAAGAATAATGAAAAGATCTGATGGTAGTCCTAAGAGGTTCAGGGGTCGTTAAAATTAATGTAGAAGACCATAAAATTTTGTTATTTCAGTATTATATACTCTGTGGTGTGTAGAAAATTGTTTCTCGTGTTCTCTTATGTTCTTCTCATGTCCAAGGTTATATCCAATTTTAGTTTTTTTTTAATTGCATTCCCCTGTTATTTTGCCTATATCTTCTTCACCACCATATTTTTATCTCCCATTGTAGACAGAATGATCTTTAAATAATCTTAAGAATGTATTGAAATAACAATTTCAATACATATGGATACACAGTGCATTGTACATGTATTCTTTTGGATTTTATTGCCTATTGTTGTAGGTCTTACACTATTTATATGTTAAACTCTATATTGCCTTGATTTCTGGAATGCTTGAAAATCAGTACTGGTTCTTATGCAACCAACTTTGCATGAAATAATAAAGAAAACTCTGAGGCCAAGTTTTACTCTAGTGCCGCTATGTATAGAAACAATGAAGCACTATTAAGTAAGCAGAATTTTGGATTGAGAATGAGGTTTTAATATTAAAGTGAGAGAAGTTTGGTGATATTTTTTGAGATTTTAGTTATATTTAAAATATCTAGGACTATTTTTGTTCAATTTTAGAGCCAGTCTTTAATATGGATCATTACCCTGGACTTATCAATAGGATGCATATTTGATTATAAATATTATATTAAGCATATGCATTGATTCACATTTGAATTAAATATGTTGCGTAGGCTTTAGGGTGCTCCATATGTCCTCTGAGTAGTAGACTAGCTAGGTGTTCTCTTCCTAATGCAATGGCAGAAGTAGAAGAAGGCAAATGGAAACAAGTCCTCTTACTATACAGGCTCAGGACTAGCACACTGTCACTTACATAAATATATCATTGGTAGAGAAGTATACCCACCCAGTGATGAGTCATGGCAAGTATGGGCATGCAGAAGATACTTAAGAAATGCAACCAATAATGCAATTCATCGCACTCTAGAACTCCTATTGATTGGATGTTATATCTCCTCTTTAATTGCAGTTAGTTACCATTTCTTTTCATTATGCTACAATTGAGAAGATTCCTTGTGACTTTCTTTTCTAACCCTTCAATTGATTTTTTCCCTATCATAGTTTTAATGTACCAAGAATATTTTCTTGTTCTCTGAATGTTTTGCTTTTTTTTAAACATCTTGTTTTTATTTTCTGAAATAAGTATTTTCAACTCAATAACAATGTTAATTATGTGCATTTTGAGGTTCTCTTTTGCTTTGCAACATGTCAGGGTTGTTTTTTTCCTGCTTGGTGTGTTTTGTTTCTTTTTCATGTTAAAGGTTCTTCTCCAATAACTGCTTGTTTTCATTATCTCATTCATATTTAAGACTGATGAACGAGAAGTTACAAACACTGCATATGTGTATGCATGGGAATTTATGGGCCTCACACAAAGATGAATTCTTCAATTTCCTGTGTGGAAAAGGCCTGTATAAAGCTACTGGCAATATAGGTTATGAATGGAAGAAGTTTGGGGTCCCTCTCTTTAATGTGAAATTTTCAGTTAAACCCTTTGTTGTTAGTATTTTCCTTCATATCATCCTCACCTGTGTGACCATGGCTTTTTGGTTCAATTTTTCTGAACAGTAACTCAGGCATTATGCTAAGGTGATGGAGTGAAGTTGTGTAGCTGTTTGGAGTGGAGGAAAAAAGATCAGGAAGTCCTCATATTCCAAATATTTTTACTAATTCCCACATGGGAGAGCACTCAATGCCTCCATTTGTATAGTCGTTGACCAATTCATGTGCTTTTACTATTTAATTCCTTTTAGTAATTCAATTAAGTTTTGGTAAGTTTTGAGAAGAGGGCTAGAGATAAATGCAAGTTTTCATTTCATTATATTTACCTAAAGCTCTAACAGGAGCAAATTACAAGAAGAATATAACCAGTTCCAATGGTTTTTTAGAAGATTTATTTTCCATGAAATTACATAATATTGAACTTCAGTAGATATTATTAATATCTATATTATAGAGACGAGAAAACCAAACCTTAGAAAGATTAAATAAATTGCTCTATGTTTCACAGTAATCAGTGTGGAAACATGGGTGAAACTGAGATCTGTTTAACTCCAGAGGCTTTTCACATGAGCAGACCATTAATTAGGCTCACAGACTACAGAGACCAATAGTTTCTTTATATTCAGAGCAAATTCTTATTAATCTTTTCACAATTATGAAAAATGTCCCAGTTAATGGTGGTAGAAAGAGGTTAATTTTTTTCTCTCTTGTTTGGAAATCTTTATCTCTTTGAATCACTGTAATTCAGATAATTCTCCAGGGATATAAAAAGAAGCAAGGAATTCAAGGTGTTCAGACACCAATCTAGAAAGTTAAACAGACTTTTCTGCCTCATTAACAAACATTGAGGAAAGAAGAGTAGAGAGAAAACAAGCCATTGACAGTGACATTTCTACATTCACCATTTCTATGGATTTTCTTTGCTCAGATATTCCAATAGGCATGATTGCAACCTTAATTTTCCTGTCATTTTTTGACAGTTTCATTCATATTTAATCTACATGTCAGTTCTTTTCACCACCTTCTTTCTCTGAAATGCTGTGCATTCTTACCTGTAAAACAGATATAAAATATCTGCTATTTTAAACATTTTCGTCAGCTTAGCTCTTGTTTTTCCTGTTCAGCAGTCATAGGATGGATATATGTTTGAACGTCATTTGGCATAATTATGAATGCTTTTCACTGTTTTCAACTAAATTTCCAAACAGTTTGTTATTTGTCTCTCTGTTATTTTTTACCACATCGATAAAAGAGGACTTCCACTTTCTATGTTTAAAGCCCCGGCTAAATGGAGGATTGACACTGTGGCAGAGTGCTTGGTGCGCGTCTATTTTTGGCACTACAGCAACAATGGATTGTAGATTTCCTATTCCTTGCTACTTTGGAAAGAGCATCTTATTTCCAATCAACTTTGGCAATATCTGTATTTTTCCTTTTACATCAAACCCGAAGGAAATTGTCTTTGTTTTCCAGACCTGTTATCACAAATATCACATAATGGATTTGCTTAAACATTGGGAATTTAACTTCTCATGGAGTCTGGAAAATTTGCTTCCTCCCAAGGTTGGTAGCATTTTAATGCCAGATTGCCTCAGGTCTTGGGGATCCCATGCTTGCACCTCTGCCTCAGTCATGTGAAAAGTTCCTCCTTTTTCTTCTATAGTTTCTTCTATTTCTTCAACAATAGTTCCCACTATTGTTGATTTTGACTCTTCACTGTTGCTGTCTTTTTATAGGGCTTCCAGTAATCTGAATTTTATGTCCACCCTCATTAAGTTGTATCGCATCTTAACTAAAAGAATAACATCTTCAAGAGATCCTGATTACAATGGATTCACACCCATAGGATTCATATTATGAACATATCTAAATAGGGGTACATAATTCAATCTCCCACAGAAATATTTTATTTATTCTTAATTTACTTCAATGAGAAGATCAAGTAATAATTACTTTCTATTTCTCTTTTAGCATAATACATAGCTGTATGCAAACATTTGATTCCAAATGTATCTTTCACATTCTTAAACATTACTCATCACAAATTGTCAGGCCATATCAATTAATCAGGAGGTCCCAATTAGGAAAGAGACCCCTTTTTAGACTTTTAATTAATAAATACATATGCAGACATATGCACATATGGAAAAGTCTTTTAAACATAAGACATTAAATTGCAATTCTCATATCATATCCACCAAAATAACCAGAGAATTTTAGTCTAAATTCCCCTATTTATCCTGGATTTGTAAAGTAATAGCAATTTTTCTTTTTCTCCTGATCTGGAATTCTAATTCTGTATTCTGATTTTTAATATAAAGGAAAACAGATGATACATGATTATCATTTTACTAACTTTAAATGGTCTGGTAAATAGAATTAAGTACTCCAACTTAGACATATGAATCTAAATCTGCATTCTGGGGGTATTAACCCATTGTAAATAGGAGTTCTTGAAGATGTTATTTTCAGTTAAAGTGTGGCCCAACTAAAAGAGATTGGGTCTCTCTCTCGTTCTTTTTTTTTTTGCAAGGGCAGGCATTGGGAATCAAACCCAGGTCTCCGGCATGGCAGGCAAGAACTTTACCTGCTGAGCCACCGTGACCTGCCTGACTGGGTTTCTTAATCAGAAAACATTCTGACAGTCACCAAGCCACAGAATGGACCCAGAAGCTAGAAATCAACAGAAACCAAAAAAGAGACAGGAAAGGGCATCATCATGTGACTGGAGACAGTTTGCACTAAATTTTGTTGCTATGCCTCCTTATCCCTTTTAGTCAGGAACAATTACATAATGTATTTTTTCATAAAATTTACTCCATTTTTAAAGGTAGTGTTTATCTTGTTCCTCTGTCCCAAAATTTCTTTTAGTCTGGAAGTTAGGTCTACAAGTTTGATTAGATTTAGATTAAAGACTTCTGGTCAAAATAAGTCATAGATGGCATAGAGTGTAGCATCAAATTTTGAATTTTTATCCTTTCAAGCTGAAAAAATAGTACCTCAGTGTAGTTTTCATTTGTGATTCTTCTATTGTGAGTGATGTTGACCAACTTTTGTATGTTTTAGGGTCCTTTTTAAAAATGAACTATCAGCTAATAACTTTGCTCACTTTTCTTTTGAGATTAAGTTTTGTTTTCATTTTAAAATCTCTTGATATACTGTGGAAATTAGCCTTTTTGTTTGTGATCACCACACAAAAGATTTGTTGTCAATTTTATTTAACATAGCCCACTACCTAACAATCTGTTTTCTGAGTCTTGATTTTGAGTAATAGTTCGAAAAGCTTTCCCAGTTTACAGATTATAAAAGAATTCATTCAAAATATTCAAGTAGATACATTTTTGTCTGTATATTTTGGATCCATTTGAATCTGGGTGTGGTATAAAGAATAAATCAAATTTATCTTCACAAAATGCTATCTAGTTATTTAAAACATTTATTAAAAGGCCCCCTTGTCATATACTAAATTTCTTTCTTTACTTGTATTTGTTTGTGGAGTTCCTTATTCTATTCCGTTACTATGTCTTTTTCCTATCTGTGATCTCTAGTCTAATGTAGGAATACGTGGTGCCATTCTATTTTTTCAAATCTGTTTGTGTCATTCAGAACTTTGTTTTCTTCTTAGGGATT
The DNA here is from genome assembly GCF_023851605.1 of Tamandua tetradactyla. NCBI lineage: Eukaryota > Metazoa > Chordata > Mammalia > Pilosa > Myrmecophagidae > Tamandua > Tamandua tetradactyla. The sequence goes on from NC_135339.1 coordinate 41,997,888, forward strand.
GCTGTAGGTCCGACACATCATTTATAGAGTTTTTCCATTTTACTTTTTATTGCAAATAAAGTTATATTTAACCCTTCCCTTTTGATACATAACTAGAAGACTCTATATAGAATGTTCATTTGCTAAAATAGGGATAAAGTTTCCTTTCTTTTTGAAAACTATGATGGAAATTATCTAACACAAATAAATATTTCCACATACAATCACTTACCCCCACACTTACCAATTCCAAATTTACAAATAGACTTGCAAGTTCTTTAATTACTTTAAAATTTCCATAAGTACGTAATAAAAGCATCCCCTTTATACAAACTTGTTTAGACAGACAATGGTCTGCAGCTTTACTTTACTTTTTACACTTATGCTATTATTAAGTAATGGGAAGTCTTTGTGAAATGAATATAGACTTCTCATGATGGTGGTTAGGCTCTCCTATGGTACTTTCCTTTCATCATCTTAAATAATCAATAGAAAATTCTCTGGAAACAACCTGAAGGCTAGTAGAAAACAAAACTACGCAAAGGAAAGCAAAAGCAAAAACAAAACCCACAGCATTTTATACTTTGTTTATACTATTTATAAATAAGCTATATATCTAAAATGCCTCAAATGTTTAAAATGCTTTGTTGAGACTGCTATGCCATTAAAATAAAAATGTAGGGTTTTTTTTTTTTTTTTACTAAATTTTCCTTCAACCCAAACAATTTTATGTCTGTATATTTTAAAAGCCCTGACTCTTAGAAAATTTTATTTTTCCTGGTATAGTTAGAGGAGTAAATTCTTGTGTTTATCTTTTATAATGTCTATTTTAATAATTTTTCTGAAGGAATTTAAAAACAAGATGATAGAAATCTAAGGCCTTCGAAACAACATGTTTATGCTTGATTGTACTGAGTCACTTTCCTTTGCGGTAGTAGTATTTGAATGCCTCAATTTGGTTGGATATAAACTAATTAATGTGACTAATTAGGAATATCCAGCTTTTGGTTAAGGAAATGATAATGTAATAAAATAATAATATTATTAAATATTTTTGAATATAGGAAATTATTAAAATATTATCACATTGCCTATAACTCAATCAATAGAAGTTGACCTGGAGAACTGTTGTTGACATGCATTCAGCTATTTATGACAAGTAGGAGAAAGATTTCTCAATTAAAGGATACTAAGTCTGGCTAAATTCTGTCATACATTTTATTTTAATTTGTTTCTATCTATTTATTAATACAAATAAATATCTGTAACTTTTCTGGCTTTTAATGAGAACTATGAATCCAGACTTTATTAAAATTCCTTTTCTTTCCCACCCTTTTTTCCCTGTACTTTCTCTTTCTGGCACAGGATCAAAGTGCTTCTCCTTTCCTCCTGTCCCTCCTCATTTCCTTCCTTTACTTTTTCTTTCTTTTTTTTTTTTTTCATATGGGCAGGCACCAGAACCCAATCAGAGTCTCCAGCATAGCAGGTGAGAACTCTGCCACTGAGCCACCGTTGCCTGCCCCCTTCCTTTACTTTTGGAATTTAATTCAGCCAGTATTTCCTGGAGGAGGAGGGTGTAGGGGTAAAGCAGTGAACCTTAGCATCCCCATTCTTTGTTTTCTGTATTATTTGGGCTACAAATAGATGGAATCATGGTGATAATACTACAGTCCAAACAGATACCAATTGTCCTCACTGATTTGATGTTTTAAATTATTTAATAACTTTTGCTTTTTTTTTTTTTTTTAGTAATAAATAATACATGATAAAATTCAGGGCGAAAAATACTAAGGCATATTAAAAATAATAGTTAATGCTCTCTGTTACTTCCCCTCTTACTCTTCTATTCCCCCACTCTCCAGGTGACAGATGTTGACTGTTTGCATCAATACTTTCACATTTTCCTCTAAGCTCATACCAAATAGCTATACGCCCACACAGTGTATATACTTATGATATTAATTCATTAATTATCCTCACAAAAGCATCATACTCAATATATTGCTTTTAACTGAATTGTTTTATTTACTGACTTTCAGTTTCTCATACAATCCGTTATCACGGATACTCTCTATACAAAACTTGGCTACCGTCAATCTTTCTCCTATAATAGTGTGTTATATTTATGTAATAGAATAGTATCTTTCAAGTACATGATTATGTATATTTTTATCAAATAAGTACATCTTAAATCATGTCCTTCAATTATAAAAGTGTCAGGTTTAACTATAACAAAATAAGTTATGACATTATAAAGATAATGAAAAATAAAAATACTATTAAAGACATTAATATAGACATAACTAGACAATTATATTATGCTTGTGCATGAGTAAACCTGACATCAATATAGCAATTATCTGTACATTTTAACTTGTAAATTCACTGCAATTTTAATAAAAATCACAGCAAGGATTCTGGGGAAGTTGTTAATCTTATGAAACTTATTCTAACATGATTATGGAAATATAAATAGCCAAGGAAAAAAATAAAAAAGTATTTGAAAGAGAAAAGGTGAGAGATTGGCTTTCTATTTGGATTTATCAAGTGCAGAAATTAGCAGTCTAATATGGTAAAGTCATAGATAAAGACCATTGGAATAGATAGTGGGGCCCAGACTTGATATATAGCAGAGAGGGTCCTGCCCATCAATGGAGAAAAGATAGACTGATCACTAAATGGTGCAGGGACAAATGGTTGTATATCTGAGAAAAAGGTAAGAAAGATCCCTGACTCACGTCAGGCATAAAGATCAACCCTAAGTGAACTAAAATCTTCAAAGTAATAATGAAACCTTTAAAGTCTTCTTAAGATTATGTAGGGAAATATCAGGAGGTTCATAGCAAAGAAAAAACACAAAATTACAAATCATAAATAAAGATGAACATATTTGATTACCTTCACATACTCCCAGTTCCTGTTCTAATACTGATTGATCATTGAGGTCATTTCTGATCAATACATATTTGAGAGCATTCCCTGTCATAGTCTCCTTTGCTTTACTTCTCTTTATAGCAATTATTACAGTCTGTCATGGCATAGATACTTCAATATGTTCATTTGTAGCTATCTACAAACGTCTGCCTAGAACCGAGAACAGTGCTTGTCGCGAGCCGCACATTTAGGGACATCCATCTTCAGGTCAGGGATAAGGGCTGCCTTTGGGATGAGGAGGAAGGAACTGGGATCTTGGAAACTTCAACATTATTTAGTTTTAACTGGATGACAGTACATGCATGCCAAATGTATTATTCATATTTTCATTCCTTCTTGTATACGTGAAATAGTCCATAAAAAGCAAAGTTTTGGAAAACTCAAATAAGTGGCGCATCCATTAAATATGCTTCAGATTATGGAACACTATAATAACAAGGAAAAGTAGGTCTGAGGAGGCCTTGGGCTGTGTGTGCACACTCAACATGGGTTGCAGTTTTGTAAACCCTATGAAATTAATCAGATTTAACGTCTTTAGAGATTTTAACGTACCAAACAAAGATAACAATTCTTGAATTATCTGGGTTAGTTCTTATAAGCCTTAATAACTGATGGAAAGATCTGAGAATTTAGTACAGAGTCCGCAGATGTGGTTTCCAAGAATCAGTCACAAACAGCATATACGTTAGCGAAATCATCTGGAGGATGGAGTCACGGTCATGAACACGGTTTTAAGTAGGCAGGAGACATACTAGGAGATTTTGTTACTGTGATTGCAGTTCCCTGCATCAAAAACAAACACAAACAAAAAAATAAAGACAACAGTCAAGTCTGTCAGTTTTATTCAAGTAGATAGTGAATAGTCTCTGCACAAATATTTAATCAAAGATGCATTACTTTTCACTTTTTGATTTATGTCAGGCTGTCATGTGAATACATTCTATGCTCTAATATGTTTGTAATTGAACTGTAAATACTATGCAAAATCCTAAAATTTCACAAAATTGATATTTGGGGGACTAAGTCTAGTTTATATATATATATATATGTATTTATTTAATTTTTTGCATGAGCAAGGAAGGTCTCCAGTATGGCAGGCGAGAATTCTGCCTGCTGAGCCACCATGACCTGCCCCTTTACGATGTTTTTAAACAGAAGGTGATGGTTGTTTTATATCTTAATGAATCTTCTGAAAGAAATTTGAATTCACTTGGATGTTGGATTTTGCATACTCATGCTCAGAATAATAAAACTTTTTGAGCCATGTGTTTTCTCAAAGCTTTCTCCTTTCTGATAATAGCCTAGGTAGAAGTAAGTTCCTAATATAATTCCGTCCAGTTTAAAGGACATTTCTATTATCAGCATACAGTTGGTTTACTTATTTAAAATTACATGGGTGGGCCACAGTGGCTCAGTGGCAGGGTTCTCGCCTGCCATGCTGGAGGCGCAGGTTCACTTCCTGGTACCTGCCCATGTGAAAAAAAAAATTATATGGTCCTTCTCCCAATCTTTAAGGTTATTTAACAAATGATGAGTATGACTGTTGAACCATTATATTGATGTTTCTTTTAGTTTCTAGTGTCTTGGAGCAGCCAGAAGGAAAAACCTGAAATTGTGGAACTGTAACCCATACCATCTGAAACCTGTTCTATAACCACTGGTTACCATGTACTTCAAAAATTGCTGCTTTTTTATATGTCATATTTCACAATAAAAAATATTTTAAAAATTATGTGGTAATTTCAGTTTTCTTTTTGACCTAAACATAACAGAAAAGTAACTCTAGTAAATATATTAATATTATTTGTATTTCTAAAACCATTTCTATTTCATTTAATTACCTTATCCCTCATTGAGAATGTCTTCACTCCTAAAATGAATTAAGTGATCAATACATGTACTCCTGGAGTAAAAGCAGAAAAAACAGCTTTTCTCAAGGTCAAAGATACTACTTTCAGAGTGAATGAAATTAAATTATCATTAGGAAGTTACAACTCCCAGTGATTAATATACTTAGCTGAGATAGGGAAATCCAAGCCAAAAATGTACTGTATAGAAAAGGTCACAATATATCATAATTACATGTTTAAATCTCTACCTGATTCAGAGAGAATGTAAACCAAGTTCATTTCGCCCTTTGACTATGCAGATATTTCCATCTACTTCCTTCCTTCTTCCCTTTGTCTTATATTTTCCTTCCTGTCTATTTATCTACCTACCAATTTATCATCTACCTATCAATATTGCTTATATATATATATGTACTTCTCAGTGATTGTTTATTTAGTTAAAAGTGATGTAACAAATGAGTTTCATGGTTATATATCTGATAGTTAAATAATCACAAATGACTCATCACAAAAATTGGGGTGGGGAAAATGAAGGGGGTGGGGAAAATGGTGCTACCCTAAGTAACTTTGGAAAGTAGTAGAATCTGTAAGATTAAAGGCAAAAGATTCTGTACAAAAGCACTGCATTTTAGTTGAGAGAGTAATTTCTAACGACAGTATGAGTTAAATATTTGATACTGTTGCATATATATATATATACTGGTATTGAACAAATAATTAAATGAATAGCTAATGATCCATGAGGTATGGATTAGAATATGAGACATAAGAAAAAAAAATCATGTTAAGCTACAGATAGATAGTTGGATAAATATAGAAATATTTATAGATATGTATATGTTTGTATATATGTACACACACACATATATGTACACATGAGTTAGTGTACACAAATGTATTTCCTTATTTTGACAGCAGAAAGACCTAGAAACAATGACAATCTTAATCAATTAGCACACCTAACACCTAGATCTCAGTTTGTAATATCACTCTCCAATAAAAGAACCAGAGATTCTTGGAGACATGGCTAATTCTAGTCCTAATTCTAGTACTGGGGCAAGTGCTATACAAGATGAGCCTGGAGCATCTCTTTTTCATGCATGTCATTATTTTATTACCCATCTACCTATACACTGAATAAAGTGGGTTTCAGTCACCAAGTTTTTACAATTACACAGTTATAAGATAAAAGCTATGTAGTTATATAATCATCAAAGATCAAGGCTACTCGATTACAATTCAGCAATTTCCTTCTGGTTTTTCTAATACTAAACTAAGAAGAAATATCTATACGATGAATCAGTAAGTCATAATAATTTGTTAAATCTTAACTTCTCAGCTAAACCTCTTCCCTCTCACTTGATCTTTCTCTCAACCTTCAGGGATATCTGGGAGATGATATCATTCTAACACTTTTGCACTGAAAAGGGTGTTAACATTGTGGGGTAGAGGAGTGAAACTAGTTGATGTTCTTGGAGAGACTGAGCCTAGAGCATCTTGTTGTGCCAGACACAAGGAGATGCTATGTTAAAGGGAAACAAGAACCAACAGAAAGAGTTCCCTATGTCCAAAACGAGAAAAACAATAAGCACCAAAATAAATAAAGATTTGGGTTGTAATCCAAAGTTTAAAGTAAATATAAATATCAGTGGGTCCATATTGATTTAAGTAAATGATTGGAAAGATAAATAGATAGATGCATAGATAGATAGGTAGGTAGATAGAGAGGGAGGGAGGGAGGGAGGAAGGGAGGTAAATGGCAGAGAAGAGACAAATCTCTTGTGTAGAAGAATTCCAAATCATTTATGTAGATACACTGCCCTCAAGGAGATGGAGCATACATTTCCACTCTTTAAGTGAGGCCTGCAAGTAACTACTTCCTTCCAATGAGTAGAGTGTTTAAAGCAGGAAAAAGAGCACCTTTATTCCATAGGAACCTGACAAACACTACTTCAGCCAGGTGATCAATGATAGCATCAACAGTGATGTCTTGTTGGCTGATGAGACCCTTGATAAGATATGATAAAAATGATACTTTGCTTTAATGGTCTTCCTCCCAAGAAACCATATATTCCCTTTATCATGTCAAAGAAGTTTATTTGTAGTCATAGTTTTCTGAGTATTTTTATCAAGAAGAGGTGCTGGATTTTGTCAAAAGTCTTTTCTGTGTCGATTGAAATGATATTTTCCCCCCTTTCTTACTATTTATGTTCTTTATTACATTAATTGATTCTTTTATGTTAAACCACCCTTGCATACCTGGTATGATTCCCACTTGATTATAGTGTATAATTCTTTTAATATACTTTTGGACTCAGTTTGCTAATGTTTTGTTGCAGATTTTTGCATCTGTATCCATATGGGATATTGGCCTGCCATTTTCTTTCCTTGTGTTAACTTTATTAATCTTTGGTGTTAGGGTGATATTGGCTTCGTGAAAGGAGTCTGGAAGTATTTCCTCCACTTCAGATTTTTGGAAGGGTTTTTGCAGAATTGGTGTTAATTCTCCTTGGAATGCTTTTCCCATGAAACAATCTAGCCTGGTCAAGGGCTTTTCTTTGTTGGAAGATCTTTTACTCTTGATTCGTTCTTTTTACTTTTATTGGACTGATGAAGCCTTCTATTTCTTTTTGAGTGAATGTGGGCAATTTGTGTGTTTCTAGGAATTTGTCCATTTCATCTAAGTGATTCAATTTGCTGGCATGCAACTGTTCATAGTATCCTCTTTTAATCCTTTTTATTTCTGGATCCATAGTAATGTCCACTCTTTCATTTCTGATTTTAGTTATCTGCATTCCCTTCTTATTTTTTCTGTGTCACTCTAGCTAAAATTTTGTTGATTGTGTTTATTGCTTTGAAGACCCTACTATTGGTTTTGGTGATTCTATTTAGTTTTCTTTTATTTTCAATTTCATTTATCTCCATTCTAATCTTCATTTCCTTCTTCCTGCTTGTTTTGGGTTTAGTTTGTTCTTCTTTTTCTAAATCCTCTGTTTGTGAGATCCCCGATTTGAGATCTTTCTTCTTTTTGAATGTATCTATTTAGAGCTATAAATTTCCCTCCCAGCACTTCCTTTGCTGTATACTATAAATTTTGGTATGTTTTGTTTTCATTTCTCTCATGTCAAGGTATTTCTTAATTTTTCTTGTGATTTCTTCTTTGACTCACTAGTTGTTTAAGAGTGCGTTGTTTCATTTCCACGTAATTATGAGTTTTCCAATTCTCTCTCTCTGTTTCTCTTTTTTAGCTTCATTCCAGTATGTTCAAAGAAGATACATTGCATGATTTCAAAAATTTCAATTTATTCAGACTCGTTTTGTAACATAATGTGATCTACCCTAGAGAATGTTCCATGTGCAAAAGAGTAGACTGTGTATTGATACTTTTGCATGAAGTGTTCTATATCTGTCTGTTAGTAGTTGGTTTATAATATTTTCTAAGTCTTTTATTTTCTCACTGATCTTCTGTCTAGATGTTCTATCTATTGTTGAAAGTGTTTCTTGAACTCTTATGCTGTTTTGAAGCTATGTACCCCAGAAAAGCCATGTCCTTTCTCCTGATCCAATCTTGGGGGGGGGGGCAGCCATGTTTCTTTTAATCCTGATTCAACATTATGGGAAGGAAACTTTGATTGGATTGTTTTCATGGAGATGCGACATACCCAGTTGTGGGTGTGGCCTTTTGATCAGATGGAGATGTGACTCCACACATTAAAATTGGGTCACGATTAGTTTACTGGAGTCCTTTAAAAGGGGGGACATTTTGGAGAAAACACAATTACTTCAGAGCCGAAAGAGACACAGACATTTGGAGATATTTGGAGAGCCCACAGAAAGACCAGATGCCTAGACACAGATGTTTGGAGATGCAGAGCCCAGCGGACATCAACATGCGCCTTCCCATGAGATGCTCAGCAAGCCAAACCCAGAGGTATGTCCCGGAAGAGCTACCTGAAGGCCCACAGACAGAGTGGGAACCACCGGCATCAGAAGCTGGAAGCATGGAACTGAGACAGGGACCAGCAGAAGCCACAGCCATGTGCTTTCCCCATGTAACATTCATTGGCCTTCCTTGAATCAGTATAAAAAGAATTTGCAAAGATGTGGGGGCATGATATCGCACATCATGTTTGAAGTAGGGTAGATTTTGTTGAGCTGTTTAAAAGTGAGTAAGGTCTAGTTGTTTTTTTATACCAGTTTATGAAGGACTTACAGTCATATTAGAGAAGTGTTGGCTTTACCAGTAAAAACAGACCAAAGTATAACACCAATTTCATTTAGCAAAGCCACCCTACGTCCAAAATGTCTCATTTTGAGTACTATCTGTAACTATTTAAACTACAAAGATCCTTTGAGCAGAAGTCAAGTGTGAAATAATTCATTCTGGATTTTTTAAGTATAGGAGGATGAATAAAAACTAAAAAGTAAAGTCGATTTGCTTTATGAAGCAATATCTTTTAAATACTTTGTTCTGGTACAAAAAAATACAGGCTTCTTGACTCAACTATGTGCTTATCTATTATGTTGTAAAAACCAAATAAAACTGAATTAAATCATAAAGTCAAAATTACATATATATGTACACACACACATATATATAGTATATTTACTTTTAGGTATGCATATAAGATACCTGAACAAATATTCTCCAAAGAAAAAGTGGTCAGAAAAGTCTATCTTAAAGCCTGAGTTTAGATGGGCTGAGGGTGATAGTAAAATCCTCCTCCCCCACATAAAAAAAAAAAAAAAACAGAAAATTATGCCAATAGAATACTTCTTTTCAAAAGTAGAAAATTTTCTTATATAAATTACGTCTGTGGCCCCCAGTAATCTGCTAATCTTTCAAATAGCTAATGGTCATTTTTACTTTTTTCCAAAGAAAATATTCTTTAAAACACTACTTCAAAATGGACTAAGATATCCTAGTTACAGGAATTAAATCAGCATTGATAAATGAACATCTAAATAAACTGCTATTTAATGATGTGCTGTCTATTGATCTAGGATAGTCACTATAAGTTATACATTAAATTTGTATTAAATTTGAGTTGACATATTGAGTTATTGTGAGAATAGTGAACAGTGCTGTATGATGTGTGAATGTGGTGGAAAGTGGGAGTTTAAGAGTTATGTATGTCACCAGAGAGGAAAATTGGAGGTTAAAATATGGAAACGTATAACCCAGTGAATCTTGTGGAGGACAATGCCCATGTTAACTATACAAATATTAAACAGTTCTTCATGAACTAGAATAAATGGATGACATTATTAGAAGAAGTTAATAATAGATGCAAAACTATATAGGAAACTTATAGGAAAACTGTACCTTTTTCAAGCCATAGACTATAGTTAACAGAAATATTTTATTACTTTGTCATTAACAATAACAAATATACTACACTGATACTATGGATCAGTAATGGGGGGGTAAGGGATATGAAAGGATTTAGGTTTTTTTTTCATTTCTTTTCTGGACTAAGGAGAATGTTTTAAAATTGATCATGGGTTTGTATACACAACTACCTTGATGCTACTGTGAGCCAGTGATTGTATACTTTGGATGGTTTGTATGATGTGTGACTATATCTTAATAAAACTGCAAAAAAAAAAGAGAGAAAGTATTCAAATGGTGAGCCAAACATTTAGCAAACAAATTTTTTATCAAATGTATAGATGCATTTACTAACACAATTTTATACCACTTTAAACCTTTTATTATGTGCAATTCCATTTAGAAAAATCTTTCCCTTTTCTTAACCTGAGTTGAATTCTGTTCTTATCATTTTATATGCTGTTCCATGGTTTAAATTTGTCTGCTCAAATATTGAGGTTTCTTCTAATAGACTGTGATTTCTGAATTGAGGATGCCACCATGCAGTAAGTTTTTGTATATTCCACAGATCTAGCTTTATAGCTTGTACATAATAGATGCTTAATATATTTATTATTTAGTGCCTGCACCCTTGAGCACTGTGTTCTTTGTATTCAGTATTTAAACTTTGCTATGATAACAATGCAAGGCAGACATGTTAGGTTATTATGGTAGAAGTTCTTAGAAACTGCCAAAAAATTGCATAGTATGATATGATATTAAAAAATGTGGCCCAACTTTTATACAACCATCTTTGGATTATTACTTATTAGTCTTAAGATCTTGAGTCTTAAACTTAAGAACAACCACATACTTCATGAATTTTGCTATAATGCATTTATCACATTTTATGTAATCCTATTCGCCTTCTTTTTGTCATTTTTGTCTTTCAAATGCATTTTGACCTGAATATATCCTTCTCTAAATATTGTTTTTTTTTTACTGTTCTTAGATATGTTCACATTTTCTCCAAGTTATTTAAAAAATAAAGGTAGAGTATTTACTACAACTGTTTTATTTATTTCACATATATACATATACAGTTAAAATCTCTCAACTGAAAGAAAATATGTAGATTTTTCACATCAAAAATCTAAATTTCATAGAACAATCTCACTGTATAGTACCAAAGAGCCTAATTTGGATAGCATGTATTAATAGCATAAAAGACAAATGTTTAATCGAATGCCTTGAAATATTGTCTTTTTGTTTTAGTTTTTTAAATTTGTTTTTGCATTGAAAACCTTGTCTTTTTTATGCCTATTCTGAACTCAGAAATTTTAAAGAATAACTTTAAAAAAAAAGCAAGTAGCAATTACCTCTCTTATCTTTATGATATATTTTAAAAAGTGATAGAAAAAGAGGCTTTATATGAAAATAGTGATCAAATGAAATAACTACACTTGAGAATGTGTGGAAGGTTATGTGATTTCAAAAGGTTTGAGTACAGCATTTTTCCTTAAATAATATGTTTTCAGAGTATATCTATTTATTATATACTATTCATGCCAGCAAATTGTGTTGTGATACTCAAGATTTTCGCATCGTTTTATTTTGGGTCAGAATTACTAAATAAAACAGTTTTTTTGAGTTGTATTTCTTAGTTTGTTTTTTTTTTTAATAAATGTATTTCAATCTGAAATTCAATCTTCTCTTCTGTGGTGTTAGTAAATGGAAATGCCAACAAAATTTTAAAAATAACACTTAGATTAAAAAGTGTTAATGAATTAACACTTGAATTAGTGAATTCAATGAATTGAATTTCACATATCATGTACAACATTATGAATTTTACATATCATGTACAATATTATAAGGGAGTCACATTCTAAATAGCACAGAAATGTATAAAATATTTTCATTCTATTGCATAAGCCAAAATCATCAGGAGTATCATTTGCTCAGTTTATTCAATTCACCTTAATCTCTTCTATAATTTGATTTGTGATTTTAAAATAAAGCTATATGTATTTGTAGGATTTATTTTCCATCTAGTTTCCAGCCATATTATGTATATGTGTGTATAAATATATATGTATACATAAATATGTATATATACATATATATAATGCATTGTTTAGTATCACAAAATGTTTTCTAATTGTCACGTCAATGTTGTAAATCTCGTGCTATTTAATAAATAACCTTCAAACCATAAATTTTAGCAGAGGGAAAAGCCTGAAAATTTATGTTTGTCACTTCTACAGAACTATACTTCATTATGAAAGTATCTATGTCATTATTTTTTTGAGAGTGAGAATTTGACAACTTAATTTGCTTTTTTTCTATAAAAGCATTTCCGCCACTCAAATCTTCCACATACTCCAAATCAGTGCTCAGCCTCAGCAATATCACAGCTCACAAGCATTCAGGGCATTGAGCATTTGCCTCGTTTTTTGAAGAGATGGCACAAGTGAGGGAGGACAGCATTTCTTTGTGTCCTGACAAGTGTTAAGTCACAGGGTGGATCTTTTGAATTAGAAGTTGCATTTGCCAGCACTGACTGCAGCAAGAGATGCCCTTGGACTATTTAGCATATTTAAGGTAGGATAGTTTTGTGTTTTTTTTTTTTTTAACTTTTTATTGTAGTAACATATGTGATGCCTATCACAGCACAAGACCCGGGACTGTGAACCTCTTTCTCAGGACTAAGGGTGGTACTAGTCATTGGCCAATTTCCAACTCGCAATCTTGATTGACCAAGAAAGACAAACAAGGCTGGATCACATGATATCTACTAACATCACCAGAGCAGACAGTGCAATGCCCCAAATCCAGGTCAAAGGGTAACCCATCTTATCCCTTCCTTCCCTATAGCAACTGTGTCCAGTAATAACCTCATTTATCGTAAAAGGAGAAATTACTTTGTTGTTTTTGATGTTTTCCTTTAGGGAATTTCATTATCTTATATCTTTTATTGTGGGCACTTCTCATCTTGTCATATGCATTAACTTGCAATTAACCCTGTAACAGTGTACAAGTAAATCTGGACAAAATAAGTTTAATATGTTAAGCTTTACACTAGTCGGTATGTGTCATCCATAAATTTTTGGTTGTCATACTTAAGGACTGTTATTGTGGATAATAAAGGCTTCTGAAAAGGGGAACAAAGTACAAACAGATGCTGCTCATATAACCAGATAAGGTTTATTCTTTCTCTATTTGAAAATCTACATTTTTAACTTACTCCCCTCTAATATTTATGTATTAAAATACATAAATATTAGAAGATAAAGATTACTAAGAATAATAAATGTCTTGCTTAATAAAATCTTAGGATACACACAGAGTTGTCTGCCCCTGATGCACATCAAGACATAAGTTGCAGGGGTGCGAGGGTAGTTCAGTGGTAGAATTCTCACCTGCCACGTGGGAGACCTGGGTTCGATTCCTGGCCCATGCACTCCAAAGGAAAAAAAACAAAAGCAAAAAAAAAGCTGTGAACAAAATTCCCTATGATATATATATATCACATATCTGTCTCTGTGTGTGTATGTATAGATATAGAAATACATATATTTAGGGAGACATTAAAAAAGAATATAAGTTGCATATTTATTCAGGCATTCTATAAGATCAGAAAATTTCCAGCCTTTTTAGTTCTATAGATGGTAAGGCTTCTAGCCTAGGATAGGCTCTCCATTATAAAGCTCCTACAGGGAAATCAGTTAACACTTCTTGCCTTAATCAGAGGATTATTTTCCCGTTGGCCTAATAAGTCATCTAATTAGCTTTGGAAAGAGTGTCACTTGCCTGGTAATGTGTATGTGTATGGGCACATATCTGTGTATTCTCCTGCTCCCATTTACCTCTATTTATTTCTTTCCTTTCAGGTTGGCATTTTAGTGTTGGCATTTTAGTGTATTTTCTATTACTGTATGTTTTTCAGTTTGCTAAAGCTGCTGGAATGCAATATACCAGAAATGGGATGGCTTTTATAATAGGAATTTATTAGCTTACAAATTACAGTTCTTAGGCTGTGAAAATGCCCCAATTAAGGATCCACAAGACGGTTGCTTTTCTGAAGTCTGGTCAACTGCATCTGAGCATTTCTGTCAAGTGGGGAGGCACCTGGCCAGAATCTTCTGGCCTTTCTTTCCTGGGTTTCATTGCTTCCAGCTTCTGTCTTCCTCTCTCATCTCCACTGGGGGCTTTTTCTCTTAATTTCTCTGGACTTTTTCTCAATAAGCTCTCTTGGCTTTTTCTGTCTTTTATCTTTTCATAAAAGACTCCAGTAAAAGGATTAAGATCCATCTTGAATGGGATGGGCTACATCTCCAGTTGAAATAACCTAATCCTAAAGTTCCCACCTACAACAGGTCTGCACCCACAGGTAGGCTTTAAAAAAACATAGCCTTTTCTGGAGTAGTAACAGCTACCAACCAGCACAGACTAACAGGATTTTGTGTGGCCCCTTTCTAGAGACCACTTTTTCTGACCCCTCTCAGATATCTCCAATTACAGCCTGCCACTGACTTTTCCATTGCTTTTCCCTTCCTCATCCTTCCCCTTAGCCCAGTTGTATAGACCATCCATTGCTCCCTTTTGTCACATTGAGTGGTGGGAACCAACAAGAAAGAGTAAGTAAGACCAGGAATTAAAGGTGAGTGAAAATTAGAGATAAAAATATGAGCATTAGAATTGATGTTTAGGTTTGGAGTTGTAAGAGGATTTCTAAATAATAACTTCAAAATAAAAGAATAGAGCTGGAGAACTATGAAGCACAGATTCTCAATCATTTATAGCAAAATGGATTAATTCTAAGCAGGTAAAAGTTCCAAATTTCAAAATACTCAACCCAGAAATTTAGTGATCCAGAAGTGGTAGTGGAAATCCAGGCAGCAATTCTTAGTACATTGGTCTAAGGAGAACAGAGCCCTTATTAAGGAGAACTCACGAAGACTCACAAATTTTTTCCTAACATATACAAGGTATATAAAGCAAAATTAGACAAATACAATTCCTGTTGTCTTCTTAATCAGTGTCCCCTTATATCCTACTGCTTCATTTCCTGAACTAGTCTGAGTGCAGAAGGAAAAAATAGTCAGTTGATGTAATAGCATTATGCATCCTGCTTCATTTCCCAAACTAGTCTAAGAGTGCAAAAGGAAAAGTCAGTAGATGTAGTAGCATTAAGGATACATAATAATATTTTTATTTTATGGTTTTTGAATAAACAGAAATATTACATTTAGAACTTTGATCTCAGCCTTAACTGTAACATTCAAACAGCCATACAATGCAGTAAACAAAAAAAAACATTTTTATTAAATGTAATGGTAATGTAACAAAAAATTTGAACTTACCCATTAACAAGTAAATCATTTCAAAAACGTATTAATTTGCTTTTTTTCTCTTTTTTTCTTTTTCTTTTTTAATTTTTTTTCTCTCTATTATCGTTTTATTTCTTTTTCTGTTGTCTATTTCTTTTTCTAAATCGATGCAAATGTACTAAGAAACGATGAATATGCATCTATGTGATGATGTTAATTTGCTTTTTGCTCCACCTTTAGCCTCACAAGAAGCAAAGAAAAGGAAAAGCAATATTTTAAATATATATATGTTATATAAGAATTAAACAATTCTTATATATTTATTATATATTCTTATATATTTATTATATAAGATATAACTTATATAGCAAGAATTTCCTTTTTATGGTAATGGATGGAATTTGAGTTTTAATTTCCTATACACACAACACAGAACAAATGAAAAAAGAAAAGATCGTGTATGCTTTGAGGTTCTTTTAACCCAGTGCCTCCTCCTTCTATGTGAATATATATATAACTAAGCACAACCTTGAGACACAGTGTCTAATCACACTCACAACATAACCTTAACTTCAACCAATTCAGACTCCTCATTTTAGCTAATCTCATAGGGCTGAGGTCCATGAACTCTTTCTGTACAGGAACAGATAGTATATATTTTAAGCTTTGCAAGCCTTTAAGATCTCTGTGGCAACTGTTAAACTCTTCTAGTAGTGCTAAGGCAGCCATAAATGAATGGGGGCCGCATTCAATTAAATTTTTTTTAATAGACACTAAAATTTTAAATTCACTTAATGGTTACATGTTACGAAAATATTCTCCTTTTGATTTTATTTCAGCCATTTAAAAATATATTAAAAATAGGGATGCCCGGGTAGCTCAGTGGTAGAATTCTTGCCTCCCAGGTACGAGACCTGCGCTCGATTCTCGGCCCCCCCCCAAAAAATACATTGTGAATAGCATGCCCTATGGTATATATATCACATAACTGCCTCTCTGTGTATGTATGTATAGCTGTAGATATGTAGAGAACACATAAAAATTTGTCTGTATATATTAAAAACAAAAACATTTATAGTTCATGGAGGTGGCCAGATTTGGTCTGCCTGTGTTTCAAGATCAGTACAAGCTCAGCTCCTTTCATCTATTTCAATATTGGTTAATTTTTTTTTTTTGTACGTTTTATTTCCCTAGAAAACATACCATAGTGATCTGGGAAGGTAGTAGTTCATCAAGTGTTTCTTATAGGAAACAAATTTAAATTCTTTTCACAGGAGGCTTCTATTATAAAAAAGGTTTCCATAAATGACAATAGTTTTATATGATGAAAAGAATATGAATTTTTGACTGGGCACTGTCACTTACTAGTGATATCAATTAGGCTTGTCACACCATCACATTGATTTTTGGTTTCCTAATCTGTAATTGAGGATATAATTGGCATTTCCTACTGAAGCAGAGGTTCACAAGTCTCATTCTGAATAAGTATTATTTTTGGCATTTGACTCACTAATGTGAGAAAGTCTTCCCTCCTCCCTCATGTCTTACTTACTGTCCTTGACAACTAGAATCCTATTGGTGCATTATTTTTCCATGGAAGCAGTTGTTAAAATTGCTCCGTGCAGCGAAATAGAGAACTTCCTCTCCCCCCCTTCCACCAACCACAGTGTTTTCTCTTCCAGGGTTATTGCATATCACCTGGGGTTTCTGTTGAAAGAAATGGTTCACACTGACTGTGAGTATCACACAAGACTGACCTGCCCACCTACTAGTAACGAAATTCCTATTCTCAACAGCTTAGCATGGTATTTTTCCCAGAGAGTAAATGTATTTGGTGTTCCAGAAACAAATTCTAGTATTAGACTTTCACCAGTTTCTCCTTCCACTGCCTTTACTGCATCAAACTGACCTCCCCTAAGCTACTCTCACTGATTAGTTCACTTACCTTGCCATTATCAAACTTGCTTTCTCACTAGTGTTGGAAGGTAATTATGTAGCACTGAATTTACAGACTCAAAAATTTACATGTTCTTTATAGATAGAAGTATAAAAATGTTTCCTATGTTTAAAAAATGTCAGTTTTTCAAGAAGCTTTTTTTTTTAATTTTCAACATTAGGAAATAAATATAATGCATGCTTTTTTTTTTTTTTTTTTGGTCAGAATATATAAAAGAGCTCATGAGGAAAAACAGCATTTTCCAGGCCAACTTCTCCAAATACTTAAGTAAAAAATATCATTATTTCTGCTTTAAAATTTTTCTAAAGTTCGCCTCCTATATTCCAAAAATATTTTTCTTGATTAATCAACTATAAAGAGAACTTGTTGAGTCTCTGAAATGAAAGGCATGGATTTGACTTCATTATTACTCTCCCTTTTTCTTCTCCAAATGTCAAATTAATTTATTATGTTTTGTTTATTTTGAACACTTAAATAAGAGCTTATGGAATGACTTCCAAGAGCCAGAATCAACTTGCTTAAGTGTTTTGTGTGGCCTGCATGGTTGCTGGAAGACAATATAAGTAGGGATACTTGATTGCAAGTTTAACTGCCCAGCACACATTTTCTTAAATACGTTGCTTTTACTTATACATCTACCAGCCAACATTGGAATTTACAATCTTCATTTTAAGTTATAAATTTATGTCACTATTTTTTCTATACCTTTTAGCCAGTGTCTTCTTTTCACTCTCTGTATAGTTAGACTTTAAGTCCTGCCCTTCCTCTCTAACATCCATCTCCCACTGTCAGCAACACTTTTACTTTCATATTTTCACCATTGTTAACAGTTATATTCTGTTTTGAAAATAAAAACAAGGAATCTTGTTTTGCCCATAGCCTGGCTCTGAAAGCTGAAAATGATTTACATTATTAGGACTTTAATAGCATTTATTTCTTGACCATTTATGACTTAAACGTTTTGACTCTTAAACACTGCTAAGAAAAATCTTCCTGCTACCAAATCCAAAGGATTTTCTTTTCTTGCAGGCTATTATTTGTTTTTTGTGCATTTTATTTAACTGTGAAATATAACATATACGAAAAAGTAATGACTTTCCAAGTACATTTAACAAGTAACTATAACAGACTTCAAAGTTTGGTTTGGGTTATGGTTCACAATTTTTCATTTTTTCTTCTAGCTGTGCCAAGACACCGGGGGGAGACCAACAGAAATATCATTATAACGATTCAGCAGTCATGCTCATTTGTTAAATCCTATTTTCTCTGGTATATTCTCCCTTCTATTACTTGTTTTTAATTTGTTTCTAATTTTATTTTATTTGTATTTGGACTATGAGTTGATTGACAGATTTTTTTGTTTGTTTTTTAGTTTCTAATCACATCTTTATTGTTAAAATAAAACACTAATAATATTATTTTAAAAGTGATGCACAACCCTAATCTTCAACATTTTCTTCCTGGTATTGTTGGTTGAACCCACTATTTCCAGAATTGAAATTCTCTGTTTCTCTTTAGCTTGCTGGAATACATACTCAAATAATATCTTAAGAATGAAATTGTGGCAGGTAAATATTCTGATCCATTATATGTATGAAAATGCTTTCATTCATCCCTATACTTGAGCAATTTGTCTCCCACCACAGAATGTCAGTTTAAGAATCATTTTTATTCCTCAGAACTTTGAAGGCAGTTCATTCTTCAATTTCTTCTAGCTTATAAAATAAATTGCTGTTGAGAATGTTGATTTTTTTCTCTCCATTTTGCCTCGTTTTGTTGCTTTGTTTGTTTGCTTACTGTAGAACAGAATTCAGCCACTGCTTTCTACATAGGGTCTGTAATAAATATTTTAGGCTTTCGGGCCGCATGGTCTGCGTGTCAGCCATTGCAGTGTTAACACAGATCAAGATAATATGTAATTTAATAGATATGGTTATGTCCTAATAAAATGTTATTTTTGGAGAATGATCTTTGGATTTCATATAAGTTTCACATGTCATAAGATGCTTTTCCTTTGATTTTTTTCAACGTAAAAAATGGAAGGGAAAAATTCTTGGTTCTCAGTCCATAATAAAGCCCAGTATGGGGCTTGATTTGACCCATAGGAACAGCTTTACTAACCACTGTTCTGAAGCTTTTTTAAATCTTTCTTTTTTGCACATTTTACAATATTATGCTAATGTGCCTCTGTATTGAGCCCCTTTCTAATGATCCCAGTGGGTATTATTTTACCCACAAATGAACACTCCAGAATATTCATACTGATTTTTAAAGAAAAATGTGTAAACACTTTTTTAATACTAGCACACATGTCATGTTCAAAACTTTGCATCAGACTTTCAATTATTCCTTCATCCCTGCTTTCAACCTCGCTTTTCATTTTCACTCTCTGTAGAGCTAACTTTCACCCAGCAGTAAAGTCCTCAGGAGTGGGTGGATAAACCCTTCCATTGGATCATCCTGTTAATCTTTGTTTTAGATTTTCCTACCAACATGATCCACAAATTGCACCATAAACTTTTCATCTTCTTCAAATTTGCAGAATGCTCTATTCTAATAAACACAGTATCTCAGCTCTGAACCACATTTCTTCTCTTCGTTGTTATTAATTTATTCCTTTTTGTTCTTTCTCACCTTTATTTCAGCAGGGCCTTAGAAGAAATAGAAGGCAAATACATATGATTGGAGTCACCCTGAATAAAAGTCAGCAATCTTACACTTATATTACTCTGATTCTTCCATGATGATATTATAGATATTAGATTTATGTATAGTGGTTATAATTATATATTCATCTGAATTAAGGCTGGGTATGATAGTGGGTAAAGTTCTAATAGCAACAGGTGTCTTGGTTTGTCATGTTGTTGATTTGTTTTGTTACTGAAGGAAAAAACAAGAATGGAAAATATTTCATGAAGTCCACTTTGTTAATTACAAAGCAAAACTCTTGGAAATATTGAAAATGTATGTGATATATCTCTTTTTGAAGGGGAAGTCTGAGATCATCCTGTCATCTTTGCTATTTGTAAAAGCATGTGTGCAACCAACTGAAGAATGTTGGGCCTCCGTTAGGAACCTAAGATCAGCTATTGCTATGAGAAATTATGCATGCCTCTTTTTAGACATTGTTAATGCTATTTTTGTAGAACCACCTCAGGGTTCCCTGATGCATTTTATTAATCATCTTGTTGAATTAGGAGTGTATTCATGAATGCATAACTCAGTCTTCCCACTGAAACACTTATATTTGCTGTGGTATAATTCTTGACAGTGTATATGAAACTTGGCCAGTTTTTAATTCCATAATTCTACTTGGCACTTGGCACTAAACATAGTTCGTTTATTTTGATGGGAACATGGTTTTTCACCCTGCTCTCCCCTTCCCTGGCCTGACCAAACTCGAATATCATGGTAAACTGTTTAGTTATCAAACACAACTGATGACACTGTTTATTATACTTAGAAAATGGAAACATGAGGAAGGAGATAATCTTATTGTGGAACTTAGAAAAATGAAGTCAGTTCCAGAAGCTTTTATCTTCTCTGGCTTTAAATTCTGAAATCTGAAATGTAAAATATAATTTTTGTGATGAATCCCAAAATAGCATGAAATTTTTGATATCTGTTTTGTCTTAGGTTTACATAATTAACAAAAGCAATAAAAAAGTAGCATTTTAGCAATAAACTAAAATTTATGAGGCAGTAGTCAGTATGCGAGATTCCTTCTCTGGAATATAAAGAACATTGCAGCTGAAATGTTGAAAATTAAAAAAAAAAAAAAAGCAAAAATCATCAACCCTAATCACTTGCCACATGTAAAAGATTGGAAAGAGCTAGGATAATGGGATAAATTCTTTTTCCTATTGACACTGAAACTTCCTGGCAGATTGGAGACATTATTACTATTGTTGTTTCCATTATGTATTTATCAATGGTTGTAATTACACTTATACACTACAGAGAGATTTTTTCATTGATTTCTGCTTAAAAATCAGTGATGATGTGGTTCAGTAGTTCATACGTTCATTTTAAATGAATTTATTGCCAAATACAAATTTAAGGATAAACTGAGGGAAGATTGTGTTTCTGGCACTGATACAGACATTTTAGATATCTTTACTTACCCTGTCTATAAAAAGTGAAATATAATACCTGAGGATATATTCTATTGAAAGAAAACTAATGCCGAGAGCCCTTGGAGACTCAGCATAGCAAGCATATATCTGTGGTGATTACTTTTTATATTTCTTGATGCTTTGATTCTCTCAGAAAATATAGGGGGATTGTTTCTCTGACATATACTTGTGAAAATACAAGTAGTGAGGTAGCTTGCCTTAAAGATTCTTTTTAATGCAGAAGCAGAATTGCTTTTAAGCAGAAAAAAAAAATCAATTTTCCAACTGTAAGTGATTATGGAAAGAAAGGACACGTTTTGTAAGTAACTAAGTATTCCATAGAGGAAATAACTGAGTTCTTGTGGGGACAGTACAAAGAGACAGTATTTGATTGTACTTACAGCTTAGTCTTTGCATCAGACTGATATGAATTTCTACCAGACTAAGGGATTAAATCTGAGCTATGATGATAATTGTGTTACCTGCTCATTTTGCTGGGTCTTGATATTTCTATTACTTCATCTCTGAAATGAACATAGTCATAAATGTTGAATAAATACTAGGTAATTTTATAATGTGTGCCTAGCTGAAAGGTACAGAGGAAAATCCTGTTCAAAACTAATATGCTGAAATGCTTAGCATTGTCAGCTCTTCACAGGGATTTTTCTTATTCTTCCAGAACTTGTACCTCACAGCATAGTAGGAGTGATGCTCTATGGAATTATTGTGGTCAAATCCTTTCAAGCTGCTTCTGTAGAGACATAGACCTCAGAGTTAACTCTGGCAGTGAGAAACTGTCAGGAGATACTATGACCTCTATACCTCCTACTACAATTGTTCCAAAGTCTGTGACCCTTCAAGCAATCACTCTCCCTCTCTTCCTTTGTTGCATCCTTGTTAAATATAGATACCGGCCCCAATATCAGATGACTTAATTCCCATATTTCAGGAAAGCAAAATAACCTGTGGATATCCATACCTATTTTCTAGTGTATGCAAATTGCTTCTTCCTTTAAAATACTATGGAATGATTACTTTGTTGCCCAGAAAAGGTAATCACATGCATATTCTGTTGAATTAGAAGCTACCAAATGTCTTCTGTTTTTTTCCCCATGACAGATCTCTCTGGTGATGGAAAAAAAAATATGAAAACGTCAACAGGGAAGAGTATCGCTTACATCTCACAACTAATATACATAAAGAAAATAAATAAATCTAGAGTAATTTACTTGTTCTAGTAAAAGTTTGTAAAATTATATTTTTATTTTCAAGAGTGAATTTTACCAAGAATCAATTTGTAAGATAAAACTGCTGTACAGCAAGAGATAAATCCATTTCAAATTGTAGCCCTCAGAATAACTCGATTTTGGTATGTTCCTTTGCAAATTAGTCACTGTAAAGAACTGAAGTGGAGATTTTATTTGTTTTACCATGGCAGTGTCTGCAGAGCCAATTTATGAATTTTTTTCATTGAAATCAGAAAGCATAGTATCCCAGAAAATAATCATTTCTAAATTGATGCAGATATATAATTTTCAACCCTCAGAGGTTTTGTCCTTGATTTTTTAAAAAATATATTTATTGACGCATCTTCACACTATACAGTCTATACATGATGACAATCAATGGCTCACTATATCATCACATAGTTGTGTAATCATCACCATGATCATTTTTTAGAACATTTGCATCACTCCAGAAAAAGAAATTTAAAAAAACAATTACCCCTCCCTCTCATTGACCAGTAGTGTTCTAGTTTGCTAGCTGCCAGAATGCAACACACCAGAGACGGATTGGCTTTTAATAAAAGGGGATTTATTTTGTTGGTTCTTCAGAGGAAAGGCAGCTAACTTTCCACTGAGGTTCTTTCTTACGTGGAAGGCACAGGATGGTCTCTGCTGGTCTTCTCTCCAGGCCCCTGGGTTCTGACAACTTTCCCTGGGGTGACTTCTTTCTGCATCTCCAAAGGCCTGGGCTGAGCTGCTAGTGCTGAGATGAGGAATGCCGAGCTGCTTGGCTGTGCTACATTGCGTTCTCTCATTTAAGCACCAGCCAATTAAGTCAAATGTCACTCATTGCAGCAGACACGCCTCCTAGCCGACTGCAGATATAATTAGCAACAGATGAGGTTCACGTACCATTGGCTTATGTCCGCAGCAACAAGATTAGGTATGCTCACCTGGCCAAGTTGACAACTGAATCTAACTAACACAAGTAGTCAGTCCATCTACCCAATTTATTTTGCCCCTTATCCCCCCATTATTTATTAATTTTTTGTCCATATTTTTTTTAGTCATCTATCCATACCCTGGATAAAAGGAGCATTAGTCATAAGTTTTCACAATCACACAGTCACACTGTAAAAGCTATATCATCATACAATCATCTTCAGTAATCAGGGCTACTGGAACACAGCTCAACAGTTTCAGGTACTTCCTTCCAACCTCTCTAGTACACCATAAACTAAAAAGGGGTAGCTATATAATGCATAAGAATAACCTACAGGTTACCCCTTGATCTTTTGAAGTGTGACTTGTCCGTGTGATAAGATCATATCCTTGCTCCACTGCTTCCTAGCTGCATGACGTTGAAGAAAAGATATTTAGCAATTTTGAGACTTAGTTTCTACATCTGCAAAGTAGAAATATGACTAATGTTTTAGGATTTTAAATAAGTATTAGAAATAGTGTATTATAACAAATATTACCAGACCAGTCCATCCTGGACATAAACAGTTTAAGTAACTGAAAATGAATCTGTTCATTATTTCCCTCACCTGCATATCTGCAAAGCCTTGGTCACTTATTAATGCCTTGTCCCATAATCATTAGATACCCTCGGGTGATTTTCTGTATGTACATAGAAAATCATTCATTCAAGGTGTTGTGCTTCACATTTACCCTGAAAATCAGCTGCAGGCAAACAGTTCTAGGGAAATGTCATACTGATTCCATTTGCTGCAAGAGCTCTGCAAAGGAGCATGGATACCTGTCAGTCTAGGACTTCTCCTCCATAGTCCCTTGCCAGGGGTGAGAGTGTGATAGGCGTAAAAATGGACATAATGATCATCTTCTTCGCCGTGAGCCAGCCTGGACCACTGGGTCATCAAAGCAGTGATGGTTGTGGCCTCAACCTCAAAAAATTTCTACTCAAACCTTAATTGTAAAATGGTTTGACCAGAATGACGCATCTAGAAGATAAAAGAACTAGGCTGGAACTCCAGCTTCTTGAACTTCATTAAGAGAGTCTGCAGTTTGCTGAATTTTCTCTTTTCCGTTTTAAGAGTCTCTGCTTTCCTGCCCACCCACTACCACTTCCACAACTGTACAGCAATTGGTAGGATGTAAAGGAAGAGAATCAAAATTTCTAAATACTTGAGTGCACAAGGACAAATGCATTGTCTTCCCTTCTAATACATTTAGTGTAGTACTGAAATGATATCAAGCCAAGTTTCTGTAAACAATAATGGCATTTCTGGTTAAGCACATATTTTGGCAACCTTACTAATCTTTAGTGTTCT
The DNA here is from genome assembly GCF_023851605.1 of Tamandua tetradactyla. Taxonomy (NCBI): domain Eukaryota; kingdom Metazoa; phylum Chordata; class Mammalia; order Pilosa; family Myrmecophagidae; genus Tamandua; species Tamandua tetradactyla. Next base: position 42,022,887 of record NC_135339.1, read on the forward strand.
TATACTAATACTAATACTGAATGTAATTGAATGTCTGGTTTTATTACAACATCTGACTTCATTTCATAATCTCTCATATCCTTAGAATAGTGCCATGTAGACAAGTTGATAAAAGATACAGGGTTTCTTCATATGCTCTGCATCTCATGGAAAAGAGAGAATCAGGAAGACGGATGATGAGTGTGTTGGTAATGGTCATATCCTGGTCTACTTTTCTGCTAAGTTTTGAGCATGGAGTGTAGGAAAATATGAAAGTGGGGGAAGAAACACGAAGCCACTGGAGCTACAACCAAGTGGCTACTTCTCAAAAACTATGTTGCTGCCTCAGTGGTCGGTATGAGGACACTGCACTTCTGTTCTAAATGAAATACTGAGGAAGATGGGTGAAAAGGTAGCCCATTAACTAGTTTGCTCTTTAACTTCTTAATAGGTAATGTTATCACATGCTTCAAAAATAAGAATGTAAAAGCTTGTAGTACTGGAAAATTATCTTTCCAAGTTGGTCGCTTCCTAATTATGTTCCTGTTTCTTATTAGATACTCTCTAATATTAATTTTTTGTGCTTACTTTCAAGAAAATTTTTAATGTTAAATCATATACAAATCTATAACTCCACTTTTTACACAAATGTTAGCTTAATGTATACACTGATCTGTATATAAACTTTGTTACACAGTATTATATGTATTAAATGCCAGTCTTATTTTAATGGACTTCCAAAGTTTTCTTCATCCTTATTCTACTTTATAAAATGCTGCAATGCATGTGTGTATATGCACACAAATATGTGTATCTGTGTAGGAACGTATATATGTAATTATCATTCCTATATGTGTGTATTAGCTAGGGGACTAGAGAAACAGAATCGGCAGATAAATCCGTAGATATAAAATTTATCAAAATGTCTTACATAACCATGGGAATGTAGCGTCCAAGTTCTATAGGGCAGGCCACAAGCTAGTAACGTCTATAAAGTTCCTCAGCAAACTCTCAGGAGAGGCTGGCTGGACAACTGTAGGAATGTAAGTGTCCAAGGGCCATAGGACAGGCTGTGAAGCTGGTGACTCCGATGGAGGGTCTGGACAAACTCCACAGGAGAGGCTCACCAGCTGAAGCAGGAAGAGTGGCTGTCTCTTCTGAATCCTCCTTAAAAGGCTTCCAGTGATTAGATTAAGCATCACTCATTAAAGAAGACACTTCCCTTGGCTGATCACAAATGGAATCAGCTGTGAATGTAGCCGACATTATCATGACTTAATCTTATGAAATTTCCTCATAGCAACAGACAGGCCAGCATTTGCCCAACCGGACGACCGGGCACCACCACCTGGCCAAGTTGACACATGAACCTGACCATGACAATGTACAAGTATACTAATAGGGAAATTCACAGAAATGAAACTGCTGGGTCAAATGGAATGGGCATTTTGAGAGATATTTAAAACTGTTCTCCATGAGGTGGTATTACAACTTAGCAGTAATGTATTAGAAAACAACTTATATATAGGATACTACAGGGTTATCAGACATTCGGATCTTTTTTAGTTTTAGCTGGCTCTTTCAATTTAATAGATTTTATATCCTCCTAATGACAAAGCAAAATTAAAGAAAAAATGATGCTTTGGGAGTTTTTTTTGTTTGCTTGTTTGTTTTGTTTGTTTTGTTTTTTTGTTTGCATGGGCAGGCACCAGGAATTGAACTTGGGTCTCCAGCATGGCAGGTGAGATTCCGCCACTGAGTCACTGTCACACCGCCCCAAAGTGATGCTTTTGAAAGGGGAAAAATTCCCATTAAAAAATTGTGATTTTTTAAATTAAATAACTTAAAAACCATTGTTCCTTAAATATTTAATATTTGCCCCTTATTATTTTACAATATATTATCAGGGATGAAAATATGCAAAATGAATTTATTTTTCTTATAAATAAACATAATTCTTAATGAGGGGTTGCACCCATAGTGTTTGTCAGTGGCAATATTTTGCCATAAGGATGCTTTTCAGATAAGGAAAGTCACTGCTTTCCATCATTCCCTTATGATCTGGGTACCATTCTCTGAGAAATCCCAAATGCTGTCAGTTCTACAGAACCTACCTGTCTCTTGGGAGCTTTTGTGTTTTGTATTTCTTTATTCTTATACCTATGCAACATTTTCGTATTACATGTCTAGAAAAAAATGACTATGCAAAAGCCTGATTTTTATTGACTGCCATTTTATAATGCGAGTTTAACTGAGCTTGGTAGATTTTTGACCATATTTCACTGAATGTTTGATTTTTATTGTATTCTATTTGCTCTACTCTTATAGTCTAATAAAATATTACAGGTCTAGCTTTTATTGCATGAATTGGAGAGATTGAATGGAATAACAGACTTGTTAAAATGCAATTCCAAAACCTACTTGCAAATAGACCTTGTAACTTGGAAAATGCTTTATATATCATTTGTAATCAAAATAGGTCTTGACCATTGTTTCTGGGAAACAGAAAAAACTGTTCTCAAAAGATACTGTTTATTTAAGAAAGTGTCTCTAGCTTTTTAAATCTGAGAATAAATGGATAGATTATATAGATGCAAATATACAGAAATTTTTATTTTTTATGATACAGTACACCAAATTTCACTTTCTAGTCACCTGTTATAAAGTGTAAAGATGAGACATGAGAGAATAATATAAACAGTATCTTAAAAGTCTGTCATGTGAATATAATTTCATATTAGACCAGTGGTAAAACTTTGTACGAACTCCCCCATTGCATACTTTAATTTTTGTACCTGACTGCCAATATTAGTTAGTATCGCTTCTGTATTAAAAATACCAGGGAATCAAGTCTTTCTTATTCTGTCTTTTATGAAGCCTCATTGTAATGACCTACAGGTGATGACTTTGATTAAAAGATAAGCTCTTCTATTTGATTATCAACTCTAATTCAGACAGACATAGAAGAGTGTGCAGTAATAATGCTGCTTTAGGAGTGGTCTAAAGTATTAGGTTTTCTGTTATAATACCCGAATCAGGACACTGTGCATTAACACTTATGAGGATGTGGTCAGTGCTCGTGGATTTGTGGATGGTGTAGACGTGTCCCCTTACAAAACCTTTTGACTGCATCTCAAAAGTTCAAGACTCTGAGAAACATTTGAAAATGTCTCCCTGTCCACTTTGGAGGAGACTTCATTTTTTCATTTGAAGTGTAAATTTTGGATATCATAGGCCCTTAAAACAGTCCACATTATTAGCATTTAGACATGCTTTAAAACTCCTTAACTTTTCAAATATACTTTATAAGTATTTTCTCACAGGAATGTAGAGGCCATGAAGACAGGGACATTTGTCTGTTTTGGTCACTGCTGTATTTCCAGGACCAAGAAAAATCTAAGACACACGGCAGGTGCCCAACAAATACATATTGAATAAATCAACTAATTTAACTCAAATTCTTAGCAAACACATTTATAATAATTAATACAAAGATACTGATACAAAGAACAAGTGATTATAAACTTGTGCTGGGTCAGACTTGTAAGTATAGTCGTATCAAAAATAGATTACATGTGTTTAACAGTGTAAGCCTCTTTTGTCTCATGAGGCTCAGTTTGTACATTACTAATGTATACACTACCTCATCGACATAATATTTAATGTATGGATCCTTTTCCTGCAGCTTCAGGGTAACTAGTTGTTTGCATTTTAATGATGCAATTGCTAGTCCAGATAAGTTGTCTCTATGTGTGTCTCTGTGTGTGTGTTTGTGTGTGTGTTGTTATTGACTAAATCCTTTGGCAGAAATCAACTTTTACCTGAAGAAAGAACATTCAATGAGAAGTACATAGCAAAACTTATTCTCAAATAAGTTGAAATTCCCCCAAACAACTGTTAAAACTTGACTGTAGTCTCAAATCATTCTGCATCTATGCTCTTTTTGTCCTCAGGCTAGCTATCAATAGAATTTCTTGGATTTTTGCAGTAATCTCTCAAGTGTTTTTTTCTTAACTCCCTTTTATTTTCCCATTTAAAAAAAAAAATCCCTCTACCTTATCTCCAAAGTTGTTCTTTAAATAATAGGCATCTGTTCTGGCTTCCTTGTAGCTAAAACAAATACCATACAATGGTTTGGCTTAACAACCAGAATTTATTGGCTCTTGGTTTCAGAGGCTGGAAGGCTTGTGTCCTCCTGGGGTCAGTATCTTCTGGCTGACCCGCAGCCTTTAGGATTCTTGGCTTTGCTGTTGCATGGCAACACCATCTGGCAGCACCTTCTACTTTCTCTTCCAAGTTCCTTAACTTTCAGCTTCCGACTGTTCTTCACGGCTTCTCTCCTTCTTTATCCAATCTCCATTGCTTTATCCATATTGATAAAGGCCCACTCACATTCAACATGGGCACACCTTACCAAATAATGTCTTCAAAGATCCTGTTTCAAATTGGTTCCCATCCACAGGACCAGTTAGTGGTTGTCCCCTGAACATGCCTTTTGTGGGGGACATGATTCAGTCCCCAACAGCATCATATTTTATTTCACTGAGTTTCTTCATCTTCCTTCTCTTTATTTAACTCATAGTGTTCCATTCATAATTTGAACCCAGTCTTTCTTTACAGATTTCTCTGTTGACACTTCTTTCCACACCTTACATTCTCTAGCCAGACTCCCTGCTATTTATTATTCTGCATATACAGGAATGCTTTTGTCAACCAATAATTTTAGGTATAGTACCTGAAGTCTACTGATTTCTCCAGACTGACATACATGTGTAGGACCTGGGAAAACTATTGATTCCAGGGATGAGAAGAAAAAATCAAAATCAAAATCAATTTGTATTTACAGAAAAGTCTACAAAATGTAAAGTTACTTCAACTCATTGAGTATAACTCAAACCTCTTACAATAATCTATAAATTATGTTCAGTGAGAGAATTTGATGCACTTTAATGGTTACTTGATATGGGATGGGGCTTGTAAAATGAGCGAGCATAGACCCAAGACATTTATAAAGACCCTTTCTGCCTTATTTTTTCATGTTTCTCTAATGATTTCACATTTTTCTATCTGAAGAGAATTCCTTCCATCCTTTTATTCTTCCTTGTAAAATTTTCCACCTCTTCTAATCTCAAATGTCATGTGTTATGAAACAGTCTCTATATTCTTCAAACAGCCCATCATTCACTTTGGGATTCAATTGCTCTTTATACATATCTTTATTTGATTTATCTTGCTGTCCTATAACACTTAATTTGCTAGGTTCTCTACCCCACATGATTGCAAGACTATCTAGAAAGGGGCGATAAAGTATGACTAATGCATAATAGACCCATTGATTATTTGTAGAATGGACAAAGCACTGTGTACTACTTTCTCTTGGACTTAGCCATTATCCAGATCTGATATTTGTAGGGGAAGTAATGGGAACTTAGTGGGGAACTAAGGAAATTTCTCCCCAGTCTATTTGACTCTAAGAGTGTGGTCCAATGTATTGAAAACTGAGGGCAAACAGATTAACTTCCAAAGGGAATTGGAAGAAAATTCTATATTAATGACATCTTAACAAATTTTCATAGACAGTAGAAAATACCCCTTGACTGATATCAGGCCAATAAGTCAGATAACATTTTTTAGGCCAGAATTATTAACTCTGCTTTGTACAGAATGTAAACTAATTATAGGAACCAAGTAGTAGTAGTGGCAGTAACAGCTATTCTTTTACTAGTCATTACCAAGTAAAATAGTGTGTTACACATAATTATTAATAGTTGTGTTATAGTTCATAATTTTAATATTATTTATTGAGCCTCTGTCAGATATTATGATCATCAGTCTACAAGGCAAGCTCATTTATTTTTTTTAAATTATCCTACTAGCACTGGACATAATTATACAGTTGAGTAACTAAGACGTAAGGAGTTGAGCTTAATTATGTAAGGTGCCTAACCAGTTCAAACCACTATACCAAGGGTACTAAATCTTTTTTTTTCTTTTTTTTCTTTATTTCTTTTATGTTTTTTCTACTTCAATTATACCGTCTTCATTACCAATTTTAAAAATTGTTTATTGAAAGCAAGCATTCATTCTGTTGCATGCTTGATATTTTCTTCATTGGAGGTGTTAGGTACATCCAAGTGATTACTGAACACAGGGAAAATGCTGACTGGAAGGGCCTGTGGGACAAGGAGCAATGAAGTGTAAATATCTAGTAACAACTCTAGAAAGAGAAAACACAGGCTTAAACATGGGGACATGAGATTGGAAGTCACAAAGGAGATCACTGTTGCTCCTTTCTTGCCTAACATTTGGGAGGAGCTAATTACTGAGCAGCAGTTATTTTTTCAGTCCTAAGGAGACAGTCTCCTGACACTAACTGACAAAGCTGTGTCCAAACGAGAGCTCCTGATCCAGACATTGTTTGGCATAATGAACTAAGCACTCTTCTCTGGGAAATGCTGTATTGTATTATCTGGGATTTCTTCCAACGTGGATCCCATCAGAGAGAATTGCCTCATCACATTATTTTTGACTTACTGGGGTAAGACTGCAGGATTTGCTTTTCTGAAAATCAACCAGCAGCAAATCAGGGTTGATTATGGAATAAACTACAAATCTGTCTATTCTGAATCTCATTTTCTGGACTCAGGAACTCCAGGATGACATACAGTAAGGTATCATATAACTCCATATCACCTATCGCCTTCCAGTAATGTTTAAAGATTTTGTTGAATACTGATGAAGATTCAGTCTTTTTGTTCATCTAACGGCCCTTCCACTTAGTCAGAGGGGAGACAATACAATATTAAAATAAGATAAAGAAGCTGTTTATGAATTTTCTAAAAATGAACTTCAGCTTTATATTATGCCTTTGTGTGACATAATTTTAGAGGGACTTATGAGCAAAACAAAACAAAACAAAACACAGCAGTTAAGGAAATCTCTATTAAGGAGAGTAACAAAAAATATATATCAATATAATCATCTATAAAATTTAGTAATAATGACAATAACTATAGCAGCGTAATAGTTTTCACTTATTTAATACTCACTATATACCAAGCTATGATAAGCCTTTGTACATATATTTTCTAAATTAATCTTCACAGCAATCAACCCAATGTGGTAGGAAATATTATGTATATTTGTGTTTTAACCACAGATTCAGAAATTTGAGTTATTCGTCCTCTTTACTTCATGGAATACTACTGTGACATATGTCAACAATGCTGTTTTTATAAGGCATTCACTTTTAATTGTTCACAGTCTCCATGTCCATTTTCTCCCTCCCTCATGTATACTCATGCTAATGGGTTATGTGCCCTGGATTTGCAATTTATATGTATCTTTGCTAAATTCACAGAGTTGTGTATGTTTTTAATTTTTATAATTGCTCTTGCTTTTATAGCTCTTCCTTTTGCTTGGTTGATTCACCACTGTTTTAAAGATCTATCCATGGTGCTGAATTAGTGTCTTGTTTTGCTAACTGCTGAACAGCACTGTTAATCTACCACACTTTACAGTAGTATTACCCTTCTTTTGAACACCTGTATTTCTCTACTGCCCACTACCACAATTGCACTGTGATGAACATCATGGAAATCACTAGTTTTAGGTGAAAACTATTTAATATTGATAAGTTCATATTGTTTAAATTAAGATATATCCATTTAGGATCTGAGCGAGACACTTACCCATATATGCAGGCTTTGGCTGGAAGGATAATAGGTTGTTGAAAACTTAATTCTACTAGGAACTACAAATTATTTTCCAGAATGGTTTCAACTGTTTTCCAAAATCAGCAGTTTCAAGTGCACATTTTCCTTGTATCCTTCCTAACATGTAGGATTATCTAACTTTCTCATTTTTGCCAATATGATGTATATAAAGATGATATCCTGTGTTTAATTTCCCATTCTCTGATTAGGAGTGAGAATGAGCATCTCTATTTTTCATTGTGTTAGCTTCTTGATCTTTATTTTTCTCTGAAGTGCCTAGTCATGTCCTTTTCTCATTTAATGATATTTTGCATTGTTTGCTAGACTGATTCCTAGATACAATATTTGTTTGTCATTGTTTTGTTTTCATTATATATTCTAGCTCAGCAATTGTTATCAAAGAGGGGAACACTCTCAGTTGTTAAAAATTAATCATTTATTCATCAAATTTACTGGAAATTCTAATTAATAGTATTAATTGATTCTTTGAATTTTCTATGTATATGTTCATGTGAAAATGGATATGTGAAGAGAATGTGAGAATAAATGAGGATTATATATCTTTCCTTTCTATCCTTTACCTGTTTTTTTTTTGATGGTTTTATATGAACCAAAATTGCCAGTATTATGTTGTACAATAGCAATGTTAATGAGCATCATCATTTTATTCCTAAAAATAAAGGGAAAGTCTCTAATTTTTTCATGTACAATTTCCTTTTTTGTCAATTCTAAAATAAAAATAAGATTATTTTCTATTTCCAGTTTTATGAGAATTCTTTTATCATAATTGAAAGTTAATTTTGTCAATTTTTCTGTATCTAATGATAAAACAATGTAAACTTCTTTCATGTATTAATATGAATCATATTGACAGATATGCTGATGGTATGTGATTCTTATTATTTATCCCATGAACCTCACTTGAATGCTTTAATAAATTGTTCAATTTAGTTAGTTAATATTTTATATTTTTCAAATCCATGTTCATGAATAAATTGGGTGTTTGTTTTGTCTCATTTTGTTCTTTTCCAGTTTTAGAATCAAGATTATTTTATACTCAGAGCACTAGTCAGGGTCTTCTATTTCCTCCTATTTCCTTGAGCAAATTGAACACTAAAGGTGAAACAATTGGGGCCATAAACCATTTGGGCCATAGTTATTTTGTTTGGTTTTTGAATGAGGGTTTTTGGCTACCACTTTGAGATCATAAGTATAGAGCCACCTTGGTTCTTCCATGAGATCTACTTAAATTCCTTTTACCAGTTTCTCTGTATCATCCTCCTAACTCCTGTATATAATGCTGCTTACTACTTGGCACTGAGACCTATAGAAGATTGCCCTTGGTCAGGATGCCATCTGTTCTTTCCTTCTCCAACCTCCACCCAGTGTCTGAAGCTAATGGCAAAGTGGTGTGAGATAAACCCTGTCAGGTTAACCTGGCATTTCACTCTAATTTCTCTTCTTTCCCATTTTTACCCAGCTTTCCCAAATAACTGTTTCCTCCCTGAAACACTTCCTTAATAAATCACAATAACTCATATCTTTTACTCAGCAATTGCTTTCTAGAGAACCAGTTCTAATATTGTAATTTATTCAAATTCCTCATTTTTCCATATATCAATTTTAAGTCAATTTTTCCAAAAATGCATTAATAGTTGCCTCATCTTAAAACTTATTGGTATATTATTTATCAAATAATTCCTTAGTTCTCTATTTTAATTTCTCTTGTGTCTAGTTATTTACCTAATTATTTCTGTCTATATTTAGTCACATATTTTCTGTGGTTTCTTGATTAGCTTTGATAGGGGCATTTGCCCATATTTTTAGTATTAGCTTATTTCTTCTCTTACTGGGTCCCCTTTGCTATACTATTTTTAGTTTTCTTTATATGAATGATTAGATCCTTAAATTTCTAAATCATGTAGTCTTGTTTCATTAGATTTATTCTTTCTACCTCTTATGTACTTCTTAAATTCATTGTTTAGCTTTTTCTCAAAATATCTTTAAATATATTATTAATGTTATCATTAATTAAGAAATGAACTCATTTGTGAACAGGATCTTGAAGATTCTCTTTAGCTGAGGGAAAACTAAATCAGGGTAGGCATTAATCCATACAACTACAGGGCTTAAAAGAGGAGAAATTCAGGTACAATCAGTTGAAGTCAGATGAAGGTCGATGCCAGCAGAAGTCAGAGTGACAGAAGCAAGGAGAGAGAGATCATCATGTGATGGAGGCCGAGATGTAAGCCAAGGAGCCCCAAGATTCCAAGAGAACAGTAAGGACTCTGTGAGAGAGCATGGCTTGTTGAGACCTTAGTTTTGCACTTCCAGCCTTCAAAACTGTGAGATAATCAATTCATGTTGTTAAACCAACCTATTTCATGGTATTTGTACAATAGTAGCTCTGGCAGACTAAGATAGTACTTTTCAGTTATTTAACATGTTTCACCTGATATTTTCATCTGCTTCATGTTTTAAATACTATGTATAAGTCAGTGACCCCAAAATTTCTGTCTCTGGCTCTGATTTTTCTACTGAGCTCTGCACTTGAACATCCAACTGTCTACTCAACGTCTCTACTGTGTATCTAATAAGTGCCTCAAACGTATCATGGCCCAAACTGCCTTCCTAGTACTCACACCAAACTTGCTGCATCTGCATTTATCTCCATCTAATCTGATAGCAACTACATCTTTTTAGGTTCTTTGTCCCAAAGCATCTTTACTTCTCTTTTTGTCTCTCACATCACGGCATATATCATAAAATCTGGTAAAATACATCCAAAATCTGACCAACTTTTACCATTTTTATGGTAATCAACAAGGTCCAAAGGACACTCACCTGTAGCTTGGATTCTTGTGAGAGACTTTTAAGTGGTTTGTCTGCTTCTCCTCTTTTAAGCACAGCAGCCAGAGTGATCCTTTATGCAGGTGGGTGCTTGTGTTACTTATCTTTTCAGCATCTACCTATATTTCACACTTAGTAAAAGACAAAATTCTAAAATGCCTACAGGATCTTATGCAATTTAGCTCCCTATTACATTGCTGGCCTCATCTTCTACAATTCTCCCTCTAGCTCATACTCCTGAAGGTACACTGGCTTTCTCTCTGTTATCAAGACTCAGAACCTTCCTGCTTTAAGCTTTGTACTGGAACAAGTTTCTTAGGTAGCCACATTGCTAATATCATCACTTCCTTTAAGTCTTTGCCCAAATGTCATTTTCTCACTGAGACAGATCCTTATTTCTTATTTTCCTATTTAAAATCATATCACTCCTCTTCTGCCCTGTTAATCAATATTCCACTTACTGAATCTCTTTTTTTTTCCATAACACTTAAAGCTTCTAACATGCTAAATGATTTTTTTTTTTTAACTATGAAGTTTGTCTGTATTGCCTGCATCTCTTTGCTGAAATCATAAGTTCAAAAAGGCAGGCAGTCTTCTGCTTGGTTTGTGAGCCATCGTATCTCAGCAGTGTAGAATAGCATGTGGTTTATAATGATCACATGATATATATTTTTGAACTGAATAAAATGCCTTACTTATTAATTTTTACTTTCTAGATTCTGAAGTTGCATTCTTGCTTTGATGTGTGCTTTGGTATAATGTCCATAAAAAATGCCCTTCCATATATGTTGAATATAGATCCCCAAATTATATTTTAATAAGCTTTGAACAACTTTAGGAAATGACAGAGTAAACTCTGCCATTTAAACTATTGGGAAATAGATAGAGGGTATAAATTAGCAAACACAAAGCCTCAAAAGCAAATGCATATAAAAAATGATGGAAAAAGAAATGCTTCCAAATAAATAACCTCCATGATATTATAGCATGGCTTTATTCATTATCTTTAAATATATGTCATTTATTATTATATTTGTAAATACGTTTCACCTAATATTGCCTACATACCGTTGCATATATCATTGTGCATATTTTTCAATATATGCCTGCACATAATTTAGATATATATGAATCTAGAGGAAACTTTGGATTTGCCCACAAAATTTGCTCAGTACTTCCAAAATTTCATTTGCCTATCCTTATGATTTCCATTTTAGATCCTTTGGCTCAAAATAGTGCCACAAATTACAAATTTTTATTAATTGTTTTTTCATGTATGCAAAGTTCAAATCCTGGACTTATATATCATTTTTGTATTCAATTAAGACAACTTTCTAAAGCGCATAAGTAAATTGATTAGCTGAAAAAAGAACTGTGACATAATTGACTTTTAAATTGATTTAAATTGGCTTTTTAAAAATGGAATTTATTAAGTTGCTAGTTTACAGTTCTAAGGCCATGAAAATGTTCAAACTAAGGCATCCAGGGAATGATACCTTGAGTCGGAATGGCTGATGTGTCCAGAACACCTCTGTCAGCTGGGAAGGCACATGGTGATGTCTGCTAGCTTTCTCTCCTGGCTTCTCATTTCATAGGGATTCCCCAGGGTTATTCTCCTTTCATATCTCCAAAGATCTCTGGCTGCGTGGCTCTGTTGGTTCTGAAGCTCTTTTCCAAAATTGTTCCCTCTTAAAGGTCTACAGTAAGCAACTCACTTTGAATGGGTGGAGACACATCTCCATGGAAACCATCTAATCAAAGTTACCACTCACAGTTGGGTGGGTCACGTCTCCATGAGAAAGTCAAAAAGATCCCACCCAGCAATATTGAATGAGGATTAAAGAACTTGGCTGTTCTGGGGTATACAACAGATTCAAACCAGTGCAACTGTTTTGGTTACTTATGCTGACTTCTGCTATGGCTTGATTATATTTTTTCTAGGTTCTGCCCATCCCAGTGATTTGGAATTCCCATAGCTCTCCCTGTATGCTTCAATATCCCAGGAAGGAAGTATGAGGGATATTTTTACTGATCTAAAATACTATGATACATTTTGGCTACATCATAACATAGTAATTGCTTGTATATAGCATGCACAGCTCCCAGGGTGGTGTAACTATCTTCCAGCTTTAATTCTTGAGAAAAAGGCTTTATTCACTTAAACTTATGTTACCAGTGACAACTTGTAAAAAAGTGACTGCTGTCAATATAAGAGTGATTCACTTCTTCCATCTGATATTTAATCATGGAAAGTATTTGATTATTCATCATTGGTTCTGAAGTTTGTTCTACAAGGTTATCCATTACCTAGAGATTTTTAAAATCTTTGTGAGATAAATGGGAACTTTCTTCCCCAATGGTTCATGCCAAAGCACTATATAGGCACCGATAAAGTAGCAAGGGGCTTATTGAGCAAATTAAAAGCCTTTTCCTAATAAAGAGAAGCTGTATCACACACCATGGGCCACTCAAGTGTGAAGTAATAAATAGGAATATGTACCCAGCCAGGAATCTTTGCAATTACAGAAAACATTCTTTACTTCATTTTTTTGCAAGGTCAGTTTCAATTAGCATGTTCAGTGGACAGTGGAGTCCTAGCTTTTCTTTAAACTGGTAATAGACTTAGTTATTTTTTTCAGATTTGTTTTCATTTCTTTAATATGCCTGATTTAAAACTAACCATGTTTTATTGAGAACTGTGGCTCCTAAATGCCCTTAGTTTTGAATGCTTTGCCTATTGGCAGGAATTTCTTATAAACCAAGGTGGCTGCCAAACAACAACCTTTTGTTTAAATGCACAATGTGTACGAATTGTACACTTGGTATATGGATATTAATTCTAATCTAACTTTTGGTCTTCTGGTTAGCCTATTCCTTTTAACACAACAGTATATGTTAAAAGCAGATTTGTGCATGGATATTCCCTACAGCGTAAGTCTATCAAATGTTCTAAGAAGGTGCAAAGCTCCCTCAATTAGTGATCCCCATCTGTCCTCCACTACAGTAATAATCAGCTGGAGATAGCAGTCAGGGCACAGACCTGTGAATTACGAATTGGCTGGTACAGTGGGGAAAGGATCATGATACCATACATTCTTGCATATATTTCTAGGGCCAAATTCTTCTGACATGGCTGTGTATTAGGTAACGGACATTTTCAAAAAAAACATTAATCTCATAAATGAGTGTTAAGTAAATGTATATATTTTGCAGGCTGCTTAGGCAGATAGTCTTATCATTATTAAGCTGCTGTCCTTGTGCACAGAAGATAAGCAACCTGGGCATTGTCAGTTTGTTTCTCTGCCTAATGCATTTTTGCCATACCAGAGTCCACAATTTAAAAACTGGTAGTGTTCCAGCAGTTAATTTGTGAATCGATTGTTTGGAACTAGGATTGCCTTTTCCCATAGAAGTAATGTTATAAATGGTAGCTAGTTTCCCAGGACAACACATACAATGCCTAATTAATCTATAATAAACATTAATTCCAGAACCTAACCAAGCGGTATAAAATGTGCTCGATTTGTTAGAGCTATAATAGGAATTTATTTTCACTGAAAGCCGGTGAGTAGAACTCGAACTTATCTTCCCTCTACCCACATGTATTCTTCAGAACAAATCCCAATTTCTCAGTATCTGGAGTTTGAGGGCAAAGACATAGAAACCTCAGTGCCTCTGGATGCAGTCCCACTGAGTGGGTCTAGGTTTCATCTGAGAGGTGGTGTTGGTGGCAGGAAGAATTAGAAAAGGAAGCCTTTTTATATGGAAGCCCAAGGGAGAGAGATCTTGCACAAATATCTGAACACGGTAAGGAACCAGAAATGAAATTTTGAAAATGAGTAGGTGGATTACAGAGATGCAAGGACTCCTAATGGATCAATGAATATTGCAATTGAGGCCCATTTCACATTGTTCCATCTAGTTTCTCTGCTAGGTTAACTACTCAAACCTGCCTGCCTCCTTCCACTGCCATCAATTCATAGTTCTAATAAGCATTTATGATCTCCCTTGGCCCCGTGTAATTTTTCTTTCTGTCCTCCCTCCTATTTCTTTTACACACACTAAGATATCTGAGGTTAACTAAGTCTTTTAAGAAAAAATTAAGTCCAGGTTCAAGTTTAAAAACATATTTAATATTTAAAATAAACATAAAATGATCAGTTTCCACATATTGACTCTCATAGGTTATATGTATTGCTATGTTTATCTACATACTATTTTGAAAATGAAATTTGTGAATAGAAATTCTAAAATATTTCCAAAAAGAATATCTACTATAGTTTGATATCAGCAAGAATTTACCAAAATTTCCCATGATTTCCTTTGGATACTGAAATGTTGATTTATAATGAGTTATCTCAATTTTATTTAGAGTGTACTTGTTAAAAAATCACACAAACTTCAGTGGCTTAAAACAGGAAAGTTTAATTTTTCACACGTTACATATCTAGCACATGTTGAGGGCTTAGGTCAGATGGGAAGTCACTTCTCAGTGTAATCTCCTCAGCAACTCATGATAAAAGTATAGGCAACCTCACAATAGTTACCTGCTGTTCATCTTGCCCGAATAAAAGACAATCTCAGGAGGATCCCACTCCAGCAATTAAAAGCTATGACCTGAAAGTGACCTGTGTTTTCAACACATTGGCCAGAAGTAATCAAATGTCCTCAACCAACCACAAGAGGACCAGAGTACAGTCTTATACTGTATGGGAAAGATGGTGAGGTGTGTGTAGGAAGAAAACCAGAAATATTGGTTGAAATCTTAAAGACTGCCACATACAGAATGTTAGCAAGCTACACCCAAGAAGCATTTAATAAAATCACCTATGACTTCCCATTAGTACTTGTCATGGTCAGGTTCATGTGTCAACTTGGCCAGGTTGTGGTACTTGTTTGTCTGGTTGGGCAAGTGCTGGCTTGTGTGTTGCAATGACATTTCATAGAATTAAATCATGATCGCATCAGCTATATCCACAGCTGATTCCATTGGTAATCAGCCAAGGGGAGTGTCTTCTGCAATGAGTGATGCTCAATCTAATCAGTGGAAGCCTTTTAAGGAGGATTCAGAAGAGACAGGCTCTCTTCCTGCTTCGGCTGGCGAGACAGTTCATCCAGACCCTCCATTGGAATCGTCAGCTTCAAAGCCTGCCCTGTGGATTTTGGACTCTGTATTCCCACAGTCACGTGAGACACTTATATAAATTTTATATTTGTGAGTGTTCCCTTTTGATTCTATTTCTCTAGAGAACGCTAACTAATACTGTACTTGTGAAGAGGACATGTTGAGGAATACTGGAAGAATGATATTAAGCAAGGATTGAAAACTGAAATGCCTAACTGATAATTAGGGGTTGATCTTTTCTGTGTTTGTAGGACCTATTTCCACTTATATCATAGAACTCTATTTGTATATTACATAGAACCAAAAAAGGATTTATTTCTCATAAGAAAAATTTACTTGAATTAAAGATTTTTTTTTCTTGAAGCATTCTAATCCTGCTAATATGGTAGAAAATCAACTTTGTGATTTTGCTTTTCTCCTTGAATAACACAAGAGGTCCTGTTTCACATATCAGATCTTCTTCAGGCACCCTCAACCTATTTCCTTTAAATCAAGGTGCATTGTTCTGTTAGTTAAATTCAGTTGTCAACTTGGCCAGGTAAGCATACCTAGTTCTGTTGCTGCAGACACAAGCCAATGGTACGTGAATCTCATCTGTCGCTAATTACATCTGCGGTTGGCTAGGAGGTGTGTCTGCTGCAATGAGTGATGTTTGACTTAATTGGCTGGTGCTTAAATGAGAGATCGCAACGTAGCACAGCTAAGCAGCTCAGCATTCCTCATCTCAGCACTTGCAGCTCAGCCCAGGCCCTTGGAGATGCAGAAAGAAGTCACCCCAGGGAAAGTTGTTGGAACCCAGGGGCCTGGAGAGAAGACCAGCAGAGACCATCTTGTGCCTTCCATGTAAGAAAGAACCTCAGTCGAAAGTTAGCTGCCTTTCCTTTGTAGAACCAACAAAATAAATCCCCTTTTATTAAAAGCCAATCCGTCTCTGGTGTGTTGCATTCTGGCAGCTAGCAAACTAGAACAGAGTGTGTGCTGGCCGGCCACTGCATAGGCCCTTGGAAGAGGCGGGACTGCCACTTTCTACAGCCGAAGGATAAATGACTTTCAGACTTTGAAATCCAATGGTGTTTGCCTGCAAATTTTCCTTCCAGTTTCTCCCTATGGATCCTGTGTTTATCCTCCTTTGCATATTGGCATCAAATAATTTGTTATGAGTTTTCAAAGGTCCAGAGCAAATGGAGAGAATTTTGCCTTAGGACAGACAATGCCTGTAACTGACTTGATGCGATTTTACACTGTCTCTAATTTTGTACTTCATTGTATTGCTGCTGAAAGGTTTAAGGTTTCTGATATTGTTATAAAATTAATGTATTTTGCATATGGGAAAAACATGTCTTTTTTAGGGGTCAAAGGGTGGAATGTGCTGGTTTGAAGGAAGCATGCCCCCTAAGAAAAGCCATGCTTTAATATAAATCCCATTTCATAAAGGTAGAATAATCTCTATTCAATACTGTATGTTTGAAACTGTAATGAGATCATCTCCCTGGTTGATGTGATTTAGTCAAGAATAGTTGTTAAACTGGATTAGGTGATGACATGTCTCCACCCATCTGAGTGGGTCTTGATTAGTTTCTGAAGTCCTATAAAAGAGGAAACATTTTGGAGAGAGGGATTCGGAGAGACTCAGAGAGAGCAGAGAATGCTGCAGCACCACGAAGCAGAGAGTCCACCAACCAGTGACCGTTGGAGATGAAGAAGGAAAACGCCTCCCGGGGAGCTTCATGAAATAGGAAGCCAGGAGAGAAAGCTAGCAGATGATGCTGTGTTCGCCATGTGCCCTTCCGGCTCAGAGAGAAGCCCTGACTGTGTTCGCCATGTGCCTTCTCACTTGAGAGAGAAACCCTGAACTTCATCGGCCTTCTTGAACCAAGGTATCTTTCCCTAGATGCCTTTGATTGGACATTTCTTTAGACTTGTTTTAATTGGGACATTTTCTTGGTCTTAGAACTATAAACTAGCAACTCATTAAATTCCCTTTTTTAAAAGCCATTCCGTTTCTGGTATATTGCATTCCAGCAGCTAGCAAACTAGAACAATTGTGAAATGAGTAATATAAGATTTATTATAACATTGGGTTTAAAAGTATGAAATAGAGGTCATCATGCAGAGAATGCTCAGGCTTAGTAGTCAAATACTTTAATTTCTTATCTCTTGAAAAAACATGTATTTTTTGTTGATTATTAAAGCATACACTTCAGTTTTCCTGGTGGAAAAGCTTATATATATATATATATATATTTATTCATTTATACTTTTTAGAATATATATATGTATGTGTATGAATATATATGTGTGTATATATATATATATATTTTAGAATATCTCTCTCTATAGAGAGAGTGTGTGAGAGAGAAAGAGACAGAGACAGAACCTAAAGATTCTGGGTAATGAAGTGTTTAAATTTGGCTTGGGATATATTTCAAATCTGATTCTTTGTATTTGCTGACATTCAGTTAAAATCCCAAACATTAAACAGTAGGTATAAACAGAACTCACTAATAATTAACCATATACAATATTAGCTTTAAACTTTTTCTTCTATTATTCATATATATATATATATATATATATATATATATATATATATATATATATACATGCACATAACAGTGTTTCTAAAAAAGCCAACTTTTCTGGTGCCTGCCCATACAAAAAAAAAAGGAAAAGCCAGATTTTCTGAAAAATAGATGGAGTTTGTACTGCCATATACCTTAAAATTAAAAATATTTTTATCCCCATAAACTTATTTTTTTCTCAAAATGAGTAATTGTACTACATAGAGAATATTTATATGAATTACTGTATGTAACAGTTTTTCATTATGCTCATGTGTCCTGCTGTATAACATGAGAATTCTTTCATTCTTTCTGATCCGCACATTGTTGTGGATTTATCTGGTAAACGTATTCATTGAACAAATATTTGAGTACTTACTGTGCAACAACCACTCTGTTAGATCCTGGAAATAGAGCAATGATGAAAACATAAAATTTAAAATTAAAAGAAAATCCTACACTTGGTGAGGTTACATTTTAGTGTGATGAGGCAGACGGTAAACAATTAAATAGGTAAAGCATATAATACGCCAGATGGTCAAGAATGTGATGAAGGGAAATAAAGCTGGAAGGAGAATGGGTTCTTTTTTTTTTTTAACATGGACAGGCACCGGGAATTGAACCCGGGTCCTCTGGCATGGCAGGCAGACATTCTTGCCCGCTGAGCCACCGTGGCCCACCTGAGAATGGGTTCTTTTGTAACTGGATCTGCATTTTTGAATTGGTCAATTATGCTTGAGCAATTGTCAATTTATTTGTTTAGCATCCTTACATTTTATTGTTTAAAATAAGTTGAGAGAGGAGGGCAGAGGAGAAAGGAGGAAGGGGACTTCTAAAAACAAGATCTTACATCCAGCAACATGTGGTAAAAAAATGCCTCATCCACCTAGAACTTAATAGCTTTTGTGGAGCATTTATCATGTGTAACAGATCAGAAAAACATCAAAACACTTCTCTGCTGACCTAACCCAGAATCTGCGGAGCCTTCCTCTGGAGAAGGGATAAAATTGAATACGTTAAATCTTCCTCACGTCTATTTATTTTATTGCTTCTCTTGGTTCATCCAGCAGGCTAAAGGGTTTCCATGCTGAGCTCCAGTCACTCATTTTTCAAATGTCATAACAGAAAAGCGAAAACTTTAGAGATTTTTTTTTTATTAGAAAAATAGGTTTAACACAGATGAAATTCTATACATCCAAAATAATAAAAAGGAGATCAGTTTGGTGAAGTTTGAACTACAGTATTATTTCATGGTGTTATTTGTTCTAGAATATAGACTTGCTAACAGATAAAAATAATGGTCATTTACCATTGGGAGCATTAGAAAAGAAATTAGAATCAATTCATTTCATAAATCCTTTTGGAAGATTAGTTCCCTCATTAACATCCACTTCCACTTCCATCACTGAACCTCCTCAAATTTGAAAAGCAACATAAAGAAGAGCCAGTCAAAAAATGAGGCATTAAACACAAGTGAAAAGATTAAAACAAAAGTCATCTTTTTGCATCCCTCTTACAGAACTTGTTTTTAAAAAGTGGATAAGAGTAGCAAGAACAGTATATTAATAAAGGAATGGCTTGCACTCATACCTAAAATAAATTTCTCACATACAAGTGACATCCATTAAACAAGTACATTACATTTGAAAAAAAGAATAATAACATGTTAAGAGCTGGAACTCCTTATTTAGCATGCCCAATTAAAGAAACCTAGTGACTTTTTAATTCTTAACTAAAATGATGACAACTTTCAGTATAGAAAAACTTTGGAAAAGTAAGGACTAATTATTCTGCTTACCAGATTTTATTTTAGGAGTAATTTTGTAGTTCTTCTGAAGCTTAAGCATGAGTAGTATAAATACTAACGGAACAGATGTGTCAGAAACTGATCATTTTATCATCTATATCAAAATACAGTTTTTAGTTATTAAGCCTCAATCTCCCACTGTTATTATTTAGTAATTTAAGTATCCATGTATCAGTCATTTTGAAAATAATTCATTTCCTATGGAATGTTTTCAAGTGACTGAACTTTTACCCCTTGATACTGAGACCTCCCAGTTCTAAAGGTACCCACACTTTGTGATATATTCTCAGAGCCAGACTGCCTCTTTACAGATTCAGTCATTTGTAGGAAAGTAGGTTTCTCTTCTTTGGGAGAAATTTATCTACCCCACATTCCTAACCCAACATTAGGCAAGGTACCTGGCCTGAAAATCAGAAGCAGATCATACAAGGGAAGGAATATTGTAGCCTTCTGAGAGTTTTGTTCATTATACTCCACATGGACTCAACATCATTAGACGAATCAATCCCTGATGATACTCATTTTATGTGCAGAGATGCCTGAGTGAGAAAGCCTTTGAATTGGAAATCACTGCCTGCAAATCAGAGTTCATGGCCCTATGATTTTGAATAAAGCTTCATGTTCTCAAAACTTCCAATTTTGATGAAAATCTATTGAGCTATATTTTGGGTGATGTAAGTATTGGCAAACTAGCAGAGTTTTACTGTATGTAGATAAAATACTTTCAACATCAAAAACCTTCCCTTGTTTTATTTCCTAGACACCACCATCATTTTTTCCCATGCAAGGATAATCAAACAATAGGGAAGTGTCTCTAAAGTGTAGAAATTAGTGATAATAAGAGACCTCAAAACTCCCTCAAAATCTACTAATCCTATTGTGTTTGTCTACTGGGAAAAAAAACATTCCAGAAAGCAAGAAATTAATTGTGCCAAGTACCAAAAACAATAATTGCCTTTTTTCTTAATGTCAAGAATCTGGAAAATGCTAAAATACAATTTTTAATGTAAAATTGCATTATCATGCTAGCCAATGTAGCAGTTGTGAAATTAGTTGTGACAAGCATAGTTCATTTTTTTAATCAAATTTAGATAAAATTTAGATATTTAACTTTGTAACTATATTTTAAGTTTTGAGATGTATTATAGATTTTGGAGATATTTAGTTTAGAAATATGAAGAAAAACATAGGGAAGATTGATTTCTTTATACTGAGTGTTGGTACAGATTCACTGGTTGTTATTTAACCATGTGAAATAATGCAACATACAGCTAGATAGTATAGACTAACTTTAAACTTCAAAAAATCCTCAAGCTTGCTTTCCTATTATATCTTCTCTATTCTGAATTGTGTGTGCTAAAGAAAAATCCAATGCTATTTGTTTAAAATATGAAAATAGTTTAGATTAATCCTAAAACTCTAGCATGTTTAAGAAAATTAAGATGAAACACATTAATTTATTCTATTTATCATTTGGCAGGGGTGGCCATTAATAAGAGTTTTTTCTTCACTTTAGTGTGAAAATGTATAATTACAATCTGTACTTTCAGTAAACTAGGAAGGAGAGGCTCTGATTTTCATGCAATATTTAATGATCTCTAAATTGGCGAGAAAGGAAAAGATTAACAAATTGCATGGTAGTCTGAATATCAGATTTAAATATCAGTAACAGGAAATTTTAATAGAATTGCCTCAGTCAGATATAACATGTAAGTATTGGAAACAGATTTAGAACATTTTAAATTTACAGCCCATAATAATCTATACATTCTCTCTCTCATACACACACAGCATTTAAATAGGATTAATCATAATCATTTGTATTCCCTAAAACAAAGGGATAAATTCTCTAAAACAAAGTGATAAATCTACTAAGTAAATTGCAAAAATTCTTGGACAGTCTTTTTTTTCTTTGTCCATTTATTGCTATTATATTATAAATACCTTTTACAAGTGTTTTCTACATTAAATATTATCATTATTCACATTTCATGGAGAGGAAACTGAAGCCTAAAGAAGTTAAGTACTTTTCCTTAGGATCTGGGACTCTCCACAAACATGTGGTTGATCTAGAAACTAACCCCAGGTCTTCTGACATTAAAGCAACTCTCTGATATACCAAAAGACATCGACAAATGTACACATCTTTGGAGACAATTATTTTTTAACTTTTAAAATACATTTTAGCACAATCCAAACATAACACAATAAGCACTTGGTTTGTGATTCATTCCTTAATTAAATCATGCAATTTAATTTTGCTTCTCCTTAAAGGGTTGTATTTTTCATTTTCTATCAGAAAATGTAATTCTAAAGTCTTGATGGCTAGGCGACATATCTGATTCTAGCGTTCCAACCAATATTATGAATGACCTCAAGCAAGTCACTTTTGCCTCTTTCACAATTAAAAATTCTAAAAACATTAAATTTCCCCATGCTCTTTTTGTACTAGCTCTAAGGAATCTGATTTCATATTCTGGGTCACTGGCTCTCCAAGTACGGTGCCTCGACTACCATCAGCCTCACCCTGAGTACTTGTCAGGAGCTCACTCTTGAGGTTCAACCCAGACCCCCAAATCAGGAATTCTGATATAGGGCCCAACATTCAGTGTTTTTACAAACCTCCTGGTCAGTACAATTCGTTCTAAAATTTGAGAACCATCAGTCTGTGTGAGTCCATCTAAGGATGCTTAAATTTCCAGGTTATTCTAATTCATAGATAATGCTAAGAACCAGTGACAAGATGCTCTCTCAGCTCTATAAGGCCCCTAAATTTCATTTTTTAAAAAATATTAAAACCAAGAATTGTACATATGTTTGTATTGTTTGTGTGCACATACAAAGTTGACATGTTAGATTTATGTTTTGTTATAATAGAGATTCCTTAAATATAGACAGAAGGATGATGATAATAACTATGGTTGAGATAATGACATTGTTTAGACAACTAATTTATATAAAGCATTTTTTGGCTGCTGGATCAATATTTATACATTCACTCAGCAATAGCCACCATGTTATCAAGTCTTTTTTTTCCAAGAGCTTATTTTTTAAAATGACTCTTCACAAAACAGTATTTCTCTGTTATTTAAAATTCATCTTCAGGATTACAAAGATAAGACTTTGGTGCTGTTTCAAATGGTGGCTTTCTGATATGAATGGGAATGGCTGAATATTAGAGTTTAGTATTCAAGAAGCTTTTGAAATATCTTGCTGATCTTCTCATAAAGATAAGAAAGATAAGGCAGATTTCCAGGGTGCTAAAAATATCAGTCAAGAATTACTGAGACATTGGGAGAACTGATTCAATATATGTTAGGGTTTTGTGGACCTTCTGAATGGAACCCCACCTATTTTCATTATTGACTTCTCTTGTGATTATCTTCCTTACTCTTTTTATGCCTCAAATGAGTGATAGAGTTACAAATTATCAGTAGCAGAGATTAGATGGTAAAACTGATAATAGAGATGATTTACAAAGGAGCAGCAATATTTGATTCTAAAGATGTTATTTTTTAAAACAGCCTGTTTGCTTTTCTAAATTAGTAGAAGCACAGTGGTTTTGCTAGAATATTTTCTATGTCCCCTCTGTTTTGCCATCTCCATTGACAACTCTACACTTTTTCCCTCTTCTCAGACAGCATGCTGACATGTCTCAGGCTCCTCTCTAAATGCTCTCCCTCAGGGAAACTGAAATGTCAGCTTTTGACTCTGAAAAAGATTGATTCATCATTGGGAGTTCATTTCTCCTTCGTACCACTCTTCTTTATAATGCTAGTTTTGATGTACATATGCAATTATATTAACACAACTAAAGGAAAGGAATGCAATGATATCACCTCCTTTCTAAATTCAGTTAAGTGAGCTCCAGGAATCATCATACAGAAAGAGAGCTGATTATCCCTGATGCTCTCTCAATTTCCCACCAAATAACCCACTATGGCTTACAGGTTTCCAGTGGCTCAGTTCCAAATGATGAGTGAGACATTAAAGTTTAATATGTTCTCATGAACTACATATCATTGCTCTACCTGATACATTATTTTAGTTTAGACTACCAGCAAGTTGATATTGCTATAAAATTCAGATGTAGTTTCTGGTGGAGAAACCTTCCCTAGTTTCTTTATTTTAATTTTTTTAAACAAAAAACATTATCTCTGGGGTCTATGGACTTTCAATTACCAATGCTAAGTTCTTCAATAGTATCTAGTCAGTTTCAAACGTGTCCTTCTGACAGTACATACAGAATAACAGTAAGTAATTAAACCATTTTTTCTCATTGTTAACCCTACAGAATCTCAAGACTCCCGTGACTTTGTTTGAAAATCCTAGGAGATACCTACTTCAGACTGATGGAGGGTGGAGTCTTACCTAGGATCCTGATGAAACCTAGAACCACTGGAGTCAGCTGCTACCCTGAGGATAGGAAAGTCCAGGGAAAGGCATGCAGTGGTGGAAATGCATCAGAGAAAGAGCCAGAGAGAGAGCAAGACAGGCAGACAGACAGAGAAGAGAATAATTTTTAAGAAAATTAATCCCAAGAATGAAAATTATTCATCAGAAAAGAATCAATACCTAAGAGTTATTACAGATCAGAATAGAATCATGTGGAGAATCCAGTAGACAAACATGGTTAAAAATTGAAGATGTGCACATGGGGTAAGGGGTCAACATTTTTAGTAATTAGTGCTGATGGAAAAGACTGGTGTTTCAAAAATCATATCCATCGAGAACATCAGGGAAAAAAAAATGCTATTGTCCAAACCTCAGAAGGTAGAAGAAACAAGTGTGAGTAACAGCCATCTATAATGCACATTGCACTCTTTGTCTGATTTTGTAACACTCAACAGATGGTTTATTCTGCAATGCAATATTGGAGTCAGACGTATTTTAAATAATAGCCAGAAGTGAGATAAGGTAGAAAACATACTCAGTTGCGGTTAAGAAAAGGATTTAAGGACACAAGCATAAACATTAGAAGGTAAGCCAAAACTTGAAGCTGAAAGCTCTCTTTTTTTTAAAGAGAGTATCAAAGTATGTTCTATGAAGTTATAAATCATGACAATTGTTTTTTCAGTGTTTCAGAGGTCTTCAGGCTGATGTGCAGTGACTCTTTTCTGTTATATAAATCTCTGGAAATCTTATTGAATTAAATGGAAAATATATTTTTTTGGAAGTTTAACTCAGAAATTCCCAAGGCCTTTTCTCAATATCACACCACAGTCAATGTCAAACCAATGTCAAACCAATGAATGTCAAACCACATTCATATAAGAGAGCCAAAGGAGACATTTCTTATAAATCCATGCACATACCAAGCACCAAAAAACAGCCTTTCAACTACTGTGGTATGATGTAGGTTAAAATGGAACTGTGCAGCCATCGTTATGTATCACAGTTGGCAGAGGATATTTCATTGATGTGTTCTTAAGCCAAGAATTCACAAACTTTTCTAGTAGTGGGAGTTTCCCATTCAAACAAAATAGATTTGTAGCGTTATTGAATAAAGTCGATGAAAGCAGAATTAGTTTGATTGAAGCTGGGACATTGGGGGATGTCCAGTGTAATTCTCACCACTTTGCCTTCCCATCAGCCTACACAGTGGCACCAGCTTATTCTGGGAAATCCTTACGCTCCTTCAAATGTAATTTAAAAGAACTGTTGTAAACTACCTGAATTTTAGACACCAAAATACTACACTCTTGGATCACATTAGTTCCTTCCAATTCTAGT
Source organism: Tamandua tetradactyla (assembly GCF_023851605.1). Taxonomy (NCBI): domain Eukaryota; kingdom Metazoa; phylum Chordata; class Mammalia; order Pilosa; family Myrmecophagidae; genus Tamandua; species Tamandua tetradactyla. The sequence goes on from NC_135339.1 coordinate 42,048,657, forward strand.
TAGAAAATAATGGTATAAGGTAAAAAAAAGAAGAATCCAAACACTAATATGTACATATATGTGTCAGCTTCCCATTTCCCAGAGATATTTTTAAATTTCCTCTAAATCCTTCAAAAAATATTCCAAGTACATGCATATATCCACACACACATGCACACATACATAGACCCACATGCTTCTCTTTTACACAAATGAGAAAACAAAAATCATGCTAATTTGTACTTTGCGTTATCCAATTAAGAATATTTCTTAGAAATCTCTCCATATTTGAATATATAGTTGTATCTTATTAACCACCCCATACAACATCAATATTTGGATGAAGCAAGGTTTTACCAATTACTATTAATCGACTATCATTTTCACATTAAAATTTGTTTTATTTGTAACTATGAGCTTATAAACATCATTTAAAAAAATATGGAATGCTTCATGAATCTGTGTATCATCCTTACATAAAGGCCATGCTAATCTTCTCTATATCATTCCAATTTTGGTATATGTGCTCCCAACACACTTATTAGCATCTTAATAGAGAAATATTTGCAAATGCATTCAACGACCTTTGTAGGATGGTGTTCAAAAAGGGGAACTGCTGAGGTATCATTGACCTCCAATAAGCCATGGAGACTCACTTTGAATTTTCATCGGCAGGAAATGAACAGGACACTTCACCAACATACTCCACATCAAATCTATTTTATCTTTGCTAGAGATGTGAAAGTGATATGTCATTTAAAATTTGCAGTGCCTAATTGGGGGATTGGACATATCTTTATAGTATTCAGAACCATTTAATTTCTTTTTTTCTGTGAGCTTCTTACCCATATCTGTTTCCCATTTTCTAATTAATTTGTATTGATGGAAAATGTTTCCAAAATTTTCCATTTTCAAACTTTATTTATGAATTTACAATTTCATATTTTATTTTGTGATTTTTGAGTTTCATTTAGAAACTGATTTTGAGTAGTGTCCTGGTAACAATATTGCTTTGCTTTGTTATTTTTATCTTGGTCAGTGGCTGGTATAAGATCTACCATAAAAAAAATTCCCTTTGTTTCTAGGAAAATTATATCTGCATTAGTGTTAGCATGTTTCTTCCATTTTCATGAGAACTGGGTAGTATTTTATTTTTCTCTTTTGATTCTTGGTTACTGGGAGTTTCAGAGTCAGATTGGATATTTCTTCAACTTTGTATTTGCTGTCAAAATTAGAATATTTCTTCCTCCATTTTACAGTACTAGTCTTTATTTTAGATTCATATTTTAGTAAACAATCCTAAAGCAAAGCTTCCTATGTTGTACATGTGCATACGTGTGTGTGTGTGTGTGTGTGTGTGTGTGTGTGTGTAGAGGGAGAATCTGTTCCAAGCAATCATGAATACTGATCCAGGCAAAAATTTCCAGAACTGTGTCTTTTTTGTAATTAGAGCCATGTAGGTTCTTGTTATCTATTTCTGTATATCAAAGTGCCAAAAACGTAATGGCTGAAAATGACAAGTTATTATTATCTCTCATGATTTGGGTGGTTGATGCACAAACTACATGGCTTTCATTTGGGACCACTCATAGAGTTGCGGTTTTATGGCATCTGAGGCTGGCATCATCTGAAAGCTTCTTTTACCTTCTTTGTCATATATGGTATCTTGATTGAGATTGGCATCTCTCTCTCTCCAAGTGCCTGGCTTAGGCTCTCTTGCAACCTGACAGTATCAGGAAAGTTAGATTTCTTACATGGCTCCAAGAGTGTGTGCCAATGTCTCAAGTGCTGGGCTTGGAAGCTCTTATGGGCACCACTTCCACCAATAGTCTCAGCAGTCACATAGCTCACGTGACAGGACCATCAAGGGATTTATGATTATCTTTAATCCACAGGAGCAGATAATAAGAGTGTACTGCTTTGGAAAAAATTACTATGGAAATATATATACGTGTGTGTGCATGTGTAATATATGTGTGTATAATATGCGTATATATATATGCATGTATATATAGATATGTATTATTCACTATATTGAAACTATTTTGTTACTCATTTGTTTATTTATTTATTTATTTATTTTTGGCATAGGCAAGTACGGGGAACTGAACCCGGGTCTCCAGTGTGGCAGGTGAGAATTCTGCCACTGAGCTACCATAATCTACCCTATTTATTCATTTTTTGTTACTCTTATAATCTATTCCTGACCAGTCTATGAGGTGGCTGTTAAAAATCTCTTTTTTAAATGCTATTTGAGAACAGACACAAAGTAATGAGTTTCAAGTTACATGGCTAAGAGTTAGTCATATGGATGGAGTTTGAACCCAGCAACAATAGAACTCGTTACCTTGGGGACTGCGAGGGTGGTGTGACTATCTAGAGTAAAAGGCTCAACAGGAAATGCCCCTGAATGATCTGAGACTCGCAGAACCACAGAGATTTTGAAATGGACAGAAATTTAGAGATTATCTTGCTTGACCTCCTTTGATTTTCATGATAAAGGGAAGGATTTGCAGGGAAATTGGAAATGGAGTCTTTCACAGTATAGTGATTATAATCTGACAGATTCGTGTCGCCATTCTGACTCTCCCCTTAGCTGAAGCTGGACTTCTGAACTAGAAAGTAACTGAAACATAATGCGTGTTAAATACATATATTTGTTGGACGAATGGATGCATGAATGTATGATTCCAACTCTTGTGATGCCCATAACAAATCACCAAAGAGTAACACAGACACATTAACATGAATCATATATTAATTTTCTTGTAAAAATCATTTAGCAGAATCTGTTTAATCTCAACAGTGTTAGAATATTTAATTAGATAGATAGATATAGCTTTCACCCACCCACCCCCCAGCAATAAGATATCTCCTGAGTAACACATAATTTATTTTCTATGCATTTGACACATTCATGAAATAAGTAAAAATGTATCATAACTCAGATAATTTTTTAAAACAATAGCGATTTGAACTCATTGCTCAATGTTAAGGAATGTGTATTATGTTCTAGAATTCCACTATTGTACCAATTCACCTTCTGAAGTTCCCCTGTATACTGTGGAAAGATAAACTTCTTCCCCTTTGAAAATCTGTTTTAAAGAGCCATTAGAGTTAGAAGAATTTGGTTGTTGAAAAGCACCACTGAATTGTGCGAACTCATGGTAACGGGCCACGCTAGCTTATATTAACCTGGAAAGCAGAGTAGATGACTTTGCCTGACATCCAGCAGGTATTCTTCTTACAAGGCTTTTCTAATGACATGAAATTGTTGACTATAAAGTTTTGTTTTAAAAAAGTTACTTCATTCTCAGTGGAATTCCCATTACTACCAAAATCCCTTTCTTTAAAAGAGAAGAGATGATTTTTAGCACAGATATTCAAAGATTTCAAGACAGATTTTGTATAAGCGCCCACACCTCTAATCAATGTTATTTGATTAGCTGAAATAAGTGATGAGGATTAACCAGAGAAAACACAAACATCAGAAACCACAAACAATTGAAGGACAGAATGTTAATATGAGGATGTTTTTTATGCGTGTTTTATTTGTTAGTTTGTTTTTCCTCAGAGCCCGTCAGTCCCGCTTTTCTCTTGTGGTTAATATCATCATAGTAGTCTTTTCTATTTTACAACTTACAAATTCTCATTATTTTTTTCACTTGATCCCCAAAATATAAAGCTATGAAGAAAGTAGAGCAGATATAATTACCTGCATTTTTCATATAGGAGGGACGCAGGTCAAAGAATTTTGACACGTGCACAGGCAACACAACTAATATGTGGCAGAGCTGAGATTGGAATCTAGGTGTCAAACCCCTAATCCATGGTTTTTCCTACTGTAAGTGCAACTTCTATATGCCTGGGACTTATAATACACTACTCATAAAATCTTCACAGGAATGCTATAAAGAAGGCATTGTTATCCTCATTTTACAGGAAAGTTAAGGTTAAGAAAAAAGTAGAGTGTTTACCCTAAGCGCATAGAGTGGCAGAATGGGCAATTGAACCTGTTTATCTAAAACTATGGTAAATGATATTACCTTTATGTTATATAACTTCCCTTTGTGTGTTATATGGACTCTAATTTTTCTAGTTAAAAAAATTTTAATGCACTAGGGCTGAAAGACTATATGTAATTTCATTTATACTCTGTATATATAACCATATAGGTAAATTCCCCTCCTTCCCTCTCTCTCTCTCTCTCTTTCTCTCAATTTCTCTTTCTTGCCCAGTTTTTGAATCACCGTTTCAACTGCTACCAAACTGAAAATACCAATGTGCTGTGGTGCCTTTTGTTCTTTCTCAAGTTTAAGGTGCACCCGCTTTTATTCCAAATTAAATTATCTCATTGATTTTTCAGTCTTATAGAGTGAAAACCTAGAACAGTCTGAGAATTCACCAGGGAGAGAGATAGTCTTTAAAATTGTTTGCAACTGTTCCTCAAATAGAACAGAGAAGACCAGGAATCATTTCCTGTAAGGAGATGCTGATTTCATCTTAAAGAAAAAAAAATTCCTGCCGGTGCAGAAGCTGTATTCATTCTTAGCAAGCCAAAATGTCTTCACTAGATAAGATATTTATTTCCTAAGATAATAAAAATAATAGCATCTTTTTGAAAACTGATTCAGTTAGAATTAGAAATGGACTGTATTTCTAATTGGCCATCTCGGCTTCAGTTGTCCAAAATCTGGCCCAGATAGAAGGAAATAGGGGACCCTAGTTCTGTTCGTACCTGTATATTGAATTAGCATAGAGATTGAAACAACTGTTTCCCCCTAAGGTATACAATCTAGTTTTTTGGCAAGAAAATTGGAAAGTGTTCTTTTCCATCTGCTTTTCTTGTACTATTAAGTGGTTAAATGTATCATTTAGATTACACTGAGATTGATAATCTAATTCCAATCTCAATGCATTAATTCCATCAAATTCAGTTAGACATAAGATGAAATTTTTCAAGTGACTTTCAATAAAAGAATTTATCTGATGAAGTTTGAGGTTTAATGACGCAGACATAAAGAAGAATGACTAGGACACACCACAATTCAAGAATACACTTTAATTTAAATCATTATGTAATTATCAATATGTTCTTTTAAATATTTTAATTGAAATGCTTACCTTAAAAAATAAGGCCATTTGAGTTTAAGAATAATACATTATGTAAAAGCAAATGTTTAAAAACTCTCAGTTATAAACACATACCCTTTATTCTCTGTTTTCTGTATATTGATTTGATTAAACATATAGATTTGCCTGACTTAAATGTGTAGAATTATTTTCGATCATGTAACTCTTTGATTCACTTCAGTTTTATCTTAATGACATTTGTTGATAATTTCCTTTCTTAAAGGCAATCTTTACTCAGGATTGAAGATGATTGTCTATTAAGTCTGTGCACATGCCATATCCTTTACAAATAAATGTCTTTGATTCACAAAGGATATACTAAAATTGCCATGTAGAATAGGAATTACCGAATCTTATCTGCACTGAATCTCAACTCCATTTATTTTAAAAATAATATTACAAAATTACTGCTTTCTTAGAATTTGGAACGGCATTTTTCTTAAGCAGTTAGGTCAATTAGATGAATGTAGAGAAAGAAAAAAGAATGGAAGAAACAGAAGAAGTGAGGAGAGGAGAAGAGATAATGTACTTTTTTTCTTACAAGAAAATAAGTGATTCAGGTCAATTTCATTTATTAATGATGTTTCAATTTTTCCATCAGAATGTGGTATTTAAGAGTTCATTTCTTATCAACTATAACCTTATGATTGTTGTCATTTGAGATAGAATTGTCTTGAATATTTCTTTTTCTTCCCTTGGAATTAATTTAAATTCTAAATTAGTAAATTCAACAAAGGATAATTATAAAAATAAGTGACCACATTATATACTGTAGTACAGAATTTCATATATTAAGTGTCAATATTTGGCATTTATTTTACCTCAAACGGATTTTAGGTTTCCTTAAAGCCTTACTGTAATTCCCAAAGGAAATACCCAAAGGATTCTTGGATATGTCATAGTTGGAAAATAGGAAAATATGTTCTAAGACTGGCTTGAAATACAATTACTTCAAGGAAATGAAAACAAGTGAAGAATTTATTTGATAATTTATTACCTATTGAAAGAACCATCTTGAACATTCAATTCATTGAAAATATGAAAAATTCTGTATTTTTGGTGCTTTCTATGTAATAACAGATTACTCTGTTCTAATGTTACATTTGCCATCATTTCATATGGCTAAAATATAATGACACATATTCTGTTATATGCTTTAGTATTATAATTCAGGTATTTTCGTCCCACAGTTCCCACAATTCAAACCATAGTGTGGTTTATCTAAATATAAAAGGGGAGCTTTTGAAGTTCTAAATTGAAAAGATGATTTCATAGGGAATGACAGGCATTCTGCTCCCCTATAGTCCAATTGGCCACATTTATAGAAAGTAAGAAATAGTTGAGGATGACCAGAACAGAACTGGGGAGCGAAATTAAAGCAAATACCCTTAAGTATCAATGGGAGACTAAAGATTTAATCAGCTATTTCAGGGCCCAATTACAAAATATGAAAAGTTGTAAGGAAATGTGTTCTCGTCTCTGAAGCAACCACTAAATCAAGGTGAAATGGAAACAAGCAGTGTCAAGGTGAAGCTCTTCAAATAGATTCATGGTCACAATGCCTGGATTTGGGTAGGTGTATTAGTGTGCTGCTGTGACAATTTGTCAGAATTTAGGAGCTTAAATTATACAAATTTATTATCTTGCAATCTTATAGGCAAAAAGTCTAACTCGTGTCTCACTGAGCTAAAATCAAGACATTAGCATTGCTATATTCTTTCTAGAGGCTCTGGAAGAATATTTATTTCCTTGTCTACTACAGCTACTAGAGACCCTCTACGTTTCTTGGTTTGTAATCCATCTTTAAAGCATCACTCTGGTCTCTTCTTCTGCCCCCTTGTCCACTTGACAGGGCATTATGATTGCATTTGTCCAACATGAATAACCCAGGATATTCCCAGTTTAAAGTTTTATCTTGTTAGCAATCATGAGATAAACTACAAAGCAGAGTCTCACTAATGTGCACGGGGCAGAAAAAAAGGGACCCCTAACCCAAGATGCTCTCTGGCATCTCCCCTTTGCCAGTCAGGTAATATATTCATGGTTCCATGCGTTAGGATGTGGACCTCTTTGGGAGGTTTTATTCTGCCTACCAAAGAGAGACAGTTCAGAGCAATGGGGGGAAAATGAGGCAAATATCATGCCCACTGTTATTAGACTGGTTTGTGGCTGGTGTCAATTGTGAATTTTTGTGTTGCAGGTGATTCAAAACTTGATACAAACAGGCTTAAAAAAGTGTATCATTTTTAGTTTCCGTAGTCAAAAGTTTCAAGGATAGGATGGGTTCTGATATAACTGAGTATAGGAATTTGAACCATGTAATTTAAGATTGAATTTCTCCCGCTCCATCTCTCATCTCTATTTTCCCAGGGCTAGCTCCTTTCTCAGAAAATCTTTCTTTCAGTGCTAGTTGCTGAAACTAGTGACAGTGGCAAAGGTTAGACTAGCTTGTGGGTGCAGCTGGGACAACAGAATGCTTCTTTCCTTTCCTTTCCTTGTCTTGTATTTGACTTTTACCCCAGCCTCAGTGCCATCCCCTCTATTTACCTACAAGTAGCCAGAGAGCATCTTGGGTTAGGGGTTCCTTTTTTTCCCCCCCATGCTCATTAGTGAGGCTTTGCTTTGTAGTCCCCCAGTGCCTTTGGTCATCCCATCCCCCCATAGACCCAGTTAGGATGGTGAATTTGGTGACTGTAGCCTTTAAAATTATAAAATTCTGTGGGTCTTCTTTCCCTGACTTTCAGTATCACTTAGTTTCAGACCTTGCTTAAAAGCTAACAAGTTATTCCACTAGTTTCGTGAATGTAGGCAGTAGTTTTAAGATTTCTGAGTGAGAGACGAAGAACTATAAATCATGGCACAGCAGGCAGAATGAACTTCTTCCTTCATATTAGTGTCCCTTTGCCCTTCCCCCAAGTCTTATGGCGACAATGCTGATGTGTGTCCAGGAGGAGGCTGCACACACACCGGGGTTGCGTGACATGTAAGGAACTCTGAGCTTAGGAAACCTCAAAAGTTTAGAGGGGCTGCTAACCAAACTTCCTTCCCCCGCTGAGGGAGGCATCATTTCTTTATGTTGGTCAAAACTTGTCCTCTGCACTTCCTCCAAAGGTGTTTGCAATAAAAACATTCTTAAAACCAATCTAGAACAAAAGCTGATATTGCCTTTTCTCACAAAAGTTACAGGAACTGTAGACACCCGCGGAGAATTGTACCCCATGAATACCTCCTTTATCACTAATCATCCTGCTTGTAGTATCATAGTTCTTAAATTCTTAAGGCTGTGACTTAAAACTAACCTGTTCACATAGTTCTTAAATTCTTTCCCTGTATTTTCCTAGTGATTTTTACACATTATTGCCTTCCGAATATTCGTTGGGTGACTTAAACATCAATCACTCTATAATTCTTCCTGCTTCCATACAATGCTATTCATTTTATGAGGACTTTATAAATGGAGGGTCATAGACCTGAATTTATTTTTCTCATGTGAGTGCTACCTCTGATCATGGTCATTTTTTCTCTAATAAATTGTGCCAGTCTGATTATCTCGTCTTGCTTTGTATCCTTCTCTTCTGACAGCCAATTACTGACTTTCATTGGTTCCTCGGCCTACATTTTCAGTGCTTAATTTCTGAGCTACTATCGCTCTATTTTTCTTTGATGTCTAGCACACTGAGCACTTCTGGAAAGAGGGCCTTCTCTGGTAGAAATAGCATGAGATATCTGATGCTTACTAGTCAATGAAGGTAAAATTAAGGTAATGTATTCCAGCTCCCCTTTTTTCTATAATAAACTAGAGTCAAAGCACATTGATGCTCTTTACATGTGAACTTTTTTTTATTGATTAAAATCTTCACTCACATATTTTCTATACATGGTGCACAATAAATGGCTCACCATGTCATCACAAAGTTGTGTATTCATCACCATGGTCATTTACATGCGAATTTTCAGGAAAGCAAAATCGCAATTCCTGTTTTTAAACAGCAACACATTATGTATATGTACATAAGTGTAAAATTTAAGGTTATGTAATCTGGAGCAAGACTGTACAGACTTAAGCTAACTACTTAACTTCTCCATGTCTCACTTTGCTCATAGCTGGGGGTGGTGGTTTTAAAATTAAGTATAATGACATTCGTAAGCTACCACATACTATGCACTAAGTAAGTTAGTACTTAACAGGTATTTATAAAATATGAAGTCAATAAATAACTGCTTATTGTTTACCAAATTTAATCAGTATATTTCTAAATGATTTTTAACACAGATTCAGCTTTTCTCTTCACCTTTTCTCTATTGTCCTTTAATTATTTTCTCACCCTTGGTTTTGGATCTCTGCAGTGTTAATTCATTGTCAAGGGGAAATCAGAAAAGTAATGACATTGAAGAACAGATCAGTGATTACCAAAGTCCTTAGGGTGACACAAGAAGTGCTTCTTGTCCAGCTGTGTCTAGATGTGAAGCACAAAAATGTCCTAGCAACAAATGAAATTTGTTTTGTTGACAAAAATTTAAGAGACTCGCCCTACCTTCATGTATGTGAATATGTATGCCTGGAACTTAGAGTCTCATTAACTTTGTTTTAAAAAATAAAATAAATAAAACCAAGAATATCCTGAGAGGTTTAAGAGAGCTAGAAAAATGTAACTGAGAAAGCACAACTTTATTATGTTTTTTTCAATATATTATTGTAAATATCTACTTCGGCCAGAAATAAAAACCAAGAAACAGGAAGAAGAAATTGAATATAAGAGACATATTTTAGAAAGCATGGGAAAAAAAAACTCTAAAAAAACAAAGACAAAAATCTATCTTTCTTTTACAGTTATTTATGTATGTGTCTCGTATTTACCTACGTTCTATAAGCTATTTCAAGGCAGGTTTTCTGTCTCTATCTTGGAAATCTCTGGAATACTTACCATGGTGTCTTTCACAGTCAAGTAGGTGATTGGAAAGTAAAATATTAAATGAGGAGTTTAGAGGAAAATTGACTTAGCTGTAGTTCCCCAGGTAAATGATTAGTACAAGGTAAATAAAGTTATTCTGGCCGAATTTGTTTGGTCAAAAGAAGTATTACCTTCTTCTACTCAAGTCCCTTTAAAGAAAACTTGAATCACTTAGCAACAGTGAGCTAGTTTGCATAGAAAATTTTATACAAACCAAAATTATTCCTGTTTTAGTAAGGGACATGTTTAAAGAAGACTTATTTTCCTTATCACAAATTATAATTTATTTTAATAAGATAGTATTTGAAAGATGGTGCTTTTTGATTGTCACATAGAGGAAAAGCAAAGTAGAAATCATAATTCCATGGCATATTGTGAGACAAGATGATTATAGAATAAATAATACTTTCCTTTGTAATAACGTAAATGAAGTCTCACTTGGAACTGTAATGGCCCAAGCAGAGGACACCATGTTCTCCTGGTGCAAGTAATTCCAGTCTGCCCTTTTGAAATGAAGAATGATCACACAGTTAATATACAAGGAACAGATGCTTTAAAGGATTGTCCAGGTGTACCCTGATACAAGTGCCCAAAATATGACCTAAATATTCTTATTAGTGGTAATTCTTCACCATATAATTTAAGCCCTAGCATGCCCTGTTTACCAGTGAGAAAATGTCTTCCTTTAAAATATGACTGGTTATTTTTGTTTTAAATATAGGCATGTAATTTTAAGCTAGGAAGCAAATGTTTAAACCTTTGTTGATTAGAACATTCACTATTTACATTCCGTCAAATGTAACTTTAATTCTGTATTTTGACCTGCTTAGTAAAAGTAAAGCAGCTAATTTCGATGAATAAAATAAATATTTCATCCATTCTCTGAGAAGACTTCTGCTGTCATTGTTAATTAAAATTTAGTTTGAAGAATCTTGGGCTTTCAGAACAGGTTAGTTGAAATAAATCAATAAGATCAAAATATTAATTACTAAAAGGTCATGCAGGAATATACATATCTTCTTCTCCAGGTAATCAAAGCTCAAAATAGCAGAGTCTCTGGCAAACTAAAGCAGAACATGATTCAAATACTTTAAGTCAAAAAACAGATGAGACACTTCTGCCCTTTGCAGAAAGAAATCATTCCTTTAGAAACCAAGGACAAAGAGAGAAGTTTAAATAGAAGCCAAAAACATCACATTCCTTAAATAGGGGCCCTTCTGATGAAATCTGGGGGGCTAAGTGGAAGGAATCTTTTTAGGTCCAATTTTTTCATAGTATCTTGTCTTAAAGTAATGGAAATCCTATGGGATAGCATGTGTATGACTCCTCTAAATGAATTAAAATCTGGATTTTTCTGTAAAGGGTAGAGAATTAAATATAAATATCTTGCATGGAATTTGTTGCCTACAGATATTTACACAATATCGGATTTAATCTTGAACCAGATGTCCAGATGAAGAGTAGAAAAGATGAAAAGTTCAAACATTGGGGAATAATTATTGTCTAACATATACTGCTGTTATCAGTCACTTTAACAACATTTTGAGAAATATAAGTGTCTGTTAAAGCAATTATTTCAGGCTGATACATATGGACCCACAAATTATGTTGTGTCTTTACTTTTATTGTCCCCTATGAAGATAGGACTTTAATCTTCCCTTTTAAAGTGGTATAATATTGTATTTGCATATTATTTTTGTATGCTACATATTTTTCCAAGCCCCTGATATATATAACTGTGGAAAAATAAACAAAGTTTTCTAATCCTATTTTACTGATATTTTTGAAATTTCTAATCCAGTAAATTTGCTATAATTTCCAAAAGCAAATGCTAAAATCAGAATGTAATGAAGTGGGAATAAAATCATTCTCCTGATTAAGTGAACATCAAAAGGGCTCAGATGTGGCTAACAAAGGTCCTTTCACTTTTTTATTACTGCTCTGGAGAGGAAAACAATGCAGATATTCTAAACCACCAGATGCAGGCAATTTGTGGAAAGGTATCTAAAAGCTTTGATTTGGCTTGTCGGAAAGCAAACATAAAAAGACATGCTCACTTTGCATTTACAGATCCAACAGAACAAAGGCTACAGAAGTTTTGATAACAGCTAAAGTTTACAATCTAAAGGTTGTGATGATGCAGACAAGAAAATTTAACATGAGATTTAAAATTTCAAGCAAACTTGAGATGAAATCAGTGTGCGGGAAACAATGATTGAAAGTAATCACCAATGGTGGATTACCTATTTTTAGGAAATCACAGTGCAGTATATGACACCCTGTGTCCTATAACTAATTTTGATTAGTTATAGACTAATCAAATTGATTTTGATTAGTCAATAACTAATTGTAGAACATCTCACTTAAAAATCCATTTAAAGATTACTTTCAAGCCATTTTTCTATGTTCTTCCTTAATGAGTTTTGGCACCTTTCAAGCACACTCACTGGATGAGCAGCCTCAGAGAAAAATCAAAGGCATTAGTTCCTAGTAAACTCAAAATTGGCAATGACACCAAACTCAATACCAAAAGAGGTCAATTTTCTCTTTTGAGTAAATGCTATATAACTGGTATATCATATGCATGGTAATGAAATGGGAGATTTGTAGTAATAAGGTATGCTTGCAAAAAATTGAATTGGTAATTGAAGACTAGATCTCATACAAAAATTAAAATGATCCATCATAATAAACAATTAAGAAGCACTTCACTTTATAATTTCCCTTTCACTATATTTTTATATTAATGATTATACCAATTATTGTTTCATTTATTCATTTGCTTTTATTAAGTAAACTCATGGAGGACCAGTTAGGTATCATGTACTGGCTACCATGCATGACTTATTCCTTCAATGACAATGGCAGTCTCAGGCATCTCAGAAACAAGCTGAATCACTTTTGAAATCCATTTAAAATTTTAAAGTAGTAGGGTCATCTCATCCCTTTTTATATTTATGGATAGCAGCTGAAGAGAATATTTTTATTCTTATATATACAAATCTGTTATATTTATTTAATTACAAGTTTGAGATAAAATTCTCACAGATTTGAAACTCTTTGTCCTCATATTGAGTGACTAACTCTTCTCATGTTATGGGAAGATATTCTACACGGCATAGTCCCAGCCATTCCTTACTACTGCCTATCATGAGGTAGGTAGCCAAACAATCACCAACGTGATTTGCCTCATGCTATCCTGAATTCTTAAATTCCTATTTTCCTTGACACTGGGCATTTGGTTTTTGAATTGTATTAGCTGACTATCCTTTTTCTATTTTAGTGATATCTGGGTGTGATAAGGCTTAGTTATCTTACTTTTAACCTGTGCCAGTTTGAAACTCTTGTGTACCCCAGCAAAGCCATGTTCTTTAATCCTGATTCAATATCGTAGGGTGGGATTTTTTTTATTAAATTGGTTCCATGGAGATGTGACCCACCCAATTGTGGGTGAGACCTTTCGATTAAATGGTTTTCATGGAGATGTATCTCCACCCATTCGAGATGAGCCTTAATCTGCCTACTGGAGTCCTTTAAGAGGGAATTATTTTGGAAAAAACTTCAGAGCCAACACAGACAGAGATGTTTGGAGCTGCAGAAAAAAAATGCCCATGGGGAAGCTATTTTGAAACGAGAAGCCAGGAGAGAAAGCTAGCAGACTTGCCATGTGCCTTCCCAGCTGACAGAGGTGTTGCAGATCCATCAGCCTTTCTTTGGTGTTAAGGTATCTTTAATTGGATGCCTTAGTTTGGACATTTTTATAGCCTTGGAGGTGTGAACTTTCAACTTAATAAATTCCCTTTTTAAAAGCCATTCCATTTCTGGTGTATTGCCTTCTGACACCTGTAGCAAACTAAAATGTTACCACATTGATTGCTTTTGCATGCTAATATTTTCACTCCATTTCCCTACTAATATCTATATGTTTTTGCAGAAGGAATCATCACTTCCTCATTCTAGCATGAAGGCCCTCCATAAACTACCTAATTGATATGATTCCCCTCCATGAAGATCTTTTCCCAACTAAACAGTGGACCTCATTGTGCTCCAAAGATATTGTAGACTAACCTGTTTCTGGTTTTTTGATACAGTCAGAACCCCTGACTATAATGATCTTCCTGTCTATTTCTGTCAATCATTAAAGTCCATCACCCTTCAGTCATGGAGCTTTCCCCTCTGACAACCCAAAGTTATTTCTTCCTCTTCTGAATTCTCAAAACACTTGTTTGGCTCTGGACATATGTTCCCGGTAAGACTGAGGCTATTCCTGCATCTCATCTCTGGTCCTTCTTGGAACAGTGATAACTTTTGATAACCTCCTGTGTTTTTTTGTTTGTTTTTTTTGTTTTTGTTTTATTTCTTAATTTACAAAAACACTTCCATGTAAAGTTATAATGCTCTCCTGGGTTGTTCCAGCTTTACTTCCATCTGTCTTTATAAGTGATATTATTAAATACTGTAATCCTCTAAAATAATCACCTTTTACATGTACGGCTTTTCAAAGCTTCAGCATAGAGCATTGTATTTTTATTAACTGTCAGGAGTAAAAGTAAATGAAATACTTCAGTGTTCTGGATGGAGGAAATTCTGAGATTTTAATATTTTGAAATCAAAGAGTATTTCTGCAGCAACAGTAATCTAATGTAACATTATAATACTTGGTAAAGATTTTGTTGATTACTACAGAAAATAAATTGCACTCAAAATTTCTTTCTGTTTCCCAAATGTTATATATTCATACTGCTTTGAGCATTTGCCCATGTTTGCCACTGTACTGCAATTCACTCCTTCCTAGGAACATCCACATGTGAAAGAAAGTTTTTGTTAGTTTGAGGACTGTTGACCTTAAGTAGTCAGAGCCCAGGGCTACACAACAAGAATAGAATCATTCTACTTAACAGTTCAAGAAATGACCCACAAAAACTCTGATTCCTAGACTTAAATCTCCTCTTTACTTGATTAATTTCAGCTTGGGTATCAAGATAGATGCCATAGAATTGAATAGCACTGGGCAGTGTACTGGTTGCTCAGTGGCAGAATTCTCAACTGCTATGCCGGAGACCTGGGTTCCACTGTCGGAGCCTGCCCATGTTAAAAAAAAACAAACAAAATTGAATAGCACTTACCACACTTTATTGTGATAGATTGCTTAGTTGTCCTTACACCTATGAAATCTGTAAAGAAAACACTGTCTGGCGCACACTTGCATCCCCCAAATATAGCATAGTGCCCTCTGCCAACATCCTTTATAAAAATGTGTGGAAGAAACAGAGCAATTAATGAGCAAATAGTTTCTTTCAGATTTGAATAGTGAATAATATCTGTTGAAAGTTTAAATAGATAATCCTGATGAGCTGAATATGTCTACTGTGAATAAAGGGAAATGAGTCAAGAAACATTAAAAACAAGCTGCAGAAATCACTATCTTCTATCAAATCAAGAATGTGGAACTAATCCCATTTCCTTTATCTGTATACAAGATTGTCATTAAAATAAATACAGTTCATTATACTTATAAGATGCTCTATTATAGTAAAATATTGTTAGCATTTTTATTAATATGTTTTGATATTTTAACATATCTTATATGCTAATTTTTTTTCTTTTAAAGCTTCCTCAAAAAATTTTATCTCGGTATTTCTGAGAATATCTGATATGCTTTCTGTATAGAATGTGCTCAGAGACCACATTTTGAAAATCGTTGATTTATAGTACTCTGCCTGAATCAGTCCATAATTGACTTCTCTGTTTGATTTCCTATTCTTTTAATGCACTCCCTACCTCTGTCCTCTCTTTAAAAATTGTTCTCCCAAAAATTATTTTCCCCAAATTATGTTTTGCCTTATCATGGTGCAATGAAAGGGCATCCATGAAGGGATTGCCACCAAATAATTGAGCTCCTAACCTTTCTTTGGTGGAACACACAAATGTAGATGCAGTCACAACTTTTAGTTACATGATGTTTGCCAGGACCTTTTTTACATTTTCAAAATTTGATAACATAATTGGAGAGACTAGGGTGAATTTTGACATAATGAGAAGTAAATAGCTAAGTCACTTCCAGGTGAGTCATTGGATGAATATATGGTGGAGATAGTGTGAACTGGAAAAGGATTGGGTATGGAAAATAAGATGGAAATTAGAAATGACCTGATCACCAACTCTAGCTTTAAGTTGTACTTCTAGCATGCTTTAAAGATAATGTCCCTGTTTTCTTTAAAAAATATAAAAGGGTACTAAGCAAAATAAGAAGCAGATTGTAACCATCACTAAATATGAGATTAATTAGGAATCTGAACTTCAGAAATGACTCTGGGTGGAAACTTTAGCATTAAGAAGAATACTTTCATCTAGAACAACAGTTGGTTGAACAACCAATAATGACCTAAAACAAGCAATCCATAGTTGTCTTTTGTTTTTATAAATTAAGGAAAGGCATGTTTCAATTTGGCTGTCAAAAAGGATACATAACCCAAGAAAATGGTGTAATTAGCAGTTCATTCAAAGTAACTAATGTGTATTAGCCCTCGTCAAGTGAACAGTTTTACTTTTGTGGCTGTCTTTAGTAATCACACAAAGATGAGTCATTTAAAAGCCAATCTGGTTGTTTTGGTGCGTGCTGTTTTATTGTGTTTTCTCTATGCCAGCATGTGCATTTACCCATAAATGGCTCACATCTGTTCTTTGTAATTTAGTGATTATTTGACGGCCTCTGTACCCTCCCTTTTTATTTTAAAAAGACAATGAGAAGTTTCATTTGCATAGCATTTAAGGAGTAGTCTTGATTTCTGAGATTCACTGGTTATTTGCTGACTCTCCTTACAAGTGGGTATCATGTCTTTAAAAAAAATGTTTGCTTTAGTTTCCTAGCTGTTAAAATGAATGCCTTATAATAGGTTGGCTTAAATAACTGGAATTTATTGACTCATGGTTCCAGAGGCGAGAAGGTTTGCTTCCTCCCAGTGTTGGTTTCTTCTGGCTGGCTGACAATCTTGGTGTTCTTTGGCTTTTCTGTCACATGGCAATGCATAGGGGTAGTTTCTTCTCCTTTCCACTCTAGGTTCCATTGACTTCCAGCTTCTTGCTTCTCCCATGGCTTCCCTTTCTCTGTCCAATTTCCTTTGCTTACAAAGACTTCAGCTACATGAGATTAAGATCCAACCTGATTCAGTTTGGGCACACCTTAACTAATAACATCTTCAAAGTTCCTATGTACAAATGGGATCACCCATAGGACATGCCTTTGTTGGAGGTGGGATTTAACTCCCAACAGTCCATCCTCCTGACAATAAAAAGACATGTTCTTCCATCATTCAAAATGCATTCATTCCATCACCACATCCCAGAAACGTAAGCCACTTTAGGTGCAAAATCTCATTAGAGTAAGCTATGGATGTAGTCCATCCTCTGTCAAAATTCGTCTCTCTGATAGACCTGTGAATCCTAGAAAACAATTTACCTGCTTCCACTAAACAATATTGGTCTATTCCAGAAAAGAAAAATTGAAAGGAAAACAGGGTTACAGATCCCAAACAATACCAAAACCCAGGAGGGAAAACTCCATTAGATTTCAAGCAATGAGTGTCATCTGTGAATTGATGCTTTATCCACCAGGCCTGATGGAGCAGCCTCCCCAACCATTCCAAGTTCTTGCACAGTAGCTGTGCTGGTTTGGAGCTATTATGCCCCAGAAAAGCCATGTCCTTTAATCCTCATTCAGTATTGCTGGGTGGGATCTTTTTTATTGTTCCCATGGAGATGTGACCCACCCAAATGTGGGTAGTAACTTTTGATTAGATGGTTTCCATGGAGATCTATCTCCACTCATTCAAGGTGGGGTTGCCTACGGACCCTTTTTAAGGGGGAACCATTTTGGAAAAGGCTCAGAACCAACAGAACCCACCCAGCCAGACACCTTTGGAGATGCATAAAGAAAATGCCCCCAGGGAAGCCATTGAAGAAGCCTTGAGAGAAAGCTAGCAGATATCACCATGTGCCTTTCCAGCTGAGAGAGAAACTCCAAATGTCATTGGCCTTCTTGAGCCAAAGTATCTTTCCCTGAATGCCTTAACTTGGACATTTTTATAGCCTTACCTTAATTTAGACATTTTCATGGCCTTAGAACTGTAAAGTTACAACTAAATAAACCCTTTTCTAAACATCATTCCATTTCTGATATATCATATTCTGGCAGCTAGCAAGCTGGAACAATACCCATGTTCTCCCACCATACTGGGGTGAAGGCCCCACCATTTCTTAGCACCCAGCAGTTAGCTTGGAAATTTCCTCAAAGTCATTGCTTCCAAATTCTGCCTTCCATCAAACATCCTCCAAGTTCCTGCCACTTTATAGTGAGGATTGCCTTTTTTTCCAATTTCCAATTACACATTCATCATTTACTTCTAAGGTCTCACTATAAGTTTTTTTAACCTCCATATATCTGCCAACATTCTGTTCATGATGAATTCTGTATTCTCTAAGACAATACAAACTTTCTCTACTGGTCTTACTCATTTCTGAGCCATCACAATTCTTTCAGCCTCTATTATCAATTCTGAATATATTTATATATTTTTAGGTATTTGTCATAGCAGCAGCCCACTTTCTGGTACCAAAATCTTTATTAGTTGGAGAAACAGAACCAAACTGACAGGATACACACACACGTGTGTGTGCAGGTGCACATATACACAGGTAAATATTATGAGATTTATTATAGGAATTAGTTCATGAAAGCGTGGGGATTGGCAAATCCAAATTCTCTGAGGCATGCTGTAAGTTGGAAACCCTAATGAAGGTTTTAGTGAATTCCTCAGGAGAAGATAGCCGGCTGAAGTAGAGATAGAATGCTTTCTGACTGCTGAAACCATCAATTCTCTCTTTAAAGCCTTCAACTTATTGGATGGGACTTCACTCATTGCTGAAAGCAATCCCCTTTGTTCATTGTAGATGAAATCAGCCACAAAGCCAACCATGACAGCAACAATTCAAATCCACACCCTCTTCACTCATTGCTGAAAGCAATCCCCTTTGTTCATTGTAGATGAAATCAGCCACAAAGCCAACCATGATGGCAACAATTCAAATCCACACCCTCTCTGTAACAATACGCAGTTGCTTCATTGACTACACACCTGGACATTATAACCTAGTCAAATTTATCACCTGAGCTTAGCCATCACAGTATTAAATATTCAAAATCTGGTTGAATTACTTGCTTTCATCTTTAAATTTTGGTCATATAATTTGATGGGTGGTTCCTGATATCCGTCAAGCTTCCTTGACAGACCTGGTTTCATTCACATAACCATATGTCTCGAGACAGTTTTATTGGGTGTTTTAAGGTAGTTATTAATTTTCCCTCTTTTATTCCCAATTTGTATTCATTTGGATGGTGTTATGTGGATACCCTAAGTTTGAAACAAAACTGTTAAATAAGCAAGTTGAGGGAATAAATGTGATTTCATACACCCATTGAAAGTCATTGGAGTTGAATAAAGTGACTGCTAACTACTGAATTTGTAGGAATCAAAATAAAAGACTTAGGGATTATTTTGTAGTTTGTAAATATAGTACATTATGTGATATGGAACATTTTAGGTTATATATGCCTGCATATGTTATATGTATGTATGTAATGTATGTATGCAGACATACACACATGCACCAGTATAGTTTAAGAAATGCTTTTGTATAGTACAAAGTGGAACACTTGTATATTTAGTTTGTTCCATTGTAATTCCTAGATAAATGCTCTTTTGACTCACATGATCAAGTGTACTTCTTTTCTATTATACTTAACAATAGCTGCCAATCTTGCCTACTCTGTGTTTTCAATAAATTTGTTGTTGATTTCCGTCTGTTATAGGCTCATATATACAGACATCTTCAAATTTTGTTTGACTCAGGTTAGAAAGCCAGGTACATGACAGAGGTGAATTTACTTAGCATTATGAACAACTCCATGTGTTAGCTGAAGTGCTGGTACTGGGAAGTATTCCAAGGAGTGTGGAGTCTCTGAATATTACTTTAGTTGATAAGGTTGCATCATCAATAATCCTTATCTAACAATGCTGGAGATATACTGTGAGACATATGAAAAGAAAATGCCACTGGAAATAAGAAGTGGGATTGACCTTCTGACCATGGGCATGTTTCTAATATCCCTGCTGTGTCTCTTCTCTTTCAGAAATGAGCAAAGGATCTACACAAGCTGAATCATAAGTAATAAGTGTTTTTCATATAAAGACTTTGATTATTACAACTGCCAAAGGTTAAAATTTCTGTCTCCTTTCTCAGTTAATGATCTCAACACATAGTCTCCTTTAAGCAACCTGTAATTGCCTATATATAAATACCTGTATATAGTTTCACCAAAGCATTCAGTGAGAGCCACAGCTGATTCCAGCTGAAATAGTGGCATTTCTTGGGAATTATTCATAGCGATGGAAAGGGCACATTATAGTCACTTATAGGGCTTTCAGCCAATACTCATTAAATCTTATTGTGTAGACTATAGAATTGTTCTTAGAATTACCAAGATTATAGATGATGTTAACTACCCATATCACAAATTATTTAGCAAATAGCTTTTAGAATTCAGACTGTATACTTTTAGCTCTGCTGCAATCTGCTGGTCAAACAGAGTGTCCTTGATACAGTACGTGATGGGAGAACACAGTGGTGTTAATACCAGGAGGTAGGGGTCATTGCGAATCATCTTGTAACCCAGTTAACCCAACCTGCCAAGAATCAGGAATGTCTGACAAACTCTCATAGATAAAGACGATCAACAGATGCCAACCCCCAAAAGAACCAGATGTTGAAACTACTAGACTGTGACTATAAAGTGGTTATTATAACTATACTAGAAGGAGAAATGGCAAAACCTGTTGACAAAAATGAAAAGATAGGAAATCTCAGTACACAAATAGAATATGCACGCATTTATGTATGTATACACACATGCAAATTGGTAATTTTAGAGCTGAAAAAATACACTGTCAAAATAAACATAAAATTTCACTGGAAGGGCTTGCCTTAGTTTTCTAGGGCTGCCATAACAAAATCCAACAATATTATAAGGCTTAAAATAATGGAAATGTATTGTCTCACATTCCTGGAAGTGTGAAATTAAGGTTTCTGGAAGGCCTGACACCCCTGACATCTCTAGGGAGGAGTCTGTGCCAGGCCTCACTCCTGAATTCTGGTGGTCGCTGGGAAGCCATGGGCTTCAGACTCCATGCCAGCTGTCGTGAAACATTTTCTTTATCTCTGTATCCAAATTTTCCCTTCTTATGGGGACACTAGTCATACTAGGTGAAGGATCCACCTAAGCCAGTTTGGTCTCATTTTAACTAATCGAGTCATCAAAGGTTCTATTTCCAAATAAGGCCATTGTCGTCAGACCTGCAGTTAAGATGTGAACATGTCCTTTGTGGGGCCACAATTCAACCCCTGATAAAGCTGAATAGAAGAATGGAATTGATAAAGGAAAGAGTGACTAAACTTGAAGATAAATCAATAGAAAATTTCCAACCTGTATGACTTGAGATGAAAAACACTGCAAGAAAAATTAACAGAGACTCAGGAACCGGGAGTGGGATAATATCACAAATTTTAGCATTCGTACTACCAGAATATCAGAAAATGAGGAAAATCAGCACAGTGCAGAAAAAAAAAAAAATTGAAGATGTAATAAGACAGAAAATTTTCCAATTTGGGAGATGACGTAAACTTAACCTAACTATGAGCCTCAAACTCTTGAGTGAAACCAAAACATGATAAATTCGAAGACCCATGCCCAGACACATCAGAGGGAAATTTCTGAGAACCAAAAATGTGGGGGGAGGAGGAGGAAATCTCTTAAAAATCCAGAGAAAAGTGATGCATTACATATAAGGGAACAACTGCTTGAATGATCACAGATTTCTCATCAGAAATGATAAAAATGAGAAGGCATTTTTTTAAATGCTGAAAGAAAATAACCATGAAGCCAGAGTTCTAAATCCAATGAAAATATGCTTTAGAAATGAAGGTGAAGTAAAGACATCTGTAAGTGAAGAGAGGCTAAAATAATTTGTTGTTGCCACCCTATTCTAAATAAATGGTAAGGTATCAGAAAATCTTTACCTGAAAGAAAATGGTACAGGTAAAAGTGGACCTTCAGAAATAGCAACATAAGTTGTAACTGTGTGGGTAAATGGAAGAGATTATTTTCTCTTCTATGTTTTCAATAAAATGTATATGATAATTGAAAACATTAAAACATAACATTGGTAAAATTTCCACTGTATGTAGTTATTATATAGATATGAAATGAGAAGTACTATATATATATATATGAAATGAAAATTGCAACATAAAAGAGGGATGGTAATGTAACTTATATGTTGATAAAATTTTCACAGTTCTACCTTACTTAAAGTGGTAAAATATTATCTACAAAATGTTAGGTATATATAACATAATCTCTTGGGAAAACACCTGAAAAAACAAAACAGCTATAGCAAGAGATATAGTAAAAGCCCAACAAATTCAAATGAAACACAACAAATTTCTAATAATCACAAATAAGTCAAGAAATGAGAACTGGAGGTAAGAAAAAGGGGCCAAAGAGAAAACATATAAAATAGGATGATACACCTAAATCCAAGCATATCAATAATAACATTAAATGCAAATTATTTAACCACCAAGTTTAAAAGTCTGTTATTTTTAAATTATTCACATTTAATTATTAATTGTTAGGGAGAAGTTCATTAAAACCATAGTGAAGTAGAAACTTTTCATTCTGATTACCGCACCCCTTTTAGAGTAGGTAAACATTTAAAATAGTAGTGATAATGACAAATGCTCATAAAGATGGTAAGAAATTGATCACTCATACATGTCTGGTATGAATGTAAAATGCACAGCAATTCTGAAAAAGAATGTGCCAGTTTCTTACAAAAATACACATGCTTACCATATGATCCAGCAATTGTACTCTTAGGCATTAGCCTCAGAGAAATGAAAATTTATGATTACACAAAAACCCATATATGAATATTTATAGAAATTTTATTCACAATAATGAAAAACTAGAAACAACTTAAGTGTCTTTCAATGGGTGAATGGTTTATCAAATTATAGTACAGTCATACCATGGAATACTACTTATCAATAAAAGGGAATGAACTACTCATTCATTGATAAGTGCTAAAATGTGGCTGGATCTCCAGGGAATTATGCTGAATGAAAAGAAAGGCTATCTAAATGGTAATATACTGTGTGATTCCATTAATATAACATCCTTGAAATGACAATATTGTAGTGATAATGGACAGCTTAGGGTTTCCGGGGTTTAGGGATTGGAGGAAGGTGGGGAACAGGGAGGTAAGTAGCTGTGGCCATGATACGGTATCACGAGGGATCCTTTTTTGGTAACTTTACTGTATTTTGACTATGGAGGTAATTACATGAATCTACACATGTGAAAAAAATGCATGCAAGTAAACATATGCATGAATGCATACTATATTGTTGAATCCTGAATAGTTGATGAGTTGTGTCTATGTCAATTTCCTGGTTGTGATGTTGTGCTATAGTTCTGCAAGATACAACTATTGGGAGAAACTGGGTGGGAACTCAGATCTCAGCTCAAGCATCATTTTCTCCATTCAGGCTTCCCTAGGTCCTGCACAGAGAGGGTAAAATTAGTTCTAAGAGTTGTCACAGTTTTCCACTGTTACTAAATATGCCTGATCATTTCCAAGTCTGTCTTTCCCACTGAAGTGTGAGCCTCCTGCGGAAAGATGCAGTCTGATTGATCTCTGTATTCGTACCGTTCAGCTTGGTGCAGAACAGGTGCCATGGTAAATATTTCTTCAATGAATGAATACATGAAAGAATTAAAATTCAGCTAAATAAAACATGTACTCTAAGGAGAGTATCCTAGGCTTCCAGAGACTTCGATTTATTATGAATGAATTATTTTAAAGAGAAGTGCTAAATTTTATGGAGTAGAATCTCAGGTAATAGAGTTTCTTCTTTTTAATATGTTAAGTGATTTAGCCTTTTTCTCTGTAATAAAAGGAAATATGTCTAAGGAAAAATGATCAATGATACGTCTTAAATAGCCATGACCATCGTGACAATCTGATTTTGATTAAGGTTAGTAGAGGGAAGCAGACATGAGGCTGCTTCTGTGGCAGTTTCTATGCTGATGTTTATAGATTCCCAACGTAAGTTCTTGTCCAAGAGAGGTTTGTATCCAGAGCCAGACCAGAGAGGGTTGATGGTTAATGAATTTCAAAGCCTGCTCCCACTTCAAAGGTAGATACAGTGAATGATACAACAAATCGTGGGTCTTTATTTTAAGCAATTTTAAGAATAACAAATGCAAGCATATATTTAATATAATACTGCACATCTGTGATAAAATATCAGTGCCTCCTGCTTCTGTTCATTTGGTACTAAGGCTTGAAAATTAAAGGGTAAACAAAAATATATTTTAAAAGCCCTTTACAATCAATAGTTCAGATAATGTCATACTCTTTTATCTGTTATGTCTTTTCATTTTCCAGAGACGTTATTATTGCTCATATAGCTGAGGCAATTTTCTATGATAAACAACTATCAGACATGCCTTTATCTTAAGGCTGTTTTGAAACTTTTTTTCTTATCAAAATCAGAGCCAACAATATAAGATTGTATGTTATGAAAAATAGTGATGGGAGGGGCATCTCAAATTTCTGGGTTTCTTAATTAGAATGTGAATGGTATAGAGCATGAATTCTCTTAGACTACAAATCAGAAACATGGCTAAATGTATTTTAAATTCCCAGATTCCTTGACTATGTGTTTTGTATCATCAAGAAGAAAGAACACAGTTAATAAAGGTGCACTTTAATGAAAGGTAATAAAGAAAACACATATACATAACCAGCACTAGAGAAAGAAACAGAACATTATCCAAGTACCCCTGTGCTCTTTTAATCTTTAGTTCATTCTCCCCCCAAACCACTATAGCAAGGTAGCCCCAATTTTGGCCTCTAACACTACAGAATAATTTTACCTATTTTAGAATATTTATATTAATGAAGTCATGCAATATATACCCTTTTGTGAATGGATTATTTCACTCAGCATGCTTTTGGGATTCATTCATATTTTTACTGTAGTTATAGTTCATTTGTTTTCTTTGCTATATCGTACTCTCACGTATGATTATACCACAATTTATTCATCTGTTTGCTATTGATACATTTGGTTTGAGATGTTTTGAAGAGTGCTTCTATGAAAATTCTTACTGCGTGCCTTTTCATGAGCATATTCAAGCATTGGTGCATGGTGTACCCCAGGATACAGTTGCTGAATCATAGGGAAAGTGGTGCTACCAAGATGTTATCCAGAACGAATGTGCTAATCTGTGTGCTCTATGTGTACTGTGAGAGAGATGCAGACATTGACTATCCCTGCTTCCTTGTTTGGGGCCTTTCTGATGAGCAGGTGTATGTATCACATTGTGGCTTTAATTTGCATTGCTCTGACAATTCATCAGGTTGAGGACCATTGCATATACTTTACCGGTCATTTGGATATTCTCTTTTTAAAAACCCAGGTTCAGGTTACCCCTGTTTTTCTATTTGGTTATCTGACTTCTTATTAAATATAATTTCTGGATATTTCAAGTGTTTTTTTTACCACCGTGACTGGTCTTTTCACTGCATTTGTAGTGAAATGCGATTAGTCAATTTCCTTTTGATAGTTAAGCCTTTTTGTGTTCTAATAAATTTTTTTGATGTTTCTGATTTTTAAAAAATGTTTTTATCAACAAATCTTAACACGTATCCAGTCCATACATGGTGTACAATCAAAGGTTCACAATATCATCACACAGTTATGTAATCTTCACCATGATCATTTTTAGAACATTTGCATCACTCCAGAAAAAGGCATAAAAAAAAAAAGAAGACAAACTCATATCCTATACCCTTCGCCCCTTCCTCTCAATGATCAGTAGTATTTAAATCTACCCAACTTATTTTACCCCTTATCCTCCCTATTATTTATTTGCTTTTTGTCAACACTTTTTATTCATTTGTCTATACCCTGGATAAAAGAAGCACCAGACACAAGGTTTTCACAATCACACAGTCATATTGTAAAAGCTATATTGTTATACAATCACCTTCAAGAATCAAGGCTACTGGAGCACAGCTCAACAGTTTCAGTACTTCTCTTCAACCACTCCAATACACCATAAACTAAAAAGCAATACTTATATAGTGCATAAGAATAACCTCCAGGATAACCCCTTGACTCTGTTTGAAATCTCTCAGCCACTGAAATTTTATTTTGTCTCATTTCTCTTTTCCCCCTTTTAGTCAAGAAGACTTTCCCAATCCCATGATGCCAGTCCTGGCTCATCCCTGGAATTCCATCCCACATTACCAGGGAGATTTCCACCCCTGGGAATCATGCTCCACACAGTGGGGATGGCAGTGAGCTTACCTGCCGAGTTGGCTTAGAGAGAGAGGCCAAATCTGAGCAACAAAAGAGTTCACTGGAGGTGACTTTTAGGCGTAATTATAAGTAGGCTTAGCCTATCCTTTTCAGGAACAAGTTTTGTATGAGTGAACCCCAAGATTGAGGGTTCAACCTATTGATTTGGTTGTCCCCACTGCTTGGAAGAATATTAGTAATTCTCCAAATGGAGAAGTTGAATATTTTCTATTTTCTCTTCAGTCTCCTAAGGGGACTTGGCAAATACTTCTTTATTCACGGCCCAAATTACTCTGGGATATATCAGGACATCACATTAACCTGGACAAACCAACAAGATCTCAAGCCCTATTCAAGATTCCATATACTTATGATGTTCAACTAAACTGACCATACAAGTTAAATAATATGCTACTCAAAATAGAAATTTTGCACCAAATAAACAGCTTTTCCTTTGGTCTCATGCAGAAGTTGAAATTTTAAAAATATGGACGACATCATCCTTTACCCTGTATTCTGATTTACCCATCCTATGCAGATCAGCTTCATTCATATCCCTAGCTTAAGTCTGATTCCTTTTTCAAGTTTTTAAACAGTACCTATATGGGATAATACTGTCTTTCACAGCTTCAGAGCTCGAACTCTTAGACTCAGATGTCACATAAATACCCGAAGTTTCTGGGAATGACCAGATTATATAAAAACAGCTCAGTATCTTAGAATTTAGAAGTAGCAGTTACAACTCCAGAATATATGTGACTGCTCTAAGAGATTACAATCTAGGACCCTTTATGATAGACCTCAACCTGATAACCCATTCTCTCAACTTCAGTTCACCAAGTTTGTATATTATAGCTAGTCCATATGGGTAAGGCATGATAATATGTATTTTTGTTTCTGCCACTTCATTCAACATACAGTCCTTAAGGTTCATTCATCGAGTTGCATGCCTCACAACTTCATTCCTTCTTGCAGCTGCTCAGTAGTCTGTTGTATGTATACATCACAGTTCCCACTTCCATTCTTCAATCATTGTACCCTTAGGTCACCTCCATCCCTTGGAACTCATGAACACTGTTGCCATAAACACCAGTGTGCAGATGTCCATTTGTGTCCCCACACTCGGTTCCCCCAGCAATGGAGTTGCAGGATCATATGGTAACCCCACCCCTAGCCTCCTGTGGATCCACCTCACTGCCCCTCAAAGGGCTGCACCTCTCAATTTCTCTACTAACAATAGGTACATCTCTTTCACCACATTTCCTCTGGCATTTGTTTCTCTTTGTTTATTTTTAAACAATTTTATTCACACATCATACAATCCAACCTAAGTAAATAGACCTGTTTTTGCCAACATAATCTATATAAAGACATTTCTTTTACCTCCACAAAGAATCTGTACCCCTCTCCCCATGCCCTCCTCACTGCCTGTTCACATTTAGTTTTGACATAATGCCTTTGTTACATTCAGTGGAAGCATATTACAATATTATTGTTGCACAATTTGTATTCTTTCAGCACCAAATGCCCAATCTCTACCCTATTTCTGTCTCTGATAACCTGTGTTCTTAATTTCAGCTCTCCAAGTTTACTCATTAATGTTAGTTCATATTAGTGAGACTATAGAATATTTGTCCTTTTGTTTCTGGTTAATTTCATTGAGCATAATGTCCTCAATGTTCATCCATGTTGTTACATGCTTCATGACTTTATTCTGTCTTATGGTTGCAGAGTATCCCATCGTATGTATATACCACAGCTTGTTTAGCCACTCATCCATTGATGGACATGTGGACTGTTTCCATCTCATAGCAATGATAAATAATGCTGCTATAAATGTCAATGTGCAAATGTCTGTGTTCTTGCCTTCAGTTCCTCTGAATATATACCTAGTAATGGATTCCTAAGAAACTACCAAGTTGCCTTTCATAGTGGTTATCCATTTTACATTCCCACCAACAGTGGATAATTGCGCCTCTTTCTCCACATTCTCTCCAGCACTTATTTTCTGTTCTTTTTGATAATGGCCATTCTAGTGGAAGTCAGAATATATTTCATTGTGGTTTTGATTTGTGCTTTCCCAATAGCCAGTGAAGTTGAGCATTTTTCATGTATGTGCCTTTTAACTTTTGTATTTCCACTTCTGAGAAGTGTCTGTTTGTATCTTTTGCCCATTTTTAAAATTGGGTTGTTTGTCCTTTTGTTGATGAGTTGAAGAATCTCTTTATATATTCTGGATACTTGACCGCTATCTGATATGTAGTTTCCAAATATTGTCACTCATTGCATAGACTGCCTTTTTATTTTTCTGATAAACTTCTTTGATGCACAAAAGTGTTTAATTTTGAGAAGTTCCCATTTTTCTATTTCTCTTTCACTGCTCATGCTTTGCATGTAAGGTCTAGGAAACTGCCTCCTATTACAAGATTTTTAAAGATAATCCCCTACATTTTCTTCTAATAGTTTTATTGTCTTAGCTCTAATGTCTAGCTAGGTCTTTGATCCATTTTGAGTTAATTTTTCAATGAGGTCTGAGATATGGATCCTCTTTCATTCTTTTGCATGTGGATATCCAGTTCTCCAAGCACCCAGAGGCTACTCTGTCCCAGGTGGGTTGGCTTGACTACCTTATCAATAATGTTTATGTCTTGAATATTTTATTGAAGAATTTAGAAAGTAGCAGTTTGTGCTATTCAAAGTGGTGCACTTGAGGGAAAAAGGAAATCTCTTATCTTTTATATTTTTAATATTTATATTTTATAAATATTCTAAATTTATAATATTATAATATTATTGCAAATTAGGATATTCTTTAAAGATTTGGATAGTTGCATTATACAAGTAATGTTTTCTGCTATAACAGCCTTTGGGTAGCTTAATGAGAAGAAGTTTATGTTTCCCTCAAGTAGCAGTCTTTTGTGAATATTCTTTCAGTGTTCTGTGCTTGAAATGTAGTCCCAATCTGGACAGATGGCTTCAAGCATCAATACTACATTGTAGAAGGGACACATGAGGAACTTTGTAGCCAGCTAGTCATGTCTGCCACACTGGCTAAAAATGAGAAATTTTCCTGAGATTTTGGTTTAAAACTGAACAGCTTGCTTCATGAACCTGCTCTGTGAGATATAGAATAGAAGCAAGGTAGAGACAGCAGACCGAAGGACTATTAAGTAAAAAATCTTGAACAATGTTTAAAATCACAAAACATCTCAGTTCAAAGAAATTTAATTTATTTAAGAATGCTTAAAATGTGTCTTCAAATTGGTAGAATGGGAAAAAAAAAAATCTTCTCACTACATCCCATTGACCTAATAGTGAGAGACTCAAAATTACTAATTTGTAGAGATCATATCTTAAAACACATTGCATTTGATTCTGCTTACATAGAACTTGATTTTTTAATGTTTCTTCGCAAAATGTATTAATAATGTCTTAGAGTAAAATAGTGAACAGAAGGGATATTGATATTTACCCTGAGCTCAAATTCCAGTTTGGTAATTTATCAACAATGATCTTTAGTGATTATAGTTTTCTTTGTTCATTGGAGATTGCACACTATTTCGTAAATTGTTTGTGGAGATCAAATGAGCAAAAAGTTTGTAAAACAGTATTGAATGCATGGTACACAATATACACTATGTAACTGTAATATTATTGCTTTATTATTGTTAGATAATGTTTTTAACCTTTGCAAAGTCATTTCAAGCACTCTGTCACAACAGCACTCTAAGGTTACAAGCTTCAACTTTGATAATGTAATGCCCTTGCCTGGGATAATCGAATATATTTATGAGGGACGTTATGCTAAACCGTAATCCTCTGATTCCCAGAAAAGGGATCTTTCATACAAAAACCCAAGTTACAAATTACCTGAAGTATCCTCTTTAGAGATTTGGTTAGAGTTGTGCATATCGTAGTATTATCATAGGAAGATATTTCTGGAAAACTGTTTTGAGGATTGTTTAATGAAGTTACTTCCTTTACAGATAGGAAAACTTACATCCATGATGACTAAGAACAAAGTTTCGAATTTTTAATACCAGTTCAGTAGCATTTCTACTAAATCACAGCTACCTCTTCCCCTCAAAAATCTCTCACTTGTTAGGTGAGATCATCATGCAGTTTTGACTATAATAATAAATTTACAAATATGGATACAATTAAAAGAATGCACATGATTTCTGTGAAAGTAATGTTATTTTATTAATTACTGTCATCTATAAAATTTTTCAAAATAACTCCTAATCTCTGGTCCCTGACTCTTATGGAGTTCCATGATTCCCTGGATATTATATGCAAATATTTGTATGTTTTTGTGTGAGTAAATTTTTATGGAGAAAGCATCTGAAATTTTTACTTGATTTTGGTGTATTTTGGCACAAATAGCAGATTAACTGATAGAGAGAATGTCAATTAATTTTAATATAATGGGTAGATAAAAGGGAAATATCCACAGTACATGATGATGATAGGAGTGGGATAAATATAGTTTATGCCTCCAGGGTTTATGTGGCACTACCTGCTTGAATCAACTCTTGATAAAATGAGAAAAACACCTTTTTTGTGTAAAGTTTATACTAAATGTATTTTCCCATTGAGTTCTGTCACATGCATATGGAAACATTATGTCAGGTGTGATAAACGGTGACAAAACTATTACATTTTTATGAGTACGCGTAATTAGCTCTCACTGTTTCTTACCCATGATGCTGATTTCTTCTCATTATATACGTGAGGTAACCAAGTAACCGAAAGGTTAACTGACCTGCCCAATATAACATAGTCAATATGGTTAAAACTGAAATACTCTGGCTCCAAGTGTCACTCTTTCAGCCATCTCTCATGAGGCTTTATGTAGCTCATCAGCCACATACTGAGAAATTATCAGAGAATTAGAAAATTTATTGTCAGCATGCAGGCCACGCTTACACAAAAGCCCACCACGAGTTTGGTGTAGAATGACCAACTTAAAACAAGAGTCCACACAATAGTTAAATTAATAAAAACAACTATTGATATTTTCAAAACTTTAATTGCCATAAGATATGGGAAGATTTTAAGATACATATAATAGGTATATGTTTTATAGGAAGTTTTAAATGGCTATTTAATGGACATAATTTTCATTGGGTTTTCAAAGTGCCTGGTTCAATAATATTGTTAAGGGGATTGATATTTTCTCATTCTATATTATGAATATAAATTTATAAATATTTATAAGTCTAAATATTCCATAAAATCTTTCATCTAAGCATAGGCAACTCGCTGGGATAATACACATTTATTGAAGGAGGTGGGAAGAGAGAGAGAGGGAAAAAGATAAAGAAAGACAAACAAAGAAAGAGATAGAGAAAAAAAGAGGGAATAAAAAATTGAGCATTTCTGGTATTGTGGCACAGTTTTAGCTACTGGATGTAATTTATTTTTGGGTTTAAACTGTGGGTTTATTTTAATTATTCATGTAACATTTACAGTAATGTTATGACCTAAATTAAAAGTCAAAGCAGTCCCCTGCATGGAGGAATTCAGATGCACAAAATAAACCCATATAGAATTGCAGCGTTTTTCACTAAACAAAGACAAAAACTTTACCTAAATAATTTGAATAAATTAATTTGTATCCATTCATGGAATTCTGTGAGACCATTAAAATAATGATAAGAGACATAAAAACACATGTAATTACATTCAATTATGTAAAAATTTATCATATTAATATATATCATGTAAATAAAAAGGAAACCTAAGGTCTACAAAAATGTTTGCTATTAATATATGGTAATGAAGAGGGCAGACTTTCAATCTCTAATGTATATATCTTTGACTTATTTGAAATTATTAAAGATATGTTTTCATATGTCACTTGGGCAATGAAAGCAAGCAAAATATATCCTGGGGATTGGCTTAATAGTGAAGGATTTAAGAGGAGACAGTTGTTTATTAAGTAAGATAAACATGAGTGCAGAATACATAGACCTGATTTTCTTTTGACATTCTGTTGATGCACAGGGATGTCAGAATGGTGGTACTATGAATTCAAGAAAGCTGTAAGGAGTTATACAATAGAAATATTTACATAGTATTGGTTATACAAATGAAAACATAATTTTTTTTACAAAATATACAAGCACAAATGAGGGATTGCCAATTGAACATTTCAGAGTTTTAGAGGGCTTGACAGAAAAAAAATGAGACGTGCTAGATGAATTTTAGTGATTATCGACTACTAACTTTTTAAAGTTATTATATTCTAGATATGTACATTTTAAAGGAATTGCTGCTGTGACTGCTAGAAAGACAATCATTATTTAAGTTAATTAAAAAATTTTGATGTTTGGTATGCATTAAAAACAATCAGCAAGTAATCCCAAAGAAAACTTTTGAAAGTGCAGAATTCAAAGTGATAATATGATACTCTAAGGAGACTAGTATAACTTCTTCTTTTTTGTTAGCCAATTATTAGTTATACAAAGCTCTATTTTCAGCACCATAAATTTCTTGTCTCTCTATCCCTAATACTTTGAAGTTCTAAATCTACGTTATTGTGAGCTTCTACAATTCTACATAGTTGAATTTTTATGTATACTATATATGAAGCACCAGTAAAATGCACAGAATGTTATGGGAATTTACCAAATGTGTAGTACACACTTTAGGTTTTCTTCCCCGACATGATATTTTATTAAACTGAGTACATTGAGCTCTTTGGGTTGTTTAAGTGTTGCATACCTTACATGAAGGAGTAATTTATCATTTATCTTTTGGTTAAGAGACAAGAACATTGAAGAGACAAGTAATGAAAACCTGATTTACTAGCTTTGGAGTTGAACTTTATTCACATTTTGTTTAGCATAATCCCATATAATCACTAAGTAAAAAGGAAAAAAATCTGTATATATGGATTTATCTCTGACTCAACCTTGGTGCTGTCTTTGCATCAAATATAAAACCATCGTTAGATATGAATCGCTCTCTAAGAACTTATTTGATTTGCATACATAAACCTAGTTTATGAAGCTGCAATATTATTAGTTGAAAATGGATATATAAGACCATGTACTTATCTTCAGACAAATATACAAATCAAGAAAAAAATGCCAGATTATCAAATCATTCCATTAAAATATATATACTGCATTTAAAATAAGAAATGCAAAAATTCAAAGTTCCTTTAATAATAGTTTAGAAACCACTTAAAATGTCACTAAAAGTGAAATATATAAAATTAAATAGACAATAATAAGAAAGCAGGAATTTGATGTGATTTCATTAATTTAAAATGCAAACATTTATATTTTACTGTTTATAGAACTTAATTAAATAATTTAAGAAACAATTAAACCATAATTTTGTAATGGCATTGAAGTATTATATTTTCTATGTGCTCCCGCATACATTTTTTATTCTAAAAAATTAAAAGTACAATTGACTGACCATTGGTTATATTGGAATTTGGTAAATAGATATAAAGATTGTATTAAGTTTATTTTTATAGTACTGTGTAGTGGCAGAATTCTACTCAAATTTTGTTCTTTAAATTTTTATAATGAAGCTTCTGCTTGAATGATATCTTGCATAGAAAAGCTCATTAGAATAGAGCCTTAGGAGAAATACTTATCAATGAAATGATTTTCTTAAATCTTGCACAGATTTAACCACCAATGTTGCAAAAGTGAGTTGGCAACAAGATGTTCTTTGGAATCTCAAGTTGAGTTGCTGCAGGTTTTTGACTTTGAATTATTTTTTGGTAAAAAGAAAAGATAAGCAAGCAAACAAACAAACAAAAACTCACAAACTAACCAAGACCCATTATAAAAATGTGCCACGAAAGTGCTCAGTTTAAAAGATGGATTTTGAATCCCACTTCCTCCTTCTTCAACTTGAAATATATTTTAATTTAGGTAGAAACATTTTGTCCTCTGATAATAAATATTCATTAATGCTATGCTTATTTTTCCTTAATATTATTAATTATGGCCTAAGTACAACTATTTACTTATTACTAAAATTCTTAATTAGAAGAGAAGTCAACTGAAGTTTTTCAGTGAATAACATAATAAATGTAGCTCATTTGTTATTAGGTAAAATTTAAATACGATGAAATGCACAGATTTTAAGTATTCAATTTAATAAGTTTCTATGAATTTATACACCTATGTTACCGTCATTATAATTGATATGTAGGACATTAGAATGTTTTCATCATTTCAGAAATTGTATCTCCTGTAATTTCTGGCTGTTTCCCTTCCCACCAGCCCTTAAGTAACTACTGTTCTGAAATCTATTACCATAGATTATTTGTTTAATGAAATTCATGTACATGGAATAATAAATTTGTACTCTTTGTGTTTGACTTCTTTCATCTAACGTGGAGATTCTGAAATTCATTCATGCTTGAGCATTTATCAATAACTTGTTTCTTATTGTCGAGAAGATATTATATGAACATGCAACCATGTGTTTCTCATTCTCCAGTTGATACACATTCGCATAATGTTTAGTGTTTGGCTATTTTGAATATGTTTTCTTTAAATAAACTTGTCAAGTCTTTCGTTTATATATGGTTTTCATATTTTTAACTAAAGGAGTTGGGGTAAAATTATTTGTTTTAGAGCCAGGATACGTTTAATTTTATAAAAAACTGAATAGCAATATTCTACAGTGGTTGTAGATTTTGTTTATTTTTTATTAGAGAAGTTTTTGGTATGCAGAAACACAAGAAAGCACTTTCCTTATGCCCTCCGTCTCACACAAAGTTTTCCCTGTTATTAACACTTTGCATTCCTGTGGCACTTTTGTTACAATTGATGAAGCAATATTCCTATAAATATACTTATTAACTGTAGTCCATAGTTAACATTAGGGTTTATTGTTTGTATTGTACAGTTCTGTGGTTTTTAAATAGTTTATTCTGGTATCATATATACAAACTCTTATATTACCACCAACATTTAGTAAGGTTACTATAATTAAGTTCAGCCATTCTGATTGTATGCAGACAGTGTCTCATTATGGATTTAATTTGTATTTCCCTGGTGACTAATGCCATTGAATGCTTATGTGCTTAAAGGCCACCTGTATATCTTTTCTGAAATGTCTTTTCTAGTATTTGTTTCCATTTTTAATCCAGTTGTTTGTCCATTTGTTCTTGATTATTAATTGATTATTACTAATCAATTAATGTAGATTTTTATTATTATTTAGTGATGTGATTTACTTATGCATTCTGGAAACAGGTCCTTGCATTCAAACCCTAGCTTGCCTTTTCAATTGTTGATGTTGTGTTTGATGGGCAGACTAGGGGAAGTAACCCTCTGGGTTTGCACAGGACTGAAGGGTATCCTGGGACACAAGACTTTCAGTGCTAAACCAGGAAGGTCCTGGGCAAACTAGGATGACAGGACATCATGAAAATCCAACTTACCTTTTTTTTTTCTTTTATGTGTGGTACTTTATGTGTCTTCTTTAAGAATTCTTTGCCTAACCCCAGGTCATGAAGAAATTGTCCTGTGCTTTCTTTTAGAATCTCAAGACACTTAGCCTTTAGGTTTTATGAATAGATTTTGGATGTGGTATGAAATCGGTGCTAAGGTCTCCTCATGGCCCACTCTTATACATTTGCAGCGCTGTTTGTTGAAAACACTTTCTTTCCTTTCCCCATGAATTGCCTGAGCATCATTATTGAAAAAAAATGCTAGCTATTTATGTCCTCCAAAACTTTTTTACTTAAAATATTTCTGTCTACTTTAGAATATTTACTTAAAATATTTCTGTCTACTTTAATTTCCATGTACATTTTATAATTAATTGTCTCTTTCTAAAAAAAAATCCTGTTGAGATTATGACTGGGATTACAGTGAAATTTTCAATCAATTTGGGGATAATTGTCATCTCACTATTAAGTTTTCTAATTCATAAACTGGGTATATTTACCCTGTATTTAATTTTTCTAAGAATTGTTTTGTAGTTTACAATGTAGAAGTCTTGCATATATTTCATTAAATTTATTACTAAGTATTAAATGTGTTTTATGGTATTTCTAATTGAATTTATAAAATCATGTTACTACTTATTTATAGATATAAAATACTTTTCCTATGCAGTCTCTTTTTTGATCCACAAAAGAACCTTGTATCTCCTGATTTCATAGTTTCCTTATTTTATAATAATGTGAGTATACACAAGAAAGTAAATGACTTAACCATTGATATGGGCTTTGGGTGTTACAAATTAACCCACAAAATTCATTTTATGAGTCTAAAATTCCTTTTGTGGTGCTTATTTTTTTTTTTTTTTTTTTTTTTTTTAAAGGAAAGACAGAGAGAAGGAAGGAAGGATAGAAGGAAGAAAGGGAGGAAGAAAGGGAAACATCTTTTAAACATTTTCTTGTTTTATTGTATTTTGTTTCTCCGTTTTTGTTACATGGGCTGGGGCCGGGAATCGAACCGAGGTCCTCCGGCATAGCAGGCAAGCACTTTGCCCGCTGAGCCACCGCGGCCCGCCTTGTGGTGCTTATTTAAATGTAGTTGGCTCCAATGTTTGAGTGTATTTATTGTTGACTTATTCATTTGTGCTAAAAACATCAGAGACAATTAAAAAGTTTAAATTACTACTTACTGATAAAAATAAAATGATTATAACAATTCTAGGATTTAAGAAACATTTTAGTTTTTGAGTCATTGCCTCTTATCTCTTTAAGCCACCATAAATTCTTAACAATTACTACTGATACATAATTATTGGTTGGAGCATTCCCTGATGCACAAGTTTTCCAGAACAGAAAGAAACTGCCTTTCAAAAACTCGCCTATCACAGAGTACAAGGTTTATCAAGATAGGCCTCTTATTAGGGATACTTTTTCAAACGTTTTGTGGGAGTTCTTGTCTCACAGCACTGTATTGATTAGCATGATCCAGATACAGCCTAGAATTAGGCAGTGCAGGCATAATTCATTATTTCAACTAAAACACAGATGCAAATTTTAAAAAATTAGAGGAGCGCCCACATTTCTGCAAGAATTCCTTGAACAGCTATGATAATTTTTTACAGAGTGAATAATAGCAATACAAATTTGAAGGTAAAATGTTAAAGGTAAAAATTTAAATGACTGTTTTTTAAGATATGACCAGACTTCTGAATCCTCTTTTAGTGTATGTAGGAAAAAAAAGCTAACTTATGATGAAATTGGACTAAAATACCTTCAGGAGATGGCATAAGGATAAGGTAAACATGAAGCTCTAGTGTGATAGGTTTTTGTTTGTTTTTTTGTATGCTGTATGGTGGGGTTACATTTCATTCTTTTTCCATGTGAGCATCCTGTTATTGCAGCACCATTTGTTGAATTTTTGCTTGTTGGTTTGTTTGCTTCCTTGTTTGTGTTTTGGGGAAGTGCATGGGCCGGAAATTGAACCCGAGTCTCCTGCATGGTGGGCAAGAAATCTACCTCTGAACTACCCTTGCACCCCCATGACACAGTTTCAAATCTATAAAAACTAAAATATGTAATGGAGTGTTAAAAGACCTACGAGGGGAGATGAGTATGATTTTTTAAAAACATTAAAAATGGTTTTTTACTAGGTTTTCTTCTTTCTTTATTTCTCAAAAGTCATGAAAAGTAGAGTGAATCTATTATTTCAAAAGGCAGAAATGAAAAATTTTTCTCTCTGGAAATCCTAAACCCATGCTTGAGCACTCAAAATTGCATTTGGGGTTTCAGCAGATGACAGTAGCCATTACACAGATGTTCAAACATTAGTTCATCATGAAACATCTATGAGCCACAATTTCTTCTACTGCAAAATGCAAATACTTATATTTCTAATAAAATTAGTTGAGGTAATATTTGGAGTGTGGTAAGTAGGGTGTATTCAGGTTATGTAACTAGTTTGTATTACCCCACCCACTGTCTATTGGAGATGCTGCATATTCTCTCCAAACAATATGTACTAGGACATGATTACATAAACCTGTGTTCTGAATATGATTCTAGTGTATTCTAAAAAAAAAAGTAAATGTACCACTGAGAGGATTGATAAAATGAGATAGACTGGCAGATCTTTTGCAAAAAGGATTGTCTAAAGGTCATTTTATATTCCTTCCTCAATTGACTCATGTTCTTTTTCCGATTACTCTTGCAATCCTAGCCTACCTGAGATTTCTCCTATTCCTGATAATGGCAAACCTTTAGATTGTCTGTCATGCAAATATTTTTTTCTCTAAGTTATGCTGTTTCACATTATCTTCAAGATATCTTCTAAGGAGTGAAAGATGCCTTGCTTGGTTAACTTAGAATTTCCAGAGTCAATGGCAATGATTGTTAACAAAGACAATGCTGGATTTTAGAGTTCTTCACCTCTACTTCAAAGTCATTAATACCTTTTATTAATATGCTTCCATGACATATGCTAATATTCTTCCCAGGCTTTACAAATAGCTATCTACCCAATGAGGATGATTGTCTTGGCACCACTGCTTGCTTTTGGCTTTAAACATTATTTATTAGTTTCTAAATGGTTATCATACAATTCACCTTATTTTCCACCTCTTCATTTGACTCATCTTTGGGGAGACTCAGGATTGATTGTGAGGGGCAGAGACACATAGAAGCTGAAGTTTGGTGAGTTTGAGCAGCGTTTTTCAAGTTTTATGAAGTTCAAACAAATACCAATAAAAGTCTGTTCATGAGCAATCTATAGTCCAGTATGATCTTTACACCAGTATATGATAAATACCCATATAGAATAAAAGCATATGCCTACTGATTATTAGACATGATGTGCCAGGAACTTCTAAAAAGCATTTTATAGATATTATCTTTTTTAATTCTCAAAAAAAAATCCTTTACAAGAGGCATTATTATTTACCAACAAAAAATGCTTTTGCTTTAATTAAATGAGACAATTAAGTAATCAGTTTGCAGAGCTAATAGATGGTAGAGTCAGAATTGACCCTTAGTATCCACTCTACATTGGAGACTTAATTCTTCATTAAGTCAATAAAAAATCAATATTTTCATTGTTGGAAACTAAAAAAAAGAGAAAGATAGCGATTTAATTATCTATCTGTATATTATTCTAGAATTTAATAATTTTAAATGCATTAATTAAACACTGCTACATAGTTTTATAAGGTTATAGGTTACATATATAAAATTAAGGAAACCGGTTTATTCATATGATTTTGTATTTTTCAACAGTTTCATCTTTTAAAATATTATATGTTGGGCGGGCCACGGTGGCTCAGCAGGCAGGAATGCTCGCCTGCCACGCCAGAGGACCCAGGTTCGATTCCCAGTGCTGCCCATGTAAAAAAAATATATATATATATATATAAAAAATATGTTGATAAGTGTGCATCCATTTGAGGTTACATTGCCCAGGCATGCTTTTATCTATATGCATTTGTGTGCCTGCTAATTTCCTCCTCTTTTTGAAATCAAGTGTTTAAATGGCTGGCAGGTAAGTTAGCTTGTATCATTATTAGCCCATGATTTTACTGTGTGGCACTCAGAAAGGAGCTGTCCATCTCATTCTTACCTCATTTCTTGGCTTGTAATCTAATCCTTCATTATTTTGTTGTCTGCAAGTATTTCCTTTCATTTATAAAAGAAGAGACTTGAGGAGATAACTTAGAGTAATTATTGATTTAGTGTTCTTTTGAAAAGGCAAGATTTATCCAATACAATTATCTTTTCACTTGATGATTCCATTGCCTTCTTTAAAATACAGCCCATTCCCACAGCAAAAAAAACAACAAATGACAGCAACACATTTCTCATTTTCTCTTTATCTGTCAAATTAATCATATTTAACTCAGTAATGGAGAGAATCAAGCATTTTGGGGGCACATCACATTTTTGTGTAAATTGTCAACATAAAATTTGGTTTATTGAAGAGAAAATTTGCATTTTAAGAGATCCAAGATATTTAAGACATATGGTGTTTAGATGACTTTTTAAAATATAATTTTATATTAGATATTTTATATATTAAAAATGTTTCATTTAATACCATTAAATAATGATATATCTGATGACACATTGCCAAGCATTGAACTATTTTAGTAATGCTGTGTTGCAGATTAAGTGACTTTCAAATAAAACAGTGGAATTAAGTGATCTGTTTTGAAAATAACCATGTATCTAGATTTTATTTAATTCACAGTGATGGTGTTTTCCCTGAAATTTTCCTAATTAATTAGTGTTTCTGAACTAAACCAGGTGATCTTAGGAGAATTATGCTTCCATGATCACCCAGTTGCATTTCAGAACAACATAGCTCTAAATGCAGCTGTGTGCAGGCATTTAATCTGGTCACTGTCCATTCCTGCTGACATGGAAAACTTTATTCAGGCTTTCAAGTGTGTGTTTTTTTGGTTTTTGTTTTTGTCATTTTATCTGATCCTGTACATGTATTAAAGGTATTAAAGGAAGCTGTTTCCTCACTTTCAAATTCATGGGCACGCTTCCTTGGAGTTCAGCATATAAAAAACAAGGTGTGCTTGAACATATGCTCATACAAAAACCAATATGCAAATGTTTATATCAGCTCTATGTATTATCACCAAATAATGAAAAGAATCAAATGTCCTTCAGTGGATCAACAGATAAAGCATGATACATCCATGCAATAGAATAATACCCAGAAATAAAAATGAATGGATTATTGCTGCACACAACAATCTCAAAGGCATTATGCAAAAGGAAAGTTACATACTGTATGTTTCCATTTATATGGCATTATCAAAATGATAAAACTGTTGTGTCTGAGAATAGATCAGTGGCTCCCAAGGGTTACGGGTAAGGGGGGATTTTGTGTTTGCAAAGGGAAAATGTGAAGGATTTTGGAGATGATGGCATTGTAATATATATTGATTTTGCTGGTCATTTCGTAAACCCGTAAGTGTGTTGAAAGTTTATATTACATCCTCCAAAATGTCAATTTTAGTTTGCATTAATTTAAAAATTAAATTAATTTATTAATTAAGCACAGCCAGGCTTTGGAACAAGCACAATTTCCCCGATGATTCTAAATCAGTGAGCCAGGGATATAGCTCAGAAATGTATATTTTTCATACATATTCCCAGGAATTGCTCTATGATTTATAGAAGTAAAAGAATTATCTCATTGAAATCTAACTAGTAGAGTTGTAGAAGATGGCTAATTGGAAGATATTGATTTGAGAAATCAGGAGGTTGTCAATGACTCATAGTTTTATATTGAGAGTAGTGTCTGGTGCAGAGAAG
Source organism: Tamandua tetradactyla (assembly GCF_023851605.1). Taxonomy (NCBI): domain Eukaryota; kingdom Metazoa; phylum Chordata; class Mammalia; order Pilosa; family Myrmecophagidae; genus Tamandua; species Tamandua tetradactyla. The sequence continues at coordinate 42,090,453 of NC_135339.1, forward strand.
ACACTTAATAATTAACCTTCAATCAATATTTATGAAATGGTTATTTTTAGGGATCAAAGTAATAAAGTGTGTCTAAAAGCCCAATTAAAGTTATCTAAACTTTCAGGACAAGAACTACTTTGAAAATAAAAATGGTGAGGTGAAAACCTAGGTACAACCTCTAACATACTATGAAATATAACCACCATTGTATTTTTCATTGTTTTGCTCTATTCATTTGTGTTCTATAGCAAACTATTACTATGTGACTCCAAATGTATTCTTGTTGTTCCAGAAAGCAGAGTCTAAGGCAAAAATTATATTAGAAGTACAATTCAAGGTGACAGAAAAGGGATGTTGGGCAGAGAAGATTGAAAATCCAATACACAGAGGCATTATTGAGTAGGTAACTACTGAATGCAAGCCAAGCCTCAATTTCTCAAACAAGTTCTCCAGGAAGGCAAGTCAAATAATTGTTTTAGTACATTTTTTAATAAGACAAAAGGGGGAGAATTTATATACTGCTCTGATATCTCTTTGGTCAGATATTTAACCCACAGGGCAGTGATTCTTGCATTTCCATGGACACGGGTACAAATGTGGGTTTTGTAGAGTTTTGTTCTTTGGGATCAGCAAGTAAGCCCTTGAGGCAGGAAGTACAAGCTGTGATGGGTGATGAAGTTCTGAATTCAGTCTCTCCTAGAGTCACCTGATGTTCATGAGAACCCACACTGGACTGTGTGCCATCACAGTAGCGGGAACAAAACACAATTGAGGGCAGGCCACGGTGGCTCAGCAGGTAAGAATGCTTGCCTGCCAAGCCCAAGGACCCAGGTTTGATTCCCGGTGCCTGCCCATGTAAAAAAAACACAGTTGAGGCCAAGAGGATCTAAAATTGGCAAGAGAGGCCTACTCTTTCACACCTTTCTGTAAGTTGGCAGCAACAGTTTTGGTTTTATTGTTCTGCAGGCTCAAATATCTGGCCTGGAACAAGGATATTTATTATTAAATAGCCAATACTTGATCTTTCCATTGGCATCTACTACTTGGGTTCAGATCTTATTTCTGACACTTTGTTTCTCTCTGAACTTAAGCAGTTAAAATGTTGAGTTTCAGTTCCTCAAATGAACAATAGGGACAGGAACAGCTATGCAAAAGATTTGGAGGAAAATGGGAGAATAATGTATGTAAAATACTTAATACAATGACTAGCACCTCGTAGATGCTTAAAAAAATATCACTGTTATTTTATTTGTAAGGATGGCAATATTTATAAAATTATTGGAAATTTCAAAGAGAGAAAAATGTGTCTTAACACTCAGTCACCTGTAAAGGTGTATGAATGGAAAAGATTAAATTACATAAGAAAGCCACCTCAACAGTATTTTGATTGTGAAAACATTTATTCCTTGAAAGGCAACTCTATTAGCAGACACCTAGGAGGAGTTTATGATAGGATGGTCAGTGTGAAAAAAAGACAAAGCAATAAAGAGCTTTGGGTTCAATAGAGAAAGTGAGCAGAGACTTGAAGTGACTTGATTTGAATTTGACACAAAAGGGGGATGTTAGAGACCAAATTTCAACATAATGAATGATGAAAAGTCATTAACATAGACTCCTTAAAGAAGGTAAATTTATTGTTGTGTTATGTTCCAGATGACTTGAACAACAATGATATAATGGGCACTGTATAAAACACAATTTATGTCCCACTTACAGGTTAGTAGAGAAGAATCCATAGATAAAATGGGATCGGTTCAGTAACTGAATATAGCTAGGCAGTATGAGGTCATAGGGCACTTATTTTTTCCTCAAACAGAAAAAACGTCATAGGAAAAGATGCATAAGAGTGTAACCCTAAAAGGGAAGGGGGCGTGAATAAAAACTAAGAGCTATTCTAAATGCTGAAACACTTTGGAAGAATAAAATAAGATCATTAAGAAATAACTCAGTAAAAGAAACCCCCTATCTAGTAGACTTCAAATTTGCTTGACACAGAATAGAAAAATAAGGGAAAAATAAATGTAGACCACACACACTTGAAAATAAGTGAATAAATCATGAATGTTAAGAAGAATTTTTTTTTTGTATATGATATATGCCCCAGGTCACATTACATTCTTATTCCATGTGAGTATCCCGTTACTGCAGCACTGTTTGTTGTTGAATTTTTGTTTGTTTGCTTTTTCTATCTTTATTTTGCTTGTTTGTTTGTTCTGTGGAAGTGCATGGGCCAGGAATTGAACCCGGGTCTCCTGTGAGGCAGGCGAGAGTTCTACCACTGAACTATGGGTGCACTCCCAGAATGATGTATTTTTAAACAGTTGATAAACATTCAGTTGATGGAATCCAATTGTTTGAGTCAGCTCAGCTCCCAGTATGATTAAATACTACGTTAAAAAATAAAAAGTTGTAAATAGTTTTATCAACTTAAGAGCTTGAAACAAAATTCTTCTCAGTATTTTACTACTTTAGTTTTCATAACATGAAAGGGCAGGCTATCTGAGAAAATCTTTTGTATGACCTGGCACAGTCAAGTGACAATCGATTCATACTTGTTTTGTCAGACACCATTCTCTACTATTTATTAAATTAAAAAAAAAAAAAGACTCCAGTTGAACACTTACTTAATGTCTGTGAATACTAAGTGCCAACCCTGTTCTGTTTCCTAATCACTTCATTTTCACTATCTTAACATTTTTCCCCATGAAGTCATGACGATCTCTCTTTCTATTTCTTCTCTTCCTCATATTCTGAATACTGTCTTCTCTCTTAGGAAGGGAGGCTAAGAAAGAAGTATATTGAAATATATGATAATAAATCATTGTTTCAAGGTGCTCAAAGTTACCTTCAGGGTCTTTGCTTACACTCAGATCATTAAGTAAAGATATGTATGTATATGTGTATGTATATGTATGTATATACATATGCACATATATATGTGTGCATCATACACACATACGGAACTATATGAGTGTATATGAGTATGTGTTTGTGTGTGCCTGTAGGTGCGTGTATTCATGATAAATTATTTCCCTTTCTAGTTTACTTCAATTTCCTAGAGGTATTTATTTTTCCATCTGAAATAGTTTTAGAATTGTTATTGTCTTATAGAAAATGGATGCTATATGGGAAGATGGTCAAAGGAGTTGAGTGTTACTTATGAAGAAAAGAAGGAAAGGATGGCTTAAAGTTTGTTAAAAGGAAAACAGTTAAGTTTGGTAGTATCCAACAATATTTATCACAGAATGGACTTTCATAAGTTTGTCTGTAGAAACAGACAAAAACATGATAATGATATGGTTATTGGAAAATCATTGCCATGAATTAAACTGTTCAATTTTGTTAATATTAAAATAATTCTAGGCTTCTTTGCAGATGTTTCCCATGTGTGCACTGTTTCTCAAGAGAACAAATTCCAAGGGAGAGATTCAGCTAAATTCTCTTTCCCTGGTGTGTTCCTCTTTATCTTTAGTAGGGAAATAATAATATGAAGTTCTAATAATTATTTTAAGATTCTTTGGCATTTGAATTAGCATATTTTTTTCAGATTTTCTGTTAAAATATTTTATAATATCTTTCTTTTAGTTCTTACTGTTCAATTTTTCACTGTATTTATGGTTACCAAGCAATAGATGGTGCCCTGTAATAAATAGAAATTAGAAAAGAACTAAAAAGTAGACTATGGGATATCTAACTGTGCATCTGAGGTAACCATTGTATTTGTGAAAAACAAAATCACTAGGAAGAAGCTATCTTGTAATTGGTAAAAGTAAAACATGGATTAAGATAAAGGGTGTGATGAGATGTGTATCCATGTGAAGAGAAAAACATTTGTATGAGAAAAGTAATGAAAACCATTCACTTTTCTTGAAACTGCTAATGATTTTGTGGTAGTTAGGAAGCTGTGAACATTAGCTTTGAAAACACTTTCTAATAAGCTAGGGCCTTTGAGAGTTATCAAAGTCCTCTCGTACTGACCTTCAGTCATGAGAGAGGACCCTGGGATATTACAGCTCCATCAAATAAAAACCGAGCATAATAAATTATGTGTTTGGAGACTGACTTGTTGTCCCAAGGTTAGAATAGATACATAGAAGACATAACCAACACAGAAATAAATGCAATTGCCTCAGGAGATCCAACATTTCTCCTGGCTTCTATTATTGTGTTAATCCAGCCACTACCATCTCCCCTACACTCGTGCAATCAGCTCTCTCATCTTCCTGTTGCAATTCCTGCCCATGTCCACTATTTCAGTTTGCTAAAGCTGCTGAAATGCAATAGGCCAGAAATGAGTTGGCTTTTACAATGGGAATTTAGTAAATACCATTTGCAGTTCTTTGGCCTTTAAAATGTCTGACTCAAGGCATCAACAGGATGACACCTTCTCCGAGGACCTGTTACTGTTGAACTTGGGATCCTCTGTCAGATAACAAGGCACATACCAATGCCTGCTGGTCCTTCTCTCCCAGGTTTTGTTGCTTCTCCTTCTGTGGCTTTTTCTCTAAACATCTCTAAAGTGTTTTGTCCTCTTATAAAGGATTGCAATAAGGAGGTAGGGCCCACCTTGAATGAAGTGAGTCACATCTCAATTGAATTGACCTAATCAAAAGGTCTCGCCTAAAACAGGTCTGCGCCCACAGGAATGTTTTTTTTCTTTAATGACTTTTTCTGGAGTATATAACAGCTGTGAACTACCACCCACCCTATGATTTTTTCATAAATTCATTTTATTGAAGGCTTAATTCATTCATTTTATTTTTCTCATATAAAAAGCCTAAGGGCCTGGGTCCTCTTGTGGGATGATCGGTGAATTCCTGGTAAGGTGACGTGGTGAACATGGCCTCTTCCCAGAGGTCGGGGTGACATAGTTGTAGGTCTTAGACATGGCATCAATGGGAGCCTTGGCAAAGTTGCACAGGTGGCTATGAACCCTGACCAAGGTGTAGCACTCATACATACCAGCCATCGGCAGCAGCTTCTTGGACACAGGGTCCAGATGTTTCCAGGGCTTCTGTGAGTAGGGATGAGGGACCCTAATAAAAAGCCTCAGCTTACTTGCAAGGAGCAATGTAGGTCTAACCATTTTTGACCCTCCAGGAGCCCTGCTGCACAAGAACAGTGGAGACTTTGGCAAAGCTAATGGTCCCATGGATGGTGGGGACTACTTTTCTTGACATCCAGACCCAAGTGGCTGTTGTAGTCCCCATGGCAACAAAGGTCTTGAAACCTGGTTCATTAGCCAGCACAGTTCTGTATTTGCACAGGCATAATTGTCAAAACCTCATCCTTGAGAGATATCCCCAGGGAAAATTCAACGATCTGAGACTCCTTGATGGGCAGAGAGAACAGATAGATCACCAGGGACTTAATCTTCATGTCCTTGACCAGGCAGCCCAGCCACTCCTTGTCCTTTGTGTTGCCTTGAAGAGCTTATTAGCCTCAGCCTTTGTCCCGGACCCCTTTGCCAAAGCCACCTCAGAAGCTGCCAGAACTTCCCAGTACAGGGCCCCAGGGTAGCCCATAGCACCTGCATCACCCACCATTTGGTGTTTTCTCAAAAAAGCCCCACCATATTTTATTCACACAAGACTCAATGATACTGTTAGAAAATAAATCATGTTATATTTCATCAGTCACATCTGCTTCACAACTCTCCATGGATTTCCATCATACTTTTATGTGTAATCCAAAATCACTAGCAGAACTTTACAGATACACCAGCTACCATTGGCATAATCTGACCTCTGGTTTTTTACTCTTTCCTTTCAGTCTCACTGGACTTTTTGCTCTTCTTTGACCCTCAGTAAGGAACATCTTTCCTCAGCAACTTTGTAGGTGATGAAATATCCACATGGAATACTCTGTTTCCAGATAGTCTCCTCCTTTCATTCAGGTCTCTCCCCAAGGTAATCCTTTCATAGAGAAACTCACTATCTGATATACCTTACTATCTCCTTAACTGCTTTAATTTCTTAATAGCATTTATGACCATAAAACATTGTGCATATGTGTGCTGGTTTGAAGCTGTTATGTGCCCCACAATAGGCCATGTTCTTTTAATCCATTCTTATGAGAGCCACTGTGGGTGGGACCTTTTGATTAGATCATTTCCCTGGTGATGTGACCCATCCAATTCAAGGTAGGCCTTAATCCTTTTACTGGAGTCGTCTATGTAGAGAATAAGGACAGGAAACAACAGAGAGACAGACACAGAGAGCATGGAGATGTGACCAAGTGAAGGATGCAGAGAAAGAAAACATCCCTGGAGAAGCTAAGAGAGGAAGAAATACCAAGAGACATTTTGGAGAGAGTCGTTGAAACTAGAACCAGGAGAGAAGGGCCAGCAGTTGTTGCCATGTGCCTTTCCGTAGGACACAGAAATGCCAGGAGACAGCAACCTTTCCTTAAAGAGGGTATCTTCTCCTTGATGCCTTCATTTGAACATTTTCATGCCCTTAGAACTGTAAATTTGTAGCCTAGTAAATCCCCATTGTAAAAGTCAACCCATTTCTTATATATTGCAGTCGGCAGCTGTAGCAAACCAAAACTATGTGTTTCTTTATTTTCTTTCTCTCTGTGATGGTTAGTTTCAGGTGTCAACTTAGCCAGGTGATGAAGCCCAGTTGCCTGGCTAGGCAAGCACTGGCCTAAACCATCACTGCAAGGATATTTCATGGCTGGTTGATAAACCAGAAGGCTGGTTTGTTAAATTATCAGTCAGCTGATTGCATCTGTGACATCTAGATCAACAAAGGTCAAATCTCCCTCAAATGAGATAATCTCATCAGTTGGATTTTATCCATTCAATTGAAGACTTTTAAGGGAGAGGAGAGAATTTTCACTGCTTCTTCAGCCAGTGAGCTTCTCCTGTGCAGTTCATCTAGACCATTCATCTGTAGCCTACACTACAGATTTTGGACTCTTGCATACCCATGGTTGCATGAGACACTTTCATAAATCTTATATTTACATATTTCTCCTACTGGTTCATTTCTCTAGAGAACTCTGACTAGTACACTCTCTTTTAGAACATCTATTCCATGAGGGCAGGGCTTTGTTTTGGGTTCTCTAAATCCCTAGTGCCTGGCAAGCATTAGAGCCCCAGTCTACATTTTTGAATGAATGAAAGAATGAATGGAAAAACAAAAGAATTAAGTGTTTCTCAAACTCAATAACTGGACCAGCATGCTCTAATACATCCATCTACATAATGTAAAGATGTGTTTGTGTTCTTTCATACAGAAGCCACTAACCAAATGTGTCTATCAGGCACTTTAAATGTAGCTAGTGCAATTTAGAAATTACATTTTTCATTTTCTTAAATTTAAACAGCCACTTGTCAGCTGTATTGGGCAGCACGACACTAAATAATCACCACGGAAGCAGTTATATAACTACACCCCCTAGCATATTGACCCATATAATCATTGTGCCATTAAAATAAAAATGCCCATTGAAATGTTTGTATTATTTGAAATGAGTGTCCTTTTCTGGTCAAGTGGATTCCAAAGATCATGTTTGGATTTGGGCTTACAACTCTTATCTTTATTGTTTGAAATTGAAAATAGGATCCTACAATCAAAAGACTGAAGTTTATGTGTTCTTGTTGCTTAGAATCAAATGAAAACTAAAAGAAATAGAAGATAAATATTTTTAAAATTTTTCAAATTGGCTAAAAGTTTATTAAACAATTATTTTAAGTGCTGGCAAAGATTTGAATGGATTTATTTAAAATACAAAAATCAAAGACTGTTCGATTTCATGTATAGAGAGTTGCCAATGAAATATTCGGATACAGGTTACAAATATTTTGTGTACAAAGATCTTCAATGAAGGTACAACTTATCATGATGCAAAATATTCTCAATACTCAAGGCTAATAGTTTTACATGAACTAGAAATGTACTGCTTCCTATTGTAAGAGTACCTATGTGGAACTGTATCACAAAATTTGTCCTAAAATATACAATGCAAAAAGGTGTATGTATATATTAGCATGTGTATAATATACAAATGTTTAAGCCATCAATAACTGTAGTTTTATGTTATTAATTTATATATTTCAGGAGACCATATGATATCAACTGCATTGGCTAGTGTTAGTGATCTCTTTTTTGAAGTAAAAACCAATAGCTCATCTAATTCTTGGGACTGTTAAGTAAGGACTGCCTCTTGCATATTGTATAGCTTTGTATTTTTTCTTAAATTCCCTCTTAGCTAAAAACCTTCCACTATTGTCTTTTAATCCTCCACCTAGATTCTGGTAAACTGTTCTGACAACGTCTCTGTTGAGTATACTGGTTTTGCTTCCATTGAGTCTTTGCTCTCTATCGCCTATCAGTTCAGGGGAACCATAAACAGTCAGAGTAGACGTGCATCAGTTGGGATGCTTTTGTTGCAAGGAAGATAATGTACTACTTATAATGACTGAAACTGAAAAAAAAAAATTTACTCTTTCAATGAGTTTTAAAAAAAGTCAAAGATGGGGCTAATTAGATTGTTACAATAATACCAGATTCAGAAGTGTATTTGTATATTTTTTTCCTTCTGCATTCATTACAAAGGTCCTGAGAGTTGCTCCTCTCAGCTTGGTCATGTGTGCAACATTGAATTATTCACTGGATCAAGAAGATGGAATGCCAGTAGATTCAATCTATGGCACTGCTAGAACCCTGGACTGGGTGATGAGATACGTTTTCTAGGATCCACATAAACCACTGATTTTCTTGGATGTTGTGTACCCCAGAAAAGCCCTGTTTTAATCCTGATCCAATCTTCTAGGAGCAGCTGTTTCTTTTAATCCTGATTCCACACTGTAGTGTGAAACTTTTGATTAGATTGTCTTTACGGAGGTGTGGCATGCCCAATTGTGGATGTGACCTTTTGATTAGGTGGAGAAGTGATTCCACCCATTCCAAGTGGGTTTTGGATTAATTTACTGAAATCCTTTCAAAGAGGAAACATTTTGTCAAGAGTCAGAAATGACAGAAACAACAGAAGCCTCAGAGCTGACAGAGGAGCCAGCAGAAACTTCAGAGCAGAGCTGGTAGAGAAGCTGACACTTGGAGAACAGAGACACAGATGTTTGGAGATGCTTAAAGCCCAGCAGACATCACCATGAGATGTTAAGCAAGCCAGAAACTGGAGAGAGCCAAGGGAAGCCAAGAGATGAAAGCCAGCTCTGGAAAAGTAAAGTGAAGAACCCCGACAGTAAAAGAGGCTGAAAGCACAGGGCCTAGGAACAAGGGACCAGCGTGCCTTCCCAGCTGACAGAGGTGTTCCAGACCCATTGGGCTTTCTTGAGTGAAGGCAACCTCTTGTGGGTGCCTTAATTTGGACATTTTCATAGGCTAAGAACTGTAAACTTGTAATTTATTAAATTCCCTTTTTTAAAAGCTGTTCCATTTGTGGTGTATCGCATTCTGACAGCTTGCAAACTAACACAGATGCATATCAACCTTAATATTAGAGCTCTTTGAAAGGAGGAATAAAAAATCCATACGGAGAAGAAAATCATCAAGGTCAACTATCGGACTCAGTTCCTGCCTCCTATACCCTGACTGCAACAAACTCCTCCACCAAAGAAGAATGATTTGGATGCAATCTGATTACAAATGAGTGTTTATTCTTTATTGAAATGCATAAAGGCACAGCAGTTCTATATTTGAAACCACCAGAGTTGCTCATTTGTCTTTGATACTTTTTCCTGTGTGCAACTGTTTAAATCTTTGATTAGAGCCATTATTTACCCCTTTCATATGAGTATTTATATGTTTCATTTGTGTGGGATAGAAATGACGAATGAGCTGTAGTATAGGGTTAAGTGCAAAACAACAGGTTATTTGCTATTTTAGTTAAGAATTGTTAATCTAGCATCACGGTTCTATTTTATGTATTGATAGGGATTCTTTATAAAATAATATTAGATCTCACTTTATTTTACCATGCTTATTTGTCAGTATTTATTCATTGGTTAATCATTGGCATACCCTGTAATGTCTGGTAATAGCATGTGCAGTAATCAGAATAAGCACAATTACAAATTATTAGTTATATTTTAACATAACATAAGATTATGTTAGCTTGGATTTATGGGTAATTTTGCAAAAACCAAAAACATATGCCCTAAATTTAGGTATTTCTCTACCAATCCACATAAGAACATTAAAAATAATATAACATAAAGGCACACTAAGCTATTATGGAGAATGCAAGTTATCTTCAACACAAGGACGTAAAACATCATGCAACACACATGCACACATATAACAGTAGTAACATGTGTAATTTACCACTGCAAATAAAATAACCATGGGGAAATTTTTATTTTTCTATCATTGGGGTTTGAAGGTTAGTATAAGTTATGGCTTGATGTTTTCTGACATGATGTGGGTGTGATTTATAGATGGCAGGAATGACAAAAAGATGGAGGAATCGCCATAGTTCACCTCTGGTTTAGAGCTTTGAAGTGGTGTTATGCGGTTATTCTCATAGTGAAATGGTTCACCTTTCATTTTATAGAGTCTGATGATGGATGGCACCCTCAGAACCTTGAAGTGATATGCAGCAGCTCCAAACACTGAGATATATGTCCAGTGTGGAAACATCAATCTGCCACTGGTCACTATAGATGAATATGCTGGCTTTGGTATGCTTTAATTGTGCAGTTTTCCTGAAAAGATTGATTAAATTACTTCCTACGTCAAAAGTAAAACTTATCTATCAATATAGCATTTCCTTATTAAAGAGATAATTTTTCTCTAAAATGTGGATAAAATTACTGATTAATTTTTTATAATGTGTTTGTGGTCTGATACAAATGAGCACAAAATCACTTCTTTCTTGATTCTATTCCAGTGTCCTTTGCTGGTTTCTTTCATCATCCTTTACAAAAATTCCTTCTGTTTCGTAGATATTGCTTCCCAATAACTTTGTGTCCTTGACCCTCTTTTGTTTTATGTGTGTGATTACTTTCACTTTAGATGTGTTAAATTTCAGAAAATTTATGGTTTTCCAGAAAAAAATTCCAATTCAAGCTCCAGCACTAATATAATGAAATGTCCTGCTAAGAACCTAAAGCTGAATTTAATAACATCTGTTTCCTTTTATCCCAATCCCTGAGTCACTGCAAAGAGGCAAATACCACCTTCTACCTTCATAAGTGAGCTGGAAATCTGGAAATATTGTTTAATATTTTCGGCTCTATGACAGCTAAACCCAGGCAAAAATTAAATTTTATTCATTCTATCTCATATTTATATATTGATAATCTATTCAGTCTCCTCTCTACTGTATACATAGACTTAGTTTAAAACACTGAAATATTAGCTTCTAACTATGTTTAGAAAATTTTTACTGTAAAAAGAGTATTTAATAATGATAATCATAGCAAAAGTATAGTGAATACATAGTATGTGCGAGGCATGATGCTATTATATGTTTTAATATTTTTTATTGGAGAATCAGTGGGTTTACAGAACAATCATGCATAAAATGCAGGTCTCCCATTCACCACCCTACCACCAACACCTTATATTGGAACCTTTGTTACAAATGATGATAACACACTTTTATAATTATACTATTAATTAAAGACCATGGTTTAACTTAGGGCTTACTTTTTGTGTAAATAGTTCCATGGATTTTTTTTTTTTACATTTTAATTCTGTTACCATATATACAATTAACATTTCCCCTTTTAATTATATTTAGATACATATTTTGTGCTGTTAGTAGTATTCACCATGCTATGCTGCCATCACCACCATCCATTACCAAAACATTTTCATCATTACAAATTGGGACCCTGTGCCTTGTAAGCCTTAACTTCCCATTTCCCTTTTTAAAATTCACAAAAATGTTTTGATTTTTGCTACCTTACTTTAGTGAGTGGTGGAGGTGGTTCTTCAAGCCCCTCTTAGAGAATGAAATTGGAATTGATTTTTTTTCAAAGAGGTTAATCAAATAAAGTTAGAACATAAGTTATATCATGTTAAATTGGTTTCTTTAAGCAGAACTCTCAAGTCATTATATTATTATTGGGTAATGAACATTTTTGATTTTCTAAAAAGAAGACATTAGAAGTGTGTTTTCCCAAGCTTATTTGACCATCTTTATGGTTATTTACTCCCATTTAAAAAGAATCTTTTGCAAAATAGAATCTAAAAATGCAATTTGGAAAATGCTGCTTTGAAATTCCCATTTATATAATTCAATATTTAACTTAACCAGATTAAAAAAAAATCTGTGAAAAATTATATTCTAAGTATACTCAGTATAAGTTAATCTCAGTGTTCTATAAGTAATGTGTTCTGCTTCCTAGAAAAAAATATGCAGAGTATATCTATATTCACAGTCTATGAATATTAAGAAATTCGATGGAATCATATGATAATCAAAAATGATACTCTATGAACACGCAAATTCAAGCCCCTCTCTGAGAAAAAGATTTAGGATATGCATTTCCAACCTCAGTGCCATGAAATACATGTTTCTGTTTTTGTTTTTTTATCCACTTTTCTATTTTTTTCTTAATGTTTGGGGAATTTGTATATAAAAGATCAGGGTTATACCATTATGAGATAACAGAAGTTATAGCCTGAAGGAGTGGTGGCCAGTGTAGCTACTAACGGGAAAACCTTTGATTTTGAATGAGGCTAGAGGCTGGAATAGAGTTGGAAGCAACAAGGTGCAATACAATAACTAGCAGGTAAGCAGGCTTTTCAGCTGTTTTCACAAGGACTGCCAGGTACAGGTGTGGAGATCAAAAGATGTGAAGATGTTAAGGCAGGGTTAGAATCAGTGCTGTGGCTGGCTATTGAGCAAAGGGCAAGTTCTGAAGAGCAATGGGGCTGCAAGGAGAAAGATTCTCTCTGAGAAGAAAAGCAATAAACCGCAGCTGGGGGCAATTGACCCCACCTGAAGGAGTTATAACTGTGCTGAAGCATCACAAAGAAAGGGGAAAGGTGGAGCCAACCTATTCTGCCTGAGTGAGTCATCTAGGGTCAAGCATCAGCTAAGGAGAAAAAAGGGGAAAGCTCTCTAGTAGAGGAAGGGAATGGAGCAGATAGAGAAAATCACAAGAGAGCGAGCCCAGTCCCTGAGGATATTGTCATCACACAGTTTCTGTTTTTCAAGTAAGTTTAGAGTAAAACCTTTTTTTTTTTAATTTAGATAACATGTCTCTGTTTCTCACAATTGTAAAGGGTATGGATTTCATTCTGATACAGGTGAAAACAGATTCAAGAATTTCTCCTTCCAAGTTGTCAGAAAACTCCATTATTTGTTCACCTTCCCTTGTATCCAACTTTGCCTACTTTACTATTAAAAACTTTGATGCAATAAAAGGCAAAGAAGCGGAATGTAAGGCCAAAAAACCTTATTATCATAGAGAAAAACAAACCAAAACAGAAAATTAGCTTGCAAACTGTATAAATTTTGGAATATTAGGGTATTTTGACAAATTATAATCTATGAGAATTTAATCCATATAATATATTTGAAATGATTGATTCACTGGATGTATCAAATCAGCCCCTGATTATTAGGCATTGAAAATTCAAAGATTTTCTTTAATCCTGAGAGGTAATGTTGCTTATTAACCCAAAACATTCTTTTTCCTGAAACATAACAAATCTCGCAGCTTCATCATCACATTTCACATTATCATAAGAATATAAAATTCTTGCACTTTTGTTTTCCTATTTGTGACAATAATATTTCTAGTTTTCTGATTTATTTTAATGACTACTGTTTTTCATTAAATATTCTTAATTCTGGGGAAAAGAAATAGTGCAAAGAGATATTTATATGCAGATACATTATGTTGCTGTTTTTTTTACTTCATGGAGTTGAGTCTTTAGGACAGTTTTAGATTTACAAAACAATTGTGCAGAAAGTATAGAGATTTCTCCTCTACTCTGTTTCTCCTCCAAATTTTCTCCTATTAGTGACATTTTGCATTAGTTTGGTATATTTGCTACAATTTATGAACCCATGTTGAAACATTGCTCATGATGATATTTTATTACAAATTATCTTTTATGGCAATAGTACCATAAAGATATATGGAGTTTACATTGTCATGGCTTAGACTCTCTAACATAAAAACGCCAAACTGTGTGAACGTAATAAGCACCACTGAATTATATTTTGGAATGTGATTGAAAGAGGAAATTTCAGGCTATATATTTGTACTAGAATAAAAAACAACAACATAGGACTGTACAATACAATGTACTCTAATGCAAACTACTGTGGACTATGTTTAATAGTATACTATTTCGTAACTGTAACAAAGATACCACACTAATGCAGAGTCTTAGGATCAGGGAAAATTGTGTATAATTTTACACAATTACAGAGTTTATAGGAACTCTGAATTTTCTGCATGATTTTTCTGTAAACCTACAACTTCTCTTAAAAAAAAGTCTTTTTTTTTGTTTCCATAATAGGGTGATCATATACATTATCATCCAAACCAGGATAATTTTGATAGTATATGAGCTGTTATCATATCAGTGTTACAGGTATAAGCCAGTATTGCCCCATGTCAATCTAGTTGTATGATCTTTTCATCACCCTCCCAATTAAGGTAAAAATACTTTTTATATATACCACTAGCCTTGGGGAAATTTCTACCTCTCTATTTTATGTGATTCTCACATAAAGAAAAGACACAGTCAGTGGAGTATAATGTAAAAGTCATGAGGTGTGAAGTCAGATAATGTGTACTCAAACATGAATCCTACCTTTCTGCAGTCTTAAACAATTCACTTAACTAACGTGCATTTCACTCTCCCTACGTATAAGATGATTTTTATAATTGTATCAACTTTACAAGGTTGTTGGGGAAATCAAAACTCTCTTCTCCTCGCCTCCTTTAGTCAGTAATGTATTTTCTTGGGAAGGGAAATAATAGGCAATTTATACACATGCTACATATATACATTATATATATCTTTCATATACTTAGTATGTATTATTTTATGAAATCATATATAGTATATTTCATATACTATATTTTTACATTAATAAAAACATACAAATATATCACATTATATAGCATATGTATATTTTGTTAGCATGAATGCCTATACATAAACTAGGACACATTATATTACATAGTATAAATTATATCTAATGTTATAGCATGTCTAATATATATTTAAGATAATATGCAATATATATGTGTAATATGTATGTATGTGTCTGGATATTTTACTGTCTATATGTTAACCTCTCAATACCAAATGGTAGGGAAATAAAACTACATATCAGGTTATAATCATTCTGATTGTGTGATGCTCTATGGAAGCCTGGGGGTAGGGAGAGATGGCAGCAGTAGGCTGAGCTTATTCTTCTTTCCCTTCAACAAAAGCAACTGTCTTGCGTTTAGTTTGCTTGTTTTATACTTCCAGATAATATTTCGATTACTAGAAAGAGCTTCCTTCATGGCCCGATTGAAGGTTATGTTATAATTGGCTTAACACTGATTTCTCACTATACTACTTTACATTTACTCAAGCTTTCTTTATTTTTATGTAAAATCAGGCACAAGTGGATAAATCACTGCATAAAGTAAAAGATGGCAAGTTCTAAATTTCAATTACCAGTGAAGACTCTCAACCATTCCTTACCATGTCCCTTGTAGTATTCTGAATATATTCTAGCTTGTCAATGTTCCTTTTCATACGTGACCCAGAACTAATTCTAAAACTCTGTATGTGATTTGTATACAAACAATTGTCACCTCCTTTATTCATAAATTGATTAATGCAAGTAAACATTATATGAATGTATTATTTCCATTCACCACTCAAATATACTGTTTCATGTCAATTAGGCTCTTCAGGTTTGTTCACACATACTTGCACTAGAACAAAAATTCAGCATCCAGTACTGCTGCAAGTGATTTCTTGGCTGAACTGCAGGATATGTCAAATTTCCTTCTTGAGTTCAATTATTTTTTCTGCCTTAGGATATTTCTTTTCTGTCATCATTAGCTCTTCAACCTTATTCCATGGAAAATTTAGTAAAGTCACCTTCTACATCTTTATCCAGGCCATTTAGAAATGCTTAATAGATTAATCCCTAGGCTTTCTAATGCATGACTAGAGCCTACACCTGAGCTAATATAAAACTATTAAAAGTACCCATGGATACATTTTTCAACCTTTTTAAAGTTACACTTTTTCAGATTAGATCACATCCTACAAAACTTATATGTGTACCTGTTGCAAGGACTGATAATTCTACCATGTTACTCTAATTAATATTCAATTCCTCTTATGTCATCCTTTTCCACACTGCAATTATTAATTGGAAGAAGAAATGAATTGTGCATAAGTATTCCGAAGTTCTTTAGTTCTGTGTGCAGGATATCGTTCTCCTAGCTAATGTCTTTTATTCACTAAACAAGGAGTCACTAAATACCAAAACATACTCTTCTCGTACAAGTATCATATTTCCACTAATTTATGAAACCTTTCTTGCTACTTTTTTCTTCATAATTTATAACATTTACTCTTGAAAATGAACCTTGTATAATACTTACTATGCATCTTCAGAAGATTTGCATTTCATCTCTTCTATATTAGTTTCACTGTATCTTGAACTAGCTTTGTCTACTTTGTATCATAATAGATGCTAAACATATTAAGACATTGTTAAAGAGCCAAACTTCCGGATGAGTAGGCATGTAGCTTGTCCTTTGAATCAACTGGTGCTGGGACTTTAAAATGATAAACTAGTTCTCTCTTCTTTTTTCTTGTGGACTTCATTTTCACTCTCACTGAAGAATGGCTTTTTTGTACTCAAGGGAAAAAGTGTGCCTGTCATTTCCATTTTATAATTTTATACTCTACAATTTCAATAACAGGAGAGGAAATATTTTTTTTTCTTTCCTCACTTATGGGAAAATAGGAAGGAAGGAAAGGAGGGAGGGAAGGAAGGGAAAAAGGAAAGGAAGGGAAGTAGTCAGAACGAAGGATCTGGAAATATAATGAGTCTGATTGATCTGGTGTGAGTCAGGCGATTACCCTGGTTTAAATAAATGGGCTTTGTGAGCAGGAACAGGTAAGGAAACTGCAGCATTACTGCTGAAGTTTGGGGTCAATAAAGCAGTTTTACATTCTTGACCCTAGTTTTGATTACTCTAAGCTCATTGCTATTCTGTGGTATTACAGACAGCTCTTCATGGCTGTCTAATCCTCTCCGTGAAAAGATTTCTGTTTACATCCAGCGCCAGTGGAGCCACAATTTTCCTACCCTGGCTCCACTCTTCAGTTATTTTCTTTTTCTATTCTGAGATTTTAGTTTATTTTCCACCTTTGGAATTCTCTGTATTTTTTTTTTTTTTTTTTTTCACATAGGCAGGCACTGGGTTACAAACCCGGTTTCTGGCATGGCAGGGGAAAACTCTGCCACTGAGCCACCATGGCCCGTCCACTGAGCCACCATGGCCCGCCCTCTGTATTCTTTATTTTGGATTTGTGTAATAATATGTTCTGACTTAAAACACATGCCATTATTAAGATTCTTTACTGTAAGCAATTTTGCCTCCTGAGGCTATTTGGAAATGTCTGGAGACATTTTCCGCCATTACAACGGGGGTATCAGGGGACATCAGAGGCCAGTGCAGTGTTGAAAGCACCCCCTATAACATTGCCCATAGGGCTGAGGCTGTGAAACCCTGTTTGACAAAATATAAAAGTATTTCTAAAATTTTGGTGTGCAGAGCAACAGTGGACCCAATCCCATCCATATTCACTGAATCATAAAATTGAGATGGGCATGGGTTTCTGAGAATCTGTATTTTTAACAAGCTTCTCAAATGATTCTTAATCATACTGAAGTTTTCAAACTACAGACCTATGAGCTAGTTCTCTAGCTTCTTTCTCACATATGAGACATGCTGCTTTGGAGCATAACCCGTATTCTAAATGTTTTTCTAGATTTGGAGGGAAAAATAATATTCATACTTCATAATATCTTTTGGTAATTGGCTCAGATAACTACTATAACAAACTGTGTGTGTCCTGTTGACTCTGATCTCTCCAGTCTTCCAGGCCTATTATTAATGCTTTGCTCTTTATTTATCTAGAAATGTCTCTTTACAATTGCTTGACCAAATTACTATCAATTACAAATAATAAATTACAAATAATTGCTATCAATTTTTTCTATTTAATGCTGACCTCTGATATTCATCAGTGTATGAGTCACCCAGGAAAGAAAATTTTTCAAAGACTTTAGAATACAGTTGATTTTCTTGTTTTAGCATCTCCTAATAATCTCTTAGTGAATACTTAAAAAGAAATTTCTGGGTTTTTTTTAATGTCACTTTTGCCCTTTCATTCTCTGGCACTGTCACAAACACTTTCACAAACACTCTCTCTCTGACTGAAATACCCAGAAGTTGAAATGAAGATGAAATGGAATGAGCAGTACTTCTGGGTTTTTCCTATCTTTGTGGAACTAGAACAAACAGCAAAGAGTGACTAACTTGGAAATCCAGTAGCAGATTGTGATGTATTATTTGCAGATTTGGATGGCCTAAATAGAAGTTAAGTTTATTTCAGACTTTTATTAATGATATTATTCATGACAAATGGTGGCAATGATATGATACAGGGACACTGTATGATTACGTGGAATTGTATAACAATATTTATATTTTAAGACATTTGATATGCTGTCCCTAAATTATCATCTGCATTTTTGGCAGCAAGGGTATCTTCTCCCTATAATCATGTTTATAAACATTCCATGCCAAATTAAAATTATTACAAAATAAGTAATTTAGGTTATTTTGGGTACCGAAGTGTCATATTTTCCAAATAAACGATGAAAACCTAGACATACAGAAAACTCATTTTGAGAGCGACTACCCCTTACAGAAATGGAAACAATGAAATATAATAGAGTTATGAGTGTTGTGCCATTGGGAGTGTATTGTGGCCCCCAGAAAATCCATGTTTTAATCCTGACCCCATCTTGTTGAGGGCAGCCATCTATTTCAGCCCTGATTTAACACTGCAGGGCAGAACTTTCGATTGGATTATCACCAGGGCAGTGTGGTGTGCCTCGTTGTGGGTGTGACCTTTTGATTAGGTAGAAATTGTGACTCTGCCCACACAGAGTGGGTCTTGATTAGTTACTATAGTCCTTTCTAAGGGGAAACATTTTGAAGAAACCTCAGGTGCAGACACAGACAACTGTTTGGAAATGCAGATGCAGAAGCCTGGATAACAGTTGCATCAGAGCTGACAGAGAAACGGATGTTTCTAGATGCTTGGAGTGCAGACAGAGAGAGAAAGTACCTTAACATAGGCAGAGAGCCCAGCTGACAACACTCTGTGCTTCCCAATGAGATGCTAAGCAAGCCAGAACCTGGAGAGAGCCAAGGGAAGCCAAGTGATGAAAGCCAGTCCTGGAGAAGCAAAGTGAGGAATCCCCACAGGAACAGAGGCTGAAAGCAATGGAGGCCAGGAGGAAGGACCAACAGATCCCAGTCACGTGCCTTCCCAGCTGACCAAGGTGTTCTGAATGGCATCAGCCTTTCTTGAGTGAAGGTAACCTCTTCCTGGTACCTTAATTTAGACATTTTCTCATCCTTAAAACTGTAAACTTGTAACTTATTAAATTCCATTTATAAAAGCCATTCCATTTTTGGTATGTTGTGTTCTTGTAGCTCAATAAACTAATACAGTAGTCATGAAGTTCTTGTTTGTTTCTTTGGAAAAAGTCTACCATTCCACTTGACTGTTTTTTCTCTCTCATTTGATATCTGCCGTCTTTTCTTTCCTTATCAATTTATTTACTGAAAAACTGGGTGATTTGTCCTATAATCATGTTAAGCATGATTTATCTATTAAAGAGTCTCACATTCTACAATATATTCTAACTCTTTCATTTTTTTAGAGGATAAAATTAGTAATATTCTAATTCTGTTATTGCTTCTTTTTTCCTGCTTTTTTATTAATTAATGAGAAGGCTTTTTTTCCAGAAAAGATTTTCCCTCAACTGTTTGTTTTAAGACGTTTCCTGCTTATCTAGGAAAAGAAAGATAAATGCTTTATCATTTCCTGATGTTTATCCATATTAAGACTATGGCTTGAGTTACTAGCTTTCTCCAAATTGATCACTAAGATGAATTTTTAGTTTTTGTTTCAGTTTGAACTCATGGTCTTGATGTGCTTTAATTGATTGCTACTGTTATTATTATTGATGGACAAACTCTCCCATGTTTGGGACAATGGGACCCTCTCTATTTCTCATTTGAATCAAGTAGATTCTTTGATTCCTTGCCTTCAAATTCAAACATGTGGTATCAGCAGTCTGTTGTCTGCTGATAGAGTGAGACCTAGAAAATATACATTATTTCATCAACAGCGAATGTACCGTATTTAATTTTAGAAAATAAAGATAATGATTTCTCTACCATTTTTTGCTAACCAAACCCCTAAGTTTAATTTGGTGACAGAGAATAAAGGAATCAATTATCAAAAATTATCTCTAAGACTTATTGTTCTCTTACAAAAAAATCACAGTCTGTGGCAAATGAATATGATACCACTTGAGTCTATTTTTTTACATGCCGATTTTCTAAGTTTGGTTCTTGTATAGTGACTATATATGACAGCCAGTTTTGATGTAAGTCTCCTATATCATGAATGCTCGTGATTGCTTATTTTGCATTTTATCATCACTTTCTTCTTCTTAAATTTGCCTTCCATTATCATGGAATGCTTTAGTATTGAGTGTATAATTTATAGTAAGCTCTATTGACTGCATTGAATACGTTTTTTAACCATATCTTAAATCCCATTATATGTCAGCCATGCTTTTCAAATTTTAAAACCAGCTGTTTCAAGATGTTTGTTAAAAGGTTATGTTGCTCTTGACAGAGGCCACTATTGCGAAACTGGGCAGCAAAATGTGGTGGATACCCATGCCTGATGTCTGTAAAGAGATCAGCTATGCTTATTCCTAAGGTGAGAGTTGAATGGTTGTGTTTTGTATCAGAGACCATACATATTCTTAGGTGTTAGACCTCTGTGCTTCTCTCCCCTCCCACCACTTTGTGTGAACTATCAGGAGGATTCTCAAGGCTGCCCTTCTTAGGGTTTCAAGCTGCCCTCAACTGGAGGTATTTATGTTCTTGGAATAGGTATATACTGGTTTCCTTCCTTCAAAAAAATTCCACTTATTATTCCAAAACTAAAAGTTAAAGTAACTTCTGACATACCAGATCACTTTCCTCTGAGGAAATCCTAAGGATGCTGGGCAAAATGGCAGGCATAATTATATTAAGTGACATGGAATAAAATCAGTGGAGATACTTCATAATTCAAAATTTCCTGAGTCCAGACTGCATTTTCAGCAGAGCATAATTAACACTTACACTGGACTGAAGCTGAGACTAGTCACTCAAATTATGTACATAGAAAAAAATCAATGAGCTTCTCTTATTTTCTTAATAATATAGAATCCTTTCATATTGGGTGCAAAAAGCTAAGCTTTTCTGGTGTTTCTTTGAAATGAATACTAATTTATTGGTGATGATTCACACATGATCAGACAGTTGTTATAAAGTGCCCATGTGATTATTCTGAGTGAGCAATTGTAAACCTGTCATGTAAAATGCATGCAACTATTTAATATGTGATAAAAATAACAGCTGTAATTTGCAAATAATACATTAGTGTTTGACAACCCTGGATATTTATACTCTTCAGTGAAATTGTGTGTAAGGATCATAGAAGGCAATTAAAAAAAACCTTTTATTCTTTAGGAAAAGAAAATAGTATCAATCACCACTGCCTTTGAATATCTAATACATAATAAAATATAATACCTCATGATATTAGTTTCTTATTAACAATGTTCATGTCATTTGTTAAAATGGCATTACTTTGTGCTATGCATGTCATCAGTGATACCTTTTATGATAATGTTAAATGTGGGGCAAATATTATTTCTTGTGAAATTAAAAGCTGTAGTATTGAAGAATCTAGAGTTCTGATATCATGTACCAAAACCCCAGATAAGTACATATAAAACAATGGAAATTTTCTGTTTTGAACTCTATTATTAAAGGAAGTTTTTATGTAATGGATGGTAGTGATAGCACAATGTTTTAAGCGTAATTAGTAGCATTGGATTATATACTTGAATGTGGTTAAAAGGGGAAATTTTAGGTTGTTTATATGTTATTAGAATAAAAATTTAAAACAACAAGAACAGAGGACTATACAACACAAACGCTGAACCTAATGTAAACCATGGACTATAGTTAATAGCATAATAATAAATGTGTTCTTTATCAAGTGTAACAAATATACCACGCTAATGTAAGGTGTTAAACTTCTTTAATAAAATATACATTTTTTAAAAGTTTAATCACCAAATATTAAGTTCCTATATATGAGTTGTAAGAAAATTTGATGTTGCTCATCAAGCATTTTAAATTATATGTAGGATATTTGAATTTATAGTTCAGTCTGACACAGTGAAACAACATTTTACAATCTGGCAGTTTGGAGTGTCTGTTCAGCTTGTAAAAAGTTAAATACTTGCCACAATTATAGGTCCTGGGAAGGAGGAAGGAAGATACCTACATCACCACTACTTTTTGTAGAGAAATAGATGTGTATGTGTATGTATATGCATATGTGTGTGTGTATAGATATAGAGAGAGATAAGATTCTTGGGTGGCCTTCCTGTGGTTGGGAATCAGTCTCTATGATGACTTCATATTTCTACATTGCTTCTACCTTCTTAGAACCTATGACTAGTGGCCCATAAGTATTTATGAATACCTTTCTTCTTTTGAGACTCTGACTTCCTCTCTAGCTTTCCACATTACTGGAAGAGGAGAAGTTTGAATACACCAGAGTAAATTTTCAGGGATAATCCCAGATCATTTAGGAGGCTTTATTGTATTCCCTTATGCCCATTCATTTCTTACTAAATTTGCTTCTTATGTCCCATACACAATTGTCATTTCTTAATAGTGTTAGTGTTTTCTCTGTGCCAGTGGTTCCGAAACTTTTGAACATTCAAGAGCCCTTTACATTCAAATTTGAGGAGCCCATAGAGTCTTTGTTTATGTGGATCATGTCTATTGTTATTCCTGTTTTTTCTTTCATGGGCAGGCTCTGGGAATCTATTATTATCTTTTTTGTAAATTAAGAACACAAAAAATTTCTTTAAATTCAGGAATACACATTCCACTAGCTGTCAGAGTAATGGAGTTATCACAGGCCATATGGCCACTGGAAAGCTTCATGGAACACTCTTGAGGAAGTGAAAGCAAAATTGGCAAGTAACACATCAGTATTATTATGAAACTAGTTTGAGATCACCAGAGGTCCTGGATCACTTTCAGAACTGTTGAGTGCTGTGATTGCTTTACAAGTAGTTCTTCTGCCCAATAATCCATGTGACCAGTGAGCATGTCTTATTTCATTTTATGCTTCCCAGAATCCCCAAAAGTGACAAAACAAAAATAATAATTAAAAAAAATGTAAGCGTATATGTTTTGTAAACTGGCTAAATGACTGCCCGTTAATAAGGAGACCTAAGCCTTTGGATAATTTACCATCTCACTACACAGAGGCTGCACGGGGAGAGGAATAGTGATTGAAGGACACTTTTAATATTTTCACACTTGTATGTACATTATAGCTTTGGTTTCTACCTAAACCTAGTTGTCGGCTATTAGCATGTATACATTAAGCATTGAAAATAGAAAGAAATACTCCTGATAATTACTTATTAAATGAAAAGCAGTATTTAAGTAGGGTTATTCTTATACTGGATATTTCACCATAAAAATTTCATTAAATTGACTTTCAACTAATTGGAATTTATTTTGCATTGAAAATAACCTTTTGCAAAGTAATAACATGAAATGAAATTAATCACTTTGTTATTTAATGTAAATATCTACATCTTAAATTGGGCTTTGAAGGGGATGCATATCAATACATACAAAATTAAAGGATAGTTTCCCTGTCTCTCTTTTTCTCTAGCCTTTCCATATAGGCATGTGTTTAACAAGTTTGAATTTTTGAATAATGACTCACCAAAATTACAATTAATTATTTTGTTTTCAACTTGATGTCAAACGGATTCTTGAAAATATCAGTCTCGATAACCATACCCACTCACTGCTTTCCACAAACCACGTGCATACATGGATCTCACAGTTGTGCATAAATTGAAGAGGTTCTGGAGATCCCACAGATGCCACTGGCCCACATGCAGATCCCCTTTCGTACAGCATTGCTGCTATTACCTTGCAATCTCTAGGGAACAGGGTTTTTAATGAAGGCTTTGGTTCCTATTTCCCAGCTTGCCTTGCAGCCATGCCTTCTAAACATTAGCATTAGTGAAGGTTATGAAGAAGGGCAGAGTTCCCCATTAACCCTACCTGTCAGCACCTCTACTTTATCCCATTCACTTATCACCCATTTTTCACTCCCCTGACTACTATTTTCTTGGCAGATGCTTCATTTTAAACTGTTTTCAGACATTATCTTGAAAAATTCAAAGAAAACAGTTGATCTGTGAGACTGAGACAGTGATCAGCACAATCCATACCAATGGGGTCTCTGAGCATTAAACGAATTTGACAAATTTAATAAAGGTGGTAAAATGTTCTCAGGAAATATTTACTAATCATTTCTTTGTTTAAATCTTACACACCAAACATCAACTGAAATCGAAATGTAGCTTTCGTTAAGTTAGAATCTTCTAGCAAGATTTGACATTAAAAATTTGCCTTTGGGTACAGAGGTGGTTCAGTGGGAGAATGCTCCTTTCCGTGAGGGAGACCTGGTCGATTCCTGGACCGTACACCACTCCCTCCACAAAAGTAAAAAGAAATTTAAAGCCTGCCTTTGTTCACTGAACACATTGAAGTTTAACTGAAGACCAGGATGCTCATGCTTGCCGCATTAAATAACAGTAAAACAATAGACTCTTTTTTTTTTTAACTTTTTCTCATTTTTTAATATAACATGCACATACAAACAAACTGCACCAAAAATATGTACAATTCAGTGATTTATCACAGAGAGAATACCCCGTAACCACTACCCAAGCCATGATCTATACATCACATTCAGCAATTCAAGTGGCTCCCCCATTCTTGCCTCTCCATCAATACTCCCTCTTTACTCTGTAATGAAATGGCTTTACTGAGTTCTGTGGAAATCAGTTACTTGCAATTTTATTAAATTTACCAAACTAGACATGCATTTCTAGACGTTATGATTTAGTTTTCCCTTTTTGAAACTTTTTACTTTCCATAAATGCAAGCCTATAGAATATATTATTCTGTATCAGCTGTTTTTATATGGCCAATATTTTGATGTTTTTCCTTTATGTGAATAATTCTCTTTTTAAATTTGTTCCTGTCAACTATATGAATGTATGATGATTAATTTATTCATTTTACTTCTGATAAATAGTTGAGTTGCTTTCAGTTTGGAATGATTATGAATTATACTGCCATTTCCATTCTTGTACATGTTTCTTTATGTTCATGAGCCCACATGTCTGTTGAATATATATTTAGGAGTAACATTGGGTTGTGGACAATGTATGTATCCAGCTTTACTGGATAATGCTGGACTGTTTTCCAAAGTGGTTGTAATAATTTAAATGTCTACTAATAGCACATGAAACTTTCAGATGCCCCATATAATTGTTGCATTGGCATTGACAAGCTAATTTCTTCTTGTATATGTGGTGATATTTAATTATGGTTTTAATTTCATTTCCTTAATTTCTAATGAGGTGGAACACTTTTCATATATTTATTGAATATTCAGATATTGGCTTTGTGAGGTGCATTTACAATTATCTTGCCCAGTTTTCCATTATCCCTTTTTATCTTCAAATTAAAAACGTTTACTATATTTTTGAAACAGGATGTTTGCTAGTTACATGTGCTATGCCTCTTCTTTTTAAACTCTGTGACTTGTTTTTTGTTTTGGGGTGCATGGTCTGGAAATTAAACCCAGTTCTCCCGCATGGAAGACAAGCATTCTACCACTGAACCACCTGTGCACCTGAATAACGTGACTTGTTTTTTAACTCTCTTAGTTTTTTCTTTTGACTAACAGGGTTCTTAAATTCAATGTGGTACTATTATGGTTGGTACTTCTCATACTGTTTAAAATTTCTTTTCCTGACTCAAGGTCAAAAATATATTTTCTAGGTATAACTTCTAGTTTTGTTTCTTCGCACTTCACATTTAGATCCACAGTCTAACTGGAATTGATTTGCGTGTGTAGTTTTAAATAGGAGTCATTTCAGTTTTACCACTTGTATATAAAATCAAAGTAACATCATTTTTTCAAAAAGTTTAATTGCTTCAGTTGTCTTCAGTAAAATCCTTGTCATAAACCAAATGCCCATGTAACTCTGAGTTTGAGAGTTCTAGTTGTCTACCTTTGCATGAATTCTGCCTCTCTCTATATTTGAGGTATTTACATAAATATTTATATGTTCTAATTATTCATTTTTTCCCTCTATTAGTTGGGAAGTTTTGCATTTTAAGTCATTTCTTCTCAGTTACCCTAGCTATTTTAACAGACATAGTGACCTTAACATTCTTAATGTGCAAAATAATACAAATCTTAATATCGAGAACAGTATAGGGATTTTAGAATGTTAACATCCCATCACCTTCTTTGAATTCTTCTGCTACTTTTTATCTGGTAGTTAGTACTAGGTCATAAATTTGACAATACTGATATTGTTTTATATAGTCTTCTTACATTCATCCTTCATATTTACCAATATCATTATTTATCATTACTTCTTGCATATCAATTCTTTAATGTAGAATCATATTCCTTCAATCTACAATACTTCCTTTAATCTCAAACTTTCTGCCACCTACTCTCTCTTCCTTTTCCCCTTTCTCCTTCCTTTCCTCTTCTCCCCTCTTCTCTCCTTCCCTCCCTCCCTCCCTTCCTTCCTTTCTTTAGAAAGTATATTTATTAACTGTCACTGGTTGAGTAGTATAGAATTCCCTTGACAGGCATTTCATCTCAGCATAGTGAAAATACCTTTTTTTGTTCTAATTTTCATTGTTGCTGTGGAAGTCATACCTCTGACTGCCTACCACTCCCTTATAATTGATTTGCATTCTCTTTTTGACTGTTTGATTTTTAATTTTTTTCCATATTATTGAGAGTATTTTTAGGGTGTATCCAGGTGTGGATATCCTTAAATTTATCATGCTGGAGATTTGCTGAGCTGTCTAGGTATGTGCATCTTTAAAAAATCTGGATTATATTTTTCATTACTCTTTTCTATAACTCTTCTCCATTTTTTACTATATATCTTTTTGAATCTCCAACTGGATAACTGTTATATTTTTGTCATTTTATATCTGTCTTTTAACCTGTCATATTTTGCATACTTAATTTTTTTGAAACAAGGTATTTGCTAGTTACATGCACTATGCCTCTTTTTTAAACTCTATGACTTCTTTTTTTTTGGTTAAACTACTATTTGGCTTATCTAATGAAATTTCAATTTCAATTGCTCTGTTTCCAGTTTCTACATGTTCTATTTTTCTTTCAAAATGCCCTACTTTTTTCATTAAGGATTGTATGTCATTTTTTTTTTTCCTTTACTAATTTTAACATATTTAATTTACTGTCTCTTTTATATTATTTTCTTATCTCCAATTACTGGAATATTATTTCTTCTGTAGTTTCTGCTCATGATATATTCTCTCCCCCATCCCCTCCTTCCCCCCTCCCTTTCTCTCTCTCTCTCTCTCCTCACCTCTCCCTTTCTCTCTCTCTCTTTCTCCCCCTCCATCCCCCCTCCCTTTCTCTCCCTTTCTCCCTCTCTCTCATTTAAACTGAAGGAACAGCTTTTAGAAGGAACAGCTTTTAGAAGTCTAAGCATAATTCTACCTATCCTGATTTTTAATGGGCCAGTAGATACTATTTCAATTTCTACATAATTGCTAGACCAGTCCCTAGTACTTTCACTCAAGTAGAAAACTTCCCTAACCTTCTTTCTTTGTTCTTTTCACTGTTATCCTCTGGGGATTTCCTTTCTTTTCTTTTCCTTTCCTTTTCCCTTTCAACCTGGGCTTCCTATGAAAGTAATCCTTGCTGTAACATTTTAATAACTTTCTGGGTGATTGTAAACTGACGGAGAGGCCCACCCAAAAAGCTCAACCAGCCTTTTATGTAGTAACCATCTGTTCTAGTTTGCTAGGTGCTGGAATGCAGCACACCAGAGATGGATTGGCTTTGAATAAAAGGGGATTTACTTTGTTAGCTCTTCAGAGGAAAGACAGCTAACTTTCATCTGAGGTTCTTTCTTACGTGGGAAGGCTCAGGGTAATCTCTGCTGGCCTTCTCTCCAGGCCTCTGGGTTCCAACAACTTTCCCCGGGGTGATTCCTTTCTGCATCTTCAAAGGCGTGGGCTGGGCTGCAAGTGCTGAGATGAGGTATGCCAGGCTGCTTGGGCTGTGCTACATTGAGCTCTCATTTAAGCACCAGCCAATTAAGTCAAACATCATTCATTACAGCAGGCAGTACCTCCTAGCCAACTGCAGATGTTGATCAGCAACAGATGAGGTTCAGGTACCATTGGCTCATGTCCACAGCAACAGAACTAGGTGGCTTCACCTGGTCAAGTTGACAACTGAATCTAACTATCATACTGTCCATTTATAAATTTTGAAGAAGTACAAGTTGAAGTTGAAAAATGTAAAAAGTACAGTATCAATGATGGGCTTCTTGGTAAGAAATAATCCTACTAGAAAAACAAATACTATTGTGCCTCTGTTTCATACTATGGAGCCATTAAAATCATTAAGGAGTTTAAGTTTTAATACACAGAAGAAAATTAATATGACTAAATGGAGAAAAAATGCCTTTATACGTTATAGTATTTAGTTTATTTTCTATAGGCAATGTGCTTTTATTTAATGGGAAAATATGAGCTGATTTAGAATGTAAATTACTGTGGCAAGTTTCTATTTCAAATCTGTATTTGAAAACCATATTACCTAATATTGAAGAAATCTATCAAATCCACATTGACATGGGTTTGGTTTTGAGTATAGGAGTGAGATAGTAGGATAGGCTAACCTGTGGGAGGACACAGTGAACCTCAAGAATGACTGAATGGGGTAAAAGGAAGAAGGAAGATTACAAAAATACAGTAATAACAAAATAGTGTAACAGTTTGCTAACAAGGTTCGAATCCTTATTTTGTGGATGGTAATTTTTAAGTGCTTACATCTATGAACACATTTAATCACAAAAAGACTATGAGGCAAATCTCAACAGGGCCCTCCATTTATAGATTGTGAACTTGAGGATCGTTTCCCCAATATCTGCCGTGGTTGCCAGCCAGGGTGCAGTGGAGCCATTATCGATTGAGATCTTGATGCAGTATGACTGTGAAGCACCATGAGCATGCTAGCCCAGATAGAAGAAAGAGCTAATTCATATGAATAAAGATCATGAAATCTGTTTAGAAGGCTTGAGATTTAGAAGCTAGTAGTATTTTGGAAACTTGAATCCAGTGTTTCAGGGAAAGCTCAGTGCCAGGAAATACAATTATGCGAATAATAATCAGAACAATATTAATAAATATTTATGAAACTTTATGTTACAGGTGTTGTGTTAAGCAATTTAACACATATATTTTCTCAGTATAATTCTTAAAATTAATAATATGAAGAACATATTATGTTCCTAAATCATAATAGCAGAAACTAGTACTTAGAAAGAAGTAAGGTAATTTGTTCAAAATACAGAGCCAAAAAAATTAGGAAAGGGAATTATAATCCTCTGTATCTGACTCCAAAGCATACTCTTAGTTCCTTCATAAAATCTGTCTCCATTAATGTATATCCCCAAACACATCTGGGTATGCCCATCTTATTTATTTACAATTATGTGTTCACTTTTGTGCTCTACTTCTCAAGTAATATCAAATATATAGAAAATGAAGAAAAATTTGGAGCATATACTCATATACATTAGCTCTCACTTCTGTGTAACGCATTGATTAGAAATGTTTGATGTTTGTATAAAATTTTGAAGAGTATGTTATTATTGAGAACATGTGAATTTGCAAATCTAGAAATGTTTTCTTTGCACGAATTAATAAAATGACCTAAATAATCACAAACAGAGTCAAGCTGGCAATGTGAGGCACTACAGGGCTCTGGACCCCAAAGATTTGAGTAGTTAGTAAAAGCTGGCAGGAATATCTTCCTCAAAGTTCCAGAAAACAGATAAAGGACTGTAGAAATAGGATGAGCACCAAATCAAGGAAAATGTAGGATCTTCTGGTGCCCTGACAGGTCCCGTTCCATCCTGGAGGGAGCAGAGTAACTCTCATGCATACACTGTGAGAAGGTTTGTGTGTCTGATCTGTGCGGTGGTGGCCTGAGGGATGCAGTATACCAGAACTTGCCCTGCAAACGCTCCTACAGAACACTGTGAGAGGGATTCGAGTCACGCTGCTTGGGCAAGGGATAGCTGGCTGTAGGGAAAAAATGTTTACTAGGCAAGAGGAGACATTTGGGACTGCTTAAACAGAGGAAATCCTAAGGCCGGTACATACATGCTCAAGGCAAGACACGTGCAAAAAGGATCATGAAGGCCCCTATGCTTTGGCCCAGAGCTATGCTCCACACTTACTATATGGATAACCCTGAAGGCGCACACGCTCACAGGTCAGTCTATAAAGCCTGGGAAAGCTATTGTTTCCTCTTCCTCCTCTTCCTCTTCCTCTCCCTTCTTCTTCCTTTTCCCGTTCTTCTCCTCTTACTACTCCTTCCTCTTCCTCCTCCTCCTCCTCCTCCTTCTTGTTAGTTACTGGTATTCAAGGAAAGCTCTGTCATAATGCCACACTGGATACAACTTTACAAACCTAAATTCTAGTAATAAAATAACTAAACGTTCATATTTCAACAAAAGGTTACAAAATATGCAAATAAATAAGAAGTGATGGCCCAGGCAAAGGAAAAGATGAAAGCATTAGCAGTCATCACCGAAAAGGACCAGACCTGAGACCTACCAGACAGAGACTGATTTTTAAAAATCTTCATAAATATGCTCAAAGAGCTAAAGGAAAAAAATGGACAAAAAATAAAGTCAGGAAAACAATAGACAAACATAAAGAGAATAACGATATAGAACTGGGAATTATGAAGAGTAAGCAAGCAGTTGAAGACCACAGTGACATTACTTTTTAAAAAAATCTTGTTTTAGTTTGTTAATGCTGCCAGAAATGCAATATACTAGAAATAGGTTGGATTTTATAAAGGGAATTTATTAATTTACAAGTTTACTGTTTTAAGGCCATAAAAAATGTCCAAACTAACACATCCAGCGAAAGATACCTTGACTGAAGAAAGGCTGCTGGGTCTGGAACACCTCTGTCAGCTGGGAAGGCATGTGGCTGGCATCTGCTGGTCCTTTGGCTCCTGGTTTCAAACAGCTCCCCAGGGGACATTTTCTTTCTCCATTTCTGAACATCTCTGTCTATGTGACCTCTCTCTGTCAGCACTTTAAGCATCTCCAAATATCTGTATCTCTGTTGGCACCTCCATTGGCTCTGAGCTTTCTCCAGAATGTTTCTTCTTCTAAAGGACTCTGGTAAACTAATCACAACCCAACTTGAATGGCCAGAGTCATATTTCCATCTAAAAAGTCCATACCCACAATTGGGTATGTCACATCTCCATGGAAACAAGCCAATCAAAAGGTCCCACCCCACAATTTTGAATCAGGATTAAAAGAAACATGGCTGCCCCCATAAGATTAGATCAGGAGAAAGGACACAGCTTTTCTGGGGCATATAACTGGCACAGACCCCTAGAGGGGTTAAAAAGATTAGAGTTGGCAGAAGAAAGAATCAGTGAACTTGGGGATAAGATCATTGAAATTATCCAGTATCCAGAGGAGAAGGAAGAATGAAAGATGAAAATTGAACAGAGCATGAAGAATCTGTAGGACATGATCAATTATACCAGCATATGCATTGTGGGAATTCCATAAGGAAAAGAGGAGAAAGAGGCAGAGAGAATATTGAAAGGGATTATGACTAGAAACTTCTGTGATTTATTAAAAGACATTAATATATACATCCAAGATGCCCAGAGAACTTTAAAAGGATAAACCCAAATAGACCCACACCATGGCATGATATAAGCAAAGTATCAAAGGCCAAAGATAGAGAGTTCTGAAAATTGCAAGAGGGAAGCAACATATCTATTTCCTCAGTAAGAGTTAAGTATCAATTTCTTATGAGAAGCTGTGGAGACAAGAAGTCAGTGGGATGACATATTTAAAGTACTGATGAGAGACATGACAGAAAGGATCAAGGAAAGATTCATTCATTTTTTTTTTTTTTTAGCTACTTGCATTCATGGAAAACTCAATCATAACACAAGCCTAATACAAGTTTAGGAGACAGACACCACAGAGTCTAAATTTCAACAATAACATATTAAAATATCAAAATGTCCCAGGTTCAAAGAAATAATGGCTGGAAACTTCTAAAATGTAATGAAAGATGTGGATGTATAGATCCAAGATGTTCAACAACTTCTAAACAGGATAAATTGCAATAGACCCATGACATGGCATGATAAAATCAAACTCTCAAATACCAACTATAGAGAATCCTGAAAACTCCAGGAGGGAAGCAATATATCACATTTAAGGGCGCGTCAGTAAGATTAAATATCAATTTATCATCAGATACTATGAAGGTAAGAAGGTAATGAGATGATATATTTAAAATTCTGAAAGCAAAAGAATTGCCAACCAAAAATTCTATAACTGGCAAAACTGTCTTTCAAATATATGGAAAAGCATAAGATGATCCCAGAAAAATAAAGGCTGAGGGAATTCATCAGCATTAGACAAGCCCTACAAGAGCTCTTGCAGGGAATTCTTCAGGTTAGAAAGAAAGGACGATAGAAAGTAGAGTGAAGCTGAAGAAATATAGATCTCCAGTGAGGGTTAGGACATGGGTAAATATAAATTCCAGTACTATGGTACTATATTTTTGGTTTCTATTTTTTACTTCCTATAGGACCTAAAAAGCAGATGCATAAGACATAGTGATATATAAATATAGTGATGTAGTTTTGGACTCGTAATGTATAAACATGTAATTTGTGACAAGATCTATATAAAGGTAGAGGTGTATAGTTTGTGTATGTAATTGAGTTAAGTTGGTATTGAACCAAGCAAAACTGAATGGAATAGATTTTGGATGTTATGTTTAAACCCCGTGGTAACTACAAAGAAAGTATTGGTGTTTATGCAAGTTTGCAGAGACAGAAATTAGGGTACAAGTTTTCAGGGACAGGGGATGTAGGAATGAGAAGTGAATGCATAATAGGTGTATGGTTTCTGTTTTGGGAAAGGGGAAGTTTTAGTAGTGGCAGTTGGGGAGGAAACCACATTATTGTGATGTGGTTAATCCCATTGAACGGGATGCTTGGAAATAATTGAAATGGGAAATTTTATGTTGTAAAGATATTCCTACAATAAAAAAAGAATTACTAAAGAGATAGTAACAATTAAATGCAATACATTATCCTGGATGAGATCTAGGAAGGGAGGACAAAAGACTCAAGAGACATTATTGGATTTATGAAAAATTAGATTATAGACTGTAAGCTTTATACCAATGTTAATTTCTTGAACTTGATTCATGCATTTAAGGTGGTTGTAAATATCCTTGTTCTTAGGAAATTCGGTATTAGTTGTTCAAGGAACATGATGTATACAACCTACACTAAAGTGTTTAGAAAATGTACTATGCACAATACATTTATATGTTAAGATGGATAATTAATGCAAGAGAGACTGTCTTGCATTCCTAATATTTAAATAGAAAAACAAATTTCTGTGTTCTGAACAACATATGCTGTGGGTTCATGTAATAATGAATCATCAAGTATTTATAGTGAAAGTTTCCATGATTCCTGATGATATAATATCCAATTATTGTAATTCATTGAGCTGGCAATATTCAACAGTACCGTAATTTTACTCTAAATGTCATCATTGAACAGAACATCAAGAATCACATTGTGGAAGCTCAATAATGTTGGGTGGGAAAAAACATAACTGAGCTATTTAAGTTCAGAGAAATCTATGAGGGAATAATTGTATCACCTTTGGTCTGTTTTGTTATATTTTTTAAAAATGTAACAAGTTTTAATCTATTGATATTGACTGTCTATGCTCAAGTGCAAAGAAAAATATTTCAGAGGCTTAGCCTTTTCCCTTTCTTTAGAGAGCCCTGGAATTTAGAAAATATGGAGGTTATAGTAGCAGAAGCTGGAAATGTGGGACAAGAAGACATAGCTGCAAATTCTGTTAACTGAAGCAGTGACTTGGAATTTTCTCCCATCATGATGAGGACTGAGTTTCAAGAGTTATGCCCATATCCCAATTACCTGTCTAAATTTGCCAATTATCATATTCCTCTTTACCAATTTGTTGTCCTCTCTTCCACCAATATAAACTAAGTTAGATGCACATTAGAAAAAAAGACATTAAAAAAAGGAAGATATAATATGCAATACTCCAGAAAGAGGGATTTCCCAGGGTAAAGGTAGAGGGTGACATGTTATCTATAACAATATAAAAAATGGATGTCTGTGTGCATCAAGTCGGATAAAAGCATGGAATTTGGAGATAGAATAAACCTGGGTTGAAATTTATATCTGCCAGTACCCGATTGTACATAATTAATCCAGTAATTTGAATATAATAAGCCTCAGTTTCCTTGAGTCTAAAAGGAAGATGATATTCCAAATTTGTGAAACTGTTGTCAGAATAAAATTAGAAGACTGCATATGGAGAGTTTTTAGAACAATACTTGACTCAGATGATTTAATTCTCTGTGGTTGGAAACCACATATTTATGGTAAGGTAGAGGCAGGGGTAAGTGCTTCTGAGATCCCTCTTTCCTGTCCCCTGCAACAACTTCCTCCTGGACTGAAAGCCATTTCTCTCTACATAGAACACAAAAGGTGAATTTTTATGGTTATATGTATTTTATTTTGCTCTAATTCAATTATATGACACAACTTTTCCGCATAACTGATCTAGTAATTATTTGAAGTTCCCTCTAATTGTAATTAGCCATTGTGAATTATTCCATTTTATTTCCCTATATAAACACAATCGTCTCACACACAGCATTTTATAACCAAATGCCCAGTGCAATTTATTAGCTCATAGTACATAATCTAAAGAAATAATGGAGATAAATGCATTTACAACTCGTAAAAGTTGTATTATGGAGGCTTTCATCTACCTAATTATTTAAGGAATAACTGTTACACATGCTTTAGAAAGTAATGCTGTCAAGGCTGGAGGTCCTAAATTCTTTTTAAAAAGCACAAACTTATATTTTCTCTTTTATACACTTTTAACATCTGTGCAGCCAACCTAAGGAGAAATCTTTTTGACAGTATCATCAATTAAGATGTCAGTTCTTCATAGCTGCTTTTTTTTGTAGACTCATTTTTAAATGGTCTTCTGGGTTGAAATTCTGGGTTTCTAATAAAAAGTCTTATAAGAGCCTTTTCTTTTTAATTCCTCACTTTTAAGACTTTCAACCCAGAGTTGTATTAAAAAAGGGTATCGTAGTAGTAGAAAAGGGGCTGGTTTCACAGTATTTGTAGTTAGTAATTTTTAATAGTTTGAGGTTCCAAATTATTTTATTTTACTCAATTTCTTTTGATCAAAAGAGACATTTGGAAAGTATGTCTAAGGTGGTATGTAAGTGTGGAAAGTTTGGGAAACAGAATATAGAGCAGTATGTTTTCTGACTTAAAGGTCAGTAGTACGAAGGTAGGAATCCTTGGCTCTCATTCTCTGTTCCAATCCTTGCCACTAGACAGTGCCTGCCAAAGTCAGTATTCAGTAAGTATCTGTTGAATTATTTTATTATTATTCATATGAATAATTTTTAAGCAGTTGAATTTTAGAGACCTAGACATACATTCATCTTTTTATTAATCCACTATTCTTTTTATGCCACAAATAGCAATATTAAGAATTAAACAGTCTAGTTCCTAGATGCTGGCCTAAGGACAATAATAACGATTTTTGAATATTTTTATTCCACATTTCTCAAACCACTCAAAATCTGTCATTAAAAAAAGCCTTTTCAGTAAAGGCATCATGGGGTACTCATATCTTGCCTTTAAAAAAAAAAAACTTTTGAGGTACACAGTAGGTTGTACCTATTATATAGAACACCTGTCATCCAGATTTTGCCATGTATGCAGTGAGCCTTTGTTTAATTATCTTCATATTGACAGAGGGATTCCTACCTACTTACATTTCTTAAGACTTTAGGGCCACTTATGCACCAAAATTTTTTTTTTAAATAAAATGCTTTGCTTATTTTTATAATCAGTATTGCATTAACATTGAATTCATATGGTTTTCTTACCTTTAACTACAATAGAGAAACACTAAGAAGCAGCTTTAAATAGCGAGCTGGCAAAACAAAGTTAATAGCTTCCTTTGATTTTTTTTTATTTTTGATATGGCACAAATGGGTTTTTATACTAATGGCTTATTTACAATAATCTCCTTTCAGCAGCTTGCCCTAGAGCAACATGAAAACACAATTAATAAAAAGTCTACCATAATAGTGATTCATAGCCAATGAAATTTATAATCCCCAAATTGCAACCTCTTCTAATATATTGAGTTTACAATTATTGAAGATACAGTCCATTTTTACTTATAGAACTGAAAATTTCAGAATTATATATACATATTTTTTCTTCTGTTAGAAAAATGTTAGTAGGGATCTTGTCCACATTTCTCATTTCCCAGCTCCCAGTTTGTTAGCTCTGATCAGGGCTAGAACCTAAGTTTTGAATTTGTCCTCCCCAGCATCTATTAGCAACAGAGAAGAGGATATCCCAATTAATAATATGGAGCACACTTTTGCTGAAGCTCCCTTTGTTAACTCTAGAATTATCAGGCAACCTAATAATTAATCTTCAGGATTAATTATAAGGAAGGCTTAGTACATGAGCATTCCAGTAAGATGAGATTGTTGTTCTTTCATAACTTCTCAAGAATGTTGGATAGATTATGGCTAAAGTATTTCATTAAATGCCTTCAGTAAACATAAATGGAATGCTGCTATATTTCAGGTGCTTGATGGGAAGGAATGGAAAGATGCAGTTCCTTTACTCAAGATGCTCATGGTTTAATAGTTACTGCTATATAGGAACTTTGCTGGGGGAATTCCTGTTCTGATGGTATTCCTCACTCCTCAGCTGATGGATTCAAAATGAACAGCTTACTCTGACATTCTTTCATCTTTATGAGAGAAAAGTCTAGAGAAGCAGTCCCATCAGGAAATTTTAAAGGCAAAATGGATTTCATCATTGATTGCCAAATTCCATGTCCCTGAGAAACATATAATGGAAACTTATAAAACTGATGCTTATTCATTACTGGGTCCAATGATCTTCTAAAGCCACCTTCTCTGAAACACACCAGAAAGTATTACTTTTGCAAATTTATGTTGTAGCTGACTTGCACAGATCACAAACCACTGGCATTTTATTTTTTAATTGGAATTAACGAAACTAATGGTTACCCATTTCAAAATCACTGGTTAACTCTCTAGTACGCACTCTTAAGTCCAGGTATAATAAAATAAAATATAT
Organism: Tamandua tetradactyla; assembly: GCF_023851605.1. Lineage (NCBI taxonomy): Eukaryota > Metazoa > Chordata > Mammalia > Pilosa > Myrmecophagidae > Tamandua > Tamandua tetradactyla. The sequence continues at coordinate 42,128,180 of NC_135339.1, forward strand.
GTGTATGTATGTAGCTATACGTGTATATTTTTAATTCTTTTCTTCATATGGCAATGAAAACTAAATATTTTCTTTCACATCAAAGTAAAAATTCCTGGATAATGTACTAGTTGGGGTTGGAGCACAACATTGGTAAAATTACTTATGACATTTTATAAGAAGAAAAAGGTTTACAGTGCTTTTATTTTTGATAGTTGATCAAATTCATTCCATTTCACAAAATGTTGCATAATCTTTATTGACTCAGAAATACTGTCCAATGAGTGAAAAATTGCAAAAAATTCGTTAGAACTGTTATTGCTATGCATATGCCAGGGAAATAATAGTGTATAATATAGATAGCATTTGTGCTCTTGGAGGTGTTTGCATTCTAGTGGAAGAGATAGACTTATAAAAAATACATGAAGGAGGGGGAAAAGAAAAAGATTTTCACTGCCACGTTACCTATAATAGAAAAATTTAGAAACAACTTAAATGCTAAGCTACATGTAAATCATTAAATACATTAGGGTACAGTCATGTGATGGAATATCACACAGCCAACAAAAATGATGTTTAAGAAAAATGTTAAATAATGTGGAAAATGCTCAAATTAAAATGGAAGGTGGAAAAATTGAGGCAAACTTGTATTTTTTCAGAAGCTGAACCATGTAAAGTGTATGTAGAAAAATGGCTGGAAAAAAAAGAAATTAAAATAGTATAGTGATTTCTTCTGGATATTAGGATAATGGGTGATTTTATTCCTTTCCTTTCTTTTTTCCTCTCTCTCTCTCTCTCTTCTCTTTCTTTCCCTCTTTCTCTCTCTCTTTGGGGAGGGGGTATCTTTTATTCCATGTAGTTTAGAAAATACCTATGAAAAAACTATGAATAAGTTTTTATAATTAGAAAAAATATACTTTAATTTTTATATACTCACATTTACCCTCATATATGCAATCAGAGGAGACAAAGTATTTGTTAAAAAAAAACTAAAGAATAGATAAATAGATAAATGGAACAAAATAGAGAGCCCAGAAATAGACCCACACAAATATAGTCAACTGATCTTTGACAAAGGAGCAAAGGCACTTTAATGGAGAAAGGATAGTCTTCAACAAATAGTGCTGAAACTAGATATTCACATGAAAAAAAAAAAAGTCTAGACACAGACCAATTCCATCTACCTCCAAATTTTCAGAAAATTTAACCCAAAATGAATCACAGACCTAACTGTAAAATGCAAAACTAGAAGATAACATCTTCAAGAAAACCTGGTGATGATGGAAATGACAATGGCTTTATAACACCAAAAGCATGAACAACAAAAGAAAAATTGATAAGTTGGACTTCATTAAAGTGAAAAACTTCTGCTCTGCAAACGACACTTAAGAGAATGAAAGACAAGTCACGGACTGGGAGAAAATATTTGCAGAACACACCTGATAATGGACTTGTAAAAAAAAAAATACATGAAGGAATAATTATGGACTATAAATATGATTATAAAAATAAATACAGTGTGGGCCACGGTGGTTCAGCAGGCAGAGTTCTGCCATACCAGAGACCCAGGTTCGAATCCCAATGCCTACCCATGGGGGGAAAAAAAATTCAGGTTTTGAAGTAAATAAAATTAGAAAACACTTTATATTGGGTCAAAGTCTTGTAGGAGGTTAGTATTTAAACTAGGCCTTGAAAAAGAAAATGAAGGGAAAAAATGTGGGAGAAAGTATTTCAGGCATAGTAAGGAATGTCATGAAACACTTGAAATAGAATAGTAATGAAAGGAATGGGGAGGATAAAGAACAGGAAGCAAGTATCATACATGGGCCAGAATGGGAGGCAATGGGAAAGTCAGTACCCCTACTTTCTAGCCAAGGTGAAGCACTAGAATTCATCTCATGTAGGGAAGCAATTAAAGGGTTTTTAATGTAGAGTAAGACAGTCCAATCTGAAGAGATTAGACTGGAGAGGAGAAAGTGGCACACAGACATTGGTTGGGAGACTACTGTTGTAGTCTGAATTTTTTTACTCCATAGATTTCTCACTATACATCAAATCATAAAATTTCATTTTTTTTTCTATTATTCTTGTCCCTAGATTCATATGTTATATCCTAGTTCGGTGATTTTTCTAGCTCCTGGAAAATATCATAGAGTTTAATAAGAAGCACCATGTCAGATTAGGTGTCTTTTCACTTGTTTATTGCCATGGATAGAGAATATTAGAGAAACCAAATATGTTAAAAATGAGATTTGCAAATAAATAGCAAAAAGAATAGCCATCTTAAGAGAATGTTATTAAATTATGGCTATTGGATTTTACCCAGAAAGTCAAAATATGCCTGAATTGTGGTATTCTTATAACATGAAAAATATATTGGTTCTTTAAGCTTCTTTCTTAAAAGTAAGCAATTTTTGTCTGTAGACTGTTGTTTATGGTCCCATCTGTCTTGCTTTCTGACTCAAATTTAAGTTGCTGAGATTAAAAAAAAAAAGATATATATAATATATAGCTTTCCATGTAAACTGATTTCAAAATTGAACATAGCTAGCAGTTCAAAATAGCTGGAAAAGACATTTTCATATTTTTCTTACCTGTGAACTGTATTAAAATTCCATATAAATATCCACAGTAGTTTTGTGCAATGTGGTTTTGTTTTGTAAAACCTGTGGAAATAGAGAATTATTATTTAAAAGAAAAGTGATATAATTATAGCTTAGTCTTCTGGAACAAGCTGTTTCCAGATATCAGTAAAAGAAGTAGGAATAGTTGAATTCCTACTTATGCATGAGGTGGGACAAGTGCAGAAATGATGTCACACCTGACATACAAGTCTCTGATTTTCTATTTATTGTATACTTTTCCCCATTTTATTTAGTTAGAGAAATTTTAGGTTTACCAAAAATAATCATGGGGAATGTACACCACCACCCAATTATCAGCACCTTGCATTAGTGGGATACATCTGCTACAATTTATGAAAGAACATTTTTATAACTGTACTATTAACTTATTCATATATACATATATATGGCCTAAATTTTCCCCTTTTAAGCACATCCAATTGTATAATACTGTGCTGTGCTGTTCATTATGTTTTCTTGCCATCAGAGTTCAATGCTCTGATCTCCAGACTGGGGATTGTCCCCAGATAGAATATGTCAGTGTTATAGCATTTCCTTCCTCAGAATGGAGGGATTCACAGCAGATGCAATGTTTATTGGCCCTTCCTGGACCAAGTTTTAAATTTCTTAGCCATATTTTGTTTTATTTCTTTTCACAATAACATACTATAAATGCTCTTTTTATTATGCTTACTTATTGATAATAATCTGCCCTCCCATCACCCTCCCTTAAATACATGAACAGTACAATGTGAGATCTTTGCTGTTTACTGATATATCTCAAATGTCTGATATAGTGCCTGATATGTAATGGTTAATGTTCATTAATCTGTAGGATCGGCTGCATTATTTCTATAAATCCCTTTAAAAAAATAAAAAAGCATATCACCAAAAAATAATAATTATAAAATAGAAACAATGAAGTTTGCCTGATAAAAAGAGCTATAAAGGAATAGAACGAGGGGATTTAGGAGGGATGAGATTATTCAGTATTTTGATTGTGATGTCAGTCACACAACAATGTGTTTGTCAAAACCTATGTAAATATCTGCAAAAAGAAGGAATTCTCATGTAGATTTTTAAGGAATAAATTAAAACTGGTCCATTTTCCAGAAAAGCACACTGTAAATCAATGTGTAAATCAAGGAAAATAAATTTTCCCAGAAGAGAAAATTGATACATGTTTTTCATAGCAAATCCCACAAAATGAGAGAGGATTTATAAGTCCATGCCCATATTTAGGTAAATAAAGCACTTTTCTTTACCTAATTCATATTTCCTTTTTCCCTTTCCGTGAAGGAGGTGAGAGCATTGGAAGTTTTGTAAAACAATGTTTTTGGACACCTGGCTTTGTATCTTAAATAATTCTTATTAATCGCATTGCTGGTTTCCCTCAGCAAATTGAAAGAAATCCTTCGCCTGAGCCTGACTTTTTGTCAAAGCATGGGTAGAAGTGTACAATGCTGAAAAATTAAAAAGCGGAATCCTTTCTGTACTATATGAAGGTTATTGCTGAAACTAGTTTCAGACCAGTATTGCTTTGATGTATTTTTAAACTTGAAATACCTTTAGAGATTTGAACAAAAGGAGTAAGTAGAAACAAAAGGAGGGAAAAATATAATTTAGACTAGGTTTTGTGTATATATTGAAAGGAGTGGTAGATTACAAAGTAAATGGGATTTTTTTTTTCCTTTTAATTGTTGCTGACACAACGTTATTCTCATACCTTCCTTGTGGATGTGACCAGATTCTGATAAAAGTCTCTATCCTTTAAAATAGTAGCTGATGTGGAAAACCACATCATTTAAATAGAGATGAAACGTATATGACTAACATTTTAATGAAAATAGTTCAGGGAAAGTACAAGCTTACCTTTTAATAAGATTAGAATAAAATTCTATTTGATAATAGGGAAAATTCATCTCGAGATGTTTTCATTGCCACTAGAAACTCGGAGGTAGTTTTATATTTGGAGAATAATTCAATTAAAACCTTGGTTAATATTTATCGCTGTGGCCTAGAACCTACACATTATTGGTTGAGTTCAAGTAACTACATACTTGAACTGACATCACTGTGTTCACAGACTTAGAATGAATTACCAACACAGTGGAGTCCTAAGCGCACAACAGTAGCTCAAAGATTTGGTAACACAATTATATGTACAGGGCACTTAATGTCCGTAAGTATTAATAATAAGCTGTCACAATTTATAAATTATACAGTGAAATGTTCTCTTAAGAGCTATATACTTTCTGAAGCTTGAATTTCATAAAATATATATCTATAGTTTTCAGTCTTATTTCCAGATGATTTGTAGGTTGGATTTAAAATTCTAGGTTGATGGTGAATTCCCCTCGGCACTTTGAACTAACTATTCAATTATTTCAGTCGTTTATTGTTGTTGCTGACAAGTCAGTTGCTAGTCTAATGTTGCAGTTTTCAGTCTTTATTGAAACACAGACCAGTTTAAGAATCTAATAAAACTTTGAACCTTTCAGCATTAAAATGAGTACATATGTAATATGTATATAAATTTGTACATATATAGACACATACGTACACATGTATTCAGATATATACATACATAGTTTGTATAAATGTTATCTATATGAAATATAGATATATAAATATATTGAGGGATTCTTATATGTGTAGATAGATATATTGATATGTATTTTTTAGAACTTCAAGGGATGTATGTAACAGATGGATAGTTCAGGGCCCATAGATGACAGGGGGACAATCCTTGGAAAAGAGGGCTTTTACATCATCTGTCTTCTCCATTTGGTTGCTTTTATACCTCCTTTTTTGCTTAGAGTTTAAGTTTTACTATGATGTGTTTAGATAAGTTTACCTTTATTTACTCTACATAGTTGATATTGTTGTCTTCTAAACCAGATGATTTATTTTCTTTGATACCATTCACTTTGAGAATAAACATCTCCTATTAATAGTAGGTAAGTGTGCTGATTTGAAATTATGTATGTACCCTAGAAAAGCCATGTTTTAATCCTAATCCCATTTTGTAAAGGCAGCCATTTCATCTAATCCCTATTCAATATTGTATGTTTGAAACTAATTAGGTCATCTCCCTAGAGATGTGATTTAATCAAGAGTGGTTGATAAACTAGATTAGGTGGAGATGTGTCTTCCCCCATTTGGGAGGGTCTTGATTAGTTTCTGAAGTCCTATAAAAGAGGAAACATTTTGGAGAATGAGAGATTAGGAGAGAGCAGAGAATGCTGGAGCGCCATGAAGCAGAGTCCACCAGCCAGCGACCTTTGGAGATGAGGAAAGAAAATCCCTCCCAGGGAGCTTCATGAGACAGGAAGCCAGGAGAAGAAGCTAGCAGATGATGCTGTGTTCACCATGTGCCCTTCCGGCTGAGAGAGAAACTGACTGTGTTCACCATGTGCCTTCTCACTTGAGAGAGAAACCCTGAACTCATCGACCTTCTTTGAATCAAGGTATCTTCCCTGAATGCCTTTGATTGGACATTTCTATAGACTTGTTGTAATTGGGACATTTTCTCAGCCTTAGAACTGTAAACTAGCAAACTAGAACTGTAAATGTATGCTTTCACACATTGTATTTCCTCCCCAAATTATATATATATAATATATATAAACATATATGTATATATGTTTTTAAAATCAGTCTATATGTGCCAGGTGCTGTGCATATTGCATTATAAAAACATTAGGGGTAGTTTCAGTAGCTTGTACAATGTAAAAAGCAGAGAAAGAATATTTCTAACAGAGTAAAACATTATTTATACTTATTTACTTAGCTATATATAGCCCTTGCTATATGCCATGTGCTAGTCCTAGGAACTTTACATTTATTAATTCATTTAAACTTCAGTGCAACCCTAAAAGGTACGTAACATTATTATCCCGATTTTACAAATGGGAATATTGTGGCAGAGTTCAGTAACTGATCCAAATCCTCAATTGGTAAAAAACAAAAAAAACAAACAAAGGAAAGAACATTGACAGATGAATTCAGTCAAGTTCTAGCTTCCATGCTTCTGAATATGATGATGCTAGGCTATCACTTATGAGGATTTTAAAGAATGATGATAATTTGATGTGGCTGAAATATGATATGAATAGAAAATGAAGAGATGTAGTCTCTGAAAAGTTCACATTTCAATACTTCTTTTGCATGTTAAGAGTGAATAAGTTTCTACAATGATTTTCCCTTCAAAAGTATATATTAGTTCCCTTTGATTCACCCAAAAAACAGTAAACGAGCTGAGTTCATGTAATGAGACTGTATTTTCCATTTGACCTGGTGTTCTAGTTTGCTAGCTGCTGGAATGCAATATACCAGAGTCAGAATGGCTTTTAAAAAAGGGAATTTAATAAGTTGCTAGTTTACAGTTCTAAGGCTGAGAAAATGTCCAATTAAAACAAATCTATAGAAATGTCCAATCAAAGATATTCAGGGAAAGATACCTTGGTTCAAGAAGGCTGATGAAGTTCAGGGTCTCTCTCTCAAGTGGGAGGGCACATGGCAAACACAGTCATAGTTTCTCTCTCATCTGGAAAGGCACATGTTGAACATGGCATCATCTTCCTGTTTCATGAAGCTCCCCAGGAGGTATTTTCCTTTTTCATCTCCAAAGGTCACTGGCTAGTGGACTCTCTGCTTCTCGTGGCTATGTCGTTCTTCTCTGGCTCTCTCTGAATCTCTTTCAGAGAAAGCTAGCAGATGACGCCGTGTTCACCACGTGCCCTTCCAGCTGAGAGAGAAGCCCTGAACTTCATCAGCCTTCTTGAACCAAGGTATCTTTCCCTGGATGCCTTTGATTGGACATTTCTACAGATTTGTTTTAACTGGGACATTTTTTCAGCCTTAGAACTGTAAACTAGCAATTTATTAAATTCCCTTTTTAAAAAGCCATTCCATTTCTGGTATATTGTATTCTGGCAGCTAGCAAACTAGAACACCTGGTAACAGAGTGACATCTAGCATAGGGTCTGATACTCACTGCCACTGATCTTATTCTGTACCCAAATAAGGGGACCCCTGCCCATCAATTTGCAAAATGACCCCTTCCCTTGGGTGATGTTAAAAGAGGAAAGTGAAGCATTACTGAGATAGTTTCCCAATAATATTTTCCTAATTACTGAATTAGAGTCATTACAGGATAGCATTGGGAAGATCACCATTTTCTATAGGTTTATTTCATTTATTTATTATTAGTTTATTGGTTAATTAATAAATATTTAATGTTTATTGAATGTTAGGTATAAAAATGTGGGAAGGCTTATGGAAGTAGATGTAACCGTCTCAGTATAAAATTTGCTTATACATTTTAATGGTCAACCTTTAAGCAAAATAATCACAGACTTATTTGATCTTAAACTTGGAACATACTTTTGAGTTGATCCTCTTTCAGTGCAGGGCTCCCTTTTATTTTATGCTGTGGAAACTCCAAATTGGTATTTTTTCTTATTGTTAATGTTTTACATATTCTAATCAATAGCTCTTATGTATCAGCACTATGAATCTATATTAATGAAGAATAATGCTTTTGAAATCTACATATAAAATAAATCAATGCACTATCTTAGGCAAAAAGTAAGGGAGTAATGATATACTAGATTCAAATCACAGAACTGATTTTAGACTTTAAAAGAAAATTGAAGGTTTAATAAATGGAACCTAAAATAGCAAGTCCATTAAATCAGTACTTGGTTCATACAAATGCATGGAAAGAAATGTGTAATAAAACTTAAGAAAGTGTAAGGAAGCAAAGAGAAATATTCTTTATCAGAAATACTGAATATAGAATGTTTGACTTTTTATTATAAAAAATGATTAGTCAAAATATAAGCAAAGACTTGATTGATTAGATAAATTCAATTCAGAGAGTGACAAATGGGAAGATCATTTTGTCCTCAAGCTAGGCTAAGTTTTGAAATGCAAGTTTGCAAATAATAGACTTGATAATTTATCTGGTTTACCTTCTGTTATATTCTTAGTGCCTATAGCAGTGCCAGGAACATCGGTGGTATTCAGTAATTATTGGGAGACTCAATGAAAAAATATATATGCAAAGAAATTCAAAGATTGTTGCTGCAGATATAATCAAGTCTGAGAAAGTTTTCCATTTTAAAGTTAAATTCTACATTATGAAAAAATCAACATATATAGGTTAATTTTAGTGTATTCAATATTCAAACATTTAGCAAGAGGCTGATAATAGCAGTCATATGATTTAGAGATTAACCAAAGAAGCTAGAGAGCTTGCTGTTTTGGAAACTGTAATTATTGCAGAATATTGTTTTAATACAGTTATTTCCTATGCAGAAGGTAATTTCAAAGCAATACCAGCCCACAAAAGTGATTTCGAAAGTCATATTTTCTCTTGTAGTTTGGAAATTTTAAATGGAATAAAGAAACATCAGTGCCTGTTATATGACTGCTGTTATTCATTATTGCCATATGACTCTCAAAATGAAAGTTCCATTTTTATATTTCTAAATTTGTCTTCACATCTGTTATTGTTTAAATCCTTGAATAATACATGAAAAAAGAAAGTAAATGAAAGGACATCTTCCGTTCCAAGTATATCTGTACGCAAATTTGGCTTCAATACCAGTATATCCTTCAGTAAATCAGTTTTAATAAAAGAAGCCACTTGGCTCAGCTGGGTGTTTTGCAAACTGTATTAAAAAAATAGAGTGATCCCTTGTGATTTTGGAATGATCACAACATCACTGCCCCTTTTTATTGCCTTTTCATTATTGGGAAGGGGATGCTAATCCAAGGGGGTAGCAGCTCTTGCAATCATTTGTTTGTCTCTTCATTCACAATTAGTTGTTCAATTAAGAGTTATTGTAGTGCTTATTGTATGTTTCATATTCTATCTCACTTTACCCGGGAATGTCAGCTATAGGAATTTATCTTAAGGAAATCATCTTGAAGAGAGACAAAGATTAACCCAAGAGGATGTGGAAAATTAATGAAATGTTCATTTTAAGTTAAATAGCATCTTGTTTTTCGAATTATTTTGTTCAATAATATTCATTAACAGCAAGTCCATTAAATTAGTTCATATAAATGCATGGAAAGACATATGTAATAAAACTTAAGAAAATAAAAGGTTGCAAAGATAAATATTTTTCATCAGAAATACTGATGTTCATAACATCTTCCTAAATAAAACTCACATGTAGAAAAACAATTTGTAGAGTACTAGCATAATAACATATACGTATGCATAAAAAAGTAATGTTTAATTTTTTACCAAAGAACTAGCTGTTTTTGTCTTTGACTAGAGAGGTTATGGGAGAATTTCATTTAGTTTTGTAAACTATTGCTTGTCTGCAAACAACATATAACCCAGTGTAAATCTGCATTTACTGTGTAAGAAAATTGTAGAAAATATAAATGGAAAGCTCAGTATATTTGGTGATTAAGGGAAGTTTTGAACTCTGGTTAATATTTAATACACTCTGTTAGCATTTAATTGATCACTTTTTCCTTACTCTGTTCTACAAACCTAAGACTGCCTTGTTGTTGACCATTTTTTTCTCCTTACCTAAACTACATTTTCCAATGAATATTCAGGAGAAGCAAAAATTAGTATTAAATAAGCAATACAGTGTCCCTAAAGAACTACACTAAGTCTTTTGGAGCTCCTCTCTGTTGCCTGTTGTATCAGCCCCATAATCATTGTCTGCATTACTTTCCTGGGCAAATAGCAGTATAGTTACATCCAACATGAAAAGCAACAAAGAAACTGAAGTTCAAAAAGTAAAGACAGGGAGAGGGGATGGAAATGCTGAAATAGCAAAGGAGAGATGCCCTAAAATTTTTCTATGGTGAAGGCAATTCAGTGACTGGTTGAAGTCAATTATAAGGATTTAACAATGAAAATTAGAAAAAAAAAATATGATGCAAATCCTAGAATCATGTTGATGTGAGTTTCTGCAATAAGGTCTAACATTATGATCATAACTCTTTCTTTTGAGGGAAACTGTGCAGCTTCAGATTGATATCTTCCACTCTTTCTTTTTTTCATATCCCTTTGAGAAAACTGGGGAATCGACTGCACTCATCATGAAATTCTCCTTTATTTCCTGCTGAGAATTTACTCTCAGTATAGTTATTCTCAAAAGGAAATTGAGTGCTGGATCAGTCTGCAGTCCATCCTGATTTACTGGGATAAATGCCTTTGTTAACTGCCCCTAAGAAAGCCTGAAAGCATTCTCTTAAGACCTGCAACCTCAATAGCATAGGCTTAATCTGCTCTCTAAAGTATACATGACTCATAAAAGAACCAAATGTTCTGATTAGAAAACCATCTACAGGATTCTGTATTGCGTGGGGTTTGTGGGAAGTTTTATGGTGCCCAGAGCATTCAATGCTATTTCTTTAGAGTTTCAGGAAAGAACTCCATGGAGATGGGGGAGGAAAAAAGAAGCTGAGGTTTAGTTTAATTCTGAAACATTATGGTATTCTATATCATTTCTTTTTTCAATGTTTTTTAAACATTTTATAGACTCCTATCATCTGGATCATTCTGATGTGTAATGTCTTGATTCTGTGTATTGAAACTTTTGGAGATAATTATAGATTCACATGCAATTGTTAGGAAATTATACAGAGAGATTCCATGTACTTTTAACTGAGTTTTCACCAATTGGTAACGTTTTGCAAAACCACATTACAATGTCACAAGAAGGATGTTGATATTGATACCATGTCAAAAGTAGAATGTTGATATTAATTCAGTCCACTGATATTATTCAGATATCCTCATTTTTACTTGGCTCATTTGTGTATATATATGTGTGTATATTTAGTTCTATATTATTTTGTCGTATGTGGAGTTACCTGTATCTAACAGTTCAGTTAAGATACAGTTCTGTCACAAAAGAAATCCCTTGTATTGCTCTTTTATAACCATGTCCACCTCCCTTCTACTACCCTTCCTATCTCCACCCCTGAGCCCTGACAACCACTGATCTGCTCCCCATGTCTAAACTTTCGTCATTTCAAAAAGGTGTTATAAATGGAACCATACAGTATGTTACCATACATCATTGGTGTGTTTCACTTAGTATAATTCCTGGAGAGCCATCCAAGTTGTTGAGATGAGCCAATGATCATTTCTTTTTATTTCTGAGTAATATTCCTGGATTTATATGTAGTGCTGTTTGTTTAACTATATGCCTTTTGAAGGACATCTGGACTGTTTGCAGTTTTTTGGCTAATACAAATAGAGCATTTGTATGCATTTTTTTGCATGAACTCAAGTTTTCATTTCTCTGGGATAAATGCTCAGGAATGCAATTGCTGGGTTGTATGGTAATGGCATGTTTGTTTTTATAAGAAACTGCTGAACTGCTTTCCAGAGTGACTACCATTTTGCATTCCTACCAGTGAATGAGTGATCTACTTTCTCTATACCCTCAACAACACTTGATATTGTCAATACTTTATATGTTAGTCATTCTGAGGGGTGTGTAGTAATATCTCAATGTTGATTTAATAGGCAGATCCCTAATGGCTAATGGTATTGCACCTGTTCTCTGGTGTCTATTTACCCTCTGTATGTCCTCCTTGGTGAAATGTCTCTTTGTGTCTTTTGCCTATTTTCTAATTGGATTGCTTTTTTTAGATTTTGAGTTTTGATAGTTCTTTATGTCTAGAAACTAGTCCTTTGTCAAATATGTGGTTTAAAAAGATTTTCTCCTCAGTCTGTAGTTTATCTTCACATCCTCTTCCTGTGACATTTTGCAGAACAAAAGTCTTTTTTTATAATGCTGTCCAATTTGTCAATTTTTCCAGAACAATCAAGCATAAAATAGAGGATTCCTGTATACTAACATTTCACCAACACCTTGCATTGTTGTGGAGCATTTGTTACAATTGATGATAGCCCCTTTTCATAACTGTACTATTAATTAACGGTACAATTAATTTCTTATATAGAGCTTAATTTTGATTTACACAATTACAGATTTGTACATTTTATAATATATAACAATGATATTCATTCAAAAATGATGATAATGATGATGAAAACTAATCATATTTGTGTAAGCTGTTAAGTTTACAAAATATGTCTATGAGCTGCTGTTCTTTTCTATTTAGTCTTCATAACAACTCATTGAAAAGAGAAGGTATTTTCTAATTTTCATTTGACAGAACAGGAACTGAGAACCATAGGAATTAGTAACCTTGTAATAATTGTAATGATAAAGTATTAAAGTCAATATGAGAATTAGGTACTCTGATTCATTATGTTAATGTAGATTATTGAGTTTCTAAAATGTGCCTAGTTCTATGCTAACGGCTCAGTTGTGAATGGATAAGGAGGGAGGAAGGAAGGAAGAAAGGACCAAAAGGAAAAGAGGGAGAAGGGGGGGGAGATGAGGGGAGGAAGGGAGAGAAATTGGATGGTGAAAGGAAGGGAGGAAGGGAGGGAAGGAAAGCAGGTAGGAAAACTGGTCTGTTTTTGAAACTATAGAGTTCTGGCTTTGTCTCATTGAAATGTTTCTGAACAGCTTGGTTAAATGGACTTTTATGCATTTATCAGTTAATTAGTTTATTCTTGCAAATAAAAAAGATTTATTTAAATACTGCTGAGTAAAGTCTTCATCGAGGAGATTGTAGTTGTATTTACTCCCAGGGAGACTATTCTAATAGGAAAAATATGTATCCATCACAATCTTTAAAATGAATGCAATATTCCAATTGTGAACAGTGCTACAACATTGAAGGCATAATGTAACAGTGTAAAATAGATGGGCTTGATCTAGTCTGGGAATATCTTCACTGAGGGAGTGATAAACTGAGATTAAGAGGGAGTTATCCAGGTGAAAAACACAGATAGGAAGTTCAGAGAAAATACTACAGATGAAAGGAATAGCATATACAAAGTTTCAAAGTCTAGAAGCAATATGGCATTTAAAAGGCAGTGGCAGCTGGCATTGTGACATTGGCTAAAGCTCAAGAAGTTGGGTGCTGGGCCTCACAAGCAGTCATTTTAAGGACCTTGGCCTTGACCATAGGAAGAATGAGTAGATATTGATGGTTTATATGCTTTAAATGATTGGATTTGAATTTTTTTTTAATGTTGCTTTTTATGAAGAATGGAGATTGGGTTGGTAGTCAGCAAAAGTCAATGTAGACAGATAATTATGAAGTTATTTCACTAGTCCTGATAAGAACTGATGGTTGTTTGGCCTAGACAATTTGTCACTGACATGGATAGAAATCAATACTTTTTGTATGTATCTAGGAGGCAAAACCATTGAACTCGGTAAAGTTTGAGAAAGGGGAATTGCAAGAGAGAAAAGTGTTAGAAAGGACTCCTGAATTTCAGGTTGTATAACTGGATATATAGTCATGGCATTTGTTTAAAAGAGAGAATTCTGGAATAGAACACTTTCTTTCAGTGCAGTGGGGAATGGAGTGATGATCATGAGCTCAGTCTCACATAGGTTTTCACCATCTTAGAAGTAACTAACTTTGAAGAAGGCAGTTTGATAAGCGTATTAGATCTACTGAGATGATAAATGGTGCAGAGGCACATGTGTGTGAGACACTGGCCTGTGTGTGTTAACTGAAATATTGATGATGGATGATATTTCCAGAGGAAAGAGAAAAGCAAAAGAAGAACCAGGACAGAGCTTCCATTTAATACAAAGAAGAGGATGAACCAGCCAAGAATAAGAAGTAGTAGCCAGAGACAAAGGAACACAAAAAAGGGGATTATAGTGTCTGAAAAGCAGAGTTTCAGTAAGGAAAGTGCGTCATCATCAGTGCAGTGTTGATGAGAGGTAGGATTTAAAACAAAGGAAATGTAGTGGTATGGAAGAGATTAGAGACCTCAGGAAACTCTGATTGGATAGAATAATGGGAGAAATGATGAGGGGAGCAAGTGAGAGACAAAGAAAGAGAAACAGTTTATTAAACATTTTAAACTCCCATACCCCTCAATAAGCATGGTCTTTGGATTTCCAAGCCACCCCTCAGTTATTTAGGATAGAAAAAATTCCTGAGTAAAACCATGAATATTTATTTTGAATTTAGTTGCATAGCATTGTACCAACTTAGGTACTCCAGTACTAGATTGTTATTATGCTACAGTATGAGGTTCTTTTATTCACCTTACTATCTTATTTAATATCTGACTGCAGCTTATTACGGATAAGTTAACTTTTAAAGATCCATTATGCACTTCAAAATTAGTTCCGTAATTGTATTATCACTATGGAAGAATTGGCTACATTTCAGCATAAAATATAAATGGATCTGACTTTTCTCATTAACATTTGATGCTACATGGTTTAATATTGAATTAAAGCAGAACCCTGAGGTGGTTATGAAAAGGACAATTTATAAATTTGAAGTTAACCAGGGAATGATAAAATAAATCTTAGTTTTAGTTCTTCTAGATGAACGGGGCATACTGGACTCTTTACTATATTTAGAAAGCATATTCAGTTAAAAGTAGATGGAGAATTGCTGATTCTTCATTACTTCATTACCAAGATGGAGAAATAATCAACATCTCCCTGCCGAATATTATTGAACAAAAAAGAGATCACAGAGAATATACAATACACAGTGTTTCCACACATAACTCCAGCCTCTTTCTTTACCAATGCAATTGACAGGAACTGACATAATTCTGAATTCACATTTCTTCCAAAGGGGGTTGACTGTATCCGCATCATCAATGTTCAACATTGTCAAATGGGTTAGTTCTGTTAGTTCTCTTTACCTTGCTTGTCTTTTCTAGCAAGAGGTTCTGTTTGTTGTCAGCCCTCCTCTGGGATGATCAGTGCTTGGTAATAAACTGCTTGCTGCTTTTATGTGGAGCCATACTATGAAGCTGGATATTTATTAAGTTTAATCTTTTAGAAAATGCAACTTCAGAAGCACCAAGTGATACCATCTACCACCAACGAGGTGAAATAGGAAAAACGGTATCTGCCAGCCATTTTTGTTTTGCCATCCTAAAAGACCTTGTGAACTGAGGCATAGGAACTTATGGTATTGGTTCAGTTCTTAGGCGAACTGAACAACTTAGGAGAAGTGATGCCATCAACAGATACATTTTCCAGATTATGTTATTTTAAAATATCTGGACTGTACGGAATAAGCAAAACTGGCTACATAGTTTGTGGAGTAAAGTGCAAATGACAAAATGGAGCCTTTTATTAAAAAAGTATTCAGAATTTCATCAAGCAGGGGGATCTTTCGAGTATGATCTCAAAGTGATTGTGCAGCGTGCCTGTAAAATCGTCTTTCGGAAGAAGCCGTCTAAACAATTCCAAGAAAACTAACATAGTACCTAAAATCCACGCCAAAGGAAAGCTAATATAAAATTCCACAATTATCACAAAAATAATTACCTATATTCCTCTCCAAAGGAAGGTGAACATCCTTGTCCTTGTTATACTTTAATGAGTTAAATAGTTACATAATTATCATACATATCTACTACAAAGATTTTTCCATTTCCTTTTCCTGGCATTGCATATGATCAAATGAACATGGACCATCTGTTAGTAAAGATCCACTATTTTCAGAGTATATTCTGTAGCTCTTTTTGATGTAAGGCTTCCTTTTGTGTATGTAGTTTTATACTCCTTAGTTTTAAAAATCAAGTAACATTCTCACAGTTGTAAACAGAAGGGCTCTCACCTCTCTTATGCACTGAAGCCTAGTTTTGCCCAAACTACCTTTCATGAGTATTTCATCCAAATGCATGACCTAAATCAGGTAGATGGTGGAAATTTAACACTGCAAAATAAAATGAAGTTTGAGCATAAAAATGAAGTGTTAAATGGACTATAAAATTGAAGCAGCCTGTTTTAAAGCATGGGCTTGCCTCAGGCTCTGTATGCTATCAGGAGAGCACAGACTCTGATACTTCTCAGGCTGATGGAAATTGCAGTCCTATCTGAGAAATTTTAAAGTGAAAGAGATAGGTGAGAGTGAAAAACCCTCAAGACATCCTAGCACTCCAACTAAATGCTATTCTTAATTCTTCCTGTCAACTTATTAATACACATTCTTTAAGAAGTTTACTAATATATGTATTTCAAATGAGAAATATCCAAATTAGAAATTCTCTTGATTTCTGGCTGACCTGATAGTCTCAATTAAAATTCAGGTGTCTAGTGATTGAAGCTAATCCTGTTGTTGATATGAATAGAAATGACCCTTTTAGAAACATATCAGGCTCATTTAAAATGTGTAAATAAAAGAGTTTAAAGACAATAAAAGAATGAGGACCTAGGGCAATTGTTAGTAAACATGGCTAAAATCTCCAATTTTAAATTGGTTGGTTGGTGGTTGGTTTGTTGTTTTTTAT
This sequence comes from Tamandua tetradactyla, assembly GCF_023851605.1. Taxonomy (NCBI): domain Eukaryota; kingdom Metazoa; phylum Chordata; class Mammalia; order Pilosa; family Myrmecophagidae; genus Tamandua; species Tamandua tetradactyla. The sequence goes on from NC_135339.1 coordinate 42,145,139, forward strand.
GTTTTAACTTCTTTTAGCATTCATGAAGACATCTGTGTTCCTCCCCAATAAAAAAGACCAAAAATAATATATTCTCTTCCATTCTAATGAAGTAGTAAACGCATACACAGAAGTAGATTGCTGTGCTTTCTCAGTGCAATCTTAACAGCCTATGAACTGAGCTCCTCACATACATCGACTGCACTGATACACATTGTGTGGTGTATTCTTTTCTGTCTATTCAATCAAACATCACAGCGGCATTTTTTAAATGTTGAATTAATGCTAAAAAAATATCATATCCAGAACACCATCCCTTCCCAGCTTGGCTAGTCCTAATGACTACAATAATGAACAAGAGTAAGGAACAGACCTGGTTTGATGGCAAAGAGGATCAGAAGAGACATGTTTTGAAAAGATGTTTTCTCTATTTAAAATATGGTAATTTATCCTCTAATGAACATTTTATGAGATGGAGTCTCATAAGTTATCAGAATTTCAGGCCACAATAGCCTTCCTAATTACACTCTTAATGGCAGCAGCATAATGGAGAAGGAGCTTCTATAGGCAGAGGCGAAGTCAGGAGATCATTACTCTGGCTCTAGAGCAGAGTGGGGGAAAAATCTCATCTCAGAACTCTGAGACAATGACAAGCTCTGCATTATAGCACATCTTGAAAGAACAGCAACAAACAGGATAATTAGCTGTTTCTAGCAGTCTGCCTTGTATTAGCATTTTATATTTCCAACAAAGCTGGTAGATTTATCACCATAGTGAGAAAATTCTTTTTTCTTTTGGATCTGTGAGATATCCTAGAGTGTATGGATAATAGAGTAAAAAAGGGTATATAAGTATTTACTAGAAAATGTGTTGCCTAATTCATCAAATCCCTAATATGCCTAAACTGAAAAACGTGAATAGGGATTCACAATTTCATAGTTGCTCCTCTTTTCGAAGAAATAATGCATCACGTTGCCATTTTTAAAAGGAAATTCTCTTCTGCATTGAGTATCACAAAGTATCTGAAAGAAAGACTGGATTGCAAAGGATTTGCTTTGGATTTTTGGATCTATTACCTATCAGTGGTCAACCTGAAATCAAGACAGTGTCTGCCAATTAAACTGGAAAATTCAGGTAATAAAGTTAGTCAAAATACAGGTTAGGGCAGTATGACAGATTAGATACTCTGAATGACCCTCCAAACTGAAAAAAAAAATCTAGATAAAATATTTTTAAATCATATTTTTAAACAAATCTATGAGCTGACACAAAATGAAAGAATCTGCAGGTCCTCCAAATAAAGTGAAAGCAGGAGCCATCTAGTAAAGGGGCTTGAAAGTCATCAATCATCTTAAATGGTTCTGTCAATCCCTGGTGTTCTTCAACCTTCGCTTTGAAAGCCCTCAGGACCCAGGTCTTCCCAATCTGGGTCTATAATGAGAATATGCATAATATTGGTGAACCAGAGCTACAGATCTGGTATAAGCATTAAGAAGAGAGGAACCCTGTGAGAAATAGAGACGTGAATTGCTGGCTTTGACTATGGGGCTTGATGGAGGAAAATTAATTTTCCCTAAGAATGCATAGTTATCAGGCAGCCCTCAAGCATATTTGCAATCACACTACTCATGTGGTCTGAAAAAAAAATTTGGGGTATAAATAAAATTTTACATGTCTACCAGTCAATGGTAGAAGCAAATTAAAATTTCGTAGAATGAATTCAAGTTTCACATGACATTCAAATATTTCCACAGGCAAACTAATACATAAACTGCATAGCTTATATTTAAACATATTAAAAGAAAAGAAAAGAAAGCACCATTAGTGAAATAATAGGTTTAAAAATATCCTTCAAGTTTATATGTATTGTAAATTTTGGACACAAAATACAACATAAAACATAAATTAGCAACACCATATTTATAATATTAACATATTTTGTTAAAATATGTAAATTTACATAAATTATAATTAAAGTAAATTTGTATAATGAAAATTTTTATATAATAAAGAAATAAAAATACAAAAAATTTTGAAATTACAAAAATAAATAAAAATATAAAATTCAGGAAACACATTAAACAGCAAATTAGGCTGTATTAGTTTGCAAGTTGCTGGATTACTATATACAAAGAATGGAATACACTTTATAAAAGGAATTTAGCAAGTTACAAGCTTACAGTTCTAAGCCTATGAAAATGTCCAAACTAAGACATCTAGGGAAAGTTACCTTAATTCAAGAAAGGCCAATGTGTTTGGAACACCTCTGTCAGCTGGGTAGTCACATGGCTGGCATCTGCTGGTTCCTTGCTCCTGGCCTCCGTTGCTTTCAGTCTCTGTTTCTGTGGGGGGTTCACACTTTGCTTCTCCAGGGCTGACTTTCATCTCTTGGCTTCCCTTGGCTCTCTCCAGGTTCTGGCTTGCTTAACGCCTCATGGTAACATCTGCTGGGCTCCAAACCTCTCCGTCTCCGTTCTCTAAGTGTTGGCATCTGTGTCAGTTCTGCTCTGAAATTTCTGTTGGCTCTGTTGTTTTGGAGGCTTCTCCAAAATGTTTCCTCTTTTAAAGGATTCCAGTAAACTAATCAAAACCCATCCTGAATAGGAAGAGTATTTCTATCTAAGCAAAAGGTCACATCCATAACTGGGCGTGCCTCATCTCCATGGTGATAATCTAACCAAAAGTTTCTGCCCTAAAATGTTGATTTAGGATTAAAAGAAATGGCTGCCCCCACAAGATTGGATCAGGATTAAAACATGGCTTTTCTGGGTACATAATACTTTGAAACCTGTGCATAGGCATAGCTGAAGAACAGACGAGAGCCAAAGAGAGTTTAGAAGGACAAAGGTAGGGGAAATATAAAATGTTTCTGTATAAAAGATATTGAAGAGCAATCAAGAAAGTTCCTACATCAAAGGAGAGTTTCCTTAGATGATAAAGAAACTGTAAAAAAAAAGCAATATTAAAATATCTGAGAAGTTTTCCAAAAATATCTAGAAAGACACACAGTTAGATCTGCCCAACAAATCTCAACTGTATCAGGTAAAACTACAGCACACTAAACACCTAGAATTGTGTGTGCATGTGTGCACTAAAAGAGGAGGGGGCTGGGGGGAATTAAAGACTGAATGGGGATGAGAATGAGCTGTCTTAAAAGCAGTCAGAGAGAAAAAATAATCACCTTCAAAGGATGTCAATTTTATGGAGGGTTGACTTCTCAACAGCAACGAAGTCATTCAAAACTACCAAAAATTTAGTATCTTCACTATATCTTTTAAAGTATTTTTATTCTGATAATATATATACACCATAAAATTTTCCATTTTAATAACTTTCAAATATATAATTAGGTAGTATTAATTACTTTCACAATATTGTACTACCCATCTCCAACATCTACTACCAAAAAATTCCATTGCTTCAAACAGAAACTCTATGCTAATTCAATGCATCTTTGATGTGTAGAAAGCCAAACAAATGTCTACTATGTCTAATGGAAAAATTTGCAAGAATGTTGATAAACTAAAAGATATTCCAGACAATCATATATACAAAGCATTTACAACTGAAGATTTCACAAATGGGGAAATTTTTAAGTTTATGCATCCACCAGAATGAAAAAAAAAAAAAGGTCTATGAAAAGGTAGGGAGACATAAGCAATAGCCAAAATGTGATGAAACTAAGCAACCATTGAATTTTATACTGTAATCATGTTGAAATATACTTTGTGATATAAAAACATGATAAAAAGCACAGCAAATTGTTTACAGGTTGGAAGGAAAATAAACAAAAAACATTCTGAGAGTCATCTAAAAATTTACCCTTGACAATTGTTAATTATGCAGATGAAAATAGCCAAAATGTCCACTGAAAGAAGAAATAAATATGCAGTATATAATTCCTAAACAAATAGGATAAAATAATATTGAATGAGGGGGAAAATATAATAGAGGCAGAGAAAGAGGAAAAAGGAAGTTGAAAAGGAGCAAAATAATTTAAAAATACATAAGAAGTTAAAAATAATTCCAATGTATTAGTAGCCATAGAAATATAAATGTACTTAACTCTGAAAGTTAAGTATTTTCAGAATTTATTGCAAACTTAGGAACACAAAATCAACTGTCTAAAATAATTAGGAAGTCTATTTGCTGCCTCTAAAGATGGATTCAATTCCTATCCAAAGATTAATACCATAGTGACTTTATTATATTCTCACTACCTTGCCATTTCTTTCTTTCTTTTTTTTTTTTACTCATGGGCAGGCATCAGAAATCGAACCCGGGTCTCGGGCATAGCAGGACTGCCCACCATTCCATTTTAAAAACAAGAAAATGTAATTTTTTATTATTTAAAAGTATACTTCTAAGTATTGCAAAGGTCAAATCCAGAAGGTAATATAGAAAATGCGAAAAGTAAAAATTAACAAAAGAATCCCTGAAATCTTGTGAATTGGAGGGTATTTTGTCATCTTAAAAACTTTTATTATAAATGAACCAAAAAGGAAAATCAATAAGTTAATCCTCCAATTTAAAAAGTTAGAAAAAGAACAGCAGAATCAAATGACTAATGTAAAACACATAACTATAATAATATAACAATGAAATAGAATAAAACTTGCTGTAAGATGATCAAAGAGGTCAAATGATAAAAAATTAGGGAAACTTCTAGAAAGATAAGTCAATATAAAAGAGATAAGGCTCAAATGAATTATATGAATGAAAATATAACCACGACACTTACAGCAAATGAGAGATTATTATGAAAAATTCTATGTATATATATATTTATAGGAAAACAAATCCCGGAATAATACGATTTGCCTAACTAGGAAGAAAGAAAAAGCTATCTTTGTCTGTAGCAACATAAGAAATTTAAACTTGTTAAAAATCTTCCTATAAAGTTAACACCAGAAGTAGAAATCTTTACAGACCTGTTATACCACATATTTATGGAAATAATGAATCCAACCTTATACCAAATTATGTGAGTATAGTATGATTTTTGTTCCACACTCACATTTTATTGGGTAAACATAAATTTTGATAAAATATCAAACAAATATTGTACAAAAAACTAAAATTACAGGCCATCTTACAAAGCACTAACCAAAATATCAACATGCACACACACACATTCACATATATAACCTTATTGGATTTATTCCAAGATTGCAAGGTTGTTTGTTATTAGAAATTTGATTAGGGTAAATCACCTCCATAAAAAAAAGGAGAGAAAAGTATGATCAATTCAATATGTTTTTTACAAATTTAAATACCCATTAGTGGTTTTTTATAAAAACATGTGACTAGACTCGACCTAAAAGGAATATTGCTTAAATTCATAAAGGAAATCTACACAAAAATTATTCTCTCTGTAAACATATGGTGAAATGTTGAAGACATTAATTTAATAACCAGAACAAACCAAGGGTGACTGCTAACACTAGTTCTGTTCTATGCTATATTGGTGACATTCAAGAGTTTGTAAGAAAAAAAAAAGTGAAAGGTTTGTAAAGCAAGAAATTACACTCTCTTTATTTGCAGATGATGTAGAAGGCCCAAATAATCCACAGAGAAGTTATTAGAACTAATGTGAAAATTGTGATGTAGGTTACTGTATGAAAATCATACGTAAAATTCTGTTGATTTTTCTTCTCATTTTTCTTTTTACCAGCAATAGAATTTATAGTTAAAAAAAGGTACTATTTAGTATAGCAATAATACTAAGAAGTGCACAGGAATAAATATCCTTTGTGAAAATAATGATAAAACTTTATCAAAAGACATCAAAGAGGAGCTAAATATATCTAATATATATACTTGAATCCTGTATAGAAAAACAGAATCAATATCATATAAATATCAACTGTTCTTAAGCTGATTAAGAAATTCAGTGAAAATTTAGTCTACTAAATTCAACAGACTTTTAATGGATTTTGATAAGCTGCTTTTAAGTTGTTCAACATAATTTGTAGAGCTAAGAAAACAAAGAATACACTTCTGTAATAGAAGAAGGTAGAGGGACATATCTAAAGATAAAATAATCACATATATATATTATTGTTTCATAGATAGAAGAAAACAGAAGAGAGCACAAAGAAAGAAAACCAAAACTTTATAAAATTGGCATGTGATAGAACTGAAAGTGGAGCAGAGGGGAAAAGATAGACTGCTCGTAGATAGTGCTGGGACAATTAAACAACAAAAAATCATTGCCATGTAGATAAGGATTTTAACGGACAAGAAAATGCTATAGCATATCTAGAAGTCACTATCAGAGGATGTACTATATTTGTAAACATAGGTGTAGGGAAGGATTTCTTAAATAAGGCGAAGAGCACAAACCATACATGGGAAAATTAATAAATTCAATAGCAGTAAACATAAGAGTTCCGGTCACCAAAAAGATACCCTAAAATGAGAGTGAAAATATGTCACAAACAGCAAGAAGATATTAGCAAAAAGTATAACCAATAAAAATAATATCCAGAATATATCAATAACTTGAATATATCAATAACTTATTAAACCATTGAATCAGTATTCCTAGGGATGGTGGAATGATTTTGCATGTGTTCAGCAAGTTGAGATTTCAATACCTGCCATGGCTGTTCTCAAATGCATGTTTTGGCTCAGTAGAATTATCATGTAGACAAGGTATTCTTGGAAGTATTCTGGCAAAAAGTGGAAGCTTTTAGATGATGAATTCCCTATGTCTCAGAGAAACAGTCTGTATATGTGCGTGCACACATGTGTATACGTGCACACAGGCATTTATACAAAAATGCTGTAACTTTACTGGATAGCTGTAATATCTATATATATATATTAACCCTTATATTTCACAAGTTTATTATTGAGATGAGTTTCCTACATTCTAAATCATTGCCTCCACTTTTATGGGAATTTTCTAAAATTATATGCATATTTGAATTAAGCTTGAATGCATATTTGAAAATATAAATTATTCTTTTGGTTCTTACTTATCTCAAGTACATAAGAACACACTCTTCCCCAGACTAATAAGTTAATTTCCCTATACCTCTCTACAAATGAAAATGTGGTAACTGGAACTCAAGGGAAGTTTGAACAAACAGCTTATATTTGCAGAGTGAGTAGATTTTCCAAGTAATGATAATATATGAGTGGATGTAATATAATTTTATCTTCTAACTTAGGTATGTTTCCACGTATAATGATGCTGACCTCTGTAACAAATACACACATATGCAGATACATATGCAAATTTCTAGTTTGTGAGTTTCATTGTAATTCTACCAGGAATCCAGGCACTCAACATTTACAATTGTTGGATTTGCTATAGCTTCTTATTAAGACACTTGCCAAATCACATGGAATAAGATTATTATAAATGGCCATTGCCCGATAAGAACCTAGTTAAGGAATGTGGTGGTTTGAAGCTGCATGCACCTAGAAAGACATGTTCTTAAATCTAATCTGTTCCACTGTAAGTGCAACGTTTTGATGAGGTTACTTCAGTGAAGGTGTGGCCCAACCCAATCAGGATGGGTCTTAATTCTATTACTGAATTCCTTTGTAAGAGCAATGAAATTGAGGCAGAGAGAGAGAGAGAAAGCCACAGAAGCAAGAAGCTGAAATTCAATGGAACCCAGACACAAAAGAAGAGGCTAGGAGAGGCTGACATGTATATTGTCATGTGACAGAGGAGCCAAGGACCAAGTATCACCAGTTGCCTGCCCCAGAACATCTGTTTTCGAGAAGAAAGCATGGCCTTGATGATGCCTGGATTTGGACATTCTTTTAGCATCAAACCATGAGTGAATAAATTCCCATTGTTTGACCTGACCTATTTCATAGTATTTGCTTGAGCAGCCTAGGAAACTAAAACAAGGAGTTTGTTATTTATTTATGTTTTCATATATAGCAGATGAAACATGCTGTTGCCATAGAAGCTGCACTTGTTTGGAATTATGTAGCAGAGGATTTGAGTCTTTGATCAATCACTTACTAGTTGTGCAAATGAAAATGGATTTTTTAAATTCCCTTAAGCATAGCTTTTTTCTCAATTGTAAAATGAGGGTAATAAAAACTAACACCAATATTAAAGTAAAGTATATATCATGTTATATACAGAATATCTGGAATATTATTTTACAGCTTTTAATTCAACATCAAAAATAATACTGGGCACTGTGCAACATTCTTTTTGCATACATGAAAGATGAATAAACAAGGTTTTTACCTTCATTGTTCACAGTTTATTGCCTGGAGAGGAGATAGAGACATACAGCAGAGCATAATAACATGATATTGTTAAGTGCCACAATAAAGAAATGTGGGATTTGAGGAAATTTACCTGAGAAAATTCTTGTAAAATATATTGTGTTAGCTAGATTGTTGGGGTGGGGAGGGATTGTGAGTAGGAAAGTTCATCCAAGCAAATGAGGAGAATGAAAAAGCCTTCAGCCTCCATTTACTCTTTTGTTTTGTACCTGTGACTGCATCTAAGGCTGTTTTCTTTTCCTTTTTTTCTCATTTTTTTCCTTATTAAAGACATTGTAAGTTTACAGAACAATCATGCATAAAATAGAGGACTGCCATATGCTATCTTTTTATTAACACCTTCCTTTGGTGTGGAGCATTTGCTAAAATTGATGAAAGCACGTTTTTATAATGCTACTAATAATCAAAGTCTATGGTTTAATTTAGGGTTCACTGTGTGTGTAGTTCAATGGATTTTAAAAAAAAAGTTTTTCTGTTGCCGTGGATAAAACCTAACATATCCCCTTTTAACCATATTCATATTTATATTTCAGTGCTATTAATAACATTCACAGTGTTGTGCTACTGTCACCACCACCATTACCAAAACATTTCCATCATTCCAATAGGAACCATGTATATTTTAAGCCTTAACTTCCTATTCTCTATTCCCACCCTGTCCTCTGGTAAACTTTAGTCTAGATTCTAACTCTTCTTATTATTTCATACCAGTGAGATCATGGAATATTCAACCTTTTGTGTCTGGCTTATTTCAGACACATGTTGTTGCATGTAGCAGGACGTCATTCTTTATTATGACTGAATAATATTCCATTATATGTATACACCACATGTTTATTATCCATTTATCCATTCATCAGTCAATGAACAGTTGGGTTGCATCCAGCTTTTGGCAATTGTGAATAATGCCACTATGAACATCACTCTACAAATATCTATTTGCATCCCTGCTTTCAATTGTTTAGTGTATATACCTAGAAGTAAGATTGCCACATCATGTGGTAGTCCTATGCTTACCTTTCTGAGGAACTGTCAAACTGGTTTCCACAGTAGCTGTAAAAATTTACATTTCCACCAGCAATGAATGAGTTACCATTTCTCCACATCCTCTCAAAGAGTTGTAATAGTCCAAGTAAATTTAATAGCAGCTGTTCTCATGGGTTTGAAATGATATTTTATTGTGGTTTGAATTTGTATTTCCCTGACAGCTATTGATAGTGGGCATCTTTTCTTGTGCTTTCTGTCCATTTGTCTATCTTCTATGGAGAGATGTCTATTCGAGTCTTTGCTTATTCTTAAAATTGTTTTTTTTTGTCTTTTGGTTATTAAGTTGAATGATTTCTTTATATAGTCTAGATATTATTTCTTTATCAGACATGTAGTTTTCAAATACTTTCTCCATTGTTTAGGTTTTCATTTTACTTTCATGATACAATTTATTGAGTCATGAAAGGTTTTAATTTTGATGAGGTCCAGTTTATCTACTCTTTTCGCTTATTGTTTGCGCTTTGGGTATAGAATCTTTGTTTGCCAGGGTTCTTTAGAGAAACAGAACCAATAGGAGATATTTTTTAAAATGAGATTTATAAAGGTGTCTCATGTAACCCCAGGAATGGAAGAGTCCAAAATCTGTAGTGCAGGATGTGAACTTGGTGGCTCTGAAGAAGTGTCTGGATGAACTTCACAGGAGAGAGAATTGCTGGCTGAAGGAGCAGTGAAAGAGTCCCTCTTCTTCTGTAAAAGCCTTCAACTGATTGGATTATCTCATTATGAGAGGCATGCTTTAGTTTATCGCAGATGTAATCAGCTACAGATGCATCAGTTGATTAATGACTTAATACACCAGTCTTCCATTTTTGTCAACCAGCCATGAAATATCCTTGCCGCAATGATCAGGCCAGTGCTTGCATAACCATACAACTGGGTATAATCATTTGGCCAAGATGACACCAGAATCTGACTATCACAATCTATCCCTTGTCAATGTGGCAGTTATAAAAATCACCTTGAAATGCACTTAATTTTCAAATAGAACACAAAAACAGACATATGTTTCACCTGACAATACTCAACTGTCCTGTGTACAACTGGAAAATGTATATCTCTCTGGAAGAGGGCACAAGTACTTAGTAACATTCACTCTTAAAGTTCATATCCTGGGCAGGCCACAGTGGCTCCCTGGCTGAGTTCTTGCCTGCCATGTAAAAAAAAAAAAAAGAAAATACTCAATATCCTATGACTTAAATATGGCATGAACAATACATCCTATGTCATAGAATAAGAGGAGAACAAAATATTTGCTTATGTACAAATGCAAACATACTCACAAAAAAAACAGGGAGAAAATATTCATACAATCACAGTCCTTGTTTCTGTAACTGTTCACATGGTTGTAGTTCATATTTATCACTACCTTCTACTACCAATTCTGTGTTTCCTTTACCCTCAACAAGCACTTCAGCTGGTCATGGTTTTTTGCCGGGTAGGTTGACCCAGACCTTCATTCCTGGAGTTTCAGGGTCATTGGTAGTCTTGCCTGGATTGGGTTGTTGCAGTTTTAGGTTGACTTTAATCACAGGGCATGGAAGTACTAAGAGACACCCCAGGGTATCTTCTGTATTCCAGAAAAACTCTTCTTTATCTCCATTGTGTAGTTGCTGCCTATTTCCCCTTGATAGTCAGGATCATTCACCCAGACAGAACAGTAATCCCCTTTTGTACCTGTTGATTCAGTGGCATGAGAACTCCAAAGTGGCCAGGTAGCAGTCTTAACTTCCCATTCAATGAAATCATTGTTGTGTCTCCTGGATGAAGCACTCCTCCTTTTGGAAGTAAGACCTGTAGGCCAGCAAAGTTTAAGGTTTCAGTGACAGGAAACAAAAATTTTCCTAATGGGTCACTAGGGGTGATAGTGAGTGGTGCTACTCCTATTTCCACCTCTTGATTCCTGGACCTGTGAATCCTGTGAATCCTGTGAATCCTGGCTATGGGAGAAATAGCACCATACCATGGAGGCTGATTCAGAACATACACAGCCTCCTAGAGAACATTGCCCCAGACTTGCAAGGTATTGCCACATAGTTGGCACCGTAATTGGGTCTTCAAAAGGCTACTCCACTGTACTATCAATGTAGCTGCCTCTGGATGATGGTGAACATGGTAAGACAAGAGAATTCCATGAGGATGTGCCCATTCCCACACTTTATTTGCTGTGAAGTGGATTCCTTGATCAGAAGCAATGCCGTTTAGAATACATGACAGTGGATAAGGTATTCTGTAAGTTCACATACGGTAGTTTTTGCAAAAGCATTACATGCAGGAAATGCAAACCCAAATCTGGAGTATGTGTCTATTTCAATTAGAACAAATTTCTTTCCCTTCTATGACTTAAGTGGTCCAATGTAGTCAACCTGCCACCTTGTAGCTGGATGCTCACCTTGGGGAATGTGCCATATCTAGGACTGAGTGTGGTTCTCCGCTGCTGGCAGATTGGGCACTCAGCAGTGGCTGTAAATAGGTCAGTTGGTGGGTAGAAATCTATGTTGCTGAGCCCAGGCATAACCTCCACTTCTACCCCCATAACCACTTTGTTAATGAGCCCATTGGGCAATGGCAGGAGTGGCTGAGGAAAGAGGATGACTTGTATCCAAAGGATAGGTCATCTTATCCACTTGATTATTAAAATCTCCCTCTGCTGTTGTCACCCTTTGATTAGCATTCACATGGGACGCACATATCTTCATGTTCCTTGCCGACACAGAAAGTTCTATCCACATACCTCTTCCCCAGACCTCTTTGTCACCAATTTTCCAATCATTCACCTTCCAAGTCCCTGACCATCCAACTAAACAATTACAACAGCCCATGAGTCAGTATGCAAATGCACCTCTGGCCAGTTCTCCTTCCAAGCAAAATGCACAACCAGGTGCACTGCTCAAAATTCCACTCACTGGAAGGGTTTCCCCTTACCACTGGCTTTACAGACATCACAAAATCGGGTTAGAGACATGGAGATGTCTACTTCTGGGGGTTGGGGGGGGTGCTGTCTGCATATCATGCAGAACCATCTATAAACTAGGCCTGATTTTTGTCTTCCTCAGTCAACTGACTAAAAGGAACTCCCCAAGAGGCCATAGCTCTGGTCTGGGAAAGAGAATGTAATGTGGCAGCAGTGGGGACCATACACATTCGGGCTACTCCTCATGTAACTTATTTGCGCTTTCAGGATCTGCTCTGGCTCTATCTCAGACATACCATTTCCATTTTATGATGGAGTGCTGCTGTGCATGCTCAACTTTATGGTTTGATGGGTCAGACAACAGCCAGCTCATGTTGGGCAACTCAGGTCTCATGGGAACCCTGGATTAAGTGTTCAGTCTCTGCTAAGGCCCAGTAGGAGGCCAAAAGCTGTTTCTCAAAAGGAGAGTACTTATCTGCAGCAGATGTTAAGACTTTGCTACAAAATCCCAAGGGTCTGAATTGTGATTCTCCTAGAGGAGCCTGCCAAAGGTTCCACACAGCATCCCTATTTGCCACTGACACTTCCAGCACCATTGGAACTGCTGGATCATATGGCCCAAGTGGCAGAGAAGTATGCACAGCAGCCTGGTAGAGCCTCCTCTTGTTTTGGTCCCTACTCAAAAACTAGTAGCTTTTCTGGTCACTTGATAAATGTCCTGGAGTATCACACCCACATGAAGACTATGGTGTCACCAAAATCTAAAGTGGCCAACTAGACATTACGCTCTTTTTTGGTCATAAGAGGAGCCAGATGCAACAGCTTATCCTTCACCTTAGAAAGGATATCTCCACATGCCCCACACCACTGGGCACCTAGAAATTCACTAAGGTATAGGCCTCTATGTTTTTGTTGGATTTATATCCCATCCTCTAACCCACAAATTCTTTACCAATAAGTCTAGCATAGTTGCTACTTCTTACTCATTAGGTCCAATCAGCATGATATCATCAATATAATGGACCAGTGTGATATCTTGTGGGAGGGAGAAATGATCAAGGTCCCTGTGGATAAGATTGTGAAAAAGGGCTGGAAAGATATACCCCTAAGGCAGGACAGTGAAGGTATACTGCTGGCCTTGCTAGCTGAATGCAGGCTGTTTCTGGTGGGCCTTACTGACAGCTATTGAAGAAAAAGCATTTGCCAAATCAAAAGCAACATACCAGGTACCAAGCAATGTATTGATTTTTTCAGGCAATGATACCACACCTGGGACAGCACCTGCAATTGGCATCACACCTGGTTATGTTTATGATAGTCCACTGTCTTCCTCCAAGACCCATCTGTTTTCTACACAGGTCAAATAGAAAAGTTAAATGGGGATGCGGTGGCAATCACCACCCTTACATCCTTCAAGTCCTTAAGAGTGATATAATATCTGCAATCCTTTAGGAATGTGGTATTGCTTCTGATTCACTATTTTGCTAGGTAGAGGCAGTTCTAGTGGCTTCCACTTGGCCTACCTACCATAATAACCCTCGCTCCCCAAGTCAGAGAATCAGTGTGGAGATTCTGCCAGTTGCCGAGTATGCTGATTCCAATTATGCATTTTGGAACTGGGGAAATGACCACAAACCCACTGGATCCACTGTGAGCTCTGAGCTAATCACCTGACCTCCATAAGTCCCTACTCTGACTGGTGGACCAGAGTAATGTTTTGGGTCTTCTGGAATTTGTGTCACTTCTGAGACAGTGTCTAATAATCCCTGAAATACCTAATCATTTCCTTTTCCCCAGTGCACCATCACGGTACAAGAAAGCCATAGGTCTCCTTGGGGGAGGCTGGGAGGAAGGTTAACAGTGTAAATTCTGGGCAGTGTAAAAAGGACCCTTCCCAAAATATGACTAGCTCTTCCCTCATTCAAGGGGCTCTAGGTTTGTAAACTGTTTCAAGTCTGGGAATTGATTAAGGGGCTGTGATTCTTTGTTTTGTAATTCATTAGATTTCTGTTCACTTGACCTAGAATCCTTGTGCTTATACACTAGATTGCCTATATATTTTACTTCGAGGTACCCCATGATCTACTAGTTAATGCCACAAGTCTCTGAGAGTCAGATTATTTTGTCTGCTGCTTTGAGTCTGCTGTTCCTTTTTGTGACCATGCCTACCTTGTCTATGGTGATCAACTGTCACCACATGACTTCTGCTAACTCAGAATCTGATCATCCCCATTGTGTTTAAGGATTCCAGCTCAAAGACAGCAGTTTCCATAGTAATATCTGACCTACAGAGAAGGGCAACTACAGAGCTCTTCAGGGATGATGGAGCTAGTCTCATAAATTTATTTCTCATGGTTCTGATGAAAGATGTATGGTCTGGACCTTCCTGGGGTATGTGAGCAGGTCTTCCATGATAAATCCACTCTAAGTATTACCAGATCTAATGGTGATATTTTGAGTATCTTTTTTGCCAACTCACCCCATGGACTGTCAGTGCCATCTTGATTATTGGAATCAGAGTCATTAATGCCACTGAGTCTAGTAAGAATAGAAAACCAATTTAAAAAAAAACATTTTTAAGATTCATTTCTCAAGAACTACTTCTAGTATCAAGCTGTATTAGTCAGGGTTCTCTAGAGAAAGAGAACCAATAGGAGAGATCTGTACACATGAGACTTATAAAGATGTCTAATGCAACTGTGGGAATGGAAGAGTCCAAAATCCATAGGGCAAGCTGTGAAGCTGGTGGCTCCAATGGAGGGTATGGATGAACTCCACGGGAGAGGCTCCCTGGCTGAAGAAGCAGTGAAAGAGTCTCTTCTTTAAAAGACTTCCAGTGATTGATTATCTCATTGTGGGAGACATGCCTTAGAGATCACAGATGTAATTAGCCACAGATGCAATCAAATGACTGAGACTTAATACACCAGCCCTCCAGTTTATCAGCTACACACAAAATATTCTTGCAGCAATGATCAGGCCAGTGCTTGCCTGACCAGACACCTGGGCACAATCATTTGGCCAAGTTGACACCAGAACCTAACCATCACAAAGTCTAAGAAACCATTGCCTAACAGAAGCTTCTGAAGATGCTTTCCTACGTTCTCTTCTAGGCGTGTGATAATTCTTGCTCTTATATTTCGCTATTTGATCCATTTTGAGATTTTTTTTTTTGTATAACGTATATAGGAAGACTACCTTTATTTGTTGTATTTGAATATCTAGTATTACTAGAAGTATTTGTTGAAGAGACTACTCTTTCAATTGAGTGGTCTTTGCTCCCTTGTAAAAATTCAGTTGGTGGTAAATTTGATGGTTGATTTCTGAGCTCTCAATTCAATTCCATTGGTCTTTCCTTGTGCCAGTGTCATGTTATTTTGATTATGGCGGCTTTATAATAAGATATAAGATAGGAATATGTGAGTCCTCTAACTTTATTCTTCTTTTCAAGATGGCTTAGGCTTTTCAGGGCCCCTTACCTTTCCATATGAATTGGATGAGAGGCTTTTCTATTTCTGCAAAGAAGGTTGTTGGAATTTTTATTGGGGTTGTGTTAAATCTATAAATTATTTTGGGTGGCACTGACATCTTAACAATATTTAGTCTTCCAAACCATGAAGATAGAATGTCCTGCCATTTATTTAGATCTTCTTTGATTTCTTTTAATTTTTTTCTTTTATTTGTTTGTTTTTAGTTTTCTGTGTTTAAGTCCTTTATATCCTTGGTTAGATTTATTCCTAGATATATTATTTTTTTACATGGGCAGACACCAGGAATCAAACCCATGTCTCTGGCATGGCAGGTGAGAGCTCTGCCACTGTTCCACCATTGCCCAGTCTATTCCTAGATATTTTATTATCTGAATTCTTCTTCAAATTGCTCATTGCTAGTATATAGAAACACTATTGATTTTGTTATTATTGATCTAGTACCCCACCACATTGCTGAATTCATTTATTAGCTCTAGGAGCTTTGTTGTAGATTGTTCAGGATTTTCTGTATATAGGATCATGCCATCTACAAATATGGACAATTTTACTATTTTACTTCTTATTTTAAGTTTTGCCTACCTTTTATTTGTTTTTGCTTGCCTAATTGTTCTGGCAAAAATTTTCCAGTATAATGTTTGAATAACAGTGGTGACAGTGAGCATCCTTTATCTTGTTTCTGATCCTAGAGAGAAAGCTTTCAGTCTTTCATCCCTATGTAGGATGTTAACAGTGAGCTTTACATATATGCCCTTTCTGATGTTGAGGAAGTTTCCTTCTATTCCTAGCATTCCAAGTGTTTTCACCAAGAAGGTGTGCTGGATTTTGTCAAATGTTTTATTTGCATCAATTGATACAATCATGCGGTTTTTCCCTTCATTATGTTAATGTGGTGTATTATATTAATTGTTTTTCTTATGTTACAATACACTTGCCCAGCATGGATAAATCCCTCTTGATCATGGTTTATAATTCTTTTAATATGCTGGTGGATTCTGTTTGCTAGGATTTTGTTGAGGACTCTTGCGTCTATATTCATATGAGATATTGTAATTTTATTTTGCGGTATCTTTGTCTGACTTTGGTATGACGGTGATATTGAGCTCATAGAATGAATTTAGGAGTATTAATTCATTAAATTTTTGGAAGCATTTGAGCAGAATTGGAATTAATTCTTCTTGGAATGTTTCCAAGAATGTTTCTTAGAATTCCTGTGTGAAGTCACCTGGTCCTGTACTTTTTTTTGTTGTGAAATGTTTGATTAGTGACTCAATGTCTTGACTAGTAATTGACTTGTTGATGTCTACTATTTCTTCTTGAGTCAGTGTGGGTAATTTTCATGTTTCTAAGAATTTGTCTATTTTATCGAGGTCATCTAATTTATTGGATACATTTGTTGGTGTAAAGTTGTTCATGATATCCTCCTATAGTCCCTTTTGGTTTTGGGGGGTCAGTAATAATGCCCCCCTTTTCAATTCTTATTTTCATTATTTGTATTTTCTCTCTTTTTTCTCTGTCAAGCTAAAGGTTTGTAAATGTTATTGATCTTTCCAAAGAACCAACTTATGGTTTTGTTGATTCTTCCATTGTTTTTGTTGCTATTCTTGCTGTTCTCTATTTCGTTTATTTTTTCCTTTTTTCTTTTTTATTGTGAAAATAACATATAGACAAAAAAAGCAATAAATTTCAAAGCACACTGCAGCAATTAGTTATAGGACAGACTTCAGCATTTGGTATGAATTACAGTGCCACAATTTTAGGTTCTTCCTTCTAAGCTGCTCCAATATACTGGAGACTAAAAGAAATATCAATATTCAGCAGTCATACTCATCTGTCAAATTCTATCTTCTCTATTATAACTCTACCTTCTCCTTTCTTCAGCACTATCTGGGCTATGTCTATTGTAACTTTTTCATGTTGGAAAATTCTGCCAATAATATGGGATAGGAGGATGGAACTAGTTGATTTTCTGGAGAGGCTGACACCTCTGGTTTTCAGGACTTATCTGGTGTATAAATCCATCTGGAGGTTGCAGGTTTCTGGAAAGTAGTCATAGTGCATGGAACTTTTGTAGAAATCTCAGGTAGAGTCTTAGTTGTTTTTTATGGCTGGCAGGAATGGTTTTGGTTGGGGGTTGCAAAGCCATGATAAAGAGCAATATCTAACTGAAGCTTGTATAAAAGTAACCTCCAGTTAGCCTGTTGACTCTATCTGAACTCTCTCAACCACTGATACCATACTTATTACAATTCTTTTACCCCTTTTGGTCAGGAAATCATTGTTGATTCCATAGTGACATGGCCAAGCCTAGCCCTAGGCATCATATCCCACATCACCAGTGAGACTTTCAACCCTGGATGTCATGTCCCACGTAGGGGGAGGGTAATGATTTTCCTTTCCTGAGCAACAAAAGTGGCCTTCTGGAAGTCACTCTTAGGCATAATTATAGGTAGGGTTAGCTTCTCTGCTACATATGTAAGCTTCACAAGAGCAAATCTCAAGATCAAGGGCTTGGCCTGTTGATTTGGGAGACCCAAATGTTTGAAACACTATCAGTTGTTCCCCCGGTGGTCAAGTTTAATAGTTCCATATTTTTTTCTCCCATCCTTTATGGGACTTTGCCAATACTTTTTAATTATTTGTTCAACATACTCTGGGATGTACCTGGGTGTTTCATTAAGCTATACAGAATTATAAGCCCTCATTCCCATTCTGGGCTCCATGTCTTTGAGTTGTTTAAGTGATTTATCCAGACAGGTTGACTTAGATTATATGCTATAGAAAATTTAGGTTTTGGACAAAATAAACTGCTCTTCCTTTGGTCTCACAGAGTAGGGGTTAAGGTCTCAAATACAGACAATGTCCTTCTTACCCTTGTATGATGATTTACCTTAGACCCAACTGGATCAGCTTTGTTCTTATCTCTAATTGAAGCCTGACCTCTTTTCAATTTCTTTAACAGTTGTTGTATGTGGCAACAGTAACTTTCAGACTTGCATAATTCTTACTCTGAATCTTAAGTGTCTTACAGGTACCCAAAGTTCCAGGGAAGTAATAGGCTATATATATAGCACATCCTCTCAAAATCCAGAAATAATTATAGCTCCAGATTAAATGTGACTGGTATAAGAGTTTAAAATCTATTTGTTTACAAGTATTTTCTAAATGGGACTATAGAATATTTACTCTTTGTTTCTGGCTTATTTTGCACCACATAATGTCCCCCAGGTTCATTCACCTTATTGCATGCCTCATGACTTCATTCCTTTCTGTAGCAACGCAACATTAGATCATGTGCATACACCATAGTTCACCATTCTAATCCTCAGTCTATGTATCCTTGGGTCAATTCCAGCCTTTGGCTGTCATGTATAATGTCCAAAATCAGCAACCATCAACACTCTCAATTTTAGACATTTTTCATTGCTCCCAAGAGAAAAATAACTGATAAACACACCCTCATCAAATAGAAAAATCCAAACCTCCAATTTACTCTTGTCCTTCCTCCCAGTTATTAATCTCTAGTATAACTGTGGTACTGTTGATGTCTTCCTATTTAAAAAAGCTGATAGCATGCAATAGTAGTTTTCCTCCTACACCCCAATATTATTTACTCTGTTCGTACGAGACTCATGCCTTAGAAGTTGTTCTTGTAAGAACTTGTTTATTTTTGTATTGTTAATCAGTGGAATACATGGCTCTATACAACCCCTTTCAATCATGTTTACCTTCAATTTGGCAATGTTACTTATAGACACCCAAATGAACAGACTTCACTTCTCTCTATTTAAGTCAACCTCATTAGATAACTGTAACCCATCCGTAGCTTCTATGTATCTCTATGTCCCCTAGATTCTATCTTATGAGTTTCTGTGTTTACCTTTACCAAGGTCATAAAAGCAAAATCATACAGTATCTATCCTTTTGTGTCTGGCTAATGTCATTCACCATTATGTCCTTAAAGTTCACCCATTTTGTCATCTGTGTCAGGATGTCATTTTGCCTTACTGATACATATATTCCACTGTGTGTGCGTGTGTGTGCATATATACATATGTATATATATATACATACACACACTACATTTTATTTATCCACTTTACTGTTGATAGGTACTTGGATTGTTTCCATATTTTGGCAGTTGAGAATAATACTGTTATGAACATCGGTGTGCAAATGTCTGTTTTTGTCACTGCTTACAGCTCTTCTGGTTATATACCCAGTAGTGTTATTGCCGAGTCATAGGGCAACTTGACATTTAGTTTTCTAAAGAACCACCAAACTGTCTTCCATAGTGGCTGTAACATTATACATTCCCACCAGCAGTGCATAAGTGTCTCAATTTCTCCACATCCTCTCCATTTGTAGTTTCCTGTTTGTTTATAGCATCCATTCTTATAAGTGTGAGGTGGTATCTTATTGTAGTCTTGATTGCATTTCCCTTGTAACTAATGAAAATGAGCATCTCTTCATGTGCTTCTGAGCCATCTATATTTGCTCTTTGGAAAAATGTCTATTCATATTTGTAGCCCATTTTATAATTGGTAGTTTGTTCTTTTGTTGTTGAATTGTATGATTTATTTATGTAGACAGGCTAGCAAATCTTTATCCGATATGTGATTTCAAAATATTTTCTCCCATTGAGTTGGTTGCCTCTTCACCTTTATGACAAAGTCTTTTCAGGTGCAAAAACATTCAATTTTGAGGAGTTTCCAATTACCTAATTTTTCTTTCATTGTTTGTGCTTTGGACATAAGGTTTAAGAAGTTACCTCCTGTTACTAGGTCCTGAAGATGTTTCACTATATTTTCTTCTAGGAATTTTATGGTACTGGTTCTTATATTTAGGTCTTTGATCCACTTTGAGTTAATTTTTGTATAGGATGTAAGATAAGGGTCCTCTTTTGTGCTTCTGGCTATTGATATCCAGTTTTCCCCTGCCCATTTATTGAAAAGACCATTTTGTCCCAGTTCAGTAGATTTTGTGGCATTGTTGAAAATCAGTTGACCATAGATTTGGTGGTCTATTTATGCACTCTCGATTGGATTCCATTGTTCAATACTTCTAACTTTGTGCCAGTACCATGCTGTTTTGAATGCTGTGGCTTTATAAAAAGCTTTAAAGTAAAAAAAAAAAAATAAATCTTCCCCCTTTGTTATTCTTCTTTTTAAGGATATATTTATCTATTTGAGGTATCTTTCCCTTCTAAATTAATTTGATAGCTAGTTTTTCCAAGTCTTCAAAATAGGTTGCTGGAATTTTGATTCATACTTCATTGAATCTGTAGATCAATTTGGATAGAATTGACATCTTAACTGCATTTAACTTTCCTATCCATGAGCAGGTAATGTCTTTCCACCTATTTAGATTTTCTTTGATTTATTTTAGCAATGTTCTGTAGTTTGCTGTGTATAGGTTCTTTACATCCCTAGTTAAGTTTATTCCTAGATATTGATTGTTTTAGTTGCCATTGGGAATAGGATTTTTTCCTTAATTTTCTCCTCATTTAGGTTATTGCTTGTGTATACAAACATTACTGATTTTTATATACCAACACTTTGCTGAATTTGCTTGTTACCTCAAGATTTATGGATTTCTTGATTTCATGGATTTCTCAGAATTTTCCAAGTATAGTATCATGTCATCTGCAAATAATGACATTTTACTTCTTCCTTTCTGATCTGGACACCCTTTTTTTTCCCTGCCTGATTGTTCTAGCTGGAACTTTTAGTACAATGTTGAGTAACAGTGGTGACAAAGGGCATCCTTATCTTGTATGCTTTCTTAGGGAGAAGGCTTTCAGTGTCTCACCATTGAGTATGATGCTGGCCATGTGTTTTTCATATATGCCCTTTACATATTGAGAAAATTTCTTTGATTCCTACCTTTTGATATGTTTTTATCAGAAAGGGGTATTGAATTCTGTTGATTGTTTTTTAGTATCAATTGAGATGATCATGTGATTTTTCCCTTTTGATTGGTTAATGTGCTGCATTACATTGATTTTCTTGGGTTGGACTACCCTTTCATTCCTGGTATAAACACCACTTGATTGTGGTGCATAATTATTTTAATATATTGTTGGATCTGATTTGCTAATATTTTGTTGAGAATTTACATGTGTATTCATTAGGGATATTGGTCTTTAGTTTTCCTTTCTTATGACATCTTCACCTGATTTTGATATTAGAGTGATATTAGCTTCATAAAATGAGTTAGTGTTCCTTTTTCCTCAAATTTTTGGAAGAGTTTGAGCAGAATTGATTTATTTCTTTATGGAATTTTTGATAAAATTCCCCTGTGAAGTTATCTGGCCTTGGGCTTTCTTTGTAGGGAGATTTTTGATAACTGTTTGAATCTCTTTACTTGTTATTGGCTTGTTGAGAAGTTTTACTTCTTTTTGAGTCAGTGTAACTTGTTCATGAGTTTCTAGGAATGTGTCTATTTCTTCTAAATTGTCTAATTTGTTGGTTTGTAGTTATTCATAGTATGATTTTTATAAAATTTCTTCAGGGTCTGTGGTAACAACTCCCCTCTAGTTTCTGATTTTGCTTATTTGCATCCTCTTTCTTCTATTCTTTGTCAATTTAGCTAGGGATCCATTATTTTGTTGATTTTTTTCAAAGAACAAACTTTTGGTTTTATTAATTCTTTCTATTGTTCTTTTGTTCTCCCATTCATTTAATTATGCTTTAATTTGTATTTATCTTCTTCTATTTGCTTTGGTATCAGTTTGCTGTTCTTTTTCTAGTTCCTCCTCATGAGCAGTCAGGTTCTTGATTTTTACTCTTTCTTCTTTTTTAATACAGGCATTTAGGGCGATAAATTTCCCTCTCAGTACTGACTTTGCTGCATCCCATAAGTTCTGATATGTAGTAGTCTCATTTTCATTTGTTTCCAGATAAGTTACCAATTTCTCTAGCAGTTTCTTCTGTGATCCAGTGGCTTTTTAGAGTACATTATTTAATCTCCATATATTTGTTAAAGTTCTGGTTCCTTGGCGGTTATTGATTTCCAGCTTCATCTTGTTGTGATCAGAGAAAGTGCTTTGAATAATTTCAGTATTTTTAAATTTACAAAGACCTATTTTGTACTGCAGGATATGATCTATCCTGGATAACATTCCATGAGCACTGGAGAAGAATATAAATCCTGGTGTTTTGGGGTGTAATGATCATATATATCTGTTAGGTCTAATTCATTTATCAGATTGTTTAAGCTCTCTATTTTCTTTTTGATCCTCTTCCCGATTGTTTTATCTATAGAGGAGAGTGGTGTGTTAAAGTCTTCCACTATAATTGTTCAAACATCTGTTGTTCCCTTTAGTTTTGCCAATGTTTGCCTTATATACTTTGGAGCTCCTTGGTTGGGAATACACATTTATGATTGTTATTTCTTCTTGGCAATTTTTTCCTTTTATTAATATGTATTATCCTTCATTTCCTCTTATGATTTCTTTACATATAAGAATGTAATATTTTATCTGATATTAGTATAGCAACTCATGCTTTCTTTTGGTCACAGCTTGCAGGGAACATCTTTTTCCATCCTTTTACTTTCAATCTATTTGTATCCTTGGATCTAAGATGAGTCTCTTGTAAGCAGCATATAGATGGATCATATTTCTTAATCCATTCTGCCAATCTGTATCTTTTAATTGGTAAGTTTATTCTGTTAACATTCAAAGTTATTACTGTAAAGGTATTTCTTGAAACTACTGTCCAATCCTTTAGATTTTATTTGTCAGATCTATATACTCTTTTCCCTGTCTCTTTTTTATCCTTTAAGCTACCCTTGCAGTTAATCTTCAATTCTGTGCCCTTGTCCAGACCTCCCTCTCCTGTCTTTTATTTCAGCTGACAGAACTCCCTATAGTTTTTATTGCAGGAGTGGTCTTTTGTTGACAGATTCCCTCAGCTTTGTCCTTCTGTGAAATGTTTAATCTCTCCCTCATGTTTGAAGGACAGTTTGGTTGGGTACAGAATTCTTGGCTTGAAGTCTTTCTCCTTCTGGATCTTAAATATATTATACCTTCTACTCATTGCCTGAGTTGAGTAGTCTGAACTCAGTCTTATGTGGTTTCCCTTGTATATAGTAGATCTGATCTTCTTGCCACATTTAGGATTTTCTGCTTTGCTTCAACATTTGACAAGCTGATTACTATGTATCTTAAAGTAAGAATATTTGGATTTCTTCTATTTGTGGTTCTTTGGGCTTCATTAATTTGTGTATTTGTCTTTTATAGGGGTTGGGAATTTTTCCTCCATTATCTCCTCAACTCATCTTCCTAACCCTTTACTCTTCTTTTCTCTCTCTGAGACACTGATGATTCTTATATTTGTGAGCTTGGTGTTTCCATGTGACCCAATTTAAATTTTTCCATTTGTTCTTTTGTGCATTCAATATTAATTGTCCTGTCCTCTAGTTCACTTATTTTTTCTTCTGCCTCTTCAAATTTGCTGTTGTGTGGCTCTAGTATTTTTTTTTTTTTTTTTTGGCATGGACAGGCACCAGGAATCGAACCCAGGTCTCCAACATGGCAGGTGAGAATGCTGCCTGATGAGCCACTGTGGCCTGCCCTCTAGTATATTTTTGATTTGGTCTACAGTATCGTTCATTTCTATGATATCTGTTATTTTTCTTTTTCTTTCAGATTCTTCTTTATGTTCTTCTTGCATCTTCTTAATCTCCTTTATGTCATAAGCCATCATTCTGTGGCTGACCCAAGGGTCATGGTGCATGTGGGTATGTGGGTGTGGTGTATTCAAGGAGCGCAGCTTGGCTTACTTCCTAGTCTCTGCCTTCCTGTCTTGCACTCCTGAGGGCTCCTGGCCTTCATTTGTAAAGACTGAATTGTCCACTCTCTGAGCCAGGCCACCAGCAATTTGAAGTTGCTAATCAACAGCTGTGATTACACCCCTGCCCTGGACTGAGGGAGAGCATGGGAGGAGGTGAGGCAGGGGTCCGGTGGTGTCCAGCCAAGAGTGGTCATAATAAGAACACCGCCTGCATGGCAAAAAAAAAAGAAAAAGAAAAAAGCTGTGATTAGTGCTTAGCCATTCCCACCCCTCAATTTGGGAAGCAGATTTTTAACTTCCTTTTAGTAGCCAGAAATGTGCTATGCCATGAAAGTCTGGGATTGGTGCCAGTAATGGCTGAATAGATAGAAATATTTACTCTTTTCTTTTTTAAGCCACACTTTAAGAGTCTCTTCTGCTTGGTCTTCTTTAGATGCTATACAATGTGCTACTATTCTCCAGAGTTTCAAAATATCTTTTCAGACATTTTTTTCTTATTTAATAGTTGTTTTTGTGGATACACTGAATCCTGATGCTCCCAAATCTGCCAACTTCCTATAGTCCTCCCCCATTTACTCTTAATGTCTTTGCCTGCTTAGATACAAAACCTATTCTGATTCTTAGTTTTAACTCTTCTCTCAATATAAGAAACAATAAAAATATTCATCCTTTTAGCTGTGGAATCAGTTACCATGAAGGACAACATAGGAAGTTTTAAGATGGCTTTTTCAACTTAAACATAGTCATAGAAAACTATCCTAGTGGTTTTGCTTTCACCCCTTAGATTTGAATGTTCTTTTGTTCACTGATGGATTGAATGATTTAAAAAATTGTTTACTTAGTGTCCTTCAGGATAATTATTGATTTCTCAAATCTAACTGGTCCATAACTTTTGTTTTCTTCAGGAAGTGCAACTAATGTAGAAGGAATGACATATATGGAAATACTTAAGCATCTCTGTTTCCCTAAACTCATGATTTATGTTTGTTCTTGGTTTTCAGACAGTGGATGTCATTTTACCACAGCAGGGTCAGATGCAACCCTATTAATAGCACTGCATACAAGATTTCATGAGTTATGTACAATAGACTCAATTCTACATATCACCCCTGTCAAGATATTTCTTGTGGAAATAAGGGATTTTTATTGGTGTCTTTCCTTAGAAATTCTTCAAAGAAAATACTTAATTCATATTTACAAAATTAGTGAATGGAAGGTTGTATATCTTGTGATACAGATGTTTCATAGAATTCAGAACAGTTAGTCTTGGAAAACTGCATGGAAGCAGGGAGGTCTGAGCTTTAGGTAAAGCCTGCACAAGAAGCGTGAGGCCAGGGGCCAAAACACAGAGACAAATTTCCTTAGTGTGTGGGGATGTCAAGAAAGGGTCCTTGCTGATGAATACAGAAAATGATCACGGCTTCAAACTTTCTAATCCTGAGTGTGAAAACAGCCCATTTCTTTCTCAATTGTGGCCTCATATTTGTTTGAAAATGCCAAGAGTCAGGAAATGCAAATTGTGTGGTCCATTACATTTCCTTTTTCTAAATTGTGAAAGTACCTGATAGCAAAATGGTAAAATTATTCTAAATCATCTTTTTATATTTATTCTATTTCATCATCCATAGCATTTTCTTCTTTTACATGTAAGAACACATTCCTTTAATTAGAGAGGAAGGACACCTTCTAAATGTATCTACCAATTTTCAACTATCAGACAATAATCTTTTTTCTTCGTTTCATGGCAAAAAGCAATGAGTTAATTCATGAAGCTATCTGAAAATATAATTGGCAAAATTATTTTTTAAATGTTTTCTTAGGGGATTTTTCCACAGCCAACTGGATTTTTCTTTTTTCTCACACTAGGAAGGAAAAAAAAAAGAAGATTCTGATAACCAGTCATTAGGAAAAATTTTCACTATGGTAATGAGTCTTGGTCTCTTTCCAAAGACTGCTAGGTTTGGATCTCCAAACCTTAAGCCAAAAGGGTATTAGATTCTATCTCATAACTTAAATAGAGAGAATCTTAAGGCTATTGTAAGAATAAAACTGCATATAGTTAGTAGTATTTTTATAGGTTTATTTTATACAAGTAACATATAAATGTATTTGTCTGTGAAATGTTTGAGAAATGTAGTAGGATTATAGAGTAAAATAGGAGTGTTTATTTTCACCAGACTTTGCATTTATTCAGTTTCCAGAAGTAACTATGCTAAGTTTGTGCATAATAATCAGAACATTTTTCTTTCCTTTTTTTACTTCATTGGAATAATTACATAAGAATTTTTCTGTGATCCTGAGTTTTTTTTTAAATAGCAACATGTCTTGGTGGTTTTCCAAGTAAGGATCTAACGGGTAACCTCATTGTTAACTGTATAGCCGTGTATGTCACTGATTACCTGTAGTATATTTTACCATTTGTCTATTAAAGAGTGTTATTTATAATTTCTTGATTTTATAATAATGCTGCCATAAATATCTTTATATATACGTCAAGATAGATGCTACCAAATGTTTGCCTTATTTTTGATCATGACAGAGAGTAACAAATTTTCTTAAAGAAAAAGAACTCATTAAAACTATATTACCACTCCCCAATGTATGAGATGAAGTTGTATCCTTTATCAGAGCATCATAACTAGCAGGGTACAATAATGTATAATAATGCATTTTCAAATATATGTTAAAAGTGAAAATGGTTCTAATATTTATTTTATTTTGAAATGTTAACTTATTGATAATACCTTAGAGACTATGAAAATGGATCTATATTATCATATTAATCTATATTATTTTAATTTTTGTTTTGGGGTATCGTGTGTGTGTGTGTGTGTGTGTGTGTGTGTGTGTGTGTGTGTGTGTGCGTGCATGCATTTGGGAAAGAGAAGGTAGGATTCAGACATTACTGAGTTTGAATTGAAGCATCACCACTTGTATCTGTTAGAATTTGAGCAAATCATTTAATCTCTCTAGACTTGTAAATGAACCGATAGTAGTAAATAATCCGGAGGGTATTTGTGAGAATTCAAGTGCTTAACTTGGTATTAGCAATTGTAATTAATACAAATCGCAAAGTTTCTGATTCTCTACTCCTCCACTTAGATGTAGTAATTATTTCATAACTTTTATTTTCTTAGTTGATACTTTGAAATAAGAGATTAAAAATAAATGATGCTTTTTAAGCATAACAATGACATGTGCGCTAGCCACACAGTTATTCAGCTCTTTCATAATCAATTTCAAATTTGATGGGAAGGATCTAAATTCAACTTTGTGTAAAAAAATCTAAAACAAGGAAGTGGAGCACATGAAGTTGGACAGCTATATTTCAACTGCCTCTTGGAGTTCAAGTTACTTTTAATTGTTGAAACATGTAGTAACATCTCTTTTTTTTCTCTCCAGCACTTAGAAAACAAATAAGAAAGCAAATAAATAAATAACCCATGTTTACCCTCCAATTCTTACATATTGGAGTCCTTGTCCCCAAATTTAGATGTTCTGTTTTTATTGCCTGAATAACAAGGCAGGAAGTCATATAAACATTTTGTAACTCACATTGTTTGACTTTCCTGTAATAAGAAAAACATTTGTTTTGAATAAACCTGCAAAGAAGCATTAGTAGAGATTCTTTTATTGTAGGAAACCCTAGATAGCATCTCCTACCAGCACCTTATGTGGAAAACCTCTCAAAGCTCCCTAACGTCAAATCTGTGGTGCCAAAGAAGAGTAGGTAAAAAAAGATACACTGATTTTTATATCTTAGTTGAGAAAAAAAAGGTGACTATTTTTATTTGGGGTAATATGAATTACTCTTAAATACCAAAACTAATTAAACTCTTAATTCAGTTAACATACTAATTACCATGCAAGGTAAAATTAACTGAAATTGTAGTGCTGCTAATTGGAGTAAATACTTGTACTAGGCACCAGAGAAAATGATAGCTAAGCACTCAAAATGCATGCTATGGTCTAGTTTGGAACTATCTGTAAGAGAAACCTTTACAGCTATCTGTAGTAGAGACCGTTATAATAATGACCTTGCTTATTTTTATTGAAAAGGTAAAGCTCTTACACATATCTATGAAAAAGCCTTTTATTCTAAGGTTTATTTCTCCTATCATTCATCTGTCCATTCGATCATCCATCAGATAATTTGGTGCCACCAGATTTAATTTTAGAATGTTTCTTGCATTAGCTCGTTTAATTTTCACTTTACCTCGTCTTGTAAGTATTGGTTACCTAAATTTACAGGCAAGGAAACGTCAAAATCCATGTAGTCAGGAAGGAGAGAGGCTGCAATTTAACCCAGGTCTCGCTCTTAGCCAATGTTGCTTTTCTTCCCATTTCCAGTTGATAATGATCTTACAGGGACCTGAAATCATATCAAAGATTTGTGAATACTATATTAATA
This sequence comes from Tamandua tetradactyla, assembly GCF_023851605.1. Lineage (NCBI taxonomy): Eukaryota > Metazoa > Chordata > Mammalia > Pilosa > Myrmecophagidae > Tamandua > Tamandua tetradactyla. The sequence goes on from NC_135339.1 coordinate 42,174,038, forward strand.
AATATTTGATTGTTTATAACAAATCAGGCATAAATCTAGGGGCTACTTTTAGTACAGCATACAAAACCAAAACTCCTGACTCTCATAGAGAGACTATGTTAGATTCATAGGAACATATCCATTGACTGCTTTATTTACCATCCGCCTGCTTGGCCAAACTAAAAGGAGCTCTCTCAAGCAAATGTAATGTGTTTCACTTATTATTTCCCACTATTTGACCCAATGGATATTTCTTGAATAAATCCATATGAGCTGGAAATGTAGGAATATAATGTAGTGCAAGTCCAGTTTTGATGTATCGGGTCTGGATGGGATGAAATGTTTCAGAAAGTCCTACGTAGCCAGGGAATAGCCTAAGGCAAATCAAAATTACGTTGCATCATCAGGAAAAGGAGTAATAGTTGTTGTCTAATATCTTAGCTACACCAGGAAGCGTGTATCCAAACTTTCAGAGTTTGGATTTTTATATAAACATTGTTTGTATCTGTCATGTCTCTCAGACCATTTAAAAATGTTTCGATGACACATATTAAGATTTGTCTTCAAGAGGTTAAACAATAACGTTGAACAATCCCTACAGTGAAATATAATTTGTAGGTGAAGTTAGGCAGAAGGTAGAGGCAGTTTCTATTTGTTTTGAACTTTCTGAAGATCAAATTTTCTTTTGCTGGTAACATAAAATTTGCTCTTTAACACATGACTGCAAGCAGCCAACGGGGAGAAATCAGCAAGGAGTGAGAGAGATAAGAAACACATATTTTCTAGATATCTGTCTAGAATTTGTCTGGACAAATATGATTTACAAAAACTTATAACCCATATGACCCAGTTCAGTGTTTTTTTTTCATGGACTCAGGTTTCTCAACTTGTTAAACCATGACTAGTCATTCCAAGAAGCTTCTAGGAATACCTCTCTCTTAAAGTCAAAAGTGATCCTTACTTTCTCATTTCTTCCGAGCCTACTTAGTTCCCTATGGTGTTTTTGCACAGTCGTTATATTGCAGTTTACTTATGAGTACACTAATGTATTAATGCTGGCGTTCTGTGAGATGCAATTTATTAATGAATTCTGATAACAGTAATTCTCAAAGTGTCAACAGCAGCTAGCCAGGACATCAAATATAATTAGCTCTTAGATCAAATGTTTTTGCGAAAAAGAGGCTTTTTAACATCCCACAAACAACTGTGTGAAGATGACCACATATGCTAACAAAGCACAGATATTTTTTTTTATGACCTTTTTTTGCCGTGTCCACAAGCTTCATCTTTCAGTAGTATGTCGTTAGGGAAAGGTTATACTTAAAACAGTAGGATGATTATGGAAGGTTGAAAGATGAGCATTCTTATTCACACAACTGCCTTTTATTGCATCAAAGTTATGAATTTAGCCAAGCCCTATGGTCCCATATGCTGAATTAATTGGGCTGCTTTAAGCTTCTTAATTAAAGCCTGAGAAGTTCATTTGGTTGCATAGAAGGACTAGCGTAGCCAGATATATTATTACACTATTCTTTTGCTTCACCATCTGAATAGTTCATCATCAGTGATACTGTTTGCCGACCAGCAAGTTACCCCAGAGGCATCCTTATTCAGTAGGAGAGAAGCTACTAACCTCAAAGAATTTCATCAAGAACCTGTTAATTAAACAGGACACCCTTCACAGTTCACAGATCAGGCTCAGATGAGGATTTCAGCCCCAAATTCCAAAGACATCAAAGCAGAGGCAATGGTCTTTCCACTTTTCACATTACATTTTGAGACTTGAAGCCCAATACTTAAAAGATTTTGCTTATCTTTTCTTCTTGTCACATTTTAAAAGCTCCCCAGGTAGGATGGACTTGGGTTAGCTTGTTAAATGCAAATATGGCATATGTCATTTGTATTTAAATGACTTTAACATCCTGCAGTATTGCCTAGAGGTTTGTCTTCAAAATGAGAGTATTATAAAGAGGTCAGCTACAAGTAAAACTACTCTTTTTTTTTTTTAAGACAGAAAGAGAAACTGACTGTATAATTGGGCCTATGCATTTAAATTCAGGAAATATTGACATCGAGAAATGGAAAGATAAATTTTGCTTGTTTGTCCAATGTTTTAAGATGTTAAACTTCTATTTTATTTAGATAAGAAACTTTGTTCAATTTTATTTCTTCTCCAAAATTATGTTAATCATTTCTACATCTGATAGGCAATCTCTTCTTTGCTTACCAGTATTTCTCTGTCCACTTTTTACCCTCCCACCCTCCTTCTTGTTTGTTCCCTTCTCCATTGGCTTTGCATATTTATCGAGAACATTTAAGTAATCAGATGAGAACTACTTTATCCTAAGACCACAGTAACAAGACCCCACTAGTATTGTAATATCAATACCCTCAGGCTTCTCTTCCTAATAGGAGGAATGAACTATCCCTACCATAAGAGAAGTACCACTCCTTTTGTGTTGTGCTCAAACACTTTCACCTGCCAAGATTTCCTGGTTCTCTAGTGTAATAGAGAAGTCAAGATTTAAGGAATGATTTTGATTACTGAATCATATTCCTTGTTGTTTTCTACGATATTGAAGTAAACAGAGGGGAATACCTGAAAGCCCTACACTATAATTCAGCTTCCCTGATATCTGAAATCATTGTAAAAGCCCTTATCTTGTGGCTTTGTGATGTAAGAGCTGTTACATCCTTTATCTGGTCATTTTTTTGTAGGGCAAAGGCCCTAATTCCAATGAAGAAGTCAAAGTCAGCCCTTAACTACCTTCAGCCCTGACATTTGTAAATCATATCAGCCAGATTCTGCTATGGAAAGATAGCTTGTCCCTCTTCCTTTTGGCACACTCCTTTAGTACTGAAGTGAAAGCTCTGCCTCCCCTTCTTTCCACTTATGTTCTCCCATGGAAATGATAATGATAACACTGTCTCCTTTTCTACTTTGAACTTGCTGTTCGAAATGACCCCATCTCCCCTTGCTAAAATCCTTAAAAATCTTGAACCCCCTAAACTCGGGAAGACAGATTTTGGGCTGCTAGGCTATCTGCTCTCCTATTATGTACCTAGTAATAAACTCTTTCTCTCTTTGAAAACCTGGGGTCTCAGGAATTGGTTATTGATTGTGTCGGGCAGAAGAATCCGTGGCCTTTGTCTGGTAACACTATGGTACCGTGCATTTTTCTCTTTTTATTGGAGAAAATGTGCATTAGTTTTAAACAAGCTGTACTCTAACCATCTTTTTAAAAATCCAATATATTACATCCCCTCCAGCTTTTATGCTTATCCTTTACTCTTCATAGCAAATCTTTTTCAAAGGTGGGTAGTGGTGGGTTTGTACTTGCTGTCTCCATGGCCTCAGATACTCTTCTATTCTTAATTCACTCAAATCAGGCTTCTACCAACTGACTGATATTAAGGTTGTACAGATCCCTTCTCCTGCCAAATCACATGATTGCCTCTCAGTTATCATCTTACAAAATTCTCTGACTATATTTAAGCACAATTGACCACTCCCTCATCACTGAAATGCTTTTTCACTTAGCTTCTGAGAAATGTTTTCAGGCTCTTTTTCTGTTCCCCTTCCCAGCCAAGGATTCTGTTTTTGACTTCCCTCTTTTCTATTCATAATCACTTGCAAATCCAGATTTCCTAAAATCCTATGATGATTTTGTCACTGTTATCCTTAAAAACCTGTAACAAATTCCCATTGACAAATGTATTAAATCTAAAGTATTCTATAATCAAATTGTTCCAAAGGCTGGACATATCTTCATATCAAACCTTAGCTGCTGATCTGCAATTTATTGCTAGTGGCATGATGAATTAGGATGATTCAAGATATCCAGATGAATGATTCTAGCCAGTTCCCATGACATGAGATGCAAAGTGGGCTAAACTGTTTAAAAAACAACTCCTATTATTTGAATTTCCTATTATTCTCTGTCTTCTTGCTACAGCAAGGCTAAGACCAGAAATTTCATGGTCATTTCTTTCTGCACGATTCTATGACTATCTCTATTACCATAAACTTCACAAGGTATTATTATTACCCATTTATGAAAAGTCACACCTCTTTTGCTTTTATCATATATTATGACATTCAAATGGGTTCCTTATATTGTTTTATTTCATAGGAAAGATTCCATTTCTCAAAATTTGCTGGGTCCCTTAAAAAAAAAAAAGTGGGGGATGGATCTTGCTTTTTACTTTTCTTTTATGCCCAGTGCTGACCAAATAGGGGAGGGCTGTAAACATCTGTTCAATTAAACCGAATGCTCTTTTCTTTAATCTGTTATTCACCATTCCATTGACAAATAGCCTGTTAAAATAAGACATATGTTGCCGTTACCATTATTTCCAAATGGAGCTGTGGATCAAGGCTTCCAGGTGCTGCTTACTTGGAGCCATGAATGCTCAGAACCATAATCCCTAAAAACTAGCATCTTTCAAAGACCTCACTTAAAAGACACTTTCATTTTATAACCAAAATCATAAAAAATCAACTAGAAGATTTGATCCTTCATGAAAAATCTCACTTGGAATACATCATGCTGTTATTCCTTGAGAAGAGAAATAGCTACTGGTCTTGTAACCCACATATAAATAAACAGATTTTTGCTGCTTGATTTCAGTTAAGTAAAGCATCCTTATATTGAACTCACTAATTGCCGTCACATTTGTTATAAATTAAAATTTTAAAACATGCAATACATGTATTTTCACACATGCTATCAGTTGCAAGCCTGCTGTACATTGTGATATAGCACATTTTCTTTTTTAATTTCAAAGGCACACCATTAATAAAATATATGCTTAGAAATTAAGTATTTAAAAGATGAAGCCAGATAGGTAAAATTCAGTGACTAAATACCGATGTGTGTAAGTCTCTGTCCAATTACTAATTTTATTTCAAATGTAATATTCCTAGCTAATCACTGAAGTAGCTTGTTTTTATGGCTGGCCACTTTGCAACATGCAACGAGCTTGACTTCCAATGCATAATTTACTGTTGGAACTATTATGTACTCAATTCACCGAACCAAATAGTGAAATGGTATAATTTCTACACATTTCACAAATAGAGCGGCAAACTTTATTGATCAATCAGCATACTTTAGCAGTTCAGTTTTATGTGCATCACTGAATGAGCCATATACTTTACAAGATTCACTTTTATGTTTCTGGAATTTAGCTGCAATTCTACTAGCCAAAAGAAATACTTATTATGGTTGGCTTAAATTACACAGTGTTTTGTTGCTGTTTCATGCCTTATTGGTAAAGTGATATTCTCAAGAATTCTCAGAAATCCCTCCATTTTGCTTAAAAGATTTTAAGTTATGATAAAAAGTATTAATTCAATAAAAATGAAATTATAGGTAAGAATTAATTCTAAGACAGGTAGCAAAATTTTAGAAGACATAGAGGACAAACTATCTGGATAACAGAAATGAGAAGATAAGTTAGATGCTCTCTAGTTTAGCTGTTTGGAAAAGGAATTTCTTTTTACTAAATAATTGTATTACTCAACTTAATTAATTCTTTCCTTCTCTCCCCTCTCCCAAATCCCTCTGTTTTTAGCCCTATGTCTTTCCTCAACTGACATGTTTGGAACGTAAACAACTGAAACTTCACAGTGCTTGAAAATTAAACAGCCATCATGATGTCCAATATTTATATTTAAATCTTGCCTTATTAGATAAAATGTCACCATATTTTCCCCATCCCTTCTATTCTAATTGGCATGTGTTGGCAATTTTTTTTTTTTTTTTTTTTTTACATGGGCAGGCACCGGGAATCGAACCTGGGTCCTCGGGCATGGCAGGCAAGCACTCTTACCTGCTGAGCCACTGTGGCCCACCCAGCAAAATTTTTTTTATTTTAATAAGTTCCTGTCCCTTTCCACTACATTTTGAGATTGTTTTTTGTATTTATTGGGAATTACCATCATGTGCTTAGGTCTCATGACTTTATCATAGAGAAAACTTTGATATCATCAGTGACTCTAAAAATAGATGAATAGATAGATAGAGATAGAGATTGATGGATATATTCTATTTAGATTGATAGATTAAATGATTCATCCTTTTTGGTGACTTTTTCTGGGAGTATAATAGTGAAGCATTTTACCCTAAAATTTTAATGCTAACTTATTCTTAGCACTTCACTTCCTTGGTTTTATTCTTGCTCCAGTGTTAATGTTGAACAATATTATTTAATGAAGTATGGTCCTAGAAAGGAAAATTGAGAGAAATATTATTTCCTTGTTACTCAATGGCCTGTATTCAGGTTGATAGAGAAACATGTGCTGAGGGTCTAGATATACATTTCTGACTCTTTGTTAAGTGCTGCAGACACAAAGAAGAATAAGTCAAACGCATAAGCTGAGAAGCTTGTCTAATAGGAAACAAAACAAAACAAAACAAATGTCCTTAATTAAATATATAATACAATTCATTAGTAAGCTCTTTAATAGGACAAATTCATAGATGTGTATGCTGGACACTCCTCTATTAACTGGGAATGCGGCAGTGTGCAGAGCAAACAGAAATCTCTGACTTAGAACTTTTCTGTAGTGTAAAAATATAGCACATACTAGTGAACAGAATGTAATAAATTCTCTTTTAGCAGCATAAAGAACAATGTTTAATTGAATCTTAAGTTTTCTCTAAAGTTTACATGGAGGTGGAAATTAAAACACAAAGTCCAATTAAAATGATTCATAAGAGCATATAGCATCTGAGTTCCTCTCAGTTTTAACATAAAATTCAACTAAATATGCAAAATTTTTACCTGTATGAGGGCAGGGTACGTTAAATCAAGAAATGAGCAATTATTCACTGAACAAATGGTAACTACCAAAGGCATAACATTAGTTACTAGAGCAAAAAACAAAATCAGAACTTATGAATCATATTTTAGGTAACCGAAAAAGCAGAGAAATAGTGATAGTAGCTGGATAACAAATGATAGCAGTTGAGCTGGTAACAATAATGGCAATCACCATGAATTTAGCCCTTTGTGGGTCAGTCCATACGCTCCACAACTTATTTGCATTATTTAATTTTCCTTCTCGTGACAATCCTTTGTGTTTTGACTATTTTGCAGTTGAGAAAACTGGGATTTACCTAAGCCAATGATTTTTCTAAGAACAGAGATCTGGTTAAGTAACAGAAGGAGAAATTTGAACTCGGAGTTGTCTGATTTTAAAGCCAACTCTCAATGATTCCTTTTAATCTGTGTCATTGTGGCTATGTGATAGGACTTCTTCAGCGAAAAGAGAGATCATGTGAGTAGAATATGTTGGAGAAACCTCCCCAGATAGAGATATCTTGAGTTGAGCTTGAAGACGAATGGGATTAAAACAGAGGAGAGCACAGTGAACACTGTGAAGTGAGAATAAACAGGCCGGATCTGAGGCACAATGAGTGAATCTGTAAAAACAGATTGGAGAAAATTGTCTGAGATAAAGCTGCATTGGTCATAATGTCCTCTGAAAGTGTTTTCTATTTTACTGTTTGCTACAATGTCAAAACCTAAGTACTGAATTTGGTTTCCCCCTTACCCCCATTTAATCTATAGAGATATTGAAAAATAAATCTATGTGATTTATGAGTTGGAATCAACTTCTTCCAAAGTCCTGTTCGTGTTGATATTTTTACCTCACATGAATCATGAATATTCTTAATGCATCTAGAATGATGAATCCTTTCCAGAAGAAATCCAGCTTACTTTGCCCAGATTCATTAGCAGAATCACTATCTGTCTGTAGTCTTATGAATTGTTTTTCTGAAATAAGAAAGCTTGGAAGTCAAAATGACTCCTTGATCCATGGGCCACAGAATGGATGTTGTGTTAGTAGGCATAAAAACAGCATTCACTTTGTTGCACATCTCCATCAGAGCTCTTGGCTGGCCATAAACATTTGTCAATGAGTAGTAGTATTTTGAAAGGAATTTTTTCCTGAACAGTAGGTCTCTACAGTGGGCTTAAAATATTCAGTAAATCACATTGTAAACAGATGAACAGTTATCCATTTACAGAACACAGGCAGAGTAGACATAGCATAATTCTTAAGTGCCCTAGGATTTTCATAATAGTAAATGAGCGTAGGCTTCAACTTAAAGTCACCAGCTGCATTAACCCCTAACAAGAGTGTCAACCTATCCTTTTTAAGCTTTGAAGCCAGGCATCTGGCTTCCCCTCTCTAGCTATTAAAGTCTTAGGTTGCATCTTTTTCGTTTTTTTACATGGACAGACACTGGGAATCAAAGACAGGTCTCCAGTGTGGCAGGTGATCCTAGGTTGCATCTTTTTCCAATAACAGACTGTTCGTTTATATTAAAAATCTGCTGTTTAGTGTAGTCACTTTTGTTATTATAAGAGCCAGCTCTTCTGTATAACTTGTTATAGCTTCTATATCAGCATTTGCGGCTTCATCTTGCACTTTTGTGTTATGAGGATGGTTTCTTTTCTAAAACGTCACGAACCAACCGCTGCTAGCTTCTGACTCTTTCTTCTGCAGCTTTTTCTTACCTCTCTCAACCTTCATAGAACTGGATAGCATTAAAGTATTGCTCTAGATTAGGCTTTGTCTTAAGGGAATGTTGTAGGTAGTTTGATCTTCTGTCCAGATCACTAAAACATTCTCCATACGAGCAATAAGGCTGTTTTGCTTTCTTATAATTCCTGTGTTCGCTGGGGTAGCACGTTGAATTTCCTTTAAGAACTTTTCTTTTGCATTCTCAACTTGTCTGAGTGTTTGGCACATGAGGCCTAGCTTGTGGCCCATTTCAGCCTTCAGTAGGTCCACCGCACTAAGCGCAATCATTTCTAGCTTTTGATTTAAGGTGAGAAACCTGTGACTTTTCCTTTCAACTGAATTCTTAGAGACCAATGTAGGGATATTGACTGGCCTAATTTCAACATTGCTGTGTCTCAGAGAATAGGGACACCTAAGGAGAGGAAGAGAGACAGGGGAATAGCCTGTTGGTAGACCCATCAGAACACATATAACATTCCTTAAATTCACCATCTCATGTGGGCGTATTTTGTGGGACTCCTAACAATTACAATAGTAACATCAAAAACTACTGATCACAGATCACCATCACAGATAGGGAAAGTATGGAAATGTTGTAACAATTACCAGATGTGACACAGAGACGTGATATGAGCTTGTGCTGTTGGAAAAGTGGTACTGATAGACTTGCTCAGTGCAGGATTGCCACATGCCTTCAATTTGTAAGAAATGCAATATCTGCAAAACACAATAAAGCAAAGCTCAATAAAATGAGGTCTGGTTGTATATGCTTGTCTTACTAAAAGCAGTTAGATTAACAACACAAATTTCCTAGACTGGACTGTATTTTCCCATAAGTAATAAATCCAAAAATTCATATAGCTGAAAGCCTTTTAAATTGCATTTGAGTGCTTTCATGTAATACTTTACTGTAATTGGAGCCTTTCTTCTACAGGTAGACATTGGAAAATGAGTTGAGAGGATAGAAATAATTCAGATTCCCTTCTGACACACTTTTCTAAATTAGCTAACGTATTTATTTTCATTGTTGGCATTCGTTCCCGGAGCAGCAATATTTAATAGATCCTTGATTGGTACCATTGGTAGTACTGGGGAAGTAGGTGTAAAACACATGTGCAAAGGAGATCATACGTAATAGAACTTCAATTATTTTGATGTTTATCTTTGAGACTTCTAAACTGTGCCTTTATCTTGATTCTTAATTTAAAAAGTCACTATTGGAGAACTTGTTGAAACAGCAAAATATTGCTAAAACACTTATTTAAGGGCCATTGATGCAAATATTACATTTCCTTATTGATTATTCAGTTTCTGCTTTGGATAGGATATTGCCATTATCATGGTTCAAGGAACTGAATAATTTTTCAGAGTACTAGTTGCAAACTTCCCATTTGACCAAGGTCAGCCTTCCAAGCATATTTGCTAGCATAGAACTCTTTCTGGTTTAGTTTTCTGAGATTCTAGTAGAAGTTTGTTGTCTTCTCTGATTAATAAAAAGAAAGCAAAAAGCCTTTTGAGAAGTGGAAACTAATCTTTACAAATTCCTCTCTTTTTTTTTTTTTTTTGGCATGAGCAGACTCTTATAATTCCTGCACGGCGGGCAGGAATTCTGCCACTGAGACATCATTGCATCTACAAGTTCCTTTTATACTATCATGTAGTGCTAGTGAAAAGTCCTATAACTCGATAATCGCATTGATTAGCATACCAAGTTTTAAAATATTTATCCTAAGATATTGGGCAATATTTCTGGATACCTACATTTGTAATTACCAGAGTCCTGGTATCTCTTTAAGCATTCCAAAAATTTTGTAAGACTTACAGAAAAGGTACCTTATAAAATATAGGTACAAAAATAGATGATGTCTCATTATATCTCTGAATTGCCTAGTATTTTAGATTTGATCTGGTTGAAGAAGACAGTGAATTACTCAAGTTTTGTATGGGAATCAAAATGTGAAAATAGGCTTATAGCCTTCAAATATGATTTGAATAGCTTAACTGAAGTTAAGAATACAGTAACAGCGTTATATAATGCTTTGAATTTTCCATTTTGTTTTAGTTACTTTTAACTTATTTTTTGTACTTTTATTTTATGCACAATAACTGAGAAAACTTGAAAATTGCCAGTTTTCTTGCCCATGCCTGAAAAATGATGAGATTTTGGAATCTGTTTTTCTTAAAGTCAGTACCCTGATAGTATATAGGACACATCTTGAGAAACATTGGTGCAGTCAGAAGTTTTTTCCTTCTGCCTATTATTTTTCAATATCCATGTTTTTATTATACTAATTTATTTTCTTTATGGCCAAGAATGTGGCAAATTATTCACACAACCAAAAAATCTATGGGGTACACAGGTGGTTCAGTGGTAGAATGCTCGCCTTCCAAGAGGGAGAACTGGGTTTGATTCTCGGACCATGCACCCACCAAAAAAAAAAATCTATCAAATGTGCATTTTAGTAGAAGGGCTTCAAGGCAAGAAAGAAAGAGAAAGATCCCAATGTGATGCACTGGGATGTACAGAAGGCACATTTAAGGGAGGATGGAAGGTAGCCTTCTATTTTCATGTTTAATTGTCTCTGTGAGAGTCTGTAATTCAACATATTTTGGTTCGGAACAGTGTGGTTCAAAAATCTCTGTGCAGAACTAAGGACGAGTTATCATTACATTCTTATTTTGAAGACATTTAATAGTCATTAGTGATATTCGTAAAGGAAATAAAATTACGCATGCATTTTGAAGGGCCGTACATATACTCAAGATTACTTCATTTTCAAAGTCACATTATAATCTAAATGTAAATTATTTTATAGAGTAAAACGACAGGCTAAATGAGAAGAACCATCAACATTTAGCTTTCAGAGAGACAGTAGGTATGGATGATTTCTTTTGAACAAATGAATCAATTCAGGAAGGTACCTCAAACTCAACGTTCAATGATTGTAGGGAAGGATGTTTTGAATTTGGAAATAAATGAGACTCAGAATTTATTCTGAGTCTACTCAGAATTTTATTCAGACAGAATCTATGCTGGAGGTAAACATTAAAATTAGAATGTCGATTATTATTGTCAGTTAATACTTTTTTAAACATTTATTAAGTCCTGGCATTGTGTTGGCAACAGAACAGAATATGACCTTAAAAGCACTGCTTTGTTCAGAGTAGATGTTTTCTTTTTATTTTGGGATAAAATAAGGATGCACATCAGGTGCTATATTTATGTGAACCATTTTAGGTAAAGTATAAAAATTTAACAATAAGGCCTCTTTAAACACAGAATATGATAAATCATCATTAAATGGAGGTTTTTGATGAAACTGGTATTGTTATTCACACAGATTTTTTCCTGAGTAGCAAATGGGACCTCAATTTCCTTATGACATTTTCATTACAATTTAGTTTCAGCAGTTTCATTTTGCATTTATAATTTCCTGACTGCATTAGTATTTATGCAATATTGGAGTAAATAAAATCCTAAAGCGCTGCTCTTGTTCATTTGTTGTGTGTTTAGGGGAAGCTATTCAGATTTCAGCAGAATATGAAAATATGCTATATTATACCCATTATGAACTCAGTTGCTAACCAGTAGATTATCCTGGGAAATAAATTTCTTTTTCAGGCAATGTTTCCTTGTTTTCTTTTGCCAACTGACAGTTCTTTCTTTTTTTATCATAATGGTATTTGTTTTGAAAAATTCTTCAATAAGAAAACTCATTCATAAGTGCTTCAGTTCCCCAGAAAAATATTTGTTAAAAATTGTTCATGCCCCAGTCTAGTTCCAAATGATTTTATTTCTGATCTTCTCATTTTTAGTTTTTAACTCCTTCAGCCTATCCTGAGTTGTGAATATTACCAGATACAATGTGTAATTTTGTCTCTTTAGTGACATTCCACCAAGTGTTAAGTACTCTTAAGATGGATTCTTTCTTGCTTTGTGTATGGAAATATTGCTGATGTTTTTCCTTCTTAAAAGACTGACCAGAGTGGGCCACGGTGGCTCAGGAGGCAGAGTTCTCACCTGTCATGCCAGAGACCCAGGTTTGATTCCTGGTGTCTGTCCATGCAGGAAAAAAAAAAAAAAAAAAAAGATTAACCAAAAGTTGTGCTTACTTCTGTCATTTCACAGACTCTTTTCAATGTCTGGAGCTATTATATATCAATTCTAGACTATAAAGACCTTTGCCCTACCCTCCCTGACATTTTTTCTTTAATTTTCCATGACCAAGAATATCTTCCTTCTAGAATCTCCCCTTCAACTTTTTAGTAAAACAATTAAATATTAGAATAGCCAAGGCCTTCATGACAGGCAATAATCCTTAGTGTTTAGCATTCAGAGAATCCTGGGTCCAGATTTCAACTCAGCCTTTTATGAAAAGAGACATGGAGCACGATGTTAACTACTTAGCCTTAGTTAACTTTACAACAACAACAACAAAAGAAACACTTTATATAATAGCAGTGCCTAGCTAATAGGATTGAATTGCATATTTATATGGAGTACATGGTTCATTGCCTGCCATGGGCCTCCCTATTAGATGGTTCAATGATTTGTAAAAAGTAACACACCTAATAGGTGGCAGTGAAGAAATAATCTCCTTTCATTTTTTAACTAATATTTTGGTTTCTATCTTAATTCCTTATGCCTACCATAAAATATAACAAAATGGGTGGCTTAAAACAGAAATGTATTGCCTTACAGTTCTGGAGGCTTCATGTCTGAAATCAAGGTGTCGGAAGGGTCATGTTCCTTCTCAAGTCTGTAGAGAAGAATCTGTTTCAGGCTTCTCTCCTGTTTTCAGAAATGACTGGCAATCCTTGGCTTGTGTCATAACTTAATCTCTGCCTTCATCATCACCTGGCCATCTATTCTCTGTGTGCATATGTGTCTCCTCTTCTTATAAGGACACCAGTCATATTAGAACCCTATGAATCTACTTCCTATTCCAGGTGACTTCATTTTAACTTGTCTAATTCCATCTACACTGACCCTATTTCCAAATATGATCACATTCTGAGGTACTGGGAATTAGGACTTCAACATGTCTTCTTTGGGGACACAATTTAATCCATCACAGTTTCTAAGAAAAAAGTGAAAGTAAGTCAATCTGTTTGCTCATGTTGTTACTCCTAAATAGTATTTGGGATTGTTTTTTACTATGAATGTTATCTATGTTGTTTGTTATATTAAAGCATTTTACTTGTCTTTTCAATGAATAACATATACTAAATAATTATTTGAGTTGAGTATTTTTATGAACAAAACACCAATAACGTTCTTAATTTGGCTAATATCTTCCTCTTCTTTATTTTTCATGTGTATCTGTGAGTTTTTGCATAGACCGTTAGTCTTATGATGAGCAAATTCAGTTAGAACCTTTTTCTCCCCTGTGAATCACTGGTTCTGATGTGCTGCATGTAAGGTTTGGTGAAGGGATGATCGCTTAGTGAGTGATTGGGTCTGGCTGACTGCCTAGAAGAACCATCTCAGTGAAACAAATGCATTTGAGGTAGCCTGAAGTTTATGAGGCAAATGATGTGCTGCAGTGATATTTTTAATTGGGAAATTCATAAATGTTGTAGGGACTTGTGTCTTCCTGTCAGGAGGATACTTTTAATCTATAAAAATATAGAAAATGAGATTTTGTGATTGTTTAGATGCAACTGAATCTTTCCAATTCTGCTGAATCAGTTATAAATTTGCTTTTTTTTTTTTTAGGGCTATCTTTATTTACTGTTTATTATTCAGGGACCAAAAGGACAAGAAGCAATACAGAAAAGCTATCCCCAGTTTTCATATTAACTAAACTTTATTTGATTTTTGGAAGTGCTAATTTAAGTACATATGATTATTTTCTGTGTTGTCATACTTGTAAACATTGGGTAGTCCCCTTGGTACACAAATTAACTATTTGAAACTGTGAAAAAAGAAGAATTTGTAATGATTTCAGGCTTAAGAAGAAATAGGAATTACTGATAAACCTCACAAGGGAAATTAGTGTGGGGTTTCTAGCCAAGAAGAGTAGATATAAAGTCACTTAGGTAAATTATCTAAGGATTGGGGATGGGGGGGGCCCTTTTCAATCTCACAGAAATCTATAGATATAATTGTTTATAGAATTATACAAAAGTGAAAGCCACATGTCATATATGGCCTAACCTATTTCTCATCAAGCTGAACAAATACTTGTTTCAAGGCCTAAATTTTTACAATTAGGAAAGGATGATGATGGTGTTATAGCTAGAACTCTTTCTCTAGCAATTGGTGATTTCTTAGGTGTATCTGCATAACCTAAAATAGACAGAAGAATTCAAGGCCCAAACTCCAACGATTGCATTGTTTTTCTTCTCTTCTGACCAAGTTCTCCAGGTTTCTTTTTAATTTGGGGATAAATTTCTCTTCTGATTGAGTTATCCAGATTCAAATTTTGTTACTTGCAACCAATGCACCCTATTTAAGAAAGTATCTCTCATGGGCTAGAAATCCAAATTTGAAGCACTGCTACTATCTGGCAATATTTATATTTTTCCATTCCTCACCTCAGTGTCTATATGTCACCAATATTAACCCATATGTAATTCTTCAGGTAAACCATACTGTTTCTCTGTTTTCTCTTCTGGTCTTGAAAACCTAGCAATCTTAAGAAAATATAATGTTTTTCACAAACTCTAAAATTTCTAATGGGTCATATAAGGCCTTTCACAGTGTGTCACTGTTGTGGTCAGGTTCAAGTGTCAACTTGGCCAGGTGGTGGTGCCTGGTCATCTGGTCAGGCAAGCGCTGGCCTATCTGTTGCTATGAGGAAATTTCATGGACTTAAATCATGATTATGTCAGCTGCATCCTCAGCTGATTGCATTCATAATCAGCTAAGGGGAGTATCTTCTGCCATGAGCATTGCTTAATCTAATTACCAAAAGGCTTTTAAGGAGGATTTAGAAAAGAGGGTCTACTCTTCCTGCTTCAGCCTGCAAGCCCTTCCTCTGGAGTTTGTTCAGAACTTTCATTGGAGGCACCAGCTTCACAGTCTGCTTTATGGATTTTGGACTCTTCCATTCCCATGGTTGCCCAGCCAGCCTCTCCTGAGTGTTCACTGAGGAACTTCATAGGAGTTACCAGCTTGCTGCCTGACCTACAGACCTTGGACTCTATATTCCCACGGTTATGTGAGACACTTTTATAAATTTTGCATCTATGGATATTTATTCCCTGCTGATTCTGTTTTTCTCTAGAGAACCCTAGCTAATATAGTTCCTAATTAGGCTTTCCAGTCTCATGCCTGCCACTTCCTAATATATGATGATTTATTCTGCAAATACACTGTTCATATTTTAAAGCTTCTGTAATTTTTCTAACTTCAGTTCCTCTTACTGCCATATCTATATTTCCTGCTTCCAAAAAACTACCATAAATGTATATATTGACCATGAAGCTTTAGCTTAAATATGACATCATTGTAAGTCATTCCCCCTAGACATTTCCTAGACACATGCCATACTCCCTTCTGTCCCTGTAAGTTCCATACATTTCTGCTCATTGTGTTTCTTCTCTCTCTCTAAGCTGTATTTTGGTTTGCTAATGCTGCTGGAATGCAATATACCAGAAATGGATTGGCTTTTACAAAGGGGATTTATTAGGTTGCAGATTTACAGTTCTAAGCCCATGAAAATGTCCAAATTAAGGCATCCAGAGTAAGATACCTTGATTTTGAAAGAAGGTTGGGTGTATCTGGGGGTTCTCCATCACATGGGAAGACACATGGCAGTATTGCTGGACTTCAGGTTCAAACAGGTCTCTCAGTTCCTTCGGCCACTCCAGACGTCTGCTCTCAGTATTGGCTCTCCAAGCATCTGTCTGTTTTCTTCAAAATGTCTCCCTCTTAAAAGACTCCAGGAAGTGGATTAAGGCCCACCTTGAATGGGCGGGGTCACATCTCCATCTAATCAGATGGTCCCATCTGCAATTGGGTGCATCACATCTCCATACAAAGAGCCTAATAAAAGGTCCTGCCCAACAATAGGTCTGCCTGCATAAGATTGAATTAGAAGAACTTGGCTTTTCTGGGGCATGTAACAATTTCAAACCTGCACACCCTGTATCCCTGAAATCTTTCTTCCCTTGTATATTCCCAATATTCAATACATTGTCTAGGGCAATATAAATGCTCAATAAATTTTGTTGCATTTGCAACATGGATAAATATATGACATATGAGTTAATGTAGTATTCATGTATCTATGGTAATTAAGAAATCCAAGTATAACTTATGCATCTGCTATTTACAAGTCATAAATGTTTTCCCATGTGTTCACAAGGTATTCTTGTTTAATTCTAATTTGATAAATATATATTATTCTATTAGTTAATTCACTAAATATATATTAGCTATTGTTCAGAACAATTTATAAATCATCAACAGTCTTTCGAATGGCAGTATGATAAACAACACAGGTACCTAGATTTTAGTAGATTTTAGTAGAGTGGCTTAAGCTCATTTCAAATACAAATCAATAAAAATAAACACTAAGTAAAACCACAATTCACTTTGTAACTTCTTAAATACATTTACTTTTAAATTTGTTCCTCCCCTTTCACCTGTTTAATAGGAAAGATTTATCATCAAATCATATTTATTGCTTTTTCACAACAGATTTTAAACCTCTATTTTATTATAGTTCTGACTACTGTTTTATCTCTTTTTAAAAATATATATCCTTTATGGTCTTCAGGGAAAATTTTGTTGCACATATTTTTTTTTACATTTGATTAAGTTTTGCTTTCTGTAGCACAACATGCCTACCACATACCATAAGATTATATATATTTAAATGTTAGAGAGATTTCTAAATAGTATGATTTTCTAGAAAATAATGAGTCTTTTCATTTTTATAGACTTTACTTCATGATCTATATCAGCGCTAAAGGGAATAAAAGAGATAATAAACTCACTACTTGAAGAAAAATGTGATGCTGTTTAATTGCCTTTTGGGTCTTCCATTTGTTACTAAACATTTTAATCCAATTTTGAGACCCCATAATGTAACTTATATTTAATGCTCAGGAGCTTTACTAACCATTAAAACTCAGAAGAAACAATATATTAAGGTTTTGTGTTGGATATAAATGATAAGTAGTGCTGTGTTGTAAAATGTGAAATTGCATCAGATATAATTGGAATCAGGCTGCCAGGTCAAATGAGAATTAAATTACAGGCAGTGAAATTCATTAACGATAAGATTTTATTTAGCATTTTAAAAAAGTGAATATGAGAGGTGTTTAGCTTATCACCTTCTGATGTCTCAAAGGTATAGTGGCTAGGGTAAGTCACCTTGGCCAGCTCCCTCCATTTCCCCAGTATGAAAATATCCTGAATTGAAATGTAAGATTGTAGAAAACAAATGTATATTTGATTCTTTCTAGGTAGATGGCCACACAAAGACGTTCACATTTAACACTCAATTTCCAATGAAATGCTAGCTGGTAAACAGGAAGAAACTTTTTTGGTTTTAGTTCATTTTTTTTCCCGAAATAATAAATACACATAGTTTTAAAAGTCAAACAGCCTTTAAAAAGTTTATAATAAATCAGGATGTCATTCTCCATCAAATTCCTGCTTCAATTCCCAACCCCCAAATGCTGCTTTTGTTTGTACTGCCATCTTTTAAAATAACATTCTTATATAGTTATTTCTCAATTTTTAAAAATATCACATGGTATATAGAATTTTTTAGTGAGGTGGCTATAAGGGCTTGAAACAAATATATTTAATAGAGGATTTATTCTTGCTGCATTATACTGCACAATGAAACAATGCACATGATATGTTTGATATATTGCCCTTCCCATTCAGTAGCTTAAAAGTGCCTGTCACCCATTAGCAATGTGTATTTCACTGGACTGCAAAAACTTGGAAGGGATACAGTATACTAAGGAGCATTTTCATTAGTCAATTCATTAGTGCCTAAGATGAATTATATCTCTAATCGATTTTCACTAAAAAACCCTCTGCATTTATTATACCCCAGGAATAGTAGCAAGGGGGGAGGGGTGTCAAATCTGTAAAAAATTATAAAATAAAAATTATTGTGCTGGTTAGTAAAAAAAAAAAAGGTTTATATACCCTAGAAAAGCCATGTTTTAATCGTAATCAACCTTGTGGGAGCAAAGGTTTCTTCTAATCCCTATTCAGTACTGTGTGTTGGAAACTTTAATTAGCCAGGGAGATGTGACTCAATCAAGTGTTGGTATTAAACTTGATTAAGTGGAGATGTGTCTCCACCCATTCCAGGTGGGTCTTGATTGGTTTTACTGGAATCCTTTAAAAGAAGAAGCACTTTGGAAAAAGATAGAGAGCAACAAGAGAAAAAGCCGCGAGATTCTGAGAGAGCAAAGAATGCTGCAGAACCAGGAAGCAGAGAGTCCACTAGCCAGCCAGCAACTTTTGGAGATGAAGAAGGAAAACGCCTCTCAGGGAGCTGCATGAAACAAAAAGCCTGAAGAGAAAGTTAGCAGACTTTGCCATGTGCCCTTCCAGCTGAGAGAGAAATCTTGAATGTCATTGGCCTTCTTGAATCTAGGCATGTTTCCCCGGATGCCTTAGGTTGGACATTTCTATAGACTTGTTTTAATTGGTACATTTTTTTTGGCCTTAGAACTGTAAACTAGCAACTTACTAAATTCCCCCTTTTTAAAAACCAGTCCATGTCTGGTATTTTGCATTCCAGCAGCTAGCAAACTAGAACAATTATATTTTATGCCCATCTGTATAAAGTGCCCACCACTCCTCCCTTTTCCATATCTACTCATTGCCTTCTCGCATCTTCTAAATAAAACCATATCATATGTTTTGTTAGTTGTCAGTGTTTAATTATTGCATTAATATTTATATTATTGCATTAATATTGTTGATAGGTGAGCAAAATAGTTATATTTTTCATGTATTATATGAAATATGTAATTTTTATTATTATAATAACAATTTTTGTTAAAATTCTACATTTTTCAACATGGTAACAAATATCAGGATGCTTTCCTGGCCCTTTCTATCCTATTGCTCCAGTCTGGCTGGGTGTTCTCTAAGCCTCAGAATGAGCAGATATACTGGAAATTCTTTTATCATTACTTTAGAATCCTTATGCCTCCTTCTTGTTTCAGGTTGTATCTTAATTGATTCATGTTCTCATTTTGGTGGAATAGATTCCCAATTAGTTTCCTAAAAAAAGAATACATTGGTAGTATATTTTTGGATACATTGAGTGCATGCAAATGACATTATTCATAATTTGCTGCAGCACATAATTATAGTAGTCCTAGAATTTTAAAAGCAGACATCCACATTCTTTTGGTTTCCCCTGGTGTTTTTGTTGAGAAGATTGATGCCATTATGACTCTTGACCTCTTTAAGCTCTCTGGAATTTTTGGGATTATCTCTTTGGTGTTTTGAAATTTCACAATTACATTTTTGTTGTTATTTTGCTTATTTGTTTTCATTTATTTTGTTGTCATTTTTAACTAAGGAAACTCATGTCTTTTGATACTGAGAGATGTTAAAATATTTTTATTAATTTCTTCCCTACCATCTCCCCATATTCTCTTTACGTAACTCCTGATTTGATCCTCCACTGTCCTGTCTTTTCTCTATTATTTACTTATCCCTTTTCCTTTTTATTCTACTTTTGAGGAAAACTCTCAGACCTTATGATCTCAAATTTCAGTAGATTTTTTTTCTTTCTGCTGTCAATTAATTATTATTAATTTTTGAAGGCTCTTATCCTTGGAATGTAAACTTGTTGTTTAATTATATTTTGTTTAATTATCTTGTTTGTACCCAATGGAAGAATTTAATTATAGATTTCTTTTAAAATGGTGTTCTATGCTTTGTCACTATTTCCTCCAAGATTGTTTTTCTGTTTATTTGATTTTCCTCCCAGGCTAGAAGTTTCTGCAAATGTCTAGTATTCCTTGACTGTCGGTTAATATTTAATGTGAGGTGCTAAATAGCAGATTAGAAATTCTTGATGCGTTGTCTAAGACTTACTGACAGATAGGTCTCAGCATATGGTGGAACGATCTAGTGAGTAATCCCATCTTTCCTCAAGGGAACTTACAAAACTCTATATCTGTTATTTTCTCTTGGCCTGGTCAAATTCTCCAGAGAACTCCTCTTAGAGAGAGAATCTAGCACAGCATTCTGGAAGTCAAAAAGGAAGGGGGATTGAAGGTTCTCACCATTCAGCATGTGTTTGGATCAGTAAATTTGGTAACAATAAGTAGGGGGTGGGGAGAGGATTCCCTAAATTAGAGATCTGGGAAAGGAAATACAGGGATACCAGTGCTTCTAATACATCATATTGACAGACAGTGAATCCACCTGATTTATGTTTTTGTCCTTTTCTGCCTCTCTCATACACCCACAGGCACACACACATATAAAACCCAGCAGAGACATCTGCCATCTCTGACCAGGAAGCTTTTAAGGGGTACTGCAGTGAAAATTGATTTGCTTTTTTCTGGCTTCCCACACAGCAGCCAGAATTCATCTTTTCTGCTCTGCTAAGTTGTTACCACTTGGCCATCTACTTCAGATCAACAAATTATGGTGTCATCCTTCATCTATTCTAGTTCTGTTTTATTCTTGGGGATATTTTAGCTTGCTAGAGCTGTTGTAATAAAGCTCTAAAGAATATTTGGATTAAACAACAGGAATTTACTGTCTCAAAGTTTTGGAGGCTAAAAGTCCAAAATCAAGGTGTTGAAAGGACCATGCTTACTCTGAAGTATCTAGTGTTATGGTAATAGCTTGCTGGCAATCCATAACTCAATTTTGCCTCCATCTTATGGCTGTTTCCCTCCCTGTCTGTTTCCTTTTATGTCTAAGTTTCCTCTGCTTATAAGAACTCCAGTCATATTGGATTAAGGCCCAGCCCAAACCAGTTTAGCCTCATCTGAACTAACGGGATCTTTGAAGGTACTATTTGGAAATGAGTTCATTCACACAACTGGGGTTTAGGACTTGAACAGGTCTTTGTAGGATGTGATTCAATTCAAAACAAGGAGTTTATGTTTTCGTTGCTGTGTTAATGGAAGATTGAGATGGAGCAAACAAAAGAGTAGGTTTCGATAATATCCTTTGATGTTATTATAGCAATAATTAATCAAAGAAATAAGGACACTGAATACTATTTATTCAATTATCAGTTAAGGACACTAGGGGCTGGTCATCCATTTATATGTTGCATTCTTACTATGTGCCATTCCTTTGGCTAAGTGGTAAAAGCCGGTTGTAAAACAATGAACATGAAAAAAAAAAGATCTTTTTTTTGTTTCTTTGTTGTGTAAAATAACATATATATACAAAAATCTAATAAATTTTAAAGCACACCACAACTGTTTGTTATAGAACAGATTTCAGAGTTTGGTATGGGTTACAGCTCCACAATTTTAAGTTTTTCCTTCTAGATACTCCAGAATACTAGAGACTAAAAGAAATATCAATATGATGTTTCAGTAGTTGTACTTATTTGTGAAATCCTATCTTCTCTGTTATAACTCCACCCACTCCTTTTCTCTTTCTCCCAATCTTTAAGGGTATTGGGCTAGCCCATTCTAACTTTTTCATGTTGAAAAGGGCAGTTCACAACATGGAATAAGAGGATGGAACTAGTTGATGTTCTGGAGAGACTGGCCCCTTGCTTCAGGACTTATCTGGCCTAGGAATCTATCTGGAGATTGTAGGTATCTGCAGAGCAGTCACAGTTCATGGAACTTTTGTAGAATCTCAGGTGAATCCCTAGGTGTTCTTTAGGAGTGGCAGGAATGGTTTTGGTTGGGGTTTGGCAAACCATGATAAATAGCAATATCTAGCTGAAGCTTGCATAAGAACAGCCTCCAGAGTGGCCATTACTCTATGTGAACTCTCCCAGCCATTGGTATCTTATTTGTTACACTTCTTTTCCCATTTTTGGTCAGAATGGCAGTGTTGATCCCACGTTGCCAGGGCCAGGCTCATTCCTGGGAGTCATCTCCCATATTGCCAGGAAGACTTTCACCCGTGGATATCATGTCCCACGTTTGGAGGAGGGTAATGATTTCAATTGTAGAGGTGATCTTAGAGAGAAAAAGGCCACATCTGAGCTACAAACTAGTCCTCTGAAAGTAACTCTGATGCATAATAATGGTAGGCTTAGCTTCTCTGCTACATAAATAAGCTTCA
Organism: Tamandua tetradactyla; assembly: GCF_023851605.1. Taxonomy (NCBI): domain Eukaryota; kingdom Metazoa; phylum Chordata; class Mammalia; order Pilosa; family Myrmecophagidae; genus Tamandua; species Tamandua tetradactyla. The sequence continues at coordinate 42,196,768 of NC_135339.1, forward strand.
AAGGAACAAGCCTCAAGATCAAGGCCTTGGCCTATTGACTTGGGAATCCGTAATGTTAGAAACAGTATCAGGGTCTTTCCCTAGTGGTAAAATTTAATAGTTCCATATTTTTTCTCCCATCCCTCAAGGAACTTTGCCAATACAATTTTTATTAGTTTGTTTTTATGCTGTATGGAGGAGTCGCATTTCATTATTTTTCCATGTAAGTATCCCATTATTGCAGCATCATTTTTTTAAAAATTTGTTTGATTATTTGTTTTTTGCTTGTTTGTTTGTTTTGGGGGAAGTGCATGGACTGGAAATTGAGCTTGGGTCTCCCACATGGCAGGCGAGAATTCTACCACTGAACTACCCTTGCACCCCCTGCCAATCCTTTTTAATATTCTGGGATTATGTTACCCAGACATTATGTCAAGCTCTACAGAATTACAAGCCTTCATTCCTGTTCTGGGCTCCCTGTGTTTGTGTTGTTTAAATGATCTATCCAAACAGGTTAAGTTAGACTATTTACTAGAAAATTAAAGTTTTGGACAAACTAATCCTCTCTTCCTTTGGTCTCATAGAGTAGGTAAAGTTTTAGAATATAGACTCCTTTCCCCTGTATTCTGATTTACCTTAGTCCAGACCTGATTAGCTTCATTCTTATCTCTAATTTAAGCCTGATCTCTTTTCAGTTTATTTAACAGTTGTTGTATGTGGCAAAGCTGACCTTCAGAACTGAAAAACTCCTACTCTGAGTCTTAAGTGTCACACAAGTACCCAAAGTTCCAGGGAAATACCAGGTTATACACAAATAGCACAGCCTCTCAAAATCCAAAAATAGCAGTTATAGCTCTGGACTAAATGTGACTACTATAAGCACTTACAGTCTAGAGCCCAATTTTCTTAAAAGTATTTTCTAAATGAGACTATACAATATTTGCTCTTCTGTTTCTGAAGATCTCTGTTTTGATTAACTTGCATTCTAATAGAGGATGGAAACACTAAATAAGTAAAAACATAAAGAAACAGTATGTTTCAATTAAGAAGAAATCGAAACAAGATAATGTGATAGTGACCAAGGGGTGGCTATATTTGTTATCATTGGAAAGGCCTTTCTGATATTTGGGATGAAGATAAGGTAATGGAAATGTTCCAACCACATTAATGGACAGAGGATTCAGCAGAAGGGTGCAGAAATAAGAATGGACTTGCAGTTTGGGGAAAGTTAGAGAAGTACGTGACTAAAAGTTATCTGAGATGAGGTGAAATTGAAAGAAAGGGAGCCACATTAAACCAAGTCCTTTTGGCCATGATATGAGGTTTGGCTTTTTTCTATACACAATTGGAGTATTAAAGAAGAGTATGATATTCAGTCAACAAAATATATCGAGCTACTACTGTGTGTATAGTATTCTAAATGTTAATAATATAGTTCAAGTCTCAGGAGGTCTTGTGTGCTTCTGCATCTCTCATCACATGTCATTTGCCCACTGTTGAGTTAACTAAGGTTAGTTAGTCTAGAAAAATCTCAGTTGTAATGGCTGGTCTCTGCTTCAAGTAGAAGACAGTGTAGTCTGGGTGTTTTCACATAGTAACTGAGCAAGATGCTAAGCGAATAAGCAAAATCATATAAGGCTTTTTAAAATATAGGTTCCGAAATTGGTACAACATCACTTCTGCATCCATTCATTAGTCAAAGCAAGACACAAGGCAGGCCCAGTTAAAAGGAGATTTGGAAATCGATACATTTTGGTGAGAAGATTTGCAAAGTCACATTGCAAAGTATAAGGGATTGTTCTAGTTTGTTAGCTGCTGGAATGCAATATACCAGAAACAGAATGGCTTTAAAAAAGGGGAATTTAATAAATTGCTAGCTTACAGTTCTAACGCTGAGAAAATGTCCCCACTAAAGCAAGTCTACAGAAGTGTCCAATCTAAGGCATCCAAGGAAAGATACCTTGGTTCAAGAAGGTCGATGATGTTCAGGGTTTCTCTCTCAAATTTAAAGGCACATGGCAAGCTTGGCAGCATCTGCTCATTTTCTCTTCCAGCTTCTTGTTTCATAAAGTTCCCCCAGGGGCATTTTCCTTCCTCCTCTCAAAAGGTCTCTGGCTGCCTGGGCTCTCTGCTTTGCGGTGACTCTGTTCTGTTGTACTCTTGTCATGCTGAGGCTTTCTCCAAAATGCTTCCTCTTTTAAAGAATTCCAGTAACCCAATCAAGACCCATGTGGAATGGGTAGAGTCACATCTCCATCTAATCAAGGTTAATGCCCACAATTGGGTGAGTCACATCTCCATAGAGATAATTTAATCAAAAGATTCTAATCTACATTATTGAATAGGGGTTAAAGAAACATTGCCCCCACAAGATTGAATCAGGATTAGAACATGGCATTTCTAGGGTACATAAGTCCTTTCAAATTGGCACAAGGATGTAGGAAGGTATAAAGATTTTGAACACATTCATACATCCATATTTGTTTTTTGTTTATTTTGTTTTGTTTGTACATTGGTGTATGTTCTATTGTAGAAGTTGTCTGCCCCGATGTCATATGGGGTCAACAAAAGCATACAAAGTTTTCAGTTGTAAGGAAACTCCATCCAGGATTAAGAAGTTATGAGTGTAAAAAAATCAACTCACCTTTATTTGTTAAAAATTTCCTGTATTTTAAAGACCAAGGCTTAGCAGAATACTGCCTATATATTTCCACAATAAATTGTAGTTTCCAGAAATATGGCTTTGTAGTGATCTTTTCCAGAGCATATCTAACTGCTGATAATGCCCTTGTTGAAATTAAATGAGGGAAAAAAGAGAGTTTGCATTGTGCTAGCACAAAGATGTTTCTAAATCTGTGGTCATAAAACTAAGAAGACAACCTGGCATATATCAAGTTGCCAAAAGAATTGATGTCAGCATTTTAGCCCAGTTCCCAGGAGAGAACAAAAGAGACTGCTTCCCTTTGCTTTTTTTCATTGCTTTATTTTTTATGAGAACTTTCACTTTGGAGTTGTAAACACAGGGCATTATAACTAAAATAGACATTTTAACATTTTCAATAGTAGGCAAGTGCACAAAAACAGGAAAATTATCAAAGATATTCTTGACATTTTAATTGCCAAAGAGGAGTAAAAAAGGCTACAGGTTTGATATAGATAGATTTATTCTGGTTCAAATTGTAGATGAGTAGCTCTCTGACCAAAAGGCTATGATTTTTAAAGTATTAACTCCTGGCACATAGATATGTTTAAATATGAACTTCCTTAAATTGTGCCCACTAGCCACAAGCAGTATTTTAGTTTGTGAAAGCTGCTGAAATGCAGTATACCAGAAACGGAACAGCTTTTAAAAAGGGATTTATTAGGTTACATTTCTAATGCCATGAAAATGTCCAAATTAAGGCAGCAACAAGAGGTTACCTTCACTCAAGAAAGGTTGGTAACATCTGGAACACCTCTGTCAGCTGGGAGGATGCATGGCTGGTGTCTCTGGTTTCTGGACACATCTCTGAGCTTGGAAGGCTCATGGCAAAATCTGCTAGCTTTCTGTCCTCAATTCATAAATCTTCCCTTGGTGCACTTTCCTTCTGCATCTCCCAACTTTGATCTCTGGTTATGTGAGCTCTGTTGGTACAGAAGCTTTTTCCAAAATTGTTCCCTCTCAAAGGGCTCTAGTAAACAACCCCACCTTGAATGTGTGGCAGTATATTTCCATGGAAACCATCTTATCAAAAGTTATCACCCACAGTTGAATTGGTCATATCTCCCTGGAAACAATTAAAAGACATTCAGCAATAGTGAATGAGGATTAAAGAACATGGCTTTTCTGGGGTACACAACAGTTTCTAACTAGCATAAGAGGCTAGCAAGTTTAATTAAATTTTAATTAAATTAATGGTATGTTTAAGTTAAATATCAGTATCTCAGGCACATTAGCCACACATTAAGTTTTCAATAGCCACATGGGGCTAGTGACTAAACTATTGGATTGCACATATATAGGCATTTCCATTATTGTAGAAAGTTTTATTGGGCAATGCTGGTTTAAAGTAAGGTTCAATTGGGTATGATTTTAAAAGTAAATAAATCTCATATTAAAAGGTGATTACTGTGTATGATTTTGGACAAAGAACAAAGATTTCACCATGATCTCTTTTCTCATAATTGATTTTGTGGTCTAAATTAAAGGTTAGGTAAGTTTCGTAATATACATTTTTTCACTGAAAAAATGTTGAGGGACAATCCAATACGTAAATAAACAAACAAACAGAAAAACTGACTATCAACCCAGAGATTCCTAGACAATCAACAAAACTCCCAGAATAAAAAAAAAAAAAATACCCTTAGTAAGGTAAAAAGTAAATCATATATTAATAGTTCCCCAGCTATTACATAGCAAAAAGAATACTCAGAAGATATGGTATAAAGAAAATAGATTTTGTTCACAAAAGCAAGAAGAACCATAAGATACCTGGGAAATATAACTAGAAATAGTTTTGACAATAAGTTCAAAAATAGTATTAAGGAAATTATACAATTTTATTGATATTGAGCATGACAAAACATGTTTTACTAAAATCTGTGCATTTTATACTTGTGCTACACTTCAAACTGAAAATCTAATATATGTTTTTAAAGCTGTTAGACTGAATAAGAAAAATGGGGGATTCTCATCTCCAAGTATCAATCTTCCTTTTTTTAAAAAAATTTACATTTAATCCCTTAATTGAATGTGAAAATCTCAAAAGCTTAATTAAGTATTTATATGCAAGAAGGGAAATGCAGTTTTGAGAGATTATTAATGACCATTTTAACAGAATTTTCAAGCATCTAATTTGGTAAATGTTCATTTATTTCTATTGCATATTAACTGGCAGATCCTTATAAATTTTCCAATATCGATCAGTGTTATCAGTACCATGTTCCTCTAACATGCATAGCTTTTTGGAATTAATCAAAAAGTACAAATTGTGATCTAGCCTGATCTTCATGTACATGGATCACTAAAGATTAATTAAAACTTTCATTTTTAGAGCATTTGATTAAAAATTTATCTTTTCATTGTGAAATTATATGACAGACAATGTGCAAACAGTAACAAAATATTTTGAGAGTTTTTACAACTGGCAAAAAGCAGTTTTTCTCATGTAGTATATATGATTTTCATTTAAAGTTACAATCTGTTTTGTGAAAATGTTTTTGTTGTTGTTCTTGATGTTATGACAGTGGGAAGGAGAAAAAGTGATTATAAAACAAAATATCATTTCCCAATCAAAGTATTGCTCTAACAGCAATTTACATTGTCAAATATATGACCCAAGCTTACATCTCAGTTATGAATGTCCATCCAATTGCTTATTTATGTTTAATATTGATAAACCCATCTGCTTAGTTGAGGGATATGTATAAGGAAGAAAGAGAATTTGGACCAGAAAAATCTAAGTATCTACTGCTTGCCTATGGGAAAAATAAAGCAAAACTCTTGTCTTTCTTATTCAGCTGGTACTTTAATTTCAATTGTTAAACTTTTACTTTTTAGAATAATTGATAATGTTATGTGAATATGTTGTCAAAAGTCATTTTCAAATAAAATTGTGTAAGTAAACACAATTTTATGACAAATGTGAAGTGTAAAAATTTTTCTAACTCTTTATCATTCTCCATAGCAATGTCTTAAAAGGATAGACAGCTGCTAGATTATTTTCTCTTAGAGGGTTTTTAATATGGTGGGGATTATGGGCATATATGCATAATATAATGGCTTTAAAAAGAAGGAGGTTGAGGATAGAGTTATGTCATATATTCTCAGAGTATTGAGACTTAATAGTGTTAGGCACAAAGCTGTTAAGGAATCCTCACAGGACTCCTTGATAAGTCAAAACTTAACAGATTTATTGAGGGGAGAAAGCAGGGAGAAAGTAGGTGGGAGCCTGAAAATGGCTCCTGCCTGGGGAGACAGCAAAAAGAAAGAGAAAATAGCTCTTGTTCTTTGTTCTGGGAGCTGTGTTTTAAAGGGAAAGTGATGCTGGGAGGGGAGGGTGCCCACTTGGTGGTGTGTCATCCCTTGATTGGATGGGAGCTTGTTAACTTAAGATTTGATTGGTTTCTGGGGGTCTGACACACAGCTCTGTTATTGCCAGCACATCTGGGGGAAAGAAGCTGAAGGGCCTCAGAGTCACAGAATCCATTTTATATGTAAAATTCTTTTTCTGAGACCTGACATTCCTGCTTTTTATTTTAATAAAATTGACTGGAGCTGGGGTTAGGCTTGAAGGGATGCTCTACAGCTCAAAGCAATTTTTGGAGGGAACAAGGAAGTTATGTTAATTCTTGAGCTACTTCTGGCTGAGTTCAGGCAAAGTTAATGGGTGAGAAATTTCTCTGAGCTGGGTGGGGCATCAATAATGGGTTTCTAGACATCTTTTGTTAGAACAGGTTGATAGAGATGTCTTTGCTGTGACAGAAGTAGATTTTCAAATTTCTGTTGTAGCAGGAGTATGTTTTCAGAATTTTACTGGTTGGTCACGGCTGCTGTTGACCTGTGAATAAACTTACATATTGTAAGAGGCCAAGGACTAGGAGGAAAATTAATAAGAGGATAATTAATTGCCCAGTGAGGGCGGTCATAATAGCTTATAAAGGGGCAGAGAAGAATGAAAGAAAATTTGAGAGAACAGCAAAGGGATGAATGATGAAACTGGTTATTCTTGGAGAGTTCACCATCTTTGGGTTTCAGAGCTGCCTTGGCATTGGAGGTTTAAAGTTTCTGCAAAACAAACTTAATAAGTAAAATTTTATAGAGCATTACATATTTTTAGGGTTTCTAAGAACACTGTTGGTTGGGTTTTGCTGTATTGTGGCAGTTTGCAATATCTGGCTGAAGCTTGCATAAGAGTATCCTCCAGAATAACCTCGCAACTTGATTTGAAATCTCTTAGCCATCAAAACTCTATTTCTTTTCCCCCTTTTGGTCAGTTCATTCATGTTAAGGTCAGGCTCATCTTTGAAGCTTATGTTTCACAGTACTAAGGCCAGTTATGTTCTGTGATGCCAGGGTCAGTTATGTTTCATGCTGCCAATGCCAGGCTTACACTCCTGGAAATTATGTCCCATGTTGGGGGGAAGTTCAGAGTTTGGCATAGAGAGAGACAACATTTGAGCAACAGTAGAGATTTTTCAGAGATGGCGCTTAGGCACTAATTCTAAGTAGGTTCTGTTTATCATTATAGAAATAAGTTTCATAAGGGCAAGCCTCAAAACTGAGGCCTTGGCTCATTATTTGGGGACCCTTTTTCTTAAGAAAAATATTGCGCTTGCTTATCTGGGAAATTTCTAATAGTTTTATTTTTCCCAATCCCTCAAGGGACCTTGCAGACACTTTTTCATTTTCTGCACCAAACACTCTGAAATGCAGACTATAAAGCATTAATATGTATATAACATTAAGATTTTGGTTCTTATTCTAGGTTCCATATTAAATAAAGCTGAATTAGGTTGTTTATGTCACTATTTTTCTTTTATCTCACACGAAATTTGAAGTTTTAAAATACAGACAGTATTATTGTTTTACCTTGTATATTGATTTTCCTTGATTTTAACTAGATCAGTTTCACTACATCTTTAATTGAAGTTTGATCTCTTTTAATTGCTGTGTGGACCCAAGCTAATTTTTAGAGCTGGAGAATTAAATTTGAGTTTTAGTTGTCACACAGACACTTAAAGTTCCAGGGAACTGGTGGGCTATATAAAGAGTAAAAGCACCTCAGAATTTAATGATAATAGTTAATGCTTACAATTTGAGCTTCAATTTTTATAAGACTTTTAAAATGAAACTTCTTTTAGAAATAAAAAAGATTAGATAGTTGTTTTATATTAAGAAACCATAGCAGAGATTTTGTCCTGTTATCCTTTTACACATTTACCAGTTATGTTATTTAATAGATAAAATATAATATATATATATATGTTCAACTTTTGTTTTAAAGTTGAGCAGATATATGTTTAGAGAAGTATTAAAGCAAAGCAGTACAACTGACAGTTTGGCTGTTTCTATGAGCTGTAGTTTTTTTTTAGAATGACTAAAACCATGACTAACACACCATACCATTGTTTAACATTATACAGATTAGTATCAAGACATAACATTGGCTGTGAGAATATTGTTACCAAGTATATTTTAGCTAAAATGTAAATTCCTTTAAGCCAAGAATTAGATTTTCTTTATTTATAACAGCATTTATTAATAGCAATATTCTGATTGATGTTAATAAAGCTACTATAAATTCAGATTCTTTCACATATTGAGGTAACAAATGACCAAGTAATTAAAAGTCAGTGTTTTTGATATCTAGATAATCAAAGTTATAAACAATCCACTTATATTTCTTATTAAACTTGTTATTTCTTAAATAGAATATATTTGAAGCATTATCATATCTTTATTTTTATGATATTTAAGTGCCAACATTATTAGGTACCTTGCTCAGTTTATCTAACCTGTTAGGTTATTTTAAGAGGAATTTCGAGAATGTATTTATAATATCATCTTATTTGGTAGTAAGCTTGTTTAAATTTAAGGAGAACATACCTAAGCAGAATAAAATTGTATTTGTTTAATTTAAAAATTTGTCATTCAATTCTTTCTTTTGTTCTTATAATATTCTAAAATTATGAAGAACTTTAAAAACACATTGACTATTAAATTCTGGGAAATATTCTGAACTCATTCAATTTGTCCTAAGTTTAAATCTAGGAAAGCTTCCTAACTGATTGCACAGACAGAAAGATACTAGGTTTTTTGGGTTTGAAAGTTTTAGTTAAAGGTTATGGAATTTTGAGAGTTTCTATGTTCTTCTTTTAAGTATTTTTAATTTTTAGATTTATTTTATTAAAAGTTGCAACCAAGACCATTTTGGAAAAGGTTTTTGCTTTTTTCAGAGGTGGCTTTTTGGCAGTTTTCTCCTGCCTTAGGGAAATTCCAGGGGCAGGAGGGAAATTCCAGAGGCAGTTTCTTTTTAATGTACCCTTTAGTTTACAGTAATTATAAGACTGAAGTTTTTGAACCTTGCCATTCAGAGCTTTTCTTTTATTTCAGAAGTACCAAGTTATATATTTATATCAGGCACCCAATATTTTTAAGCAGTTCAAATAGAGCTCATTAAGAATTTTCTGATTAATTTGCTCTCATTATCCAGAGGTATGAGACTATACATTGAAAATGCATAAAGACATAAATAGGAAGTTCATTACTTCACAAGAAAAACAGGAATACAAAAATATTTTTGAGAGGGACAAATGAAGGATTGAATATGTTATTTCATCCCATTTCTATTTCTATTTTTTGCAGAACAATTTTAACTGTAACATCTTTAACTATAATAGGAGTATTTTCATTTTAAATCATAGTGAGGCCAGATAATGTTACAGAAATAAAACCTTTTTATAGACTCATAACCAAAATCTTTTCAATTTTCAAAACAGCCCAAAGGTTCCCTTTTTAAAAGAACTTCCATAATTAGTAACCAGTTATAAACATTTGACTAATACAAATGCAGGAACACACCAATTAATAAACTAGACTGAACATATCAGCTAACAAACAGGCATTAAATACTTAACGCACCGAATATATCAGTTAACAATTAAACAGATATGAAGCACTTATCACACCAATTTAGAAGTGATTGTAGGACTCATTAGCATATATTTGACATTAGCAATAGAGGAAGATCGGGAGGTGAATAACTGTGTTAAGTCTGGGATTGGGAGTAAGGAGTTTCAGATGAAAGTGCCACCTTCTGACCAACGTTTTTGCTGTTCTAAAGGGTATTGGGGAAGGCTTACGGAGGTCTGCTCATGGTGAACTTATGTGAGGCTTATGATCTCCTTGGGGACATGAGGCTGACACAGGTTAGGGCTTTGCTCATGGGGAGCCCATGGCCAGGAGGCCAGGACATCATATAAAAGTGGGTGAGTTGCCTCCCTGAGGTGGGCTGGGGTGTCCCCTGGACACCAGACAAAACTTGGGGAAAACCACTCCCTGAACATTATGAGGAGGGAGGCTCAAGTGAGACTAACAACGCAGATCCACGATCCTTCACGACAACAAAGCATGCATCCCTGGTTTGTCATCAGAGACCAGGAAAGTGCATTCAGTCTTTCGCTTACAGCATCCCCCAAGCTACTTTTGATTGTTGCATGGGGAAAAACACTCCCTGAGTGTCATGCTCCCTGAGCATGGGAGAGTTTTGACTGAGTTCACATTTTTACACCATCACCTCCCTGAGGCGGGCTGGTGTTCCCTGAACACTGGCCTCCCTTGGACACCAAACAAACCTCTCGAAGGGATGATCTGGGCAGAAAGGTGTCACTTACCTAGGGCTGAATTAGTTGTGAACATTTGAGTGCCATGGATGTGAGCTGGCATCATATCAGGGTGGTCTGAGCCGATGGGCTCAAGCTGTCCACCACATGGAAACCTGAATGACTGTGCAATTTGGGAAGGGAGTGAGTAGGAGGCTGTTCCTATAGTCCTGAGATGCCAGAGAGCTAATCCTCAGTCTAACCTCTGTTCCTGAGTTTCAGCACCATTATGTTAGGCACAGGGTCATTAAGGGATCCATGCAGGACAGCGAGTCAAAGCTTAACAGATTTTTTGAGGGGATAAAACAGGGAGAAAGCAGGTGGGAGCCTGAAAATGGCTCCCACCTGGGGAGCAAGCAAAAAGAAAGAGAAAATGGCTGGCTCCAGCTCCTTTTTCTGGGAGCTATGTTTTAAAGGGAAAATGATGCCAGGAGGGGAGGTTGCCCATCCTTTGATTGGATGTGTCATCCCTTGATTGGATGGGGCCTTGTTAACTTATGATTTGATTGATTGCTGGAGTGTGACACACAGCTCTGTTATTGACAGCATGTCTGGGGGAAAGAAGCTGAAGTGCCCCCAAATTACACAGTCTATTTTATATGTGAAGTTCTTTTTCTGAGACCTGACAAATAGGTGTCATTTCTTCCTGTAAACAAAGTTTGAACATAATTACACTACCAGCTATAACGTAACCTTTGTGAATTCTAGAGAGCACAGCAACAGTCAACAGATAGTCTCATGTTTGCATCATGTTTGGAGTTATATGTGACTTTTAAGATATGTCAAAAATAATTATATAAGAACAGAATGGAAGCTAGATTTCCAATATATGCACGTATTTATTGATGACAAACATGTTTAGATATTCTGCATTACTAATTTTTCTCAGGCTATAGGCATTACACTGTTTTGCATATAAGGAAACTGAAACACAAAGAAAGTAAGTAGTTTTCCTTAGAAAACAATAATTAGCAGATCTGGGAATGAAAATCCAGGCTCTCCAACCTCAGAGCCTCTGCTGTTAATAGCTTTATTCAATATTTTCTCTACTCCAGAAAAAACTGGTTCCAAGCCCTACATTATACTGCTTCCCACTGATGATACAATACATGAAAATGTTTCTTCAGAAACCTCAGATGTCTCGTTAAAGAAGTATTGTGACAGTCACAGACAACTTAAAGGAATTTGAGGAATATAAGAACTGATGCTCAGCTACAACTTGATATTTTTAAAGTTGCTGACTGCATTAGGTACTAAAAACAATTTTCCTACTTCATGAGGCCTGTCAATTAGTTATTCAATACCAGTTGATTGATATAGATATAACACATATCATGTACATTCAAAAGGCCACATATATGTGATGCTAAATTGCACTTCCTCCTCTACCTAACATAATCTTGAATTTTATTAATGTAACATGTTGTATCCATTAAATATCCATTGCCTAATGCTAAATTGGCAAGGAGGTAGGTGAAAATGTACTCAACTAAATGATTTAAGAATTATCATTTTTGCATAATGTGAAGGTGACCAGATTCATGTGTGTGTGCACACAGATAGAAATACAGAGCTACTCATTACATATTTGTGACTTCCTGACAACATTCACTTCACCTTGCCTGAGTAAATACCAAATTATCATTTGAATATTGCTAAGAAGGATAAGCATTTTATAACCAACCAGTAAGTTGTATCACTGCCTTTCTCCAATTTTTAAAGTCAACAAATTAAAACCTTCAAATTCTTAATGTTTTTCCAGCTGCATAATGGATTCATTATTGTACTTATCCTGCTTAGATGTTCAATGCTAATGAGCCTAGGATCATGGATTTGAGCCCTTTGGGGGTCAATTAACTTTAATATATTTTACAACTACAGACTGTGCCCAAATCCTTGACAGGAATCTGCAATATATGTGTGCTTACCCAGAGAAAGAGGGAAAAATGTTTATTTAGCTAAATAAATTTGGCACATCTAAAAAAGCTCTCAAGTGCAAGCTTAGATGAGGGAAGCTAAAGTACAACCATTGTATGGTAAAACGAAGTGGAAAAAAAAAGCTGAAGAATTTGTATTAGCATCAAGCTTGCTATTTAAATGTGAAAAAATCTGATGTTTGAGTCAATAAATTGTCTGGCCCTAAATTTTACATTTTCTTTATGAATTTATAAAGGGACTTTCTTTGTTCCTTTGTCTATGATACTTTTAGTGTCTGCCTGCTTTAGTTACTTCTTAGTTTATAATTTTAAGTTAAGCATGCTAATGTTTACTCTTGGAGGGGAATACAGCTTCATTTAGTGCTATTTAGAAATATTAATTATGCTTTGCAAATATATTCAAGGATATTAGAAATAGTACTTTAGTAGAGAGAGGAAAAGTAATCCGGCAAGCACTTACATTAGATTGGTAGCTTTATGTGAACTTTTTTTTCCTTAAATTTTTGTATTTTCCAAATGAATTGTGCACCTCAGTAGTTTTTCTTCTGTGTTTTATTATTGGAACAGAAAACGACTACATTCAATTGAATATAATGTCCTATTGGGAACAGCATCACATTTTACCATATAGTGAGTAATCACCTATATTTTGGCTATTTACTTGCTTTTTTCTAAATTTCCTTGTGTGTGGGGGGGCATCTGCTACATACTTGAAATATGGCATCCTGTTAAATATATTCCTATCATCTATTGTATCTTGATGCTTGCAAACTTCCATTTTCTCCTTCAAACTTTTGAAGGAGAAGTTCCTCCCACCTTTTCCTTTAGTTCCCTTCTCACTGTCTATAGCATCCTTATCAACTTGACTCTGTCATTTTGAATGTTTTGGCTGTCCTGCCCCAAATCTCTGGTCTCTCCATAAAAGTCCAACCAACAAGCCCTATTAAGAAACATCCATATATTTTCATTAGTTACACATTCACAAGCCCAAAATCCTCTGGGAAAACAAATTAAAACAAAGAAAACTCTAAAATCTGCAGTCTGACATTGCAATTAACAAGAGCCATCTTCAACTTATATATTTTTTCTCCATGCTACAATAAGGCCATTTTATTCTCACTTCTGAGAATTTTCAGTAGTTGGTATCTTCTGTGCATGCTTTTCCATTTTGTCTATCTTTCAAGTAATGATCCACACACTGTGTTTCTCTTAAACTTTTCCCAAATATTTCAATGATGTTTTCTGTCAACTTTTTAATATAATATATTTATCTCTGCTCTTATCTGTATTCTGCTTTCTGTGACTAAATACTTCATAACACCTTAACTTACCTTCTTGTGGCTGTTTGACATTATTTCTTTGATTCACACTTCATGATTTTGTTCACTCTAATGCAGGCTGGCCTCAACCACTATCATATATATATATAGTTTCTTTGAATTATCAATTAACTCCATGTCCATCAATTGAATAATTTTTTTTCCCCAAGAACCCACTTTCTTGGTCTTCTCCAAGGCTATTTTAACAAGAGATGCCTCTTGCAAGTCTTCTCTTCTTTGGTTTCCATGATTGCTTTTCTGTTTTTTCTCTTGCTTCTTAAACCATACTCTCTCAGTCTCTTGCACATGAATTCTGTTTCGGATAATACAAGATGGAATTTTTATTCAATTTAACTTCTATTATTTGTTTATATTTCGATTCAAATGTCACTTCTAGAAGGAACCCTTTTCTTATCCTCCAGAACCAAATATATACTGGTGTTATAAATTTTCCTGTGTTACCATTTCTTACTTCTATAGTATATATCAGAGATTTAATTTGAAATTTAAGTAATTATTTGACTTGGTTTACTGAATTAGACTGGATACATCTTGACAGACAGAGATATATCTGCCTTGGGTTCTTTGTATCCCCAATATTTAAAATAGTGCATGGTGCATAGTAGATGTTCCATTAACACTGTTAAATAAAATAGTGCGCTCCCAACAATTCATTTTGACAATATTCGTTATGCCACTGCTACATAATCATGGAATATATTCTAAGGTAATAGGGAAAGGAAAATCTGGGAAGGGGCAAACATGTGCAATGACCTGAAGCAGGAAAGTACATGATTTGCTAAAGGAGTGCTATGAATCTCCTTAACTGAACGGAACAATATCTGTGGAGAATAGTGGGAAAATGCATTTTGATGCTCTTGAACTGGAATTACCTGATAAATGCTGGAGAATTATGAATAAACTGAAAGTAAAGGGAGGAAATTGTTGAAATGACTGTGATGAGAGTATGCGGGAGGTGGAGAGTAGTGGGAGGTTGTACTATGAAAAGAATGAGATTGATGGGAAGATATAGACCTGAAGATGACACTTTAACACCATAAAAAGTGGTGCTGTGGTTGCTAAAGAGTAGCAAAGGATGAAGGGATAAATTTTTTTAAAACAGAAGAGGTTTGTGCATGTGACCTTAATACTGAATTATATAATGTTCAACAAATGTTCCTCCATTTGTTTTTATGGTCATATTCATAAATATTTATCCATACTCTACTTTACTCCTATAAGATGATCTTCTACATCTTATAACTAATGTCTTTTTTACCTCTCTGCCAATAAGGTAAAGGAAAAGATAACTAAAAATATAGTCTTCAAGAGTTTTGTCCTTCATTATAGTAAGTCCCATGAGTTAAGATTCATATATCTGTATATATTAGTTTAGATAACCCGTCTTCTTAAAAAAAAAAGGACAAACTGTCCAATAATTACAAAATTTCTTGGTAGGAAAATTGTCCAGCTGTGTTTAAAGGTGGTACCCTCAGTGACCTAGATAATTAAAGAGAAATTGCCAGTCAATCAATCACAAATTGTGCACCAGTCAAGTCAGGAGACTACTTGAGCCAAAAAGAATTCAAGCGTTCTAGACTTGATGAAGCTGTGTCTAAGCATGTGAAATGTGCAATGGTTACTCAGGCTTAACAGCCAGTAGTTGAGAAAAATGTGCTTCAGTCCCCTCAGGTGAAAAGGAGTCTTTAGAGGTAATCTAAAGAGTGCACGGGTGGTTCAGTGGTAGAATGCAGAGACCTCGGTTTGATTTCTGGACCATGCACCGCCCCCCCCCCCCCCAAAAAAAAAGATGCAACCTAAAAACATCTAACTAAATTGTATGTACCTCAATATAGAATATGAGGTCCATAATGGTATGTTCTAAATGTAGCTTGTTCACTGTGGTACCAACTGTGACTGAGGAGCCCCATCATAAAGTAGGTACTCAATATTTTTTTGGTGAATAAGACAGATCTTCATATATGTGTTTACTTCAAACCTCTGATGGTACAGAGGTATTAGATCGTGATTATTCCTTGTTCCTTGTGTCAGGAGAGAGTGAGTGAAAATAGATGATCAATGCATAGATAGGTAGATCAATAGACAGACACAGACAGACAGGCAGACAGTCAGATAGATAGATTGGTAGAGGTATATGTGCCAAAGATATCTGAGCCTAATTTTGTTAAGCCTACCAATTAATCTAAAAATTCACATTCATGATGTTTTAAGAAAAGACCTGCTGTCCTTGATCTAAGTCGATTTATTTTTAGTTGAAACTCTTATTTGCCAAAATTGTAATACTATCTATTTAGGAAGTTATTGTGTTTCAAATACAAATCAAAATGATTTAGAAGTTTTAAAGACAGTCTGCCTTTTAAAATAATGTTATATATGAAGGAGATCTAATTATTTCATATGAAGTGCTTATAAGGATTATTTAAATGAAGTTATTGCCAACTTTCATAGCAAAAGAGATTACATTCAAATGTTTCCAAAATTGTAGTATTAGCCTGAAACGCCATTATATTAATTATGATATTATTCAATATTAAACGTGAAGAAAAAGAACAAATAGTTCACATACAGTGTGACCTTAGACTCATAAACTCCTTTTCACTTCAGTGCTGAGCCTGCACCAATCTTGATTTAATGATCTGAAAGAGAAGAAAGGACTACTGACCTAGATACATCAGATTAAATGCAATCTTCCAGATAAGAGCACTGGGTCTCAGAAGCTGCCAAGTGCACCATATGTGACTTTGAAGAGAAAAAAAATGGAGAACTAATACAAATTTCATTTACCCCAAAATCAAAGGGAATGTCTGTTAGAACTCAATATTTGAAGGGACTATATAATTTTTTAAGTTATCCAAATTTATTTGCATGTTTATTTACTTCTGTGAGATTTAAGGCTGAAAAAATAGAAGCATTTCAAGCAATTTTAGTCTATAGCATCAGTGATATTAATTCTATTGTGAGCCTACGTTCAAGTTTTAGGAAACATGTGTAATGAACGATCTTTAAATTAGGAAAGTAAATTACCAGTATGCATACAATATTTCCCCATGGTTGTGTGTGCATGTGAGTGTGTGTGTGAAAATTTAAATTAAAAAAAAAAGACCACTGTATATGTACAGCAATATTAGAACTGACTAGGTTTTAAAAGCAAGAATATGCTTAATGCCCTGGAAAAAGTGTTTAATAATTTACCTGTCTTTTATATACCAGTGATCGTTAGATTATCTGAAGATTATAAGAACCATAAGTATGTCAATAGAAAATCCACAAATCATTTTATATTTTTAAATGTAGATGGAGATATATATGAGTATATATCTCCAACCTTGTGCTAGTTTCTTAATGAGAGGACATAGTCAAATGTACTATAACTGTGGTTGTAATTAGTTGCTTATGAAGCCAATTTCTTGTTGTTTTCCAGGGACAAGTAGTCTTGAGTCAAAAGGAATGTGTTTTAATTACTTTATTGACAGTTTTAAGAGCCCTAGATTTATATTTACAGAAATTTTGTTATACTTTATTTATTCAGCTTTGAAAAGTAGTATCTCATGCTTGGTAGATCAGGATTTATTATCATAAGTTTTAACAGTGTTGTTGAGAGATAATTCACATACCATACAATTTGCCCTCAAAGCCTAAAATTCAATGGTATTTATTATAATCATAGATATACACAACCACCGAAAGTTAATTCTATAACATATTTATCACTTCAAAAATAAACTTTATATACCTTAGCCATCACTCAAAATCCCTCAGACCCTACCCCTCAGTCCTAAGTATGCAGTAATCTACCTTCTGTAGATAAAATGGAGTATGAAATACATGATCTTGTGTGAGTGGCTTCTTTCATTTAGTATAATGTCTTCAAGGTTCAGCCATTTTTTTTTTTTTTTGCATGGGCAGGGACCAGGAATCGAACCCGGGTCTCTGGCATGGCAGGCAAGAACTCTGCCTGCTGAGCCACCATGGCCCACCCAGGTTCAGCCAATTTTTAAGCATGATTCAATACCTAATTCATTTTTATGGCCAAATAATATTCAATTGTATGGATATAGAACTGTTTATCCATTGATTGACATTGAGGTTTTTTCCAACTTTTGGATATTATGTATATTGCTGCTATATAATCATACAGGTATGCAATTTTGCATATATGTTAAAAATTAGTTGATCACAGATGGATGGAGTTATTTCTACACTCTCAGTTCTATTCCATTGATATCTATATGTCTATCCTTGTGCCATTACTACACTCTCTTAATTAATATTGGTTTGCAGTAACTTTTGAAATCAGAAAGTGTGAGTCCTCTCACTTGGTTCTTCTTTTTCAGGATTGTTTCAGCTCTTCTAGGTCCCTTGAAATTTCATATAAATTTTAGAATTAGCTTGTCAGTACCTAGAAAAGTGTCAGCTGGGATTCTGAAAGGAACTGTGTTGAATCTACAGATTAGTTTGGGGATTATTGCTATTTTATTACGTCTTTCGATCTGTGAATGTGAGATGTCTTTCCTTTTATTTAAGTCTTTAATTACTTGCGATTATGTTGTGTAGTTTTCAGAGATGTGTCTCCACCCATTCAAGGGGGGTTTACTTACTGGAATTGTTTAAGAAGGAACCATTTTTGGAAAGAGCTGATGGAGCCAACAAAACCAACAGGAGACCATAACATTTGGAGATACAGAAAGAAAATGCCCAGGGAAGTTGTTTGAAACTAGAAGTCAAAGACCCCAGCAGACACCAGCCACATGCCTTCCCAGCTGACAGAGGGGTTCTGGTCTCAACAGCCTTTCTTGAGTCAAAGCATTTTATCCTGGATGCTTTAATTTGGACATTTTTATAGCCTTAGAACTATTAACTTGCAACTTAATAAATTCCCTTTATATAAGCCATTCTGCTCCTGGTATATTGTGTTCCAGCAGCTTTAGCAAACAAATACAAACAATAAAAAATAGTGGGTTTGTAGAGGAAAGGCAATTGCTTGCCAATCAACACACTCTATATTAGCCTTAGGACTGCAATGGAAAATAGTGTTCCTATTTGGTGCCCTCCTTACTGATTTTTAATGAGTCTTATTGAGATAAATTGTGAAATTGTTTCCATATTCAGAAGTAAAAAAATATACAAATTAGCAATATCTGCCATGGGTGATGGAAGAGAGAGAAACGTCATTTATATGCTGCCCCTACCCTAGCAACTACAAATCCTGATGAAGCATTGCCCTGTGGCTGATTCTTTTCTTACTTTATCTTGGGCATCATTTATGTTGACTCTGAGTAGCTTCAGGTATCAGTCATTCCCAATAGTTACTTCAAAATTGACAGTAGCCTCTGGCAATAATGTCTTCCAGAAATTACATCCATCTATGGCTTTCATCTTTTCAAAACTTCTCTGTTCCTTAATCACCCAAATTTCATACTAGTCTCTTAGCATTATCTTTAGAGGTAGCCACACTTCATAGTCATTATGGATGAACTATCTAGTGACAGCAGTGATATTATATACGTTTTCATGAAATTACTACAAGCAGTTGATCCCAGGATTCTCAACGTCTTGTAAAAACAAAATAATAGCCAACTCTTTTTTTTGAAGAGGCAAAACTATTTTTATTCACAGATTACATGATCTTATATATATGAAATCTTAAGGAATTCATTAAAAAGCCTATAGAAATAATGAGTAAAATGTGGTTATTGCAAACAAGATCAAAATACAAATATCAGTACTATTTCTAAACACCAGCAAGGAACAATACTAAAATAAAAAGAAAAAAATTTAATTTATATAACATTGAAAATATCACTAGAAATAAATGGCACAATAAGAAATGCAAAATGTTTACTCTGAAAACTATGCAAAATAATTATTTAAAAACTTAAAGATCTAAGAGAAATAAATCCCATATTCATGGAACAGAAAACTTAATATTGTAACAATGGAAATATTTCACTAATGGATTCACACATTCAAAACATTTCCTATCAAAATCTCAGCTAAGGGTGGTGCAATGGTGACTCAGTGGCAAAATCCTCACTTGCCATGCTGGAGACCAACTTCGATTCCCAGAGCCTGCCCATGCCCCGCCCCCCCCAAAAAAAACAGCTGAATTTCTGACTGATATTGGTAAGCTGATGTACAAATTTCACATAGAAATGCAAATACACTAGAAAATCTTGAAAATGAAGAAGAAAGTTGGACTACTTATACTTCTCTATTTCAAAGCATGCTACAGAGTTACAGTAATCAACACAGTGTGGTTGTGGCATAAGGATAGACATATAATAAAGGAATAGATAAGGGAGCTCACAAATAAGCCCTGACATTTATGGGTCAATTGATTTTGACAAGGGCACCAGGATCACTCAAAGGGGGAAAAACTAGCCTTTTCAGCAAGTTGTGCTGGAGCAGCAGGGTAAGATCATGGGCCCCTATCTCATACTCTATATGAATTAACTAAAGTGAATCATAGTCCTAAATGTAATAGCTAAAACTATAAAATTTTCCTTAAAAAATCTCTGTAAATGTTTTTGACCACGGATTAGGCAATAGTTTCTTAGATATAACACCTAAAGTATAAGCAATCAAAGAAAAAACAGATCTGTTCGATTTCATCAAAATTAAGTTTTTTGCCTCTAAGGATACTATCAAGAAAGTGGAAAAACCCTTAGAATGTAAAAAAATATATATATATTGCAAGTTATATTGGGTAAATGACTAATATCCAGAATATATAATTCAATAGAAGGATGAATAACCCAATTAAAAGATAGACAAAGGAATTGAATAGACTTTCACCAAACAAGGTACACAAATGGCCAACCACATGAAAAGATTTTAGCCATCGTTACCAATCAGGACAGTGCAAATCCATAGCAAAATGAGATGCAACCTTGAAAGCACTGCAGGAGAAGCAGTGGAACACGGGGCGGGCTTGTGGCCCACACCTGGCACACTCTGGAAACTAAGCAAGTGTTGTGGACAACTGTAGTGGAGCACCTCGGCCCTTGACAACTTGAGGCTGTCCACTTTTTCTAGACATAGCATTCCCACATGGCTCCGGGACCATCACTGATTTTGTGGAACCCATCTGACAATCTGAATGATGCAATTTCTGAGTGCACCATTCCTCGACTAGCTTGAAGGCGGGCTCTTTGAATTTGAATCCCTAAACTGCGAATGTCAGAGAGCCCCATGGTAGTGATCTTCACTTGGGATCGATCGGGTGGCAGCAGTATAAGGCCGATGCAGGCCAGAGGTGTGAGCTCTGGAA
This sequence comes from Tamandua tetradactyla, assembly GCF_023851605.1. NCBI lineage: Eukaryota > Metazoa > Chordata > Mammalia > Pilosa > Myrmecophagidae > Tamandua > Tamandua tetradactyla. The sequence continues at coordinate 42,217,656 of NC_135339.1, forward strand.
TGCCGACCTCCTATCCGCATGAAGTCCGGACGCCTACGGTCAAGCCCTGCCAGGTCCTTTGCCAAAGTTCCTCTGCACCCCTGCTGACATTCTACCCTGAAAACAGTGCCTAAGTGATTTTTTTTCTGTTAGAGGAGCTTCATTGCTATAGTTTAAGCAAAATGATTGCAATACCCTTGAAACATCCAAAACTTCACTTGTCTTCAGAAACATCTTTGCAAAGGAGAAATATGCCCATGCGCACACTCTTTTTAGACAGTATTCCTTCAGGCACACTTACTCCTGAATTCTGGTTGCTCCTTCTCAGGGTTCTACCCCCATGATGGCCAAAAAAGCTGTGGGGAAAGAAACACCTCAGCACACAAGCCCCATACTTTGGCTCTCTTTTAACCAACTCTTTATTATACTTAAGAAAATTGAAAAACATGTGAATGAGGTCTACTGTCTATTAAATAATCATTGCATAAAGAAAAAAACATTTTTCCACCAAAAAACTTGGAAAGTCATAATCTAAGAAGGTCGGACACCTTTTTAAATGAACATGAAGTTTTGTGGACAACTTATTTGATAATTTTAATTTTTTCCACTATTCCATCTATTGGTGGAATGTCATCAATAAGCATCCGATTTCATTGACCAACACTATTTAGCCATTATAACGGGGCAAAACCCTTGGTAATTTTCTGGTAAAACACGCATAACACATTTCAGTCTTCCACAGGTGTTCCTGGACCATTCTTCTGAAATCTACAAGCATATTTTGGGTGGAAGAAGTAAATGAGAATAGAAATGATAATTTCAGGTTCTATCTTTTTTTTTTTTTTTTTTTTTTTACATGGACAGGTACTGGGAATTGAACCTGGGTCCTCTGGCATGGCAGATGAGCATTCTTACCTGCTGAACCACCATGGCTCACCCTCAGGTTCTAATTTTTTTTTTTTTAAGTAAATCACTAACAATACTTTCTGCTATGCTATTAAGGTTTTTTTTCTTATTGCAAGTGACAAAAACACAACTCAGGGTGGTTCTCATGACTGAAACAGAGTTTAGGCTCGTGCAGACATGGCAAAGATTTAATAATTCAAATGATGTCACACTTACATGATCTCTGTATCTCTAGGCTATGCTTGATTGATTGTGATGACTTCATTCTCAGGGAGTAGATGGGTTCTTTCCCTATTGTTTTGAAAAAAAAATGGCTTCCGATGATTCAAATATTAACTCCACACTTTGGCCTCTTGTTATCTATATTCTAGTTTCTTACTTGAATTAGTTTGCTCTATTCCATATCAGTAAGATAATACAATATTTGTCCTTTTGTGTCTGGCTTATTTCACTCAACGTGGTATCTTCAAGGTTAATCCATGTTGTTGCAGATATCAGAAATTCATTCTTTTTTTAAAGCTGAATATTATTCCATAGTATATATTCACCAGATTTTGTTTATACATTCATTGGTCGATGACACTTGGGTTGCTTCTATCTTTTGGCAATTGTAACTAATCCTGCTAAGAACATCACTGTTTGAATATATGATTAACTGCTTTCAATTATTTTGATTGTATACCAGAACTGAGATTGGCAGGTCATATGGTCATTCTATATTTAAATTTATCAGAAACCACTGACTGTCTTCCACAGAGGATGCACTATTTTACAATTCCATGAGCAATGAATGATTGTGCCTATTTCACCACATCCTCTCCACTATTTATATATTTCTGTTTCTTTTGTTTTTTTTTCAAAGTAATTATACTAGAGGGTGTGAAGCAGTATTTCATTGTTGCTTCTATTTGAATTTCCCTAATAACAAATGACGTTGAGCATATTTTCATGTATTCTTTGGCCATTTGTATATATTCTTTGGAGGAATATTCATTCAAGTCTTTTGCCTATTTTTAAATTGTTTTCTTTTTATGTTTTTGAGTTGTGGGATTTCTTTATATATTCTGGATATTAAACCCTTACCTGATATGCATTTTCCTAATATCTTATCCCATTGTCATTTTACTTATATGATAAATTCCTTCAATGCACAGAAAGTTTTTAATTTTGATGAGGTTCCATTTATTTTTTGTTTTTTTCTTATTTTTTGGGCTTTGACTACAAAGTCTAAAAAGCCATTCCCTATCACTAGGTCTTGATGATGCTCTTCTATGTTTCCTTCTAGAAGGTTTACGTTTCTTGTTTTTAAATTTAGGTCTCTGGTCCCTTTTGAGTTGATTTTTATATATGGTGTGAGGTAAGGTTCATTCTTTTGCATATAGACATACAATTTTCCCAGTACCTTTTGTTGGAAGGACCATGTCTTCCTAATTGAGTGGACTTGGCATCCCTATCAAATACTAGTTGATCACAAACATGATGCCCAGTTTCTGAATTTTTCATTTAATTCCATTGTTCTATGTTTGTCTCTGTGCTATTACCATGCTGTTTTGATTATTGTGGCTTCATAATAACTTTTCAGATTAGGAAGTGTGAGTCCTTCAACTTCCTTCTACTTTATCAAGATATCTGACTATTTGGGGCCCATACCTTCCATATAAATTTGATGATTGATTTTTCCTTTTCTGTAAAGAAAGCTGTTAGGATTTTGACTGGATGGCATTGATTATATAAATTGCATTGAATATGTAATTCAATTTGTGCAGTTTGTGTAGAATTGATCTCTTAAAGATATTTAGTCATCCAATCCATGAACACAGAATGTTCTTTCATTTATATAGATCTTTTTTCTTTCTTTAGCAATGCTTTATAGATTACTGTACAGAAGTCCCTTATATCCTTGGTTAGATTTATTCCTAGATATTTGATTCTTTTAGTTGCTATTGTAAATGATATTTTTTTTCTGAATTCCTCCTGAAATTGTTCATTATTTTATTGTATAGAAACACTACTGACTTTTGTACCCTGTCATTTTGCTGAAGTCATTTATTAGCTCCAATAGCTTTGTTGTGGATCTTTTTTTAGGATTTTCTGTATATTGGAGCATGTCATCTGCAAACAGGGAAAGTTTTACTTATTTCCTTCCAATTTGGAAGCATTTTATGTCTTTGTCTTGCCTAGTTGCTCAAGATAAAACTTCCAGTACAGTGTTGAATAGCAATTGTGATGGTCAGCGTCCTTGTCTTGTTCCTAATCTTAGAGGGAAAGCTTTCAGTCTTTCATCATTAAATAAGATATTAGCTAAGGGCTTTTCATATATACCCTTTGTCATGATGAGGAAGTTGCCTTTTATTCTTAATATTGCCAGATATCAGCTTTCAGGTTCTTGACCATGCCATGAGAAAGAATTCAAAGGCACAAAATACAGTGAGTAAGCAGGCAGAAAATGTATTAGGTTCACATGTGAAGGACATGTGGTCACTCTCACAAAGAAAGACAGAAGTGAGAGAGGCAAGAGGCAATGAGCAATGTGGGGCCACTTGCTTTTTATAGATTAGCCATACTTAGACGCCCTCCCCGGTCTTTGTTCAGGGCTCTTTCTCCTACCCTCCCTTTTCTCCCGAGTGGTGCCTGGTGGTAGATAGTGCATTTGGGTGGGTCTGTTGGCTCCACTCTTCTCCTTCTCCTTAGGTGACTCACTTAGGTGGGGGTCATTTGGGTTCATGTGGGTCTAATGCCACCAGATGTTTCTCATAAATGAGTAACCCCAGACCTGTTGTGTGTCTAGGACGCAGGCCCTACTAATGTTAACAGTCCTTGCTCAAGGGCTCCTTCACATTGTTTTTTCTCTCCTCTGTCTCCCTGTTCTAGCCTGCTTTGCTAGTGTTTCAAGAGGTTTTTGTCAAGAAGTGGTGCTAGATTTTATCAAGTGCATTTTCTGCATCAACTGTTTAGATCATTTATTTCTTCTTGAGTCATTGTGTCAGTTTGTAAGAATTTATTAATTTTGTCTGGGCTATCTAAATTACTGGCATTCAATTGTTTATAGTATCCATTTTTAGTCTTTTTTATTTCAGTGGAGCTGAAAGTAATGTCTCCTTTTTCATTTCTGATTTGTATTATTTATGTTCTCTCTCTTTTTTCTTGATCAGTTTAGCTAAAGTTTTTTTTTCAATTTTATTGATCTTTTCAAATAACCAACTTTTTGTTTCATTGATTCCATTGTTTTCATAAAAGTATTTTTATTGAGTAGCATCCACACACATACACTCCAACCATATTATACAATCAGTGGCTCACAATATCATCACATAGTTGTGTATTCTCCACCATGATCATTTTTAGAACATTTGCATCACTCCAGAAATAGAAATAAAAAGGAAAAAAAAGAACTCTTACATCCCATAGCCCTTACCCTTCCCTCTCATTGACCTACAGTATTTGGATGTACCCAAATTTTACCCTTTATCTCCCTCTATTACTTATTTATTTTTTAATCTTTTTCTTTTTTTACTCTTCTGTCCATATCCCGGATAAAAGGAGCATCCAATACAAGGTTTTCACAATCACACAGTCACATTGTAAAAGCTATATAGTTATACAGTCTTCAAGCATCAAGGTTACTGGAACACAATTCAACAGTTTCAGGTACTTTCCCCAAGCCACTCCAATACACCATAAATTAAAAAAGGATATCTATATAATATGTAAGAATAACCTCCAGAATAACCTCTTGATTCTGTTTGAAATCTCTCAGCCTCTGAAATTTTATTTAGTCTCTTTACTCTTTTCCCCCTTTGGTCAGAAGGATTTCTCATTCCCATGATGCCAAGTCTCAGCTCATCCCCCAGAGTCAGGTACCACATTGCCAGGGAGATTTACATCCCTGAGAGTCATGTCCCACATAGGAGGAGGGCAGTGTGTTCACCTGCTGAGCTGGCTTAGAGAGAAAGGACACATCTGAGTAATAAAAGAGGTTCTCTGGGGCTGACCCTTAGGCATAATTATCAGTAGGCTTAGTTTCTCCTTTGTAAGAATAAACTTCATAGGGGAGAACCCCAAGATTGAGGGCTTTGCCTATTGAATTGGTTGGCCCCACTGCTTGTAAGAATATCAGGAATTCCCCAGATGGAAAGTTGAATATTTCCTCCTTTCTCCCCAGTCCCCCAAGGGGACTTTGCAAATATTTTTTTATTCTCTGCTCATATTGCACTGGGATATATCAAGGTATCACACTAAACTGTACACACCAATAGGGTCTCACACCTCATTCAAGATTCCACATAACTATGATGTTTGAGTAAACAGGCCATATAAATTAAATTAGATAATGTGCTACCCAAAATATAAATTTGGCACCAAATAAACATCTCTCCTTTTGGTTGAGTCCTTCAGCAGAGGTTGAAGTTTGAAAATATGGGCCATATCAGCCTTTACTCAATATTCTGATTTACTTAGTCCTATTGAGATCAGCTTCATTCATATCTCTGCACAGTCTGGTCACTTTTTCAGCTTTTTAAACAGTTGCTGAATGGGGTACTGCTGACTTTCACAGCTTCAGTGCTCTAACTCTGAGTTTCAGGTGTCACATAAATACCCAAAGTTTCAGGGAACTAAGGGGTGACATACAAATAGCTCAGTATCTCAGAATTAAGAAATATCAGTTACAACTTCTAAATATATGTGACTGTTGTAAGAGTTAACAATCTAGGACCCTTTACAATAGGCCCCAATCTGATAATATGTGCTCTCAATTTCTAGTCTCTGAGTTTCTATATTGTAGTTAATCCATATGAGTGAGGCATGACAATATTTGCCTTTTTGTTTCTGACATTTTATTCAACATAGTGTCCTTAAGTTTCATTCACCTTGTTCAGTGTCTCACAGCTTCATTTCTTCTTGCAGCTGCTCAGTAGTCTGCTGTATGTAAACAGCACGGTTTCCCCTTCCATCCCTGTTGTTGTAACCTTAGGCTACCTCCATCCATTGCAAATTGTGAACACTGCAGATGTAAACACCAGTGTGCAAATGTCCATTCATGTCCCTACTATCAATTCCTCCAGGTATGAACCTAGCAACAGGGTTGCAGGATCATATGATATCCCCACCCCTAGCCTCCTGTGGACTCAGCACACTGCCCTCCAAGGAGCTGCACTTCTCAGCTTCCCTATCAACATGAATGGATTCATCTCTTTCTCACCATTTTCTCTATCACTTGTTTCTCTCTGTTCATTTTTAAACAATTTTATTCACACACCATACAATCCAACCTAAGTAAATAGACAGACATGCCTTCACCACCATAATCTGTATGAAGGCATTGCTTTTTCTTCTGCAAAGAATCCCATGCCCACCACCTCCCCCAGTCTGTTGACATTTAGTTTTGGCATAATGCCCTTGTTATATTCAGTGGAAGCATATTACAATGTTACTGTTGACTACAGACCCTAGCTTGCATTGTTGCACTTTTTCCTGTATGCCATCCATTTTCAATGCCTTGCAATTTTGACATTCATTTATTCTCCCTCATGCAAAAACATTTTTATATTTGTACATTTAATCATCATCATCATCATCATCGTCCACTCTAGGCATTCCTGAGTTATACCATCTCAGCCTTTATTTGTATCTTTCCTTCTGGTGTCATATGTGCCACCAGCCCTTTTCTCTCAACCATATTGACATTCAGCTTCATTCAGTGTACTTATATTATTGTGCTACAATCAGGTAGTGTTGTCCTATCCATTTCTGAATTTTTACAGTCAGTCTTGTTGCACAATCTATATTCCTTCAGCACCAAATGCCCAATCTTGACCCTCTTTCTACCTCCTGATAACCTGTGTTTTTAACTTTAACTCTCAAAGTTCACTCATTAATATTAGTTCATATGGGTGGGCCACAGTGGCTCAGCAGGCAAGAATGCTTGCCTGCCATGCCAGAGGACCCAGGTTCGATTCCCAGTGCCTGCCCATGTATTAAAAAATATGTATATATTAGTTCATATTAGGGAGACCATATAGTATATGTCCTTTTGTTTCTGGCTAATTTCACTCAGCATCATGTCCTCAGTGTTCATCCATATTGTTACATGCTTCATGACTTTATTCTTTCTTACAGCTACATAATATCTCATTGTATGTATATATCACAGTTTACTTAGCCACTGTCTATTGATGAGCATTTGGGCTGTTTCCATTTTTTGGCAATCATAAATAATGCTGCTAAAATATTGGTGTGTAAATGTCATTTGTGTCCTTGCCTTCAGTTCTTCTGAACAGATATATGGTAATGGGATTGCTGGATCATATGGCAATTACATACTTAGATTCCTGAGGAAATACCAAACTGCCTTTGAGTGGTTGTACCATTTTGCATTCCCACCAACAGTGGATAAGTGTGCCTCTTTTTACACATCCTCTCCAGAACTTTGTCATTTTCTGTTTTCTTTTGACAATGGCCATTCTAGTGGGTATGAAATTTTATCTCTTTGTGGTTTTGATTTGCATTTCCCTAAAAGTCAGTGAAATTGAGTATCTTTTCAGGTGCCTTTTAGCCATTTATATTTCCTCTTCTGAAAAGTATCTATCCATGTCTTTCTTTTGCCCATAGTTGAGTTATGGCACCTCTTTATATATTATGGATACTAAACCTTATTTGATATGAGGATTCCAAATATTGTCTCCTATTGCATAGGCTGCCTTTTTACTTTCCTGACAAAGTTCTTTGATGCACTAAAGTATTTAATTTTGAGGTAATCTCATTTATCTATTTCTTTTTTCAATGCTTGTGCTTTGGATATAAAGTCTAGGAAACCACCTATTACAAGATTTATATTTCTTTATATTTTCTTAAAACAGTTTTATGGTCTTAATTCTAATATTTAGGTCTTTGATCCATCTTGAGTTAATTTTTGTATAAGGTGTGAAATATGGATCATTTTTACCTTTTTGCGTATGGATACCTAGTTCTCCAGGCATCATTTATTGAAGAGGCTGCTCTGTCCCAGTTGGGTTGGCTTGACAGCCTTATTAAAGATAAGTTGTTCATAGATGAAAGGGTCTATTTCTGAGTACTCAGATTCCACTGATCAGTATATTTATCTTTATGCCAGTACCATGATGTTTTGACTACTGTAACATCATGATAAGCTTTCAAGTCAGGTAGTGTGAGACCTCCCACTTCATTTTTCCTTCTCAAGTTATTTTTAGCCATTTGGGGCACCCTGTCCTTCCAAATAAATTTGTTTTTTGGTTTCTATTTCTGAAAAATAAGTTATTGGGATTGTAATTGGTATTACATTGAATCTGTAAATCCATTTGGGTAGAATTGACGTCTTAACTATATTTTGTCCTCCCATCCATGAACACAGTATGCCTTACCATTTATTTAGGTTTTCCATAATTTCTTTTAGCAATTTCTTCTAGTTTTCTGTGTATAGGTTTTTTGCATCCTTAGTTAAATTTATTCCTAAACATTTTATTCTTTTGGTTGTTATTGTAAATTAATTTTTTTTCTTTATTGCCTACTCAGATTGTTCATCACTATTGGATAGAAACACTCTGATTTTCGTGTTGATCTGGTACCCTGCCATTTTGTTGTACTCATTTATTAGCTCTAGTAGCTTTGCTGTAGATTTTTTGGGGATTTTTGGCGTATGGTATCATGTCATCTGCAAACAGTGAGAGTTTTACTTCTTCTTTTCTAATATTGATGAGTTTTATTTATTTTTCTTGTCTAATTGCTCTGGCTAGAACTTCCAGTACAATGTTGAATAAAAATGGTGACAGTGGACATCCTTGCCTCGTTCCTTACAGTGATCTTACAGGGAGAGCTTTCAGGCTTTCCCCATTGAGGATGATGTTAGCTGTGGGGTTTTCTTATATTTCCTTTATTATGTTAAGGAAATTCCCTTCTATTCCTAGCCTTTGAAGTGTTTTCATCAAGAAAAGATGTTGAATTGGTCAGATGCCCTTTCTGCATCAATCAAGATGATCATGTAGCTTTTCCAGTTTGACTTATTGATATGGTATAGTACATTAATTGATTTTTTGTGTTGAACCAGTCTTGCATACCTGGAAAAATCCCACTTGGTCATTGTGTATAATTCTTTTAATGTGCTGCTGGATTCTATTTGCAAATATTTTTTGAGGATCTTGCATCTGTATTTGTTAAAGACATTGGTTTGCAATTTTCTATTCTTGTATTTTTGTCTGGCTTTGGTATTGGAATGAGGTTGGCTTCATAGAATGAGTTATGTAGCTTTCTCTCCTCTTCAATTTATTTTGAAGAGTTTGAACTGGATTGGTACTAATTCTTTCTTGAATGCTTGGTAGAATACACATGTGAAGCCACCTGTCTTGGACTTTTCGTTTTGGAGACCCTCTTGATGACTAATTCACTCTCTTTGCTTGTGATTGGCTTGTTGAAGTAATCTATTTTTTCTCAAGTCAATGTTGGTTGTTCATGCCTTTGTAGGAAGTTGTCCTTTTCATCTACATTGTTCTAGTTATTAGCATATAGTTGCTCATAGTATCCTCTCATTACCTCTTTCTGCAGGGTCAGTGGTTATGTGCTCTCTTCCATTTTTTATTTTATTTATTTGCATCCCCCCTCTCTCTCTCTCTGTCTTTTGTTTGTTAGCCTAGCTAAGGGCCCATTGATTTTACTGATTTTCTCAAAGAACCAACTTCTGCTTTTTTTTTTCTCAATTGTTTTAATATAGTCAATTTCATTTATTTCTGCTCTGATCTTTATAATTTCTTTCCTTTTGTTTGCTTTGGTGTTAGTTTGCTGTTCTTTTTCTAGTTCTTCCAATTGAATAGTTAATTCTTTGATTCTTGCTTTCTTCTTTTTAAATATAGACATTTAAGGCAATAAATGTCTTCCTTCTCAGCACTGCCTTTGCTGCATCCCATACATTTTGATATGTTTTGTTTTCATTTTCATTTGCCTAAAGATATTTACTGATTTTTCTTGTACTTTCTTCCTTAATCTACTGTTTTTTTTTAAGAGTGTGTTGTTTAGCCTCCATATATTTGTGAATTTTCTGACCTTCTGCCTGTTATTAATTTCCAACTTCATTCCATTATGATCCAAGAAAGTGTTTTGTATAATTTCAATATTTTTAAATTTATTAAGACTTGCTTTGTGACCCAGCATATGGTCTGTCCTTCAGAATGAAACATGAGCACTTGAGAAAAATGTGTATCCTGCTGTTGTGGAGTGTAATGTTCTGTAAATGTCTGTAAGTCTAGTTCATTTATCATATTATGCAAAATCTCTCCTTCCTTATTGATCCTCTGTCTAGATTTTCTATCCATGATGACAGTGGGAAATTGAAGTCTCCAACTATTATTGTTGAAGTGTCTACTTCTCCCTTCAGTGCTGTGTTTGCCTCATGTATTTTGCAGCACTCTGGCTTCATGCATAAGTCTCTATGATTGTTATGTCTTCTTGTTGAATTGTTACTTTTAGTAATACATAGTGTCCTTCTTTGTCTCTTTTAATTGTTTTACATTTGAAGTTTAATTTGTTGGATATTAGTATAGCTACCCCTGCTCTTTTCTGGTGGTTGGTTGAATGAAATATCTTTTCACAGCTGCTTCCTTTCAACCTATTTTTGTCCCTGGGTCTAAAGTGAGTCTCTTGTAGACGACATATAGATACATTCTTTTTTTTAATCCATTCTGCCAGTCTATGCATTTTTATTGGGGAGTTTTATTCATTAACACTTAATTTTATTTCTGTAAAGGCAGTACTTTCTTCTACCATTTTTTTTTTTTTTTTTTTTTTGCTGGTGTCTAGGCATTTGAGTTCCTTCATTAGTTTATCCTGGAGTTTCTTTTAACTGTTATGCCTAAGGTTTTCTTGCTGGATGGCTTTGTTCTCTATCTGTTCTTTGACATTCTGTTCAACTTATTTTAGACCTCTGGCGTAGGTTGTGTTTAACTGATCAGAATTTTTCAGTTCTCGTCTTTCTGTTTCTTATCCTGCCTATATGAAATCATTTGTTTTTTGTAGGAGGGTTTCCTCAGATATTATGGAACCCTGTCAGATTTTCTCAAACCAGACAGACCCACATCACAGGAAGAAAGAATAGCCAGCATCAATTTTCCCTGAGGATGCAACCCAGCAGGTTGTCAGACTTTACAGACTATGAAGCCTCTAGACTCTGTGTTTTTCCTATCCTGCCCAGCATGTGGTGCTTTGTCTGCCCATGCCTTCCCACCAGCTTAAGGTGAGGCAGTGCCTTTAATTTCAACCATGCCCTGCAAGCGGCATGGTTGAGGCAGAGGTGAGGAAGTCGGTGGGCTTTGATTGCTTTTGTTTTACAGCCCCTGGGTCCGAATTCCTTGAAGGAGGGATTCTATTTGAGCTGGGTCCCACCCTCCTTTTCTTGCAGAAGATATGCCATTTAGGAAATTAACCCCTTTCACCTAACTAGTTAATTTGTCTCTCTGATTTACCTAAGTTCCACCCTTGCCTGGGACAGTGCTGGATGCTGAATTTTGAAAGTGTTTGTCTTCTATCTAATGAGCTGCTAAGAAGTGAAAAAAAAAAAAAAAAAAAAAAAAAGCCAGAAAGCCTTTCAGAGCCGGGTACCTGCTCCGTGGGTTTGCCAATCAAGAGATTGACTTGATACATGGTTCTATGTATTGCCAGGCTCTGTTTACCCCCTCTTCTTGGGGTCCAACCCTTTTCAGTATTTTTGGTGCTCTAACTCAAAACTACTCATGTTTTGTTTTTTGGTTTTTCTGTCGGCCTTGACCTCTGTCTGCTGAGGCAAAAACTCCTAGTTCCTTTAGCGCTTATTACAGGTTTAATAATCTGTGCTGGGGGCCTATTCTCAGTAGTCAGAATTTGTTAATTCTACAACTGGAACTTGGTTGAGCTAAGTGCCTGCTGCTAGTAAAGTCTGTTTCCTTTCCTCTCAGGAAACCAGCCTGCCATGCCCATGAGAAGGGGCCCTGACCTCTGTGGCTTGTGGGACTTAGAGTTCTGTATGGGATCTCAGCCATTCCACCTAGTTCAGACTGGTGTTTGCTGTCTCACTGGTCACAGGTGTTCCCCCAGCTATTGTTCTGTACTATCCCTACCTATTTACTGTCTGCTCTGGAGTACAAACTAAATTCCACACATCACTATGCTGCCATCTTCCCTTAATTTCCCTTTCCATTTCTCCATTGTTTTTTAGTTCTCTGTTTCACTGATATCTGCCCTGATCATCTTTTTTTTTTTTTTGTATTTACTTCCTTCTTGCTTTGAGCTGTTTGTTCCTCTTTTAATGGTCCTCCAATTTTGATTTTAAGTCTTTGTTTTGACATCTTTCTTCCCTTTTCTTATAAGCATTTAGAGCTCTAAATTTCCCTCTCGGCACTAACTTTGCTGCATAAGATTTTATATGTTGTGTTTTAATTTTCATTCACCTACTGAAATTTCTTAATTTCACTTGTGATTTCTTCAGTTACTCATTGGTTGTTAAGAGTATGTTGTTTAATTTCCACATATTCCACATATTCTCCCTCTGTTATTGAATCTTACTTTCATTATTCTGTGGTCAGAGAATATACACTGTAAATTTCAGGGGTTTTGATTTTATTGAGACTTGTTTTGTGACCCAATATATGGTTTATTCTGGAGAACGGTCCATGTGCACTAGAGAAGAATTTTTATTCTGCTGCTGTTAGCTTAGGTATTCTACATATGTATGTTAGTTCTAGTTAGTTTAGAGTATTGTTCAAATCTTCTGTTTCTTTATTGATCTTCTGTCTTGATGTTCTGCCAGTTTTGAAAGTGGTGTATTAAAGTCTTTTACTATCAGTGTAGAACTTTCTATTTCTCTCTTCAAATCTTTCAATATTTGCTTCACATATTTTAGGGCTCTACTGTTAGGTATATATATGATTGTTATGTCTTCTCTACAAATTGACCCCTTTATCAACCTTATTTTTCCTTATAACATTTTTATATAAAGTCTATTTTATCTTATATTATTGTAGCTACCCCAGCTCTCTTTTGATTACTACTTGTCTGGTAAATTTTTTTCCTTCTTTCACTTTCATCCTATTGATGTCTTTGAATTCAAGGTGAGTCTCTTATAGATGCATCTACTAGGGTTGTGCTTTTTAAATGCATTCTGTCAATTCCTCCCTTTTAACAGGAGACATTAATACATTCACATTTAAAATAACTACTGATAATATAGGAATTTCTGTTGCCATTTTGCTATTTAGTTTTTGCAAGTCATACTTTTTTTTTAATCCTCAATTCTTCCATTATTTTCTACTTTCACATTTATATGCTATTTTGTTTTCCACCATATTGTGTCCTAATTTCTTTCTGGACATTGAAAAAATGTATTTTCTTTATCATTACTAAGGGGTTAAAATTTAACATCATAAATATATAGCAATAATTTTTCACTTGATTACGAATTTAATTTCAATAGCATGCACATACATTGTTCTTATACCTCTCCTCCCTCCACCTTTTTTTGTACTTGTTGCAAATTATATCTTTGTACATTGTATATCCAAAACCATAGATTTATTGCTTAGTTTTTATACATTAGCATTTTAGCACCACTAAGAAGTAAGGAGTGGATTTAGACAGAAAAATATATATATATAATGTAATACCACTGGCATTTATAATTACCCAAATGTTTACCTTTCCCACAGGTCTTTATTTATTTATTCTTCTTTGATCCACTTTCTAGTGTCCTTTCCTTTGTATCTGAAGAACTCCATTAGCATTGCTTGTAGGGCAGGTCTGGTGCCCTTCATTTTGAAATAAAGTCTTTCTGGATATAAAATTCTTAGTTGGCAGTTGTTTCCTTTTAGCACTTTAAATATTTCAAAGCACAGCCGTCTTGCCTCCCTGGTTTCTGAAGGGAAATCCCATATTTCATCTTATCTGGACTCCCTTGTACCTAACATGTTACTTTTCTCTTGTAGTTTTCAGAACTCCCTCCTGTCATTTTCATTCTAAGATTTGATCATTGTGTGTCTGTTCATATTTCTCTTCAAGCTAATCCTGTAGCTAACAAAACCAAACAAACCAGCGCAAAAAATTCAGTTTGCAAATTGGCTTTGCCTTGTCTGGTCATCTCCTTCAGAATTCACCATCCTATCAAGGTCAGTCCAAGGCAAATCCAAAGTGCAGAATCTTACTTTTCTTGTCTGGGCCTGTGTCTTGTCTAGGCTTGTGCCTGTTGCAGGCCTTACTTTACAGTGCTTTGAATGGACCTCTACACCCCAGGGAACAGACTTTCTCCCTGTTCCAAGTGTTCCTCCATAGAATTTAAAGGAAGTAAGCCTTTGTCCCAGGTTACTTGTTTCTCACACCCCTTTACTTCTTAAGATGCTATCACCTGGAGTGCAAATTTTTCCAGGTGGTGTCAGCTGGAAAGGAGATTCTTAGGTCAGTTTTTCCACCTGGAAGGAGACTGGAGACCTGCAAAAGAAGCACTAGCTGGCTGCACAAATCCCTGGAGAGGGAGTGAGGAAGGAATCTTCTCCTATGGCTCTTTGAAACTGTGTTTTCTTGATTAAATACTTGCCCAGTAAATGGAGCATTATACGTGTTCTCTGTGGTTTTGAGGAAGGGTCTTAAAGGCTCCTCTGCTATTTTTGCCCAGGGCAGGTTGGAACAATAGTTGATGTCAGAGCTGGTCTCTCCAGGGATCTATAGTAGCTAATCAAAGCCATTGATCTGCTACTTAACTGCACACCACTGGATATTGGGGAATTTGATCATTAAATCCCACCTGGCATCAGCAAGTTATACCAGGGGCCAGGTTGAGTACCTTACTGCTGCCTGCAGTGAGGCTGGGAGATGGGTGATGGTAGCCCCTGTCTAGAGAGTGCAGTTCATTCGAGTTCACCATAATTTACCAGTCTCTTCCTCTGCTCTTCCCTGGGACCTTCAAATTGTTCTACTAGAACCAGAGTTCCAAATAGTTGATTCAATCAGTGTTCTAGTATGCTAGCGGCCAGAACGCAATATACCAGAAACTCAATGGCCTTTAAAAAGTAAAATTTAATAAGTTGTAAGTTAACAGTTTTTAGGCCATGGAAATGTCCTACTTAAAGGAAGTCTATTGAAATGTCCAATCTAAGGCATCCAGGGAAAGATACCTTGATTCAAGAAGGCCGATCAAGTTCTGGGTTTCAGAAAGGCACATGGTGAACACAGGCAGGGGTTGTCTCTCAGCTCTCCAGCTCTCCGGGATGCATTTTCCTTCTTCATCTCTAAAAGTTGCTGGCTGGTAGACTCTCTGCTTCTTGGTTCTGCAGTGTTCTCTTTTGTGACTTTCTCGTGGCTCTGTCATTCTTCTCTGCTCTCTCTGAATCTCCCTCATTCTCCAAAATGTTTTCTCTTTTATAGGATTCCAGTAAACTAATCAAGACCCACCCAGATGGGTGGCGACACATCTCTATCTAATCAAAGTTAATAACCACATTGATTGAGTCACATTTCCATGGAGATGATCTAATTACAGTTTCAAACATACAGTATTGTATAGGGATTAGAAGAAACAGCTGCCTTTACAACATGGGATTAGGATTATAACATGGCTTTTCTAGGGTACATGCATACTTTCAAACTGGCACAGCCAGTTCCTGTCTATTTAATAGTTGTTATAGTGGAGAAACTGATTCCAAGAGCTTTCTTCTCTGCTGAAGAAAGTTCTCTGAACTTAAACCTAAAGTTCATTATAAGTGCATAAAGAGAGATGGTTAGGAAGGCAAACTAATTTTTCATATATCATGTACTGCTATAATTTTGTGCCAGAAGTCTAGACATTGTATCAACTGTGTTTATGAAAACAAGGATAGGACAGTAACCACAAAGCTGCCCTGAAATCTAGAATGAATCACTGATATGTGTAAAGGGAAAAAAGGCAGTGGGGTGGACTATGTAAATCAAATTGAAGTGACAGCCTTATGCATATGCTGGTTTCCCCAAGTATGCTTCAAAAAAATTGTGTGTAAAACAAATCATCTTTTAAATGCATTAGAGAGTTGTCAGTCACTCCTTTAGCAAATAAAATCATCCTACATCTTACTTGTCATAAGTTATTTTAATTATGTGAGAGTTGTAGTTATTTCTGGAGGCTACTACGTACCAAGCTACCTTGCAAGGTACCTTGAAACTGTTTTTAAAGCTATGCAATGTGATTTATAAAACATACTTTTATTTCAACTGTGGCAGTCAACAGATGGCTACTGGCATTATCAGAAAACTCATATATATTTTAAGCAATTTTATACAATAAGGTCTGCAATTTACTATATTCAGGCTTTAAAAAGATGAGTATGGGAAGGCCACAGTGGCTCAGCAGGCAGGGTTCTCGCCTGCCATACTGGAGACCCTGGTTCGATTCCCAGTGCCTGCCCATGCAAACAAAAAAAGATAAGTGCTTTAAAATGAATTTGTTATTCTGAAAACTATATCACAATATCTGTGTAATAGTTATCCACCATATAGAATTTGAAGCATTTGATGTATAGGTCTGGCATCTTACCAAATCAAGTCACATTCTAATAAATGTTAGATTTTTAGGAGAGGCAACTTATAACTTCTAGCTCCCTGAAATTCTGATTACAAGCCAAAACATAAAGTCTCAAGAACTTGATATTGTTACCAGAAATATATACTAGCTAATTAGGCCCATTAACTTATAAAAAAATTTTAAAGGAGGAGGGCAAATAGTTAGGAAGTATTAAGGCTGAATAAATTTGTTCTAAGCTAGCCTCTAAGAAATAGTCAATTATTCCTTTCATTCAACATTTTGATTCATATCATAAAAGGAAGAAATGAGTCTTTTGAAGTACCTAACTAAATAAAGTTTTAGATGACTAAATGGTTACTTTTATAATAGGAATATAGGTATTTGGGTTCTAAGTTTCTTGGGTATTTTTTTTTTTCTATTTCCAGTTTCTGTTTTATTTTCTTTTCCCCCTTGCCAGTTATAGAAACAATACATGGTCAGTGCAGACAATGGAGAAAAACCATCAGAAACAGGTGTTTCTCAAATGTTAAAATAAATTGAATAGATTGAGATACTAGTGAACAATGAAAGGGTGTGGTAAGGGGTATAGAAAAAAATAGGAGGAGCAAATATTAAAATATATTGGGTAGATGGAAATACTAGTGGTCAATGAGTGGGAGGGGCAAGGGGTATGGTATGCATGAGTTTTTACTTTTTTCTTTTTATTTCTTTCTCTGGAGCGACGCAAATGCTCTAAAAAATGATCATGGTGATGAATATACTACTATGCGACGATACTGTGAGCCAGTGATTGTACACCGTACATGGAGTGTTTGTGTGTTAAGAATGTTCGTGTCTGTATGTTGTTTTGGTTTGATAATAAAAAATAACTTAAAAAAAAGAAGCAGGTGTTTCTGCTATATACATCTAACCACCCATAAATTCCACCATCCAGAGAGAACTATATTGTTTGAATTTCTTTCAGTCTTATTTCCATGCATAACAAAAATGGTATCATGCAGTGGCTTGTTTTATTTTTTCCCCCATAGACATTATAAGCATTTACCTTTGTCAGTAAGTTTCTTCAATAGCATGGGTCAGCAGCTTTTTCTATAAAGGGCCAGATAGTATTTTAGATTTGGTGGCATTTAGTGTCTGTAGCAACTATTCAGCTCCGTCATTGTAGCATGAAAAGAGCCACAAACAAGACATAAACAAATGAGCATAACCATGTCCCAATACCCTTGTAGGTCTACTCTCCATTATTTACTCTCTTACTCTTGATCATTTAGGTCACTTCCATTTTCTAAATATTACAATATCACTGTGAGTAATATCCTTGTCTGTGCATCTTTGGTCATTGGGTATTTTTCTTATTACCTTCTCACAAACCACCACAGTGGGCTATTTTTTTGTAAGTATTTAAAGTTATTTCTGCCCATTCCTCACCATTATGTCTACAAAGAATTTCCATAATTGAGTATATCTATGTCCAATAATACTTTGCTGCTTTAGTAAGAGTTGACTAAACCAAATCAAAAATTTTTCTGTAAGACACTTTTGCCTAAATTTAAATATATGTGGCTATTTATTGACAAATATATGTGGCTAAGAGAAGCAACAAAAGATTGTCTTTAATAGAGTTCTTTTACTTTGATACTTTTAATAATACGTGATTTAATGTGATTTTGAATTTTAAAACTAGAGCTTGAGTATGCTGGCTGGGAGTATTAATGTCATAAATTCCATCATGATTATAGCAAGGGGGCTGTTGCAGTAATTGAGAGAGAATTTATAGAGGTTTAAACTAAATTGAAGACATTAAACATAGAGAAGGAGGAAACGATCAGAGTGCTATTTTGAAAGAGAAAATGGGACTTTTTTTTTTCGTATCCTGGGGATCACATTTCAGTCTTTTTCTACATGAGTATCCTGTTATTGCAGCACCATTTGTTGAATTTTTATCTTTGTTTATTTGTTTGTTTTATTTGGAGGGTGGGAATGCATGG
This sequence comes from Tamandua tetradactyla, assembly GCF_023851605.1. Taxonomy (NCBI): domain Eukaryota; kingdom Metazoa; phylum Chordata; class Mammalia; order Pilosa; family Myrmecophagidae; genus Tamandua; species Tamandua tetradactyla. Next base: position 42,236,046 of record NC_135339.1, read on the forward strand.
GCTGGGAATTGAATCTGGGTCTCCGGCATGGCAGGCAAGAATTCTACCACTGAACTATACTTGCACCCCCTGGGACTTATTTTTAAAACAAGTTACAGAGGGTTGAGTTCAGATTATGGAATCATTTAAAGATAGCATTGTGGGGAAGCCAGTTCAAAGAATAAGATTAACAATGTGTTAATTTTTTTTTTTATGTTTTAACTATATGTTATCTACTCAAGTAGCTACAGCATGGATACCATATTACTAGTATGAAGAAAAAATAGGATATACATGTGTAGGACATCATACAGACACTGAATATCAGAATTGAAGATCAAAGGAACAAAAAGTTGATGGAAGTTAAGAGAGGAAAAATCAACATAGATTAAAAGAAAAGGAAATTCAAACTGGGTGAGATACAAATTGTAAAGTCTTCAAAACTCAGAAAGAGGTAGATTTACTGGTGAGACTGGTCATTAGTGTTCAAAGAGATCCGTAATTCAAGGCACAAAATAAGTAAGAGTTGTTTTCTTTTGTTTCAGTGGTCTGTTCTTAATCTTTTAATTATGAAAAAAGAATTCAATCTGTAAAGTTGAGCCAGCATGTGCCCTTCATACCTACAAAGAGTGAGGCTAATAAAGGAAAGTGAGATAGAAAATGAAATTTCAAGTATTCTTTCAAAATAAGTTTCAGACCTATTACTTTTTTTAAAATATTTTTTATTGTATATGATAACATATATACAAAGCAAAGCAAGAAAAAAGCAACAGTTTCAAAGGACTCTTCAACAAGTAGTTATAGGACAGATCCCAGAGTTTGTCATGGCTACCATACGATCCTCTCAGATTTTTGCTTCTAGCTGCTCCAGAATGGAGGAGGCTAGAAGGAATAAATTATTTTTTATCATCACAATTGATTTTTTTTCTTTTTTGTCAAAAATAACATATATTCAAAAAAAGCAATAAATTTCAAAGTGCAGCACCACGATTAGTTGTAGAACATATTTCAGAGTTTGGCATGGGTTACAATTTCACAGTTTTAGGTTTTTACTTTAGCTGCTCTAAGATACTGGAGACTAAAAGAGATATCAATTTAATAATTCAGCAATTATATTTATTTGTTAAATCCTACCTTCACTATATAACCCCACTGTCACCTTTGGTCTTTCTATTCCTCTCTTTAGGGGAGCTTGGGCTATGGCCTTTCCAACTTTTTCACGTTGGAAGGGTCTGTCAATAATATGGGATAGAAAGATGGAAATATCTGATGTTCTGGAGAGGCTGGACCCTCTAGGTTTCAGGACTTATCTGGTCCAGAGACCCATCTGGAGGTTGTAGGTTTCTGGAAAGTAACTCTAGTGCTTGGAACCCTTGTGGAATCTTATACAGACCTATTACTTTTAATTTTGATAAAATATTATGAGTAAAGTAAATACCATCTAATATGCCACTCATGACTAGCTCTAAAAATCATTTTCTGATACAGAAAGACTTTAGTTCGTATTTTTTTATAATTTGATTTTTGCATTCAAAATTTTACTTAAACATATCATGGATGTGTTTCTGTCCCATTTCTATATTTATAACATGAACTAAAAAGGAATTGCAATTCCTCTATGTCTTGTGTATGTGCAGTGTGTGTTCATATGATGTAACTACTGCTACACAAGGCAGAGCAAAAGAATGAGACCCAGCTAGTTCAGAGGTAGCACAAGTTGCTTGAATATCTTTAATATAGGTTGAATTGGATGTGGCTGCATAGAGAGGGTCAGACAAAGCCTGTGAGAATGCAAAAAATGAAGAAGAGACAGAATTTTCCACCTCTAAATTCCAATAGCATTTCTCATTCATATTACATATATATTTTAATCACTCATCATGTTTTGGTATATATTTCTAGTTATTTTATGTGTATGTGTCTTCTTTTTCCTTCACAATAATAATCTAGTTGAGAACAAGGAATGTCATAAATCTTTGTTTTGAAAACAAGTGTAGTGATGATCGAGAAAACAGGATTTGGTACAAGACTGCCTGGGTTAATATATCATACCTATTGTATTCTAAATTTAAAGCAAGTTTTTTTCTACCAATGCCTCAGTTTATAGGTAAAAGTTAATAATAATAGTTTATCTTTTACTGCATATCTATTAGAATTAAATGAGTTAAATATGTAAACTGTATCGAACAGTTTGGTATATGGTAGAAGGACTATAAGTGCTATTATCATTCTTACAATATTCTTGGTTTCAGAGAAAAGAATGTTAAAATGAGAAAGTTTTAATTAATGAAACTCATGAGAAATTGGTTAAACATTAAAGAGTGGAGAAGGGCATTGTAATATATTTAAGAGGTGGTATAACATAGTTAACATCACTGCTTTGCAAACATCAGATCTTGGCCAAGATGTCATGATTCTTAGCTCCTCTAGAATTCATTTTCTTTATTTATACAATGATTAGAATAGGACCAGATTTATAATTTTATTAAGATGTGAAAATGATACACATGTACCTCACACACGTATATGTACACATGTATATGTAATTTAGCACTGTGTCTGGCACATTGTAAGCATGCAACAAATATTAGCTTGCACTATCATTATTTACTTAATTCCTTTTCATTGCTGGAATTATTGGATTATGGCCTTATCATTATTTAGATGCCCAGAAGTTAACCTAATTGTATATCAAGCTACAACACCCCTATTTGTGTCAAGGACACACACAATAGATCTAAATGGAAAACTATGAGTTTCCCATGTATTCAAGTAGATATTTAATTTTTATTTTATAAGCATGGAAGACAAAAAACTCAAGTATTGAATGCATGAGAAATTAGTGAAATCCACTTAAGTGGAAAAAATACAATCATCCTTCATAGATGAAGTGCATAACTTAGTGTAGTTTAATTGAATTTGTTTAATTATTAATTTATATCTAAATCAAACCATTTAAATTTCTTTATTCATTTCTGTCAAAAAAAAGTTCATAAAATGCTGAAATTATTAACCTGAATAGGGGATAAAATAGAAATCATTATATAACATATAATGCAAGTTTTAGTTTAAATAAATGTCAAAATTGTTTTGATCAACGATAATTAAATCTGCTGACTTTCTCCTTTAATTTTATGAGACATGAATTTTGGGTGTGAGAGTTTCCAAAAAGAGTTAATACTGCAGCTGGCCTTAAATGTAAGTGCAATGAAAGCAAATGAACATATTGTATGTATTAGCTTCATATAAAAATTGTTTATTCAACATATTGTATTCAGCTTTTCTTTCTAATGATCCCTAATCTAGGTATATATTGACTATCTCCAATAGTGGTAAAAGGCAACTTATAGTTTCTGACATAACCCTGTGAGGGACAGAATACATTAAAACCGTACACTATAATGGACGAAGTGCAGGCTATTCCTGTCAAGGGTAATCCCTCTTACACAAAGTGGTATATAAATTTGTATAAATACTCCCAGGCAAAAGTCACTTTCCCTTTCTTAAATTGTGCAGTTTTCAAAAGAACTTATTTATTTTGAGAGGGTAGAAAATGAAATCTATTTATACAGGTGCATTTTATATTTATTTTATTATATATATTTTCATTCATATATTACAATGAAAAATATTGCATGTGCATATATGTGTGTACATATAGTGTGCATACGTACACATGTATACATACATGTATATATACAAAACATGCATATGCATGTGTGTGTGATGAGCGAGAGAGATCTTTCATCTATGAAAATCAAAACTAATTCCATTTACTTTTAACAAGGAAAACCTTTTGTTGGAAAAAACAAGCAATACCTTAATATGTAGGTCAGGAAATCTCAGATATTGATGTTAATTAGGTGCTAGAGTGTGATTCCTTTGGGGTCGTCTTTGAAACTCCCACATTTCTATATTAGAGATATTAGGAATACAACTTCAACAAAATTGTGACCCAGCAAACAGCACACCCTCTTTTGAAATATTCTGAGTCAACTTCCCAGGCATTTAATATCCATTTACAGAGAAGAATCACTCCTTTGTATGTGAGTATAGGATATATTTTGTCTTCTTGGCCACTGTAAGAACAATTATTTTTCCTGCCAAACATCAATTTCTGCTATTAATAATATCATAAAATAACTAGCTGGTTAAAGGTATTGTACATAACTTCCCAGTGGTTTTAGTTAAGGAGAGACAAAAGAAGAATTCCAAAACATAGCCCCTTCTCTCTAAGGCATTGGTATTTCAGCCTATGTCAGCTGAGAGGAAGGAACCAGTTAATGTAGTGAGTGCTTGTTTCACATTTCCTTCTCAACTCTTTCTCAGATATTGAAGCAATATAGACGTTATAGACTATGATAATTAAGGGAGAAAACACAGATCCTTTATCTTTTAAAGATATTATTTATTTATATGCATAGATAGCAAAATATTTCTTCGAGAAAGAATATAGTATAAAATGAAGTCTATTCTTTTGCTAACTACTTCTCTCATGTCTTGAGCATTTGAGATTTATAATGTTTTGTTGTGTTGTTTGAACAATATACCCTGCTCTGAGACTCTGATGAGAACAAACAAATAAAAAAGAGTAGGGTACTTGTCTCAGGACACGTTCAGCAAATGTTTGGGAAATATTTTGGGAAAGTTCTGGAGAAATGTGCAAATGTTTATTTTACTTCATGCTGGAGAGCACTTTTCTTACTTTTGCTGGAGTTTCAAAGCATTATAGGAAGAGAGCCTTGCAGAAAGTAGGTGCTACTTATTAAGTGATAATCTGAGAAATAATTCCAAAATTAGCTGTGATCACCCCTATTTTAAATGATATTAAACTGAGCCTAAAAGAGATCAAATACAGGGTCAACGACAAGTGGGAGAGTGGGGATTTGAACTCAGGTTTGATACCAAACTTGGTGTTTCTTTGGTCATATCATTTGATTTCTTAATTCTATATTCCTGAGACAATCAAGGGTTAATGTCATATATAATGACAAGAGAATGCTAGGAAAAGTAAAATGAAAAATGTGTAGAACAATCTCTACAGTTCAAATTCCACATCTAGTCTACCAATAGAAGATTCAACCATCCTGCTGGATGGTGTGTGGCAAGTGCCAACATGAGGGGCAGAGACCAACTGAGCTAGCATAGTGAAGAAAAAGAGAGAGCTGCTTGGGCTGAGAAGTCCTTATAAATACTGTTGCAAAGGAAAAAGGGAATGACCCACTTCGCTGAAATTTTGAGAGAGCCTATAAACACCGCAGTGAGTGGGTCTTGTGGAGTTGGTGAGTGAAGCTGTTTATCTAGGCTACAGTGGTGGCTTCTTAACAGATATGTGCAGTTTTGGGTTAACAGATATGGGTGTTTTTCAGCTTTAACACCTTGGTAGCCAAATTCTTTACTATCATATTGAATAAAAGATTTCCTTGGATTCTAACTTGCTCTGAGAATGACTAGTCGGCCAAAACATGCCAAGAACAGGAAATCAGGTTGCGTTGTGTGTTGTCCATTTTTGCTTGTGAGAATGCTCTATTCTTCTAGGGCTTATTATTTTTCTTTTTTTGGAAGAATATGGATCACTAATTTTTAAACATTACCAATAATTTGTTGTTGTTGTGTCAGTCTTATTAAAGTTTCCATGAAGATAATTTTACAGATCTCATAGACTCCCTTACTATTGCTTGATTAAACCATCTTTAATAGAACACATTGATCTAAGACTCTGTTCCACAAACATCTATCACACAAGTAAGATACTAGGAACGCTCCAAATCTCTTCTCACTTTATGTAATTCTTGTGAATTGGAAAACATGCCTAAATGACAGTGTCATTAACTGAGGTTTAGACAATTTAAATATAAAGGATTAATCAGAGTAGATTTCCTGACTTTTTATTAAATAAATATTTACAAATATTTTAGAATAAGTTAATGAAACTCTGTAAGGAACAATTCATCTTTATTTTGATAAAAACTAGAGGTTTTGGAGGTGTTACAGTTGGACTCTATATAGAAGCAACCTGCTTACAATGAAGATATTCTAATAGAACACAAAGAATTGAATCATTTTAAGGACAAAGATATATTTAATTTGTCTATAATTAGCCACCTCCCATTAGTTCTTTATGTCTTCAACTACAATTTAAGTTCCTGGTAAGGGGAATTTTATTAGAATTGTGTAATAAAGGAAAGAATTAAGATAAAGCTAAGTAAAAAAGGTGATAATTTTAAGATTTAGATTTGTTTAAAATGTAAGTTATTTTTCTTTATTATGAATAACATGGTATGTCATTTTTTTCATAGAACTGTTGTAGTTTTACACTTGTTCTACCCAAACTGCCATTTTATACTCTCTCAATGTATTTTCCCAAACTAAGCACTATTAGTATTAGTATTAATACATCTATTTTTTTGTGAGCTATTTATTTATATTACTTTGAAGATATCCAAGGGTAAAAGTCATGGTTGCTCCTCCCGTATATCCTGGAGGTCTAAACATGTAATGTAACGAGATTTTTCCAGGACTAAACTCAAGCATTTAAAAGCAGATTGATAGTACATGACTGAGGGTATTATGTGTGAATAGTTAAGGTAAACATTTTAGTAAAAATAAAACAATATAGTTATATTAAAAATGGAAAGCAAATCCTTTTGGAACCCAGTAAAGTAATAAATGTGATGAGTTATTTACAGGACTGTATTTAACTGAAGGGCAATGGGGAGTTAATCTGCCAGAAATTATGCTAGACATTTTTACATAAGTTCAACAAACAATAAATTTCTGTGGCTTAGTATAGGAAAGGAACATGAAATAAAGACCCAGACGAGAAAATGAAATACTTAAAATTTTAAAATTGCCATGAATCTTTGTATATGTGAATGTGTAAGACAGGAAATCATTGTAGTTTAGCAACTAACTCTAATGGTGTGTTTCATCTGATAATTAAAAGGTTGGAAAGAAGAATAAAGGAACGTACCTTGAATCACATAAGAAAAATAATTTTAAAGCTTCATATGTATGTCCATTCCTACTGACCTTGGTATCAATTCCATTATATAAAGCAACATCCCAAAGCCTTGTACCTCTGACAAACTATTACATTAAAATATAAAAAAGTACCATCACAGATGCTATACTCCTATAATTTCAGCTTTGCAAAAAGAGTGGGATATGAGACTACAGGTAGGGCAGGACATGGAAGAGAACAACGAATGTATCCAAAATACTAAGGGAGTACTGATCAGGGAGAAACAGAATGACCATCAGAGATGAAAACTATTGCCAGAAGCCTGTATGGTGGGTACATAATGTAATAGGACCTGGTTAAGTGTCAAGTCAAAAATGTCTATACTTTGATGTTGTCTGCACCTAAGGATTGAGTATATGGAGTACACACTATATGTGAACGTATTATATAGGATACCTAGATGTTGGAGATTAAATCATGTTCCCCACAAAAGGTATATTCAGGTCCCAATTCCTGGTCATCTTGGTGGGAACCTTTGTAAATAGGACTTTGAAGATGCTATTAGTCAAGGTGTGCCCAAACTGATAGGAGTGGACCTTAATGCATACTGTTGAAGTTTTTTTATGCAAAAGAGATTGGGCCTGGAGAGGAGAAGCCAGGAGGACCCTCCAGAAACTGGAAGTCAAAGGAACCTTAATAAGAAAAGAAAAGATGCCACCATATGCATTGCCATGTGACAGAAAAATGCCAAAGACCAGGGATCGTTGGCAGCCAACCCCAGAAGACAACTGTCTTTGAGGAGAAAATATTACCTTGTTGATGCCTCGATTTTGAACTTTGAACTTTAAAACCACGAGACAATAAATTCTCATTGTTTATGCCAACTTACTATATGGTATTTGCTTTCGCAATAAGGAAATTAAAACAGTTTTTGGTAATGGAGAAACTATCATAAGTACCTAAATATGTGGAAATGGCTTTGGAATTGGATAATGGGTAAAGGCTATAGGAATTATGAGGTGCTTGAAGGAAAAACCCAGATTGCTTTGAAGAGACTGTTGGTGGAAATATGGATGTTAAAGGCATTTCTGATAAACCCTTAGAAGAAAATGATTATTAGAAAATATTATTAGAAATTGGAGGAAAGTTGATCCTTGTTATAAAGTAGCAGAGAATTTGACAAAATTGTCTTCTGAAGTTGGATGAAGGCAGAACTGAAAACTATGAACTTGGGTATTTAGCTGAGGAGGATTCCAAGCTTGATGTGGAAGGTACAATGTGATTCCTCCTTGAAACTTATAGTGAAATGAGAGAGGAAAGAGATAAACTGAGAACTGAACTTGTTAACACAAAGAAACCAGATATCTTTGATTTGGAAAATTCTGAGCCTATCCAAATAGTGTGCTCTGAGACTAGGACTTCCCTGAGTTTTGGGAAGTGAGTCCCCAGGGGACAGGGTTCATCTGAAGGTTTACCTGAGCGATCCTTTGCTAAAGAGGATGTGGATGAGCATGAATTCAGTCAGCCATTTCAGTGGAAGTCAAGATTGGAAATGCAGTTATCTAAGAAGTTCTCTGGAACATTCTATTTTCTTACAGGTTTGAAGCTGCTTGAAATGCCTCCAAAGTCAACAAGGTCTCTTTGCAAAATATGTATGAATGGAACTACTGCTGGCCTGGACTGAAAGAGATCGAGAAGGGACAATCTGAAGTAAGAATTACCTCAGGGGCTGAACCATGGAAGCCAAGAGGTCTTCTTGTGTGTGGAAAGAATAGGTCTGCCCCTACAACAGGGGAGTGGGGTTGAGAGACCATCTGCTCTAGTAGTTGAAGGGTGTGAACTTTTCACCCCAACATTTATGAGGGTGCTACCACCTAAAGCTAGGAGAAGGTGGGGCCTATAAATCTGCACCCTAGGAAATCCTGGCTGCCACTCAGATGTTCAGTGAGGTTGGGGACTACTCCCCAGTTTTAAGGGAGAGCATGGATGCTGCATAAAGGCTTGGGAGAGGTGGAGCTGCTGCTCCCGCAGGCTTAGAGGACATAGCATCAACTCCAGGTATCCCTGCTGGATTTCAGACTTGTTTGGAAGCTGTGATCATTGATTTCCTTCCAAAATCTCCCTTATGGAAATGTCTAACCTATGTCTGTCCCACCATTGTACATTGGGAGCAGATTACTTCTCTTTTAGATTTTACAGGACCACAGAGAGAAAGGAAAAATTTTCCTTAGGATGGACCACACTCATACTGATTTTAATGAAACTTTGTACTTAGCATTGTTCTAAAATGGTTTAAAGCTTTTGAGATATCATAATGGAACAAATATATTTTGCTTTTCAAAAGAACATGCCTTCTGGGGGTCCAGATAACTATTAGAGATTGGATCGTGTCCCCCACAAATTCATGTTCTGGTCTCATCCCTTCGTCCTTAATAGGTCCTTTGAAGATGTTGTTAGTTAAGGTGTCCCTAAACTGAATGAGAAGGGGCCTCAATCAACATGGTCGCACTTTGTTTAAGTAAAGGAATTTTACATGGAAAAGAAGCCATGAGGAGCAACCAGAAGCTGGAAGCCAACTGAACACAGACGAGGAAGTCAGTGGAAAATGAACCAGGAACTCTACGCCATGCAAACCAGAAAGGAAAAGATGCCGCTACATGACAGAAAAGGCAAGGGCCAGTTAACATCAGCTGCCAACCCTACAATGCCACCGTCTTCAGGAAGAAAGCACTGCCTTGCTCACACCTCGATTTTGGACTTCTTCTAGCCTCAAAATTGTGTCAGTAAATTTCCACTGTTTAAGCCAATTCACTGTATGGTATTTGTTTTGCAGCTGGGAAACAAAGACATTAGGTATCCTTATTTGATTTAAATTAGGCTTCTGAATCTACTCCATATATATATATATATGTATAAAATAAAGGATTTGCTAGGTTTTCCTATCTATAGCAAAAAACATATATTGAAAGTACATTGCAGGAAAATTTCTTGCCTCTACAATCTGGGCTAAACAGTTCTCATCACAGAGTACTACGGATGAAAACTGTCCCAATTCATTGGAAAAGATACAGAAAACTTTCAGAAAGGAGTTTTAGTGTATTGGGATACTTGGGACCATAAGTGCCTTAGAATTATCAAAGAAGTCAGAGAGTTGTTCCTAAGTGAACAAATAATTATCTATACTTGTATCTGGAAAATATTGTTAGAAGAGTGTATAAAAATGAGATTGAGCATGTTCAAATGGTTTTACTAAGAAATAACAGGATATGTCACAAAAATGAAAATTTAGCCTTAAGCTGTCATAAGAAAATAATGTTCAATGTGACTGAAAAATTAGTTTTTAATACCTAAGAAATTTAATACAAGACTGGATGAAAACAGTAAAAAGCATATCAATATCTCTGCTATAGTCGCTGATTAATTATTATGAAACTGGTTAGAAATATGAAAGTACATTATTCCAATATTTTGAAAAGAACACAGTATTTTTGCAGTCTAAGACATCTAAGACATCTGTCAAAATGGATTTATCAAAATGATTTATTATATACAGGAGACTGAATCTGATTATCATTTCTATTAAGTGTAAAAAAGTAATAAGATAATTTAGTTTGAATTTATAAGTGGGTCAGCTGTTTTTTGAAGAGTAATGCCTATGAGGTCTACTATAACAGATCTTGGGTTTAAACACTAAAAAGTTTCATCAAACTTCTTATAGGTTTCATAAATGGATGGAAAATTATTTTTTTCTCTAAAGTGTTCTGAACTTAATCTAAATATGTAGGTGCTCCCTACTAAATTGCGTAATATTTTAATGGTGTGTGGTTGGTGTCCTGGACTTCAGTATATGATTATGATGATACTTACAGACTGTGTGGCCAGTTACTGAATAATTAAAAAATTAATCTAGTGACGCTCTAAACATCTAATTATGAGGTGTGTTTTTTTCACCAATAAATAATATTTTTATCAGTTCTAATTTTCCCAAATGTAATTAGAAATTGATTTCAAAATATTTTGGATGGTATTATTTTAATCTGTAACTATCCTTTATCGAACAGTTGTTATATACCAGGTTGTATGTAAACAGCTTTAACTATAATTTTTAATTAAATCATAACTTAGACTAAACTGCTTGCTTCTTCTCTACAATGTATTGAATTTTCCGTATGTATAAACCTTGGTAAATTCTTATTTTTGCATATACCTCCATAAATACCACTCCGATCAAGATTAAGAAGCTTCTATCACCCTAGAAATTTTCCTTGAAACTTCAGAGTCTATATCCCACCCTGGGAAGTAACCACTATTCTGCTATTATCATAGATTTGTTTTGTGTGTCCTTGAAATTCATATGAATGAATCATGCAGTAACACTATTCTTTATCTGGTTTCTTTGCTGAATATAATGATCATGTGTGTATTCATAGTTTGTTTACTCTTTGAATTGACCACAGTTCATTTTGCATGTTTATAAAGATGGATATTTGAATATTTTCTAGTCTGGGGTCCTTTGATTAAAACAGATATAAACATTCTTTTAATGGATGTATGCACTCCTCCTTCTTGTGTATTTTCATAATGAACTGAAATTTCTGGGTCATGCTATAGGCATGTGTAGATAACTGCCAACATTTTTCAAAGTGATTGAATAAATTTACAACTCTAGCTAGCAATAAATAGGTTTGTTGATCCACATCCTTGCAAAAACTTGGGTCAGTGTATTACCCACCAGAAGTACCTTGGTGTGGCGGTGCTGAAAAGAATTTCGTCAGTCTTGCAGGTGGCTTTCAGAAATCAACTTTAATAAGCAAGGACAAGCAAGCTTAGCACCCTTTCAGATGGGCTCAGCTGGAGCTGGCTGGCCCCTTCCTCTAAAAAGTTACACCCTTTTCTAATGTCTCAGTTGGGCATAATGCACATGCTTATGTCGAGGAGCCCTATGTACTGTGCATGCTTATGCTGAGCTGGCCTTATGTCTCATTCATTACCTAGTCTGTGTTTTTCATTATGCATTATGCCTACTGTGTTTTTCTACATGTTTACTGAGCATGCTCCCCCTTGCTCTGCCTTGCTCCCCCTTGCTCTGCCTTGTGTCCCCATGCAATGATTAACCTATTCATCATGTCCCTTGACGGAACTATGCGGCCCAGTGGTTTGGCATACTTCCTGCACCTTCTTTGCTTTTTCTTTCAGCACTTCTACCCCCAGTCTCAGCCCAAACCTCACCACTTCCACCTCGACATCCTCCTTCACCCTTCCCTACCTATTTTCTACCTAACAAGTGTACATATATCATTTTAATTATTTCAGTAAACAGTTCTGAGAATATTAAAGTTCTTATTTTGCAGATAAGAAACTTATTGTCAGAGATATGAAGAGAGGTAATAAGATGCAGAGCTGAGATTTGAATACAAATTTATGTACATCAAAGCTCTTAAGCATTAAGGTATAAGGCTTCTGTAGAACCCAAAACAAAGTCAAAGTCTGGAAAGTGGAAATAAAATCACTAGTGTCCCATCAAATACACTATAAAATATTTGTACTGACTGACCTTTTTGCAGTCACAGACAAATGAAGCTATTTCATTGCTTTTATGGTAAGAAGATGGTTTGTGGCATTTAAACAGTAAATAATGTAAGAAATGGGGGAGGGTTTTTCTTTTAGAGAAATAGACTGTTAAACAATACATTAAAAATTCTTTATGTGTATGTAATAGAATTTGCATCTTAAATTCTGAGGACAAAAATAGATGAAAATTCTGATGATTGTGTTTTAAGATTAAAAAAAAGTCTGACTTGCTCATTCTAGGCAAACGACTTGCAAATATAGAGAGAAATGGGTAAAAAATACTTATTTCACAACTAACTAGCTAATTCAGTCAAAATATGTAGCGTGGGGAATGATTTCTAAATGTTGTGTTAGTTAATTTTTTAATTAATAAAAAAACCCTTCTTATCAATAATAAAAAAAATATGTAGAGTAGGAAGGAAGAATATGTCCCCGTTTCCTTGTTATGCTCATTATACAGCCATAAACAACCTGCAAGGGAGATTTATGCAATAATAAGATTATTTTGACTGATAAATTGATCTCTTTGATGATCAGTCCACTATTAGTAAATATTGTCGTGTTGTAAATCATAAAGGACATATTTAAACTTAAGCTATGACAAAGAAAATCACATGAATGGATAATGAGATTATGACCCACTTAATCACGGTATGGTTATGGATGTTGGAAGCAACAGTTGTCCCTCCAACTGTTTGTTTTTTCACTAGTATTAATTAAATAGTGTGTTAGTACTTAATACAGACCTTTTGACAGGAGAAATATAATTGATAATCTTTCATAATAATGTGAAAGTTTTCTCAGATATGAATACTAATTTTTATTTTTATGGGTTTTTTAAATTGTTGATTTTTAAGTAATGTTCTGCATGTATTGCATGTACCTCTTTCTAAGATATTGGGAATTTGTGCCATCTTAAATGCCTTCAAGAAGCAGTGCTTAAATGTAGTCTGTTACAGTAATAGAGGGGCATAGATAAATTTATATAATGAGAAATTAGGGTGGTATTTTTTAGAAAGACAGGAAACAGCAAACGCTATTGAATCTTTTAGGAAAATGAAAAAGGATTAAAAGTCCCTAACTTTGTTAAAAATAGACATTAAGAAAGCTTTAGGAATTATTTCATAGTCAATACTATGGAGCTAAATGATCTAATTTCCAGATTATTAGGTAGACCTCATATTTTACTGGCTTTTGCCATTTGATGATATGATATATGTAGCACGTAAAAAAGTTATAATGTAGTTAAAAAAATGAATAAATTGTCAAAATCAACACACAGCTTTAAGAAGACCAAGCTCATTCAAACATTCAACTACACACGTATTTAAAAAATACAAAGTAAACAATGCCATATGAGTTTCACCTTTGAAGTTAACTTTTATTTTGCATGAGAATAGCTAAATCTTGGAAGCTAAATCTTGGAAGTGGATGGACATGTAAATTATGACAGATTTTTAGGGGAGGAACTCATATGTAAGTCAGCTCTGCCTCCAAACCATCACGTAAGGCAAACTTTATTCCTCTATTGCCACTTTCCTCCCAGAACAAGTGGTTCAGAGAGGCCTTAACCGGGGCTTTGCTATGGGGCGATTCTGTAGGCTCCCCATGAGGGGGAAGAAAAACATTGAAAATGTAACCGGGAATGCTAATGTGGTTTTCCTTGCCGATTAAAAAGCAAAAATCAGTTTTCTGCAGAATTAATAGATTTCATCAGCATTAGTCAAATGTCATTCTATGTATGTTTGTATGAGAAGTGATAAAATGAAATTTGAATGAAAGTGAGCAGCCACTTGTCTCTGCAATATGATTCAGACAACTTGTGCTGAAATTTGCATAGGATGAATCTTTTATGTAGACCTTTGCATTCAAAAGTCTTTTAGAACTTGAGAAGCTGATCCCAATTTACAAAAAAAAAAGGCTTATTCCTAATGAAAGCTTTCTCAAACAGAGACAATCTAAAAGAAGCATATTTTTAAATAGATGCATCTATTTAAATTTTGCCCTTGTTTTAACATACATCGTTCCCATTTCTCCTTTTTGTACCTTTGAACTTTTTGTTGCATTCTAATTATAGCATAAATATTCTACCAAACACAGTTTAAAGAATGGTGTCTTCTGTTTGAGCGCTCTCAGCAGGAAAAAATAATGACCAGATGCAAACTCTTGAACTATACTGAAAATAATTTCATGGAATTATTGTAGCATGCTGCGTATTAGAAGACCTTTTACATTTCAAACTGGTATTATAATGATTTATAATATCCAAATGTTCTGAAGTGGTCATTTATTGAACATCTTGTGCAAAATGGTCACTAAGTTTTATCCAAAGTCATGTATTAATCACCTTGGCTGTGAACAAAACCCTGTTCACTCAGCAGCCTTTTCTAAGATATTATGTCCTTTCTTTTGCTAAGTTAGAGTATTTAAAGAAAAATAAATCAAAGGCCATGTCTTCATTTGACTGTTTTGTGCTCTTATCTTAAAACAAAAGAAGAATAACTGCAATATTTTATTAGATGACTATTTAGATTTAAAAAATGACAGTGATAAATAATTATAGCAACAACATTTCTCTTCATAAAAAAAGTACTCTTTCTTATTAGAGTCCCCTAACATACTGACATTTTTTTTCTGAAGTAAAATTTATGCTTCTGATTGAAAACAAATAGTTTATATATCTTTTGTCACTCAAATAAGGTTCATTTTCTAAGTGCTTTTAAGACAAGAATAGTATTTTGTCCTTTTGGAGAATACCTAGATTTGTAAAAAAAATCAAATATCGTGGAATACATTTCATGGCAACCAGTAAGAAAATGTCACTCTTTCTAAAGTGTATGAAGTATATTTATAAAATTTTAAATGACTTTCGTGTCCTGGATTCTAGAAAATCTTTCCTACCATTAAACATTTCTTTCTTTTTCTTACATTTCATGTAAGTGAAATCAGACAATATCTGTTCCTCTGTATCTGCATTTATTTCACTCAAAATTATGTCCTCAGGTTTCATCCAGGTGGCAGCATGTAGCAGAAATTCATTCCTTCTTAGGGCTGACCAATATTCACTGCATATATGCACCATGTCCATCGATTCATCTACTGATGAACTTTCAAGCTTCATTCCCATTTTAGCCACTGCAAATAAGGCTGTTTTGAACATTGGTGTACAATATCTGTTCATTTTGAGTCCTTGCTTTCATTTCTTTTGGGTATACAACTACTAGAAGTAGGATTGTCAGGGACATAATGTTTAACTTTTCAAGAAACTGCCAAAGTGTTTTCCACAGGGGCTGCACCATTCCACATTCCCACCAACAGTGTATTAAGGTTTCCATTTCTCTGCATCCTTACCAGCACCTGTTATTTCTTATTTTTTTTAAAATAATAGTCATTTGGGTGGCTGTGAGCTGGTACCTCACTGTGGTCTTGGCTTGGATTTCACTAATGGCATATTGTATTGAGCATGTTTTCATGCACTTATTGTCAATTTATTCATTTTCTTTGGGGAAATGTCTATGAAATCCCCTTGTTATTTTCGTAGTCAATCCTTTAGAGGTCTTTCTCATTTCTTTCTGCACATATTTTTCCAATATTTTCTTTGTGGTTACCATGGAGCTTTAATTTAACATCTTAAATCTCTAACAATGTTGTTTGATTTGATACCAACTTATATAAATAGCATTCACACATTGTGTTCCTTGGCCCCTCCATCACCCTTTATGTAGTTTTTTTTTTTATCTCAAATAGCATATTTATACCTTACAAGTTCCAGATCATCGATTTGTCATTACTTTGTACATTTTCATTTTAGATTCTGTAGAAAGTAAAAAGTGGGGTTACAAACCAGAATTATAATAAAATGGCAATTATATTTACACTTGTCATTACCTTTGTAGGAGTTCTTTATTTCTTTATACAACTTTGATCTATGGTCTAGTTTTAATTTCTTTTCAACCTACAAAATTCTCATTAGCATCCTTTGGAATCCATTGAGATTCTTATATGTGTATATTCATGTCTTTTATTAAATTTGGGAAGTTTTCAGTCATTATTTCTTTAAATATTTTTTCTATTTCTTCTCCTTCTTGAACTCCAACGATCTGTATATGATTCCCCACAAGTCTCTCAGACTCTGTTTACTTTTCTTCATTCTTTTTTCTTTCTGCCCTTTAGTGTGCATTCCAATGGTCTTATCATCAAGTTCACTGACTTTTTCTTCTACCAGTTGCAATTTGCTGCTGAACTCCTTTAGGGATTTTTTTTTAGTATTTCTGTTTTATGATCTTTAGCTCTGTTTAGTTCCTTTTCATTATTTCTATCTCTTTATTGATATTTTCTATGCTGTTTTTTATTTTCCTGATTTTCTTGCATTATTTATCCATGTTTCCTTATAACTGTTTGAGCATATTTAAGTCTTTGGTATGTTCAAGCGCAGATATTCCTTATCGACAATTTCTAATGCTTTGTTCTGCCACTTTGGACAATCCATCGTTGCTTGGGTCTTTGTATGCTTTGTAATCTTTGACTGTAGTTTGGACATTTTGATATTTTAATGTGTTATATCTGATATTCAAACATGGAGACATCTGGTCTTTGAGCTTATATCCAGCTACTGTTAGGATTGAAATTTTCTTGAATGCTAGAAACTAACAAAAAAGAAAGAAAAGAAAAGTAAAAAATAAAAAGAGACCACTTTTCCCAGTATTTCTGATTATCCTCTGAGAGTACTCTCTTTCAAGGTTTAGCTATGCAATGCAGTTAGAGAATAGCCCCTGGCGAAAAGATGGGGTCCTCTTGGGGCTTTGTTTTGCAGTATCTTGTCCTGGGAATGGGGGCTTGGCCCTAGAAATTTCTCCATTAGCAAGCATCCAAGTGTCCCCTCTTCCCCAGGAAACAGTGCTTCCTCATGGTCCTGTTCAGTGCAGTGTATGTCCCTCAGATAGCAAAACTTTGCCCCAGGCTGCTGCCATTTGACAGTTCTCTACAGTGTCTGCAGGAGCAATCCGTGAGCCTTCTCCTACATACAAGACAAGGTCTGCAATGGCGCATCCCCAGTCAGTGCCCGGGTTGTTTGCTGGTTTGTGACCAAACATATACACTTCCAGTACATGCATGAGGATCTGTTCCTTCCACACTGGGAACAAGGGCCCTTACTGGGAGCTGGGAGCATGGGCAGGCTCTGCTCAGAACTGGGGAGGGGCTGGGAAGGGACCAGCCAGAGCATGAGCCAAGAGATCTTACCTTTAGCTCTTGTTGCTTAAAGCTACTGTGTGAGGCAGAACCCTGAAGTGGCTCAAGCCACCATTTTGATGAGTCAAACAGCTACTCCGTTATTCTTAAACATTTTCAGCATTCAGTTAATTGTACTAATATTTCTACTTTCACTTCACACCTATGCAAGTGCTGTTGTTTATGCTTTTTTATATAAATAATTGCTTCTGATAATTGGTTGTAAGTTATATGCATGCACACACAAGCTCATACAGATAGTAAACACCACATAATTCCATATTTTTAGCTGATTTACAGTTCTCTTGTGTTTAATTATGGGTTCAAAATGCAAAGTATTGCCCTTTTGTGAATGAAGTTTTCAGAGACTGAAATTTCCTCTTATGAAGCATGCAGTATTTTACCGTAAATGATGTCAAATCCCTTCATTATTCAGGAATTATCATAGGTGGAGTCATTTTTCAATTCGATTACACTATAAATTTGCATGTGGTTACACCTTTAGTGACTCTGTCAAAGGGCTGAAATGCAGTTGAACAATATATCTTGTTGGTTAAATGTTGTCTTACAACACCATGGGGGTCAGTCATGAATAAGATTTTCTAAAGCAAACAATATTTTTCTGGGCAAGGAATTGCCATACTAGTTTGAGTTTATCAAACTCACTTCCAAAATGGCACACTTCCAAAATGCTGTGCATGGAACTGTATATGTTTTAAATTAATACAATATGTTCATCTGTTATTTGTTCTAGTTAATATTAGGACAGTCCAGAGCAATTAGGAAATCTTGCATTGATTCTTGGTACTACATAGATTCAAGCAGGTTTCTGTTGCAATATCAGTATAAAGATAGTTTTTGATGTTAATGTTGAGGAATTGTGTTTTATGCTATTGTGGAATATATGAATTAGCTCAGAAAGTTGATACAAATTCTAAGATACCACGTCTGTTTTACCTCCCAATTTTTGAAAACATATGAATTGTATATTAATTCAAGATCTACACTTGAGATATAAACTCTGATTCATAACATCCCAAATCTAGGTTTGGTAATAGAAACTTTTAAAGAAGTGAAAATTTTAAGTAATTGTTTGGTCTTTGCAAATATACTAATAGCACATGCACACAATCACATGCAGTTAACTCTTTCACACACATACAATTTTGATTCTACTGAAATTATACAAGTTTCCTTTTTATTCATCTTCTATCCCCTGTTCATGGGGCATTAAATGCTCTAAGTGTGAAATTACACATCTACAATTTCTACTATGTTTTACAAATGTGTAATCATTATTCAGAAATCGTGATGAGCAATCCCACATCATAGAAAAACTTCACTGAACTATGTTAAACAACCAAGGATGACGTTATTTAGAGCTACCTTGGTAGAAGAGAGAAAACAAGGAAGACAGGGGTGGGTGAGTTGTACAATCCAGGGTAAGGGAAATGGGAAAGTACCAGTAAGCCTTCTAGCCAAAGAGGGAAAGGGAGCTTGGGGAGAGGTTTAGGTTGAAGTAGCTGGTACTAAATTGTCTATTTCTCCCTCCCCCTTTTGTTTTCTGCTATCTGAATTACGATTTGTCTACACTGTTACACAGCTGAAAGGCTAGTTTCAAGGACGTCAGGGGAGGGGAGGGAAAGGCTCCGAACACTCCAGAAGCTAGGCTGGCAGGCTGATGGAGACAAAGAAAATTAATCTAGGTCACCCATTATTTTAAACATGGACCCAATATGCAGTCTAAATGATTTATTTGGAACAGGTTTCCACACTATTCAGAAATGTAGAGAACCCTCGAGGAAAATCTAGCTATTTCTAGAATTTGAACTACTCTCAAAGGCTGAAGGTCACTAATAATTTTCCTCTAAATGTTGTCATCGTTCATTGAATCAATAGAAAAAATTCAATTTTATTCAACTGCAATATGTTTTTACAGTTATTATTGCTAAAATATATATTAAAGGATGACCAATTTCAGGAGTTTTTCAAATGTGTTCTGTCTGACCTTAGAGTCATACAAAAATGACTCAGATATTACCAAGAGGCAGCAGAGGGCTTGTTAAGCAGTGGTATAAAATTTTGAGGCTCTTATAAAGTACAATTTATAATTTAATTGAAAAAGTTCCACTTATCTGTTATATACTGATGTTAACCCTACTTTTTATTGTGGAAAAAAAAAAAAGAAAAATATGTTGCTTAAAACTTTTATTTTGAAAACTGTCCTATTCCTATTCATCTTTCCCTTTAAGTTAAATGTTTCTTAATCCCAGTGTAGTATAAAAATTATTTTGTATGTACTAATTTTAATCTTATGTAAATATATATATTCATGAAAAAAGACCATTTTTCAACATTTTAATGATATGGCCTAGATTTTTCTGAATTTTTATCTTCTTTTTCATTGCATTTGTTTGATATTTAAAATAGATAATTTTAGCAAGACTGTTAAAAAAACATAGTTTTGACTAATTATCTCCACTTAGTAGGTAGATTCCAGGCAATATTTATTGTGAGAAACAAATCATAGTTTTTGTTTTTCCATTAATTAAGTGCATTTGATAATCCCACTGTCTTAGTTTCTAGAATTGCTATAACAAAATACCACTACAAGATGGTACTTTTTGTTTGAATGATTTATTTGTTTGAATAAATACAGCAGAAATTTATTCTCCCACAGCTCCAGAGTCTAGCTATCCAAAAACAAAGGGCCATGCTCCCTCTGATGTTAATAGAGAAGAATCTGTTCCATGCCTCTCTCCTGGCTTCCGGTGGTGGCCAGTAATCCTTGGCATTCCTTGACTTGTTGTGCAACTCAGTCTCTGCTTCCATTATTACATGGTTGTCTTCTGCACGTGTGTGTGTCTCCTCTCCTTTCTCCTAAAGACTCCAGTCATATTTGATTAAGGGCCCACCTTATTCCAGTATGACATTTTAATTTGCTAATTCCTTCTGTAATGGTCCTATTTTCAAATAAGGTCACATTTTTAAATACTGGGGATTAGGATTAGAACATATCTTTTGGGGAAACAAAATTCAACTCATAACGTCCATATATTTGATGTAGTTTTATGGATGTTTGAAACAGACTATAGCTATATCAAGTTTTTAAATATTCTGATATGTTCATATTCAGTGCAGTACTAACTATGGATCTGTAGGAGCTACAAATTATTTATATATGTTTTCTACTTTGAAAGAAGTTCAAAACTCAATGTTTTAAGATTTTGCGTTGTTTTATTATTTCTCTGTGGAAAAAAAACAAAACAAAACATGGGTACAAAATTTGTGAATCTAGGTTAGTAATGGTATGGTATAAAATGCTGCAAGCTAAATATGATATGAAATCAAAAGTAACTTTAGTTGCTAAAGTAAATAACTTCCTTAACCTAGTTCTCCTTAGTCCTGGATCTGTTTGGGCTGTGTTTCCTTGTTAGGACTCTAGCCAAATTGCTTCAGAATGTATGTAGCTGGAATTGTTTTCCAAGTTTCCTAAATAAATAATGTAACCTGGAGTATAGATGATGGCATATATTTTGAGGGTTTAGTTTTATATCAGATGTGTCTTGCTTCCACAACTTTACAAACTTAATGTTTGTAAAATTTACTTTTCAGAGTTTACAGTAATCAGTCTCAAACATGAGTATAATCTGTAGGAAACTGAATTGCTCATATGTTCTACACTTGGAGTAAAGTCTTCGATGTCATATTGATTGATAACTTTTTCCAATAGGGAAATGAAAACATCATTCAAAAGAAACAGCAGAAGTTACTAAACACACCAGTTGACAGAGAGACAAGACAATAAGGTGAGTAGAAGTTAAATTTTTTTTAAGTTATCTTTTTTATGTATTTTGCTGATTCCTTGAAGAAATGCAATACATTGGATCTGCGTATCTGGTTACATTCATCAACAATGCATGAAGTTTAATTTATAAGCTTTGGTCACTCTGTTTAAGCCGAAATATGCATATCTGATTCATCGAAGCCAGAAAGAAAGAAAGGAGTTAATCACAGAGTGTACAAAGTGTCTCCTCAGAGATGTGAAATACCAGTTGTTCTTCCTTTAATATATTTAAAACAAGCAAGTCCGTTACCCTGTTCAGATTTGTTATTCTTCATTGATTGTCTCATTCTCTTGGAGGATATTCTGTCTGTAAAATTTGTAGACACTTTAAATCCATCATCACGTGTCAAAGGCCCATCAGGTCGGTGGCTCTTTTTGAACTTTGTTGTTTCAGAAAACCATAGCAGAGTATTATGGGCATAAGTTTGACATTTTCAGGATGAAAATCAATTTTCTTTTATGTGTTTCTGAAGTGAGGCTTGTGTTTTAATTGCGGAAAAAATGGCTTTTAGAACTTTGGGAACAGGAAAAAGGGAATTTAGATTAAAATTTGGCTAACAATCCCTTCAATGAGAGCAAAGGAAGATCTGTTTTAGTGGGCTAATACTATTTTACATCATGGAAATTAATCAAAAATAGAAACTTAGGGAAACACATACAGAAAAAGAATAAATTCTCCAAATCAAGAATGTAATGAATGGAATTATATTTAAAGAGTTTAGTTAGAACTGAAAGCATAATATTTCAGGGAAACAAATGCTTTTATATAAGAAAGGCAAAATTATAATTTATAATAGTGAGATATATGCATATTGTGTGTTTGCATGCGCCTGCCTACCTTTGTCATGTCTACCCCTCTTACCAGAATTTAGGTTGTCATAAAGATTAAAAAAAAATTCTCCTTTGTCCATCAGTATGTTTACCTCACTGATCATAAGAACTGCAGCATTGTAGAAACTCCATAAGTATTTGCTACCTGAATGTTTTTAAATATTTAAAACCTCAACAATATCTTTATGATGTTATATCTCTGCAATGTAAATTATAAATGTGACATAAAAAGCAGTCTTTGTGAATGGATCTGTCAAGTTTTGGAAAGAAAGAGTTGAAATGATTTTCTCTTGTCCATAATTATGAATTCAGTTTTTAAAATCTGCTGGGTTTTTAAGTGTTCTCAGTCCCCATTTGTGTGCATCAACATGTCTGTGTAGTATATTTATATGCAAATGAGGCTTTATATTTCTGACAATAGCTTTATTCCTTATGTAAACATATTTAAATTCTATATAATAATATATTTCAGGTGACAAACGTTTCCTAGAAAGGACCATGTCAAAGTTTGGAAAAAACATGATACCGCTTTGTTGATGAGTGCATAGAATCATGAAAAGAATAATAGAAGAGATATTAATTTCATGACCTAAAGTATTTTGCCATTTATAGTTCACGATAAATTCCCAATAGACTTTCATCATTCAAATACAAATATAAAATGAATAGCTTCTTATCTAAGAATAATTAATGGCCATTGAGTTCATGGGTTTACATACTTGCGTATGTATGCATAGGTGTAAAACGGGAGAGAGAGAGGAATTGGGGAGAAAGAGAAGGAGAGAAACAAAGATAGAATAGATGATGGAATAGTTTATAAGATTCCAATACCAACAAGGTCATGCCAATAGTTCCAGTATAATAAATTCCTTGAAGGGGGAAAGTAAAAGTTCTCCATGTGCTCTTCCTCACCCTACTTTAAGGAAAGCATGTGTTCAAATGGGAACTAAAAATGAGAAGGTCGATCCGAATTCTATTTCATTAGATGTACAAAGGGCAATAATTTAAGCAGTGTAAGAAAATATAATAGTTTTACATAAAATGGAGTTTTTAACTGTGAAATCTATCACATTAATGTACCAAAAGCCTAGTATCCCTGGATCCATTTAAATTGGATTAAATAATTTAAATCCAAGAGTCTAGATTCTCCCCTCAAGCACATTGACTATTGTTTTCATACTAATTATTCACATCACTCAGACAATTTCTACCTAATTGTTTAAAGTGCAAGGTAGCTATAACTTTTACCTCAAGGAAGCCTAAAGTGGTCCTTTTATGTGGGCCAGGGAAGGTTTTTAAGTGGCTTAATTGTATCAGGAAAATGACTTAAATAACAAGTGTATTCCAGACTTAAATATTATCAGATGAGGTGATCATTTAATGGTAAAAAACACAATTCAATTCAACAAGTTTTTTTGTACTTGTTCTATAGCAGCATTTACCAAACTGGTGATTTTCAGACCACCATATTTGAGATTTAATCCATTAAAAAAAAATTGTGTTGTCAAAAATGTTTAGGAAATGACCTGGAAATCCGTATTACATAAGACATATTAAAGACTCAAAAAAATTCTGCCATAAAGAAAAGCTGTTATATTCTGGTTATTAAATTGTACTTGTTTGGTTATTAAATTGTTTTTGCTTTTTGTTTTAAATTTTCCTAATAAGAGAAGTTGGCATATTTTTAAATACAGGGGCAGAAAATAAATATTTAGGCTTTGGGGGCCATATGGTCTCTGTGACAACTCAATTCTGCCTTTGTAGTGCAAGAGCCATGACAGACCTTACATAAACAAATGAGCATGACTGTGTTCCAATCATAATTTATTTAGCAAAATAGCTAGTGGGCTGGATCTAGCCTGTATGCAGTAGTTTGCAGATCTCTGATAATAATTGCAGAGGTAGTTGTGGAAATCTCTATTCTGAAGCAATGATCCTGCTTTATGTATAAAGTCCAAACTTTCTAAAAGTTAAGCTTCAAAAAGACAGCTTCTATTCTTTGCTTACTGTCATCCTTGACAAGAATGTAGCTGTAGAGAAAAGAATGATGAAGGGAATCACTTTTTAGAGAAAAATCAACTCTTTTGACCCTGGTAATTCCTGGCTATCACACTACTATCAACTCTGTGCCACATCTGAGATGACTAAAGAAAATGAATATACACTGTTCCTGCCCTCACTGAGTTTAAGGTCTGCTGGGAGTGTCAATCATAATTTTTCAGAGGATGGCATATAGAGCTTGTAAACAAGAGACTATAATAAAATCTGTGATATTAATGCCATGTGAGCAGTATGCAATTTGTTAAACGGATTAAAAATCACAGATGATTTTTTTTTTTTTTTTTACCAATGACCTACCTCTCCCTTTATTATCTAGTGTCCTAAGGTGGCTTTTCCCTACATTATCCTCTCCTTTACATCCCGCTATACTGTTCGTCCTATTTTCTCAAGCTATTTCTTCTACTCAATCTCAGTGATATGCCATTCACCACCTGGCTCTGAGGACCAACATCGAATTGCCATTCTCAGCACTTATCAGATAGACTTTACCATTAATGGTCGATATTGGTATTTAAATTCCCTCACATCTTCACCTCTAACGTTTTGGCATGTTCTAAGTGGATGTTAACTCCTAACATAATTAATGTTTCTCTTGAAATCTCCAAACTCCATGTATTGGGGTAAAAGATAGGAGCACCTTTACCTGTGATAACCACCATTTTTTGCCTCTACTACTTTTCTTTTTTTTTTTTAATTAATTAAAAAAATATTAACTAACACAACATTTAGAAATCATTCCATTCTACATACACAATCAGTAATTCTTAATATCATCACATAGATGCATATTCATCATTTCTTAGTACATTTGTATCGATTTAGAAAAAGAAATGGAAAGACAACAGAAAAAGAAACAAAACGATAATAGAAAAAATTTGTAAAAAATTAAAAATAAAATAATAATAATAATAATAATAAACTATACCTCAGATGCAGCTTCATTCAGTGTTTTAACATAATTACATTACAATTAGGTAGTATTGTGCTGTCCATTTCTGAGTTTTTGTATCCAATCTTATTGCACAGTCTGTATCCCAATTACCCATTATCTTACCCTATTTCTATCTCCTGATGGTCTCTGTTACCAATGACATATTCCAAGTTTATTCTCTAATGTCGGTTCACATCAGTGGGACCATACAGTATTTGTCCTTTAGTTTTTGGCTAGTCTCACTCAGCATAATGTTCTCTAGGTCCATCCATGTTATTACATGCTTCATAAGTTTATGCTGTCTTAGAGCTGCATAATATTCCATCATATGTATATACCACAGTTTGTTTAGCCACTCATCTGTTGATGGACATTTTGGCTGTTTCCATCTCTTTGCAATTGTAAATAATGCTGCTATAAACATTGGTGTGCAAATGTCCGTTTGTGTCTTTGCCCTTAAGTCCTCTGAGTAGATACCCAGCAATGGTATTGCTGGATCGTATGGCAATTCTATAGTCAGCTTTTTGAGGAACCGCCAAACTGCCTTCCACAGTGGTGGCACCATTTGACATTCCCACCAACAGTGGATAAGTGTGCCTCTTTCTCCGCATCCTCTCCAGCATTTGTCATTTTCTGTTTTGTTGATAATGGCCATTCTGGTGGGTGTGAGGTGATATCTCATTGTGGTTTTGATTTGCATTTCTCTAATGGCCAGGGACATTGAGCATCTCTTCATGTGCCTTTTGGCCATTTGTATTTCTTCTTCTGAGAGGTGTCTGTTCAAGTCTTTTTCCCATTTTGTAATTGGGTTGGCTGTCTTTTTGTTGTTAAGTTGAACAATCTCTTTATAAAATATTCTGGATACTAGACCTTTATTTGATATGTCATTTCCAAATATTGCCTCCCATTGTGTAAGCTGTCTTTCTACTTTCTTGATGAAGTTCTTTGATGCACAAAAGTGTTTAATTTTGAGGAACTCCCATTTCTTTCTTTCTTTCTTCAGTGCTCTTGCTTTAGGTTTAAGGTCCATAAAACCGCCTCCAATTGTAAGATTCATAAGATATCTCCCTACATTTCCCTCTAACTGTTTTATGGTCTTAGACCTAATGTTTAGATCTTTTTTGTTGTTGTTGTTGTTGCAGATGATTTTTGTTGCATGTATCAGGCAAAGAGTCATGTAGGCAATATTGTTGCAGATAAACTTGAAAAGATTATACCTAGATTTCAGGTCACTGTTAACAGACAGAGGATGATGGCAAATCATTGCTGCTAGAGGGAAGAGGGTGAGTAAGGACAAGGAGATGGCAATAGAGAAAATGTGCTCTTTATCCAGAAAATAGTTGTTTGGCAGCAGCATCTCCCATAAATTTGGAAAGTAAGTCTGCATCAACAAGGTATTTGAAAGACACTATATGTAGAATTCTTGCCTGCCATGCTGGGTTCGATTCAGAACCCAGGCGCTTACCCCCTTCCTTCCTCCCTCACCAAAAAAAAGACACTACATGCTTAATTCAGTAGAAAAGCCAAGCCTCTGAAGGGTGTTAGCATGGTAAGGACATGATTTATTCATTGTCTTTTTGCCCACAGATAAGAATGATGCATTTGTACATTACCTGAGAATGCTGCTCATATTGCCTGATATAAGTTGCAACACAGACAATGCTTTAGGTAGCTCTGAGAGTTTCAGACACCAAAAAACAAACGAACAAAAAAAAAAAAAAACACAAACAACCAAAAATATTACTTGGATATATTAGGATTGAATGAATATACGTAACAATAAAACCTATAGCGGTCCTCCTCCCAGCAAGGTAAATCCCGAGTGTGGCAGTTGCTTGGATGTTTCCAGGGATGCCTTCTTGGTGGTTCTGTCTATGATGTAAGATTGCTTCTGCCTTTCTACCCAGCCTCCAAACTTCAGGAAGGGAAAAGCTGCGCCAAAGATGTAGCCCTACTTACTGGAAAAGCTACATTTTTTCAGAGGCACCAACCAGATACAGATTGTTCTTGTTGAATGTGTGCACTCGAATTGAATCATGTGAGCTCTCCACACTGCAGGGTAGCAGGGTAAACGAGTGTGACTGTGCTCCATTTCATGTGGAAATGACAGTAAAAGATGGAGAGTAGCTTTAAAAATATCCACTTCTATACACAGGAATGTCAGAATTTTCAGAAATGCAGAAGATGGGTTTACACAATATATATTTTATATTTATATCCCAGGTTAATAAATATAATCTAATGCACTTAGTGAGAGAGAAAAGAAAAGAGAACCGTCTTTTGAAAAATGGTAAACAAAGATATATCAGATCTAAGTGATGCAAGTGGGATCTATCAGATGGGATGTGATGAAATATTCAACAGCTTTTCCATTTGAAAATGTATTAGCATCTTTTTAGATGTAATGTTTATTTATGTTTTGTGGGTGGTGTTTTATTATCTGGACGTTGTATAAAAATTCTGAGTACTTGCCGTCAGAAGTTCTGAAATCTAGTCCCAGGTCCACCATTTACTAGCTATTTAGCCATACTGAAGTCATTTATCCACACACACAGGACAGCAGGCTCCCTTTCATCTTTTGTAAAATGAGGATAATAATAATTGCACTTCACACTGGGTAGATTTGTTTCAAGGCCCAAATGAGGTGATATTTTAAAAATGGCTTCAGCAGCAGCAAAACATTCTAAGATCTCTTTCTCTTTCCCTTCACTCTTCTTTCCTGTATACACTATTGTCCCGCCCCTCAAGTCCTTGAGATTGTAAATACCAACATAGAAATATATCCGGTGCCTCTGACAGCTTCTGTCATTCAGTTTGTTTTTTTCTACTTAGACCAAATTGAGTCATGCTATTAGGTGCTTCTTCTTTAATGATTGCATCTGTTTCTCGCTTCAGAAGCTTTTATCTCTGACCTCAGACCCTTTGAAAGCCTGTCACATATAATCAGCTGCTATTCAGTTTGTCTGAACATTGAAGTTCATATATCAAAATTAGAGAAACTGATTGTGGTGACACTTTTGTTTTGGAAGAAAATCAATGGCTCAGATGACTTTTGGGGTCATTACGAAAGAGGAGGGTTTTCCCTTACTAGATAACTGATGAGTTAAAACCCTTTGAAATAGGTAATGCCAATGATATCATCTCCCATCCCCACAAACATCCTTCCTTCTGTATTATTTCTGTTAGACTCGATCACATCAGTAGAGTCCCAAAGAATTAATATTTCACACATCAGATCAGAAATCCAAACCTAGCGTTCACCTCCACTACTTGTATATGAGTTTCTTAAAATTTTTCAGTTATCAAACTAGAAGGAAAATACATACATACATACATACATATATACATATATATTATTTTGAATATATGTGACTTTGGCGCTCTGTAGTACAATATATTCACCAATAATATATGTTACATTCATGTGTATGTCTGTAATGATTTTCTATGCATCCATCCCTATCAGTGATTGATGAGACTACTTCCACATATAGGTTAAGTCCCTTTATTGTGGAAGTAATAGTAAAGTGTAACTCAAATTGATATGAACAATAAAGTAAATGTATTGACATATGAATCTGAAAGTCAAAACCTACTCTTCAGGCTTCAGGCAAGGATTGATCCAAGGGCATAGTGAAATCACCACCTCTCAGCTTTGATTTCGTTGATGATGGCTTCATTTTAAGACAGGTCTCCCTCATAATCTCACTTTAACTTATCAACTCTCAGTAGCATAAATGATTCTGAATTAACTTCCATAACATTCATAATATGTCAGAAACAGCACTTTATTTAGGCTACCTTTGTCACATGCCTACCCCTCAACCAGTCAATCACTGGCTCCAGTGCTTACTGACTTAGCTTAAGTTCTAAACTCCGCTTGTAGAAGCAGACCACAGTCAGAATTCCCAAAAAACACAGAGGTCCCCAGAGATTGCAACTCTTCAAAAGGGAGGGAAGGATGTCAGACTGGCACTCTTCAAAGCCTACTTTATTCCCATCAAGAAGATAATCAATTTTATGTATGCATATATGTATATTTAGCATCTGGGTTCTGACTCCTGACTTAAAGAATGAAGACAGCTATTCTCCCCTGGTTTAAAACAAACAAACACGCATCAAAAAACTGCCTTCATGGGCAATTAGCCATGATTCTTTTAGCTATCTATTATTGCAAAGATCACAATCATCAGTACTTTTAATATCTGCCAGGTGGGTTTAACTAGCTTGTTTAATAACTCCATGTAAAAGTGAATTTTGTTCATTTTCCAAAGATATTTACAAATTTATTTGAAAAATTTCAACAGGAAAGAAAATTCTTAAAGTTAGATATTGCTTGAGTGCTTTATTTGAATACTTCAGGCTCACAGCCAACCTTTATAGTATCGTTATCCTTAAACGTATTTCCTGTATAATAATTTATTTGGCTGTGTTCATGGATTGGGGTCTGGGTCCCTGATTATCTATCATTATGTGCATTAAATAGACCTCAGCTTTATTTCTGGGGTACCATTTGTTCCCTTATGATTTTCCTGGGTTTATTTTTCTTTCCTTCCATGCACAGGTCATGTTTAGGCTCCTCTAGCTGATGCAGTCCCAGCCCTCCAGCCCTGGCTTTATTAGCTGCTGAATGATGTGGATGGAGCCTTAGTGAAAATAATTCTATTTTAATTCCTTATCAAAAAGCAATAATAGGGCAGTGTGACAGTGGCTCAGTGGCAGAGTTCTCGCCTGCCATGCCAGAGACCCGGGTTTGATTCCGGGTGCCTGCCCGTGTGAAAAAAAAAAAAAAAAGCAACAATATCTAATTTTTACTGTCAATACATAGTAGGTCTCAACTTTACAAACCTTTTTTTTAGGAACCTTAGCCTTCTCATTTCTGCTTTTTTGGGGGGGGAGGGGGATACATGGTCAGGAATTGAACGGGGGTCTCCTACATGGAAGGCAAGAATTCTACCACGGAACCACCCATGCATCTTTCTTAGCTTCCTCATTTCTACTGACATACTAAGAGCACTGTGACATCAGCTCATGCCCTCAGGGAAGTGGTGGATCTTGTTGACATTTATGAGATAGTTCTATGAGAAGTTCTTTAAGGAAAAAGCCCCAATAATCATGTTTCGGTGTCTACCAATGGAAGGCTGTGAAAAATGTTCATTAAAATATTATCTCTAAAGACCTGATCAGGAAACATTTTTCTTTGTCCATACATGAGGACCAAAATAGCATTTTTCCTGATCAGTGTTTTTTTAAAGGTGTAAGTAGATATAGAAATAGATGATAGATGATAGATGTAGATGTGAAACAATTATGTTACATTACTTTTAATTAAAACTGGGATTTTTTTGGTATGAGCCTATGCATACTAGTTATTTCTATTTATCTCCAGAATACTATTTATATATTTACTACAAATGTTTATGTATATATATATACTACTTATATATTTACTTCTACATTTGTATCAGGATGCTGTATTCATATGCATGCATACAGGTTTATAAATAGATCTTTATACATACATATAAAACACGTAGAATTTCACAAATACTGCTTTCTGAGAGTTAGTTTCCTTTGACTGTTTTTCTACTCTTATTTTCAGTATGACTGTACAAGAACCCCCGCCCCCCACCCCTAGAGGATTTTTGCATAACGTGCAACTGACGTCTTCAAAGTTTTCATAGTCATTAAAAATAATTAGTAGTTCCTTTTGGATTCAAAATATTCATAGATATTAAATAAAAGAAAAACTGTAAAGTCTCTATTTTTTTCAGTATGCTTTTTTTGGGTGGGTGCATTGTCCAGGAATCAAACCTGGGTCTCTGGTAGAGGAGGCGAGCATTCTACCCTTTCTTAAAAATTCAATGTGTTAAAACCCCTGAAAAATAAGTTCATATTTTCTGTTTACTGAAGTCATAAAAATTTCCTTCACTTCGACTTTTCATGATTACTCTTAATACTCTCTAAGATTTTCTTAACATACGAACTTAAGCAAGAAATTAGGTTAGTGATAGGAAAATTATATAGTAAGGACTTATATAGTAAGATTTTACATGTGTGATTTCTTTCTCTGTGTGTACAAATTGAGCTAAAAACTGTAAATTCAGCCATTTTCAGAACTCAATAAGTGTTTTTAATGTGAAAGTCAAATTTTAAGTGTTTAAATGTCTTTTCCTCCTCTTAGGGTTTTGACAACTATTAGTTTTTGTTCACAGTTGCAGCCATTCCTTGACTGACCTGTATGAGCGGAACACACTGCCTTGTCTTCAATATAGACACTTCCTGCCTGAGACAATGCTTAGAGGATACAGTAGCAGAGCCAGAAATTGACCCTACCTGTGTCAGACTTCAGTGCCCATTTTATTTTCACTAAGTAGAACTGGTTATGTTGAATGTGAGTGAGAAAGGAATGGCACTTGATGTAATTAAACCTGTCAAGATAACAAGCCTTTGCAGGGGTCCTTAGGGCAAGGCCATATGAGGCTGCTATCACTGAGGTGCCTTTTTTGAGAATTCAGAAAAGACCCCTCTTCTGAGTAGAAACAGTACAGTTCCGCTCTCCTCAATAACAGTTACAAAAGTTCAAACCACTTTGGACAAGCCAGTCTGGTGAGTCAGTCCTCCCTTGAGACCCAGGCAGCTCTGTCCATGCCAAGGCGTGATGTGCAGCCCAGTAAGGGAAGGAGCGGGCTGGGTGTTAGCCTCCCACTTGGGTGAGCTCAGGGAGCAAGGCTGGACAGGGCACAATCTGCCCAGACTTGGGTGTGGGCGTGGCCGTGTGTTTAGCACCTCAACTCGCTCTACATTCAGTTTCATTTTGTTTCCATTGACGGGTGACATTTCAGACATATGAGCCATCTGTGTGTGTATCTGGACAAAATGGATGAGGTCAGTTAAATGGTACAAGTAAAAGACAACAATCCTTTCAAAGTCAAGTACTTAAAAGTAATTAAATAGTAATTCAATCATTTGGATCGCCTTATTTTATATTTTTTTAAAAATAGCTTTTATTTTGATTATCAGTCTGCATTCCTCTGAACATTGTTAATTATTCCCACTAAAATAAAGAAAAACCATGTTAGCGGGAGGGAAAATACATCACCTAGCCAAGTCAGAGAATACACAAACATACACACATAAACGCATGTGCGAAGAATATGTATAATACACATATGTATGCATGTATATGTACACACACACACTCACCCACATAAAGATATAACTGTATATATAAAATTATGAGGGCTCTGCACTGTCTTAATTTTTATATATCCTCTCAATTTAAGTATCCACTGTCTGCTTAGCACAAAAGTAAATTGTTCTTTGAACATTGAATTACAATCTAATATCTAACCCTTAATATTTCCTTGAACCTGTCTTCTCTGCCACAGTTCCAGTTCTCACCACCTCATAATGCAGTCATTTGATCAGTCCACGAAGGGTCTTTCTAGCTTTCAAATCATTCTCTAGGTAATGGGTGTCATGTAGCAGGGAAAATGGACTTGAGTGTTGATCTCATCCATTTTGAAACCTTGGCTCTAATATTTATAAGCTGTGTGTTTTCTGGCCTCCATTATCCTCTCCAACTTATTTCCCATTATTCCCCTTTTTCACCATTATAACTCATACACCAGTTTACAGTGAATTGAGTAATTACAGCCTCACGGTCCCATAATCACAATTTAAAAATATCTTAGAAAAAAAGTTGCCTTAGAAAATTCTAAAACAGAAAGATTTTTTCTTTTGTAATTCATCAGGCAAAAATCTATCCTGAACTATTCAGATATACTTTGCAAACTGTATTTATCCACTTAATGTAAATATTTGTGTTTCACTGCAGAAATGTTAATATGTTTGACTATGAGATACAGCATCCAGTGAGATGTTATATGATAATCTGTATATGGAATGCTTTTTTTAAAAAAATCTTTTACCAAGGTTTTCAGAAAAGGAATCTGTACTTATAACTTTACTCACACCTACTATAGCATTAACATACTTGTCTATTGTCACAACTCCAAACCCCTATCTCTTCCTTCCACATAGCAAAACCCCATATGTTCCTTAAAATCCATTCTAACTATTACTTCTTTCCTGATTCATCTCTTATCCTTGTTTATATGTAAACACATCCTTTATATCCTGCCTCTATCTTTATTTCTTGATATTGTTATTATCTGTTTATAAATGTCATGTCAGACAAATCTTGCAAACATCAAGAACTGAAATTGTGGTTTTTTCATCTTTATATCATCAGTTCTTAACATTATCTTAATAAACAAAAGGGATTTATTAACTGTTAAATATAGTTGAAATGAACAATATTATAGGAAACATTAATCAGCAAAGAAAAAACTTTTATTTTTCCTCAGTGTTTGACCACATTGTCATGTGAGACAGAGGGCTTTGTGGCTCATTATTAAATGTTTACCTCTGGTTATCTCAGAATAGCTTTAAAACAATAGGGTAGCGTTTTAAATTTGTTAGACCATGTTGATCATCAACAACTATTTTCATGTTTATTAACTGCTACTTAACCCAGCAAAGTGGGAAGACATAATGATCATTATTTACATTCTTGCATATTTTTACATATATCACTAACATTCATTAGTCGTGATGGTTATATGAACAATAAAAGGCCACATTTTAAAATAACTTCCTTCCTTAAAGTCATCTACTAGAATACATAGCTCTGATCTCCATATACCCCATCTTTATAATTTTGTGGAATCTTACATACATTAATTTAAAAAAAAATATTACATTTCTCTATTATGTGGAGGAAAACATTCTACCATTCCCAAGGAATTGAATGTAGATTTTCAAAAAACTCAAAATGTATCATTTTAGCTTTGTAGTATGGTAGAAATTATTCTTTATCATATAAAGCAACTGTGAGAAAAAATGTTTGACAAAAATGACAATTTTTTCTTCTCTTCTCAGTTTTGCAACTTAAAAAGATTTGGTAAAATTTGTGGAAAGCATGATGGGATCTGTGTTATTGTTGAATGGACAGATGTTTGCCTTTATTTAAAAGCACTACCCTACTATTAACTGTGATATTCAATTTATCTACTTCAAAAGAACGATGATCTGAATTGACTACAAATGTGAAATTGTGATTCCAGAGAGTCTCAGTTACCATTCAAACATTCATTGCATTAGATTTTCTTAATTTAATATTCAACAGCTTCAGAAATATAACTGAGAACATTTGGCTTTTCATTCCTGCTGTGCAAAGTATTAACAATATTGCATTCATTGCTTGTATTTTCTTTCTGAGCAAGTCCTAGTAAAACTTGAATAACAGTGATAGTTAACATATTTCAAAGGTATTTTAGACCATTTCTATTTCAATTTCTCTACCATCATAGAGACACTCTTTAAGTGTACTATCATGACATTCTCATTTTCATGCTGTGTAATATTTTAATATCATGTGGTTATGTAAACTGATGATTGACTGTATAATCTTTCCCCTATAGTTGTGATATCATGTCAAAAAATGTAGCTGTATTTTGTGCATTTTATGGAATCACATGACTGTGGTATAGTTTTGGTACAAATGTGACTGCAACTATAAAATAAGCAGTGATGCGTTTCTTTGGAATCAATCCTATATATATATATTTCAGACTTTAAATGATTAAATTTTCAGCTATTTTTCATCTGGACTTGTTGCTAAAAGTGAGCAACTTAAAAATTAATTATAAGGTTAACAGTTTCCAAATGCTTTCAGAAATTTTGTATTATAAGGCCATTTTATCTCATGTAAAAACTGTCTGTACACTACATTCCAGGAACTAACTCACTTGATTGGCTGGTTGTAGCAGGCATGTGATACTAACCCAGCATCTATTCAGAACCTTCCTTTGCTTTGCTTTTCTCTTTCCAAAGTCTGATCCAACATTCCTAGCATGCGATTTGAACCTACACTGGTAGGTTCCCAGTGTCAGGTGTGGGCCTCAAGTAGTTTAATCCGTAAATGTAATTCAGTGTGTACATAGAATTCCCTTGGCCACAGTTTAGGAATGAGAATATGTTATTTTTCAGTTCAATACAGGCTAATGGTTCTCAATTCGAGAATTTATAGAGCTAGAACAGAATCTAAAAGTTGCTCAAGAAACTGCTATTGGGCATGTTGGCGTTCTCTTGGCGATAACACCAAGCAGCACATATACGAAATGAAGAGAAAGGAAACACCTGGATAAATAGCTATCTGATGCTAATCTTCTATCTGATACCTTCAGTTACATGAGGCCATATGTTCCTTTGACTGTCCAAAGAATTTAAATTGTTTCTTCTGTCACTTTCAACATAGATTTCTAACAGTCACAGAGGGGGATGCATTTTTCACTGCTCAATAATATCCGTCCTAACCAGAGAATATTCACGAGATGATTATAATATTCTGTCACCTGATTTGAAGAATATTTTTATACCTATAAGTATATACTTTATATTATATTATGCCATGTCTTAATTGGGATTTGTAAGGCTATTGTTGAACATAGATATATTTATTTTTTACATGAAAAGTGCTAAATGAATCAGAAAAATTTTAAATGTTTGCTAATTTATTTTTAATCAATTGAAAAGCATTTATTGAAACACTGATCCATCTTAAACACTGTGAAAATAATTCTGTATTTTGGGTCATTTGAATTACTAGAAACCAACTAAATGCAATGAATGTGTTTTAGCCATATTACTTATTTTTAACTACCACATTTGAATTTATTTCCATTATTTCTAGCCTGAGAGAATTAAGATGCAAAGCTAAAATAAACCACGTATTTCATCAAGAGATAGCAAAACTCACAGCAAGGTGATTGTAATAGCCAAGTGTATTAACTTATTTTGGTAACATTCAATCACAATTCAATTTAAAGTTCTGTCATTAACTACAATCGCAATTCAATTTCAAGAGTTCTTGCTAAGAATCCATTGTATATATCTTAGCAAAATGTTGAAATTTCTGTTTAAGAATTAAGAGAAAGATTAGAGTGAAATCTTCAAATGGGTTACAATTTCAGTCTTCAGACAATTTATAGAAATAGACTTTCTAGTAAAATACTGAAGCACGTTTTCCATAGTGTGACATTATATGCTACCAAACTTGAGGGTCATAATTTACTTTTAATTATAGATCTGAAAGGTTAAGTTTTAATGCTCACTTAACTGTGGAAAATCCTGAGGTTGACACTGCCAAGAAGGTTAACCATTCCCTGGGTTGCAAATTGAATAATTTTAATGATTAGTATGATGATATATACTCTTGAGTAATGGATGTATCCTATAGGACCTACTCCACAATGTCAGAAAAACCTCAGTACCTTTGCCAATGTGATTTAATCATGCTTGATTTATATTTTGGCTCATGGTCTCAATTTGTTCATAATAAATGTTAATACCTCACTTCGATACAAGAATTCATCATTCTTTTACTAAAATTTAGCAAGAAATTTTATTTGGGAGAATTTTGAAGCAAAAGAAAACAAGGGGATAATAAGTGGCATTTTTAGTAATATTTGGAGATGGGAAGTGGTAAACCCCATAACTATTAAGATGCAGAATACTTTTTTCTGTCGAGAGATTTACTGTTATATGTGAACATGTTTAAAAGGCAAGATTAGGTGGAGAAAAGGCAGCATATGTAATTCAAGGAGGAAAAGTTTTTCTTAGGAATCAGATGTCAGGAAAGAAGCAATGACTTATACTTCTGAGTTATCAAGGGAAAAATGAATGGAATATGAAAATCTAATCCCACAAATGGAAGTGTATCGGGAGAGGGGGCGGGGAGAGAGAGAGAGAGAGAGAGAGAGAGAGAGAGAGAGAGAGAGACAGGTGGGGGGAGAGAAAGAGTGAAGAAGTGGAGGAGGAAGAGTAGAAGAAGAAAGAAGAAAGGGAGGAGGGAGAACAGAGAAGGAGGAGGAGAAGTGGAAGGAGGAAGCAGAGAGGGGCAGAAATGGGGAGATAAGGAAAGACAAACAAAGGAGAGGAGCAGGAAAGAAAGTAAGAAAAGAAAGAAGAATAAAACTCTTATTTGAGCCTCTTAAACTGAACTCTAGGAACACAACACTTTTCTAGCAGTTTCTATTTCCTAGCTACATACAAAATATTTTTATCTCTGAGGCAAACCATTTTTAAATTTGAATTAGATGCTATTTAAAACTAAAGAAAATGAAAAAATTATCATTAGCCTACTTGATAAATTTTGTATCGATTGTTATTTCAATATCTTCTTTTTCTATTGCACTGTATGTTTATCATCCATGTAAAAAATTTTTCACTGCAATAGCTTTCATAAAAGTTCTTAATTTTATTTACATTTGAGCTCTTTATTTATTTAATGATTTAATGGGGCATGGCATTGTTTTTCCTCAATATTCTTCCTGTATATTAAACCAAGAAGATGCAGTACCACTATTTACTGAAAGTGTAATCACAAATCATAAAATATCTTCTATTTATAGTATTAAATGAGTTGTTACTCTAATTTTCCCTTAATATTTAAATTAGTAGTAAAGCAAATGATAAATAATAAAATACTTTATAATAGTTAATGATTTTTTACTGTTTCTCAAAATATTTCAGATAAAATTATCTCACAAGTCATAATTTGCACTCTTTTAATACCTAAATACAAACACTTTATAAGTTTCTCAGTTTAAAAGTTGTGTGTTTGTGAGCACATGAATTTTGAGGGAATTATACCATAAATTTTCTCACCAGACTTATTTTCTGGACTTTTCCTTGAATATTATTTAGTCGAATTGGCACATATAATATTATAAGATGATCTATATCACCGCCCTGCATTCTTCAAGTCCTTAAGAGTGGCACTAATCTTTGCAATCCCTCCAAGAATCTGGTAATGTTTCTGATTTACTATTTTGCTAGGTAGAGGCAGTTCTAGTGGCTTCCACTTGGCCTTTCCCACCATAATAGCCCTCACTAGATGAGTTAGATAGCCAATGTGGAGATTCTGCCAGCTTCTCAGAATATCTATTCCAATTATGCACTCTGGAACTGAAGAAATAACTACAGAATAGGTCTGGGGCCGCACTGGACCCACTGTGAGATGGACCTGAGATAAAACTCCGTTGATCACCCGATGTCCATAACCTCCCACTCTGACTGGTGGAACAGAGTGACATTTTGGGTCCCCTGGAATTAGTCACTTCTGAACCAATGTCTAATAATCCCCCAAATATCTGATCATTTCCTTTTCCCCAGTGCACAGTTACCCTGGTAAAAGGCCGTTGGTCTCCTTGGGGAAGGCTTGAAGGAAGATTAACAGTATAAATTTGTGGCAGTGTAACAGGGTTCCCCCCAAAGGGATCTGGCCTCCCCCTCATTCAAGGGGTTATGGATCTGTAGACTGTCTTAAGTCTGGAAATTGATTAAGGGGCTGTGACTCTTTGTTTTTGTAATTCAAGTTAGTCTTCTGTTCACTTGACCTAGAACTCTTTTGTTTATAAAGTTCAAACAAGAATTTAGTAGACTGCCCATCTATTGTACTTTTAGATTCCCCAAGATCTACTAGCCAATGCCAGAAGTCTCTGCAAGTCAGATTATTTTGACTCGTGCTTTGAGTCTGCCATTGATCTTTGGCGATAAAGTACTGCCACCTGACTTCAGCCAACTCGAGATCCAATCATCCCCATTGTGTTTATGGATTCATAAACAGCTCAGTGACAGCAGTTCCCACAATAATTTCTAACCTACAGAGAAGTGCACCTACAGAGCACTTCAGGGATGATGGTGCTATTCTCACAAATTTATTTCTCACAGTTCTGGTAAAAGGTGCATCCTCCAGACATTCCTGAGGTGTAAGAGCAGGTTTTGCATGATAAATCCATTCTAACATTCCAGTCTCTCTAAGCCTCTGGATCCCCTCATCTGCATTACACCAGGGCAGTTCTGGCATTTCACCATCAGGTTATGTTGGCCAACTTTTGATCCATGTTTCAGCCAACCATCCAAATAAACCCATAATGCCTTTTCTAATCCCTTGAGCTATAACATTGAATGCAGAATCTCTGCTTAATGGGCTCATATCAATAAATAAATTCAGCCTGATCCAGCCTTGTATTCCTCCCACCATTATCCCACACCCTTAAAATCCATTGCCACACATATTTCTCTGATTTCTGTCTGTATAAATTAGAAAACTCACACAGTTCTTTTGGAGTATAACGTACCTCCTCATGTGTGATACTTTGTACCTTACCTTTTGGGGCCTGTTGAGACTTTAGTTATAGGTCTACAAGAATTGAGGGGTGGTAGGGGTGGGTCATGAAAAGAATTAGAAGTATCTTCCAAGCCATTTGCTTCAGGGCATTCATTTGCAGTTTCATCTGGTGAAACATGATCACTTACTCTAGGGCTAATCCCTTCAGGTGGAGGTTGGGTAGCCAATTTCAGGGCAGGATGAGGTGGGGTGGCTATGTCCTCAGGGTAGACTATTAAAGGATTATCTAGAGAAAACTCAGCATGACCTAGGGTTTTGACCTTTCCACCGGAATCATTATTAATCCATATATCACCATCTCATTTCTCAGGGTCCCACTCCTTTCCAATCAATGCTCTCACTGTAACAGCAAACACCACATAAGATTGAGATTTCGGTTTATGTTGTAAAGTTGCTACTCTAACAATAAGATCCTGAGTCAGATTTTCAGAGCTCTCAAGTCTACAGCTACAGGAAATAAGATTTTCCTTCAGGACACTCATAGAAATGTTTACATCTGTCAGATGGAGTGTAAGCTTCTCATCTGAAGCCTTAAGCACATCCCTTTCACTCATTAATGTACAACAGTGTATCTAACAACAACCAGCCAACAGCTCTATACCTCCTATTTCCAAAAAACTATGTAAAGTTGTGAAAGACGTTATCCCCCAGAGCTTGGCTTCATGCAAGTGAAGCGTTAGGAGAATCGAATGGTGATATTTTGACTATCTTTTTTGCCAACTCACCCATAGATTGGCAGTATCATTTTGATTATGGGAATCAGAGTCCTTGGTGCCTTTGAGTCCAGTCAGAGTAGAAAACCAATAGTAAAAACCCATTTTTAAGATTCTGTTTCTTACAAACCAGTCTTGGTACCAAGCTGTATTAGCTAGGGTTCTCTAGAGAAACAGAATCAGCAGGAAATATCCATAGATATAAAATTTATAAAAGTGGCTCACATAACCCTGGAAATGTAGAGTCCAAAATCTGTAGGACATTCTGTGAAGCTGACAACTCCAATGAAGGGTCTGTTCAAACTCCACTCTGCTCTTCCTGCCGGCCAAAGCAGGAAGAGAGACTATCTCTTCTGAATCTTCCTAAAAAGCCTTCCAGTGATTAGATTAAGTGTCACTCACAGCAGAAGACACTCCCCTTGACTGATTACAAATGCAATCAGCTTTGCATGTAGACAATGTGATCATGATTTAATTCTACGAAATGTCCTCAGAGCAACAGACAGGCCAGCACTTGCCCAACCAAATGGGTCCTTGCTGTGATTTGATTTCATTTTTACCTCATTAAAAACTTAAATTATGTCATGAAGTTCATAGTATTGATACATTTCCACTAATAATTAAATGTATATGATATATAGAGATAAATCTACTTATTTAGAGTGGTAGATACAAACACATACATACCCCTTGAACTTTTGAATTATGCAAATTAATTAAGATACAAGCCAAGAAAAAAAATGGTAGGGTAGCATGTTCTAGTTTTCTAGATGCTGGAATGCAATATACCAGAAACAGAATGGCTTTTAAAAAGGGGAATTAAAAAAGTTGCTAGTTTACAGTTCTAAGGCTGAGAAAATGTCCCAATTAAAACAAGTCTATAGATATGTCCAATCTAAGGCATCCAGAGCAAGATACCTTGGTTCAAGAGGGCCGATGAAGTTCAGGGTTTCTCTCTCAAGTGGAAGGACACATGGTGAACACAATCAGAGCTTCTCTCTCATCTGTAAAGGCACATGGTGAACACGGTCAGGGTTCCTCTCTCCTGTGGAAGGGCACATGGCAAACACGGCATCATCTGCTAGCTTCTTTTCCTTGTGTCCTGTTTCACGAAGCTCCCGGGAGGCATTTTCCTTCTCCATCTCCAAAGGTTACTGGCTGGTGGATTCTGCTTCTTGTGGCTATGTCATTCTGCTCTACTGTCTCTGAATTGCTCCGATTCTCCAAAATGTTTCCTCTTTTATAGGACTTCAGAAATGAATCAAGACCACCCAAATGGGTGGAGTCATGTCATCACTTAATCTAGGTTAGCAACCACTCTTGATTAAATCACATCTCCAGGGAGATGCTCTGATTACAGTTTCAAACATACAGTATTGAATAGGGATTATTCTACCTTTATGAAATGGGATTTTGATTAAAACATGGCTTTTCTAGGGGACATACATCCTTTCAAACCAGCACAGTAGCATTATTGCATTCTCTTTGAATACTGGCATCTCCTGATCAAGTGTGTAAGTATTGGTGTTTTCTACCCATTAGCACATTGGAAAAAATAATACTTCCAGAATTTATCAGTAGGTCAAGGGTTCTCAACCTTGGCACTATTGACACTTAGGCCAAACAATTTCTTGTGGTGGGAAGCTGTCTTGGGCCCCTACTGAATGTTTCTTCACATCCCTGTCCTCTACCCATTAAATGACAGTAGCAAACCCCATCTTCCTTCATTTGTGACAACCAAAACTGTCTCCAGATATTGCAAATATGGCAGTTTTGCACAGTTATAAAATGATCAAATTGGTGAAAAAATTATCTCTAGTTGAGAACTTGTACAGTAGATAAGAGGACACACTCTTGCCTTAGGCACTCTATCTTTCAAGACTACCCCATGTTACAATTTTGTTACATTGGAAAACAGAAATTAAATTAAATAAAGTTTTATTAATGGTTGCATTATTGATGAAAATTTTGCTAGAAATAAGCAAAAATGTAGGTTTAATATGAAAACTTGCAATGCTAATGGCCTTTGATTTTTATAAATTTAGACAATATAAAATAATAAAGTATAATAATATTCTTTAAACTTAATTTTCCAAGAACAGTTGGTTTTCATTTTAACTATTGAATCGTCTGTGTGTATTGTTTGCAAATTTGTATAAAAGGAGTCATTCTCATTACCCAAATGTCTGAAAAACATATTGAGTATGTAAAAAATAAGTAACAATTTTTATGGTGTAATATCTTAGCCATTTTTAATCGTTGATCATTTTGCAACTATCAAACTGTTGAAATACGTTTATTGAAAAAATTCACACATAGATTTATACATTATGTTTCATTATATATAAAATGTTTTCTGTTGATAGTTATTATATAAAAAACAAGTTCAAGTTGTAGTTTCAGATTTATGACTTTGTGACTATGTGTCATTTTCTTAACTGAGGAAATGTTTAAGGTAAAAATTGAAAGAAAAAGGGGAACACGTGAAAAAGCTAACCATTAACAACAGCATAGTGTAGTTTATATAATTTTTTTCTTTCTTAATTGATTGTATATTTTTCATAGCATGAAATATACTAATCTTAAGTATATAGTTCATTTTTCATAATTGCATTCGCCATATAACCCACACCTCTACTACGATATAGAATGTTACCATGTCTTTATCCTATTCTTCCCAAGCAAAAACTGTTAAGATTTTTAAGAAAGTTGGATGAGTTTCGCCTGTGGTAGAATGACATATAAATAGAAACATATAGAATGTAACGATTTGGGTTTGAATTATTTCACTTGGGGAATTTTTTGACATTCATTCATCTTGCTGCATGTATCAGTCATTATTTCCTTTTTATAACTGTGTAATATTTCCATTGTATCAATATAGTACAATTCCTATAAATAGTTCCAAATAGCTGGTATAACACCAGTCAAAAGCAGTGGGTTCTCTGCCTGATGTACTTAAATGATCAGTTCCTGAGACATGGGGCTTCAAAGAGAGAAAGAGTTTACTGCTAGGAATGAAGCAGTAGATAAGATGGCCTATCAACCTAAAAATCTATGTCACCGAACTGCAGTAACTCGATAATACCAAAAGTTGGGCAGGTTTTAGGGTCAAGATAGCTTTGGAATTGGGGTGAGTTAGTTCTGGGCTGACCCAAGGTCATTCACTAATAAACATTAGGGGGCTACCTTTAGTGATTATGTGACCCTAAAGTTGAAAAACTGGATAAAGAGGTACAAGTGAGGGTCACTGTCAAGGATTTTTGTTTGTTTGTTTGTTTTGCATGGGCAGGCACCGGGAGTCGAACCTGGGTCTCTGGCACGGCAGGGAAGAACTCTGCCATTGAGCTCCATCACACCACACACTATCAAAGTTTTTGCAATCACAAGATAAAGGCAATATAGTTGTACAATTATTATCAGGGATCAGGGCAGCTGGATTACAGTTCAGAGTTTTCACATACTTCCCACTGGTTATTCTAATACACAAGTAAGCAAAAGGAAATACTATATAATGATTCAGTAATCATAACCATTTCTTAAAACCTGACTTCACTGTTACAACTATCTGTTTATTTCCAAGTTGAGACTATTACAAATCAAGCTATTATGAATATTTATGAATAAGTCTTTGGGTGTCATAAGTTTTCATGTTTTTTAGATGAATACCTAGCAGTTGAATTTTTGTCATTCAGTGGGCATATGTTTAAATTTATGAAAATTGTCAGACATATTTGCAAAGTGGTTACACAATTTTCCATGTCTATTGACATGTATGAGAGATCAGGTTACTACTTAATCCCTGCTGGTGGACTGATTTGTCAGTCTTTTAAACCTTAGCCATTGGAATAGCTATGTAGTGGAATCACATTATGGTTTCAATTTGCATTTCCCTGATGACTAAAGATGTTGACACATTTTCATGTATTTATTGACCATTAGCATATCTTCCTTGTGAAGTGCTGTTAATGTCCTCTGCATTTTTATTTTTTTAAAACTGAATTGGATAGGTTATATATATAGTCTGAATACAAATCACTTGTCAAGTGATGTGTTAAGAATAATTTCTCCCAGTCTCTGCTGTCTGCTATCTATGCACATTTTCATTTTCATATCTCTTCCTTCTCTTCTGCAAACTTCTGCTATTTCAATTAGTAGCAATAAACTTCAATTCATGT
This sequence comes from Tamandua tetradactyla, assembly GCF_023851605.1. NCBI lineage: Eukaryota > Metazoa > Chordata > Mammalia > Pilosa > Myrmecophagidae > Tamandua > Tamandua tetradactyla. The sequence continues at coordinate 42,280,610 of NC_135339.1, forward strand.
CTCTATCTCCCTAACCTCTTCCCTAACCACGCTCTATTTAGGAGCTCGCTTCCTTTCCAGTCTGGAAAATACCTATAGGTAGAAGATTGGGACAATTTTGTGGCTCAGCTCATTTGCGTCTCTTCTCTGAGTGTTCGTAGTCTGTTCTGATGCCTCATTTATTTTGCAAAGTAGTCATTTTGCATTGTTTTCTTGTTCTATAGCTGTTTATGGCAGGTCCAGTCTGGAACACGGTTCTCCCAAATGGCAAAGAAGAAATTTCCTTTTCTTTTTAAATTGTCATTTTCAAATAGATTAATTTACTAAGTGATTGCTTGAAGGACTTAACATGATTAGTGTTTTAAAGAGTTATATTTACCTAAAAATATACATATTCAAATATTGATGACTCGTTTCTCCCTAATGGCAGAGAAGAAATTTCCTTTTCTTTTTAAATCGACATTTTCAAATAGATTAATTTGAATTATCTAAGTAATTGCTTGAAGAATGTAACATGATTAGTGTTTTAAAAAGTTATGTTTACCTAAAAATATACATATTCAAATATTGATGACTAAGTTTTCATGTATGAATACTTAGTTTTCATGCTAATTCCAATAAATCCCTATTTCAGATGTCAAAAACTATAGGAAAAAAAAATGCTGTTGAGTCTAGAGACCTGCTACTGTTAAAAGAAAAATTGAAGAATTCTCAAGCTATCTCTTATATTTTTCAATTTCTATCAGAATTATTCTCATAATTCTATGTGAGAAATTGAGTCTTTCTGGATTCTCTGGTGGAATGATTTGCAAATATATCTTCAATGTAGACTTTATAATTATGAGAAAAATGTCATGATTTTTAAACTCTCTTATAGTTTACTGAAACAAATGAGTACCATAAATTGAAATGATTGATATTTGAAATAAATGAAATATCATTTATTTCATTTATATTTGTTATAAAATAGACTTATGTGTTCTGTATGTTACATGATTATAGTTGCTATTTGAATTCTCTGTACAAAAAACAGCACATTTTATTTTTAAAATAAAAATTGTTTTATTAAAAGAGAATGTTAATGACCAAATGAATATAGGGTATGAGTGTAGGTGCATGATTCTTATGATATTATTACCTTATGGCCATTGTTGTATTTAAACAATATTAAAAATATTTCAAAACCATTAAGGGATTTTAAGATGTATGGCTTTTTGAAAGAGATTTTTCTTTGTCGCTCTTTCTGAGTCTTTATTTTTCCTCTAAGTAGCTCAGAAGAGTAACTCTAAGCTTTTATTAAACTCTTTCCTTACCATGATGTTATTATAGTAAGTGAATAATATATATGGACACTTGCTAAATTTGAATAATTGCTAATTTGTAATTTTTGAATTCGTGGTAATTTTTTCAAAAGATGACATCCTATACTATAAACACAATGTTAAATATAGTAAAATATGATCATCTAAATAATGGTTATCATTCTTTCATTTAATATGAAATACACAGAAATCATAGTAAACTTTTGACTTCATTATGTAATCTTTTGATGTTTTTGCAACCCTCAAGCTCTTTCATGTACAACTTAATAAAAAGCATGTTTTATAGTGTTTTACCAATTGCAATTTTGTTACAGAAAAAACATTTTACTTTCTCTTGTTTTCATCTGACTAGACACCCTAAAGTAGAAAGGCAGATTGCTCACACTGCCATTGAGAACCCAGGCTCTGTTTACCTCTTTACTCTATTATCATTAGTGCATGGCTGTTTTCCTTAGACTAGTTAAATAACCTCTAGACCACAGCTTTTCACACATGAATTCTAGGTAGGAAGAAATGGGAAAGCCAAAAAGCAAAAATCTGGTGCCAGCTGAGTCCATTTCTTTAGTCAAAAACAGTAGCATTCAAGGAGATTTCTTAGAAATCATTGACCAGAAGTGAGCCATTTGGCTCATTTAACTGTGAGTAATTGGTGGTGGTTGATGCTGTAGCTCAGTGGACGCTGCCTTGATAAAACTAGAGTTCTGTTAATTAGTACAAATGTTATAATGGATAATGATCAGGAAATGGTAATGTGTATCCTACCAATGGAAACCAATAGAGGTAAACTTTGATGTGAATCTTTGCTATACATTGAATACTGTTATCAACTGAGTTTGGATATTTTACCTATTTTCCTAATAGAAATGGAAAATATATTTTAGTTTATGGTTTTATGATTTGTAGCTACTCATTTTTATTCCTAGTCTGAATGTCTTTGTTTACTCTATGTCTTTCGTTTTGCTGTCTGGTGATATGGTTACTTGTAGTCATATAGTTTGCAAAATTTCTGGGTTATTTTTAAAGAACAATTGGTTACTTATAAATTTTAGGACACCTCTCAGTGAATAATAGCATAGAATAGGAGAGCTGCATTTTTTATTCCCATTTAGGAAATTGTTGATATTTTGTTTATGATATTGTGTTATTCTCTGGAAGTATATACATACTGACGCTCTGCATTTAAGCAGATATTAATAGTGTAATTGTCTTCTGATGTGAACAACTTTCATGAAACAAAGGAGGTCATCTTCTTCCAGATCACTAAAGTGTATTATTCCTCCCTCAACAGAGATGTCTGTTTCTCTAAGTTTAGAAAAGGGGAGGAGAGGAATTATGACCCAAACTCAACCAGAGACAAAGAACACACTTCAAGAACTAATATGCAATTTCATACTCGTTACTGACATTTCTTGAATGCCATGAGAGGGACACACAATCACCTACAATGCTCTTTTAACCTTTTTAAATTTTTTCCATCCATCATATAACTAACCCTCTTTCTTCAGAATCTCTAGTTTTTATGAGTAAATTTTATGAGTAAATTTCTTCCTGAGCTCTAGCTTGCTTACCTCAGGGATACCCTACTTTGCCCTTTCTTCCTAAGTCTGCAATGATGATGTGTGTATAAGAGGTGGCAGGGAGCTGGAGATAAGAAAAAAGGGACTGAACTGTGAAATCTAAATATGCATCAGATGTTCAGGAGAGGAAATAAACTGGGAAGAAACAGGTCAATATGCCTTGGCTTGATATAGTTGGCAGACCTCTACAAGAGATGCCTAATGTTTTCATGACATTTAAAAACAGAATCCTTCTATTTATAATCTAAAAACCTTTCTTTCTTTTTAAATCTTCTTTTATTAAGAATGGCTCTATTTTTCCTTATGTTCTTGGGGAAAGGCGTGTTGACTTGATTATGGAGCCTTCTTATAAAACTTGGAGCATTGAAATAAATCTCAAAGGAAAAGAATCCCTTAAGCAGTATATTTAATATTCAGTGTGGCGCTTGAAAATAATTTGGGGGCAATAAACCATTCAGAAAACCCTGTTTGTCAGAATTAAAACACATTGGAATGTTAATAGGCTCCTATAGATCTGGGGTTTATTGGCTTTATATGTCATTGAGTCTACCAGTTGGTCTTATGGTCTCTACTAAACAACCTTAACACAAGACATAGTCTGGCTCTGGCCTTTTTCTACAAGTATTCTTATTCTAGGGAAAGAGTCATATCTACATTAATCTCTGTTTTTCAAATACATTCCCTCTATCAAGTAAGTATAATCTTAAGCATTCCTATTGATCATAGATTCATCTTCCTCTTTGTCTCAGTCCAAATTAGACTCACCAAAAGTGAGATTACGGAGTAGAAAGGAAGTCAATAGCTTTGTGCCAATTTTTGATTATGTATCACCCCCTCGCAGACAAGATTTTGATTCTTTTTTTAAACTTCCGAGTCTTGTTTTATTATTCCTCTGTATAGAATATAGGCATGGTAGATTTCTTTCCTTTTTTCTCGGCCACAATACAAAAGTAGAATTTGCCATGTAGAATCTTGATCACTTCTTGAGCTTGTTTATATTGATTCTTGGGTTGTGAGTAAGCCCTCACAGAAAAATCAATTATCTTGGCTTTGACTACATTATAGTTGGGGACTTAGAATTTTTCTTATATATAGCAATATCTCTTGGCTTGAAACTGATCTCATAATTCTATGAGCTCCAGTGAGTGCTCTATCTGCAACTTAGATGTTTCTCTCTCTTTTTTTTTTTAGCACTTAGGACAGAAATCTGCAATTTCTCTATCTCCCAGTGAAAATTCGGGTCAGTTGTTCAAAATTCTGCTTGATTTTAAATCTGTGGTTAGGGCCAGGTTCCGAGGGGCACTGATTTCAACTAGTGGGATTTGATAAAATTTCGAATTAATTATAGCATATCTCAACCAATATCTTCTCTTCTGCCCTCAAGGTAGGGTTTTAAATTCTTAATAAATTGAGTTTGAGTCAGGGCTAAAAACTAATTTCTACCCAGTTATATTAGTAGTGGTGCTTGTTTAGCAGAATAATTCAAGTTGGTGAACCCAGATACTCTCATGTAATTCCTATTCTTGTCTGGAATAGAGATTTCTATTATGTAGTCTACTCAAAACAAAATTTCAATATCAGTGTGGTCTCTGTATTACATATTTGGGTATCCATTCTTATTTTTATTCCAATGCATGATGATAAATTCCAAGTTATGGTGAAAATACACCCTAAATATAAAAGGAAAATGCTGATTTTATTCTATGGTATAGATAGAGGGATGTGTCATGGTATAATTTGAATGTGTCAAAAACATCCAATAACCAAAAACTAGCCTGTGTAATTCAGTAGACCACATGCCCCCCTGCCCCCAATTTTGGATTTTCAGCCTCACTTTGCATTTCTTCCTTCCTGATTACACTTTCTTCTTCAGTTCAACTCTCACATCTCTTGTCCTTTTCCTCCACCCACAAAAGTTATAACATGGCATCCCTTAAGAAGGCAAGATTCTCCTTAGAGGGTTGGGAGACTAAGAGACTTGAACATGCTGAACCTGAGTCCTTGAAGTGGGAAAGTTGAGAAAAATGTGTAGAAACACTCATAGTTAATAATATTATAATTATGTCTTTGGTTATATGTTTATATATTGCACATATATAATTATGAAACTAAATATAAATCTGCAAATAACTATCAATATTTATAAAAACTATATATGTATATGCATCTGCAAAATTATGAATTTTCAGTTTCAGATTTGTGAATGATAATATCTAACCATCTCTTTATCTTGTTTGTGCACATATATTCATCTCTATATTTGTCTGTTTATGTTATCTATTTATATCTACATTTGAATCTCTGTCTGTGTTTGTAGTATGATAGGACAAAATATATTCTATTTGATGAAGTCTACAATAAAAAGATATTTTCGTTTATTTTTAAGCTTATTTAAACTGTTAATATATCGTTTCCTAGTGACGGCTCTGGTCCATTTGTAGATTCATTAGTGTTTTGTTCCCCTCGTTTCTATTGTAAGAAACAATTAGAGGGATAGGGAGTCAGTAGGATGGTGGATGAATCAGTCAGCAGACAGAGACAAAGCTATAGAGACAAAGAGAATGATAGCTTTGCCAGTGGTTACTTTTCACATTCAATACCTCGAGCTGCAGTCAAGGTGAGTGTTTCCAAACAGTAATCTCCTTTTCTTAGCTCTAACAAATATATTTTTCCATTACTCATGTTTAGTGTTAGATACATGCACAAATAACAAATTCTATGAGTCCTAGACAAAGTCATTACGTGGTTTTCATGAGTAATTGCCTCCCTGTATGATGCTAACAAAACTGGATTTGCCATACAAAAAAAAACATGCCTTGAACAAAAACTTTGGGGATCTAAAGAAGCCTTAGACCTTTGCTATGAAGAGCAGGCTCCTCTTACAAGGTGAGTATAGCTTTTCCCATGAGTTTGGCTTTGCTCAAAAGCAGTTTACACTTCTTTTATGCAATTTATATATCTAATCATTTTTCTTTAATGTTGGATAAGTTCAAAGATTATTCCAACAGATTAACAAAGCATCCTTATTTCATTATATAGAATCTATACAAGCATGTCATTGTCTTCTACTGCAATACATTTTTATATTTTATAGTTAATGATGATATTCAGCATTGTAATTTGACCTTATGTTAATGACTGTCAGAAAACACAATCTAAACATTTTTTTTCTTTAGCCAGAGCTCAGTTCAGTGGAAGTCAATGTGGAGATTAATCCTATTAATTCACTTAATAGGATTCTTAGAAACAACTTATGCAGATTACTTATTGAGAAAGAAAATGTCTGAGTCCTGGCTTTGTAACAGTTTTACCCTAATTTGTTTATTTTTGTTCAATTGCTTTCTGCTTTGTTTTGTTTCCATTTGGCAGCTTTCTGCAAATAGTTCTAATGTTACTTAACTATTTCTAGATGTCATATGTGAGAATTAGAGCAATTGTTATAAATATAAGACCACTAAGATGAACCCTCTGTGGGTAAGCCCCTAAGTTTTGACAATAGTATTGTTTCCTTAGTGTCAACCCTGGCTTCAGCATTTGACGTGCATATAAGAATACAAAAAAAATAAGAGTAATTTTCCATATATATTTCAATAAAGGTTCCAATTAGAGTATTGTACAAACAAAATTTGGAATCTAAATTGTGAGACAAATATATGTATTTAGTAGTTCCATAAGGTTAACTTCCATTCTTTAAAGATTTCTTCAAAGAGTTATGCAAAAGACCATGAGCAATCCTTCATGAACTGTCTTCCATTCTTCTTTTCCCTAGAATTAGGTATTCGTATTTGCCTCTGTGGTTGAGGTCTTTAAATCCACTCAATCCTTCATTCTGAAACTGAAATTACTAATTTCCCATTGTGATCAAGGCTGTAAATTCTCTTGCAGTGAATTCTCAAATTACTAATAGCAGAGCAAATCAATATCTGTATTGTTAATATTTGTTCCTATCATGAAGTAATTGTACTATGTTTTCATCTAGGAGATTCCTTCACTTTCTTGGATAAGTCAGAAAGGGCAAGATGTGGGGTGGGTCAGAGAATCACATAGTTATGGTATGATAGATCAATAGATTGAGGGATAGGTAGATGATAGCTAGCTAGCTAGATAGAGAGCAAATCAATAATCGTATATGAATAATCACATATGAATACTTTCATTTTGTGCATTCTTTGACGGCAATGGCCATGAGAATTTAGCTTTAAATAACCAACTATCTAGTCACCAGTTTGGACACAAGGCATATTTAATAAATAAATAAGAAAATACTTTAAAAAATAAAAATATCCATCTTCTGTTGAGACATCAGGGGAAATCTCCTATTGTGTGGCCTTACATGAACTACTTCAGTAATTCCTCTAGCTGTTTTCCTTGCTTTCATTTTAATTTACTATATTCTTTTCATCATATATTAGCTAGAAAGTCATTATACCAATGAAGGACACTGAAAGTACTCTTATTTTAACAAGAAAGGAATTAAATGAGGCACAGTATGTGTATAAAAACTATTGAGACTTCTGCTTAGGCAAAGATGAGTATACATGCTTTCCCCTATTCTTCCCACTAAGTACAACTAGAACCATTAGCATTATATGTAAAATAAACATGAGAAGATGCTGAAAGCTAAAGGCTAGGCATATCAGGACCCAAGGGATGACATGGTAGTTTCCTGGATTTGCTCTTTACATGTATTTCAGATTTGGAGATGAATCTAGCAATTCAGGAACACCAAGTATAAATTAAAAAGTCCCAACAAAAACATGTTCTCTTTTCACAAAGGACCAGGAAAAAGGTACATATCAAGACAAATGTTTTTCAGACAATAATTGCTCTATTTTAGCCAAAACCACAAACCAGTGAACCTAACACCATACAAGCCTGCAAAGGTCGACTAGAGGGCCTAGAATTCCAGTCTCACGAAGCTGTAGACAGGTGCTGAATCTCCATAGGCATGGTGTTTTACAAGGCAGGGTAAGTGGCTGGGCTTTCATCCCTACCTGCTGGGGTGATGTCAGGGGAGACCTAGTAGGGAGTTTTGCATTTTCACCACCATCCCTTAGTAACAAGTCCACTCCCGACCCCCATCAGGTTTTATTGCAAAAATTGGGAAAAGTACTAAGGCACTGTTGCCCCTCTCAAGAAGGTTGTATAGTCAGAGGCCTCAGTGGGGAACTGGAACTCCCAACCACATCTAGCAATAGTGAAGAAACCCCCTCCTTTGGGTGGCAATAGAGGCCAAAAGAGGAAGATGTACTCCCTCCCCTCTTCTCACCATTTGGCAATAAAGACTCAGCTTCCTGCCAGTTCACTTGCTGAAGTGGTGCCAAAGGAAGCCAGTTAAAACCAAGGTTTAAAAAAGGCCAAGCGTTTCATAACATAATGGTCAAATGTCCAGGTTTAATTGGAAATCTTCTATCATAACAAGAACCAGGAAAATCTCAATTCGAATTTAAAAAGACAATAAATACATGCCAACAACAGATGATAGAGATATTAGAATAAACATCAGTTTAAAGCAGCTATAATAAAATGTTTCAATAAATAAGAAGGATTTAAATGGAAATTTTAGATCTGAAAAATATAATAATTAAAACTGGAAAAACCTCAGTGGATGGGCTTAACTGAAGAATGTAAAGATCAGAAGAAAGAATGCGTGAACTTGGTGATAGAATAATAGCAATTACCCAACACTGAATAACAGAAAGAAAATGGCCGAAGAAAATGAACAGAGTGAGTCAAAGATCTGTGGGACTATGATGAAAGATTTCATATTATTGTCATTGGGGTTCAAAAGCAGGAAAGAAAAAAGAGAGTGGCTGAAAAAGTAATCCAAGAGATAAGAGCTTACAACTTCCCAATTTTACAGAAGATCAAAACTAACAGTTTCAAGGAGCTGAGAGAACCCCAAAAAGGGAAAACCCAAAGAAATTTACACCAACACATATCATAGGCAAACTTCTGAAAACTAAAGACAAAGAACTGAATGAAAATGAAAATACAACATATCAAAATTTATGGGAAACAGCTGAAGTAGTGCCAAGGGAGAAATTTATAGCACTAAATTCATACATTAGAAAATAGGAAAATCGTCAAATCTCCTACTTTAAGAATGTAACAACAGAAGAACTGAATTTTCTAAAACAAACAGAAGGGGAAAATCATAATGATAAGAGCAAAAATTGATAACATTGAAAACATAAAAATAGCCAACGGAGGGTGGAAAAAACTGGTTCATAAAAGATCAATAAAATTGAAAAAAAACCTCTAGAAAGATTGGCAAAGAAAGAAAAGAGAAGACACAAGAGATGAAAAGGAATATATCACTACAGACCCGGTAACAAATCAAAGGATAATGAGGGAATGTTACAAACATTCTGCACACAAAGGGGATATTATAATGATTCTGCACATATACATTTGACAATTGAGGAAAATGGGCCAATTACTTAAAAAACACAAACAGCCACAACTCACATGAAATAATATTAATAGCCCTATAACTCTTAAGAAAATTCAACTCATAAGTAAATATCTCCTGAAGATATATGTCTGGGCCCAGATAATTTCATTGGAGAATTCTGCCAAATATTTAAAGAAGAATTAACAACCATTTTACAAAGTATCTTCCAGAATATAGAAGAGGAAACAGATATTCTCATTCATTTAATGAAGCTGATATTATCTTGATACCAAATTTTGACCAAGTCAGTACAAATAAGAAAACTACAGACCGATTGTTATGATTTGAAGCTGCATGTTCCTCCAGAAAAACGTGTTTTAAATCGAATCCATTCCTGTGGATGTAAACTCATTGTAAGTAAAGCTTTTGATGTGGTTACTGCAGTTGGAATGTGACCCACCTCAATCAGAATGGGTTTTAATCCTCTCACTACAGTCCCTTATAAAGAGGATGAAGAGAGAGGGAAGTAGAGAGGCTGGGAGTGAGGGAGAGAGAGAGGGCGAGAGAGAGGAGAGAGGAGAAGAAAGAAGGGCATGGAAGCAAAAGCTGAAATCAGTAAACTCTGCTAGAGAAGGTAAAGGACCGTAGACATCCCCAATGCCTTGTGATGTGGCAGAGGAGCCAAGGATCATTGGCAGCTGGTCTTCAGGAAGAATCACCTTGATGTTGCCTTGATTTGGATATTTTTCTCAGTCTCAAAACTATAAGCTAATAAATTTCCCTTAATAAGTCAACCCATTTCATGGTATTTGCCTTAAGCAGCCTAGGAAACTAAAACACCAAAATGTCTCATGATTATAGGTGCAAAACTCCTTAACAAGATATTATATTAGGGATACAAAACTCAATATTTGAAATCCATAACAAGGGTATGCCTCTCCATAGTCAGAGGGATAGATACATAGATCAATGGAACAGCATACAGACCTTATACCTAGTCCCACAAATCTGCCCAACTGATTTTTGACAAAGAAAACAACAACAACAAAAAAACACAGCTCAATGGAGGAAAGCTTGCCTTTCAATAAATAGTGCTGTAGCACTAGGTATGGATGACACATGCACAACTAGAATTCCCATAAACTCCTGGTGAGTACCGCCACTTTTGAAAGTTATTGGACAATTTCTTATAGTTAAATATACAGAAACTCAAATGTCTATCAATAGGTCATGAATAAACAAATAGAAGATGACTATAAGTTACATAAGAATAAATTATTGGTACACATAACACCATGGATGGGTTTTAACAACATCATGCTGAGACAAAACATATAGACACATATACCCACACAAACATGCTGTGTGATTCCATTTATACGAAATGCTAAAAATGCAAACTAATCTATAGTGACAGAGAAAAGTTAACGGTTGCCTTCAGATTGAGGGTAGAGGGAAAACTTGGGTGATAGAAATATTTTATATCTTGATATTGGCATTCATTTTACAAGTGTATACATCTGTCAAAACACATCTATTTTTATATTTTAAATGGGTACAGTATATTTTACATAATTTATACCTCAATAAAAATGATTTTAAATAGTCATCAGAATCCCTGGAAGAGAAAAATTCTAGGGTGACTAAAGGATTGACTCCTAGAGCAAGACAGCTGAGCTGGCAGGCCAAGGGAGATGGGACCCTGGCTACAATCAGAAGGTAGCCACTGGACATTTTGAGTCAAGAAAGCATAGGTGTAGTTAATTGCAAGTCAGAGAAGTGAAAGTCACTGCAGTGCTTGACAACTATTTCTCAATAGCCATAAAATTGTGATTGGACATATTAGAAGAATTATATCTTTAGGCATAGGACAGCCAGTTATAGAAGACATCTAATTATATTTGAAGACATCTAATTATATTTGAAGTTAAAATAAACAATGAATACTTTTTAAGTAAAAATCTGTACCAAATATTGCATTTGGCATACTTGTACTAAAAATTATTCATTGTTTATCTTTCAAGTCAAATGTAACAGAGTTCCCTGTGTGCATTTCTTTTTGCTAAATACAATAATTCTCCTCCAAGACAATGCTCACAACATCTACAGATGCAAGAATATGCTCTCTCCTCATTTCGAATTTTGAATTTCAAGTAAGTACATCTAATTAGAATAACTATATTTGAATCTGGAAACTTAGCTGCAAGGGAGGGAAATAAGAAGATATAAGGTATAGTTTTCCAGATTTTACCGTAAAAGTGGGATGGAATGAATCTTGGGGACCAAAATTTAACCAATTATTGTAACTCCCTAGTAGCTTCTCATCACGTATTACCTAACCCAAACTCTTTCAGTGACCTAATTCTCTACAGTGCTCCCCCTTGCTCACTTCTTTCTAGGTCCATTATATCTATCCTGCTTCTATTTTTGGACATATAAAACTCATTACTGACTCAGGGTGTTTCTACTTGCTATTCCCTCAGTAGGTAAGATGTTCTCGTTTGCTAGCTGCTGGAATGCAATATACCAGAAACAGATGGCTTTTAAAAAGGGGAATTTAATAAGTTGCTAGTTTACAGTTCTAAGGCCAAGAAAATGTCTCAATTAAAACAAGCCTATAGAAATGTCCAATCAAAGGCATCCAGCATCCATCCAGGGAAAGATACCTTGGTTCAAGAAGACCGATGAATTTCAGGGTTTCTCTCTCAAGTAAGAAGGCGCATGGCAAACACAGTCAGGGCTTCTCTCTCAGTGGAAGCGCACATGGTGAACATGGCGTCATCTGCTAGCTTTCTCTCCTGGCTTCCGGCTTCATGAAACTCTCTGGGAGGCATTTTCTTTCTTCATCTCCAAAGGTCACTGGGTTGTGGACTCTCTGCTTCGTGGCCCTGCAGCATTCTCTAATTTCTCTGAATCACTCTCACTCTCTAAAATGTTTCCTCTTTTACAGGACTTCAGAAACTGATCAAGACCCACTCAAATGAGTGGAAACATGTCATCACCTAATCCAGTTTAACAACTACTCTTGATTTGGTTACATCTCCAGGGAGATGATCTAATTGCATACAGTATTGAATAGGGATTATTCTGCCTTTACAAAATGGGATTTTGATTAAAACATGGCTTTTCTAGGGTACATACATCATTTCAAACCAGCACATTCCACCCTCTTGACCCTAAAAAGACTTGTTTTCTCCATATACAAAATACATCAATTTCATAACAATATCAGAAATCCTTAAACCATTTCAGTTGCAATACAAATGAAATACAAAGTTAGAAACAGTACAAACTCCTATCAAAGTTAGTTACAGGCATGGTCTGTTCTTAGTCAAAGTTCTCCTCTGGCTCTGGACCTATAAAAACTCAAAACAAATTATTTGCTGCCAACATACCAAGGAGGAATATTCATAGAATCTGTATACCCATTTCCATAGGGAGGAAGGAACACAGGGGTCACCGGACCCATACTGTTTTGAAAACCCACAGGGCAAAGTCTATTAGATTTCAAAGTCTGAGAGTTATCTATCTTCGGGGCTTTAGAAAGCAGCAGTCCCACCCTTTCCAAGGGCCTATGCAGTAGCTTGCCTCTCTCTGAACACAACCTTGGGGGACATTGGGGAGACCACCTTTTCTCGGCTCCATCCTCTCCAAGCATCAAGGCTGCACCCAGGCTCTCTGTCATCTTTGGAGCACATGCTCAACCCCTCCATGTGGTAGCAGCCAGGCTCTCCCCAAACCCCAATGAATGTGCTTCACCCTCTCCAAGGCCTGAGGCTGCATAACTCCTCCACTGCAACAAGGTGGAAGGCTCATCCTCTGCCTTCGGGTCAAACTCACCCTTTCCAGGCACCTGGGTGGGTCCACTCTCCTGGCCTGAGGCTTCTTGACTCCAGACCCCAGCCTCAATGGCTTTGCCTCTGAAGGTATTTTTCCTCCAAAATATCCCTTCTCTGTCCCTCTCAGTCCTGACTGGCAGTGGTTCTCTTTATACAGATCCAATACTACACTATGCCGTAGCCTTGGATCATTCCCATCAGACAAACAGGTACCACCATTTGGCCAAGTTGACATGTGAACCTGAACATGACATAAGATAAAATATTTTTAATCTCTAGCACTTAAAACTATATTTAGACTGAATGCTTATCAATTGAATTAATCATCTATTTTTTCAATTTATGCTTTTTATAAATTCATTCTTATTAATTGCTTATCCTAAAAGTAACTGAATCCATTAATTGCCAAATTTAACTTTAAAAATGTTTTGGAGTATTTGATAACAATATTTAAACAAGCAGCAAAACTTTTTTGTTAATTATACATTTTCCAAAACATTTTGGGCAATCACTAAGGTTAAAAGTCAAAGTTGTATGTTGTTTCTTACAAAGATAGTAAAGAGTTCAAGGTGACAAACTTTTACAATTCTGCTGAGGTTTTTCTGTAGAACTGAGGGGTTTTGCAAAACTGATTGAAGGGAAGTCTGTTTCTGACCATCTTGTCCAGTTTTATCATTAAATATTTACTTGTTTATTTTAGCATGTATAAAGCTTTCTGTATAGGAGGAGATGTGCCTGCTTTAAGTGATTATAATTTTGCTTGGAGTATTATATTTTCCTTCCAATCTTTTGTCTTTTGATTGAAACTTTTGTAACTTTTCCCGGGTACTAGAGTTTTTCACAAAATTGGGCTCTTAGGATTAACAGAGGCACTTAAAAGCCAAGTTCCTCTTAAAATGTTAAGTCTGAATTATAAGCAGGAACTTATTCATTTCACTTGCTTCCTTTACTCCTTTTTGATTTCTTATAAATCCAACTCAATCTGGTTCAGTCACATATCAAACTACCTCTTCTGTAAGCTGGAAAGACCAATCTGTACACTATTCTTTCTTCTCTGGAAAGGAAATACTATCCTCATTCTTTAGAAGTTTGTCTCTTTATTTATTTATTTATTTATTTTTGGTATTCCTTGAAAATTAAAAGCACCTCTTCAAATCATAAAGAGCCACAGTATTAGATTAATCCCTTGTTTAATAGCAGTCAAAGTATTTGCCAGTAACTGTAGTAGCTTGTCCAATGTCACAAAAGTATTTAATAATAGGCTTGGAATTTTTTTTTAATTTTTATTTAGCTGGTGATCCTTCTACGGTGTAAGAATGATGGTTTTTTATTTAATTTATATAAATGCATTTTTGTTCTAACATGTTAAAATTATGATTTTACTATCAGTATTTTCACTTTTTGTTTGCTGAATGGCTATTAGAAAAACCCAGATATAGAATTTATTAAGAACTTTGTCTTGTGCTTCATTATTATGTATTATGCTCCCTGTTGTGGTCACAATAGAAGGAAGGTTATGCCCCACCCACCCACACTCAAAACTTAGTTGGATATTGAAATTTATGATGCCACACATGCACCAAGAGAGGATGAAAAAAGATCTATTGCTCAAACAATAAGACTTTCTGGGGACAACAGGGCAATCTCTCAGGCAGGTTTGAAAATGACTTGAGAGAACAGGAAAAGGGACTGGATTGATTTTTATTTTGGTTAGGGATGGGACTGAGGTGAGAATTCCTGCCTGTGTGTGGATTGTGGACCGGTGCTTCCATGGTTTGAACTCAACCCTGAGATAGTTAATTCTTTAAGATGATATAATCAAATTTAATTAGATAATGCATATTTTAATAACCTATGACAAAACTAAGTAAACTTGGAGTCTGAAAAGGATAAAACTCAATGGTTGTTTAATGTCAGCTGTCTTTTCAAAATGACTGTTATTATCTTAATATGTTCATTCTAAAAGAGCAAAAGGCCAGGTTTCCTGATGGTACTATACTAGTGGTTGCATAAATAACTGCTGTAAAGCTAAGATATTTTTCCTTAAATAGTGACGTGTAGAATCTTCTTTTCCTCATTAAGCTCTCTAAACTGGGTGATAAACATGCCAAGTCTGCTTTACTTTAAATTGTACAATTTTGTTTCAAGTATCCACATGAGGGGTTTAGGAATCCTACCTGTGGTCTTATCAACAGGGGAGTTATATTTTAAGGATGATTATTCTAAAATTTTAAATAAACAAAATAAGAAATAGTTGTTCAATGATTAGATTGATCATGGAAAACTCACAATAGACTTTTGAAATTAAGTCCAGGTCATCCATTTTAAATTTTGCACAAAACATAAGTGCCAACTGATATCCTATCTAATGTTACCTCTAAATTAAATTACTAACCAGAAACAAAAGGTAACAGAGAAGAGGGTCAAATTCTATCGAGAAAATTCTACCTGTCTTATTTAAAGAGTCTGATACCACAAAGTTCAGCTTCATGATAATAAAAAAAGAAGCACAATATATTGAACCCAAGAGAACAATATAATGGCAGATATAATTTATTCTTTCTTCGAAAGGATGACATGGTGATTCATAATAAGTAAATTCTATAGTGTGAGGTGAATGCAATAAAAAGAGATATGCAATAAAAACAGGATATGTGGAATCTGCATGTGTAGAATGGGTTTGGGGTCACCTGTTTGGCTCGTTGAGAAAGCAATAGCATAGAAAAGATTTAAAGAAGTTTAGGGAGTTTAGTTGTTCAGGTATGGAGAAAGGGCTTCCAGGAAGAGTGACCAGATGGTTCGAAGGCTCTGAATATGAAGCATGAATTGGTGTTTTAGAGGAACACAAGGAGACCATGGGGCTGGAGCAGTGTGAATGTTTGGAAGAGTATAAAGGGAAAGATGAAAAAGAATGGGAGACAATATCATGTGGGACTTATAAGACATTAGAAAGAATTTGACGTGTATTCTAAAGGAAATGGGTAAACATTGCAGGATATACAGCATGACATGATCTTATATTCATTTTTATAAAATATTATCCTGGCTGCTGCATTGAGAATGCACTGAAGGGGAGGCATGTCAGAAGCAGAGAACTTCATAAGAGGTTAATTCTCTAATCGTTGAGTGACTATGGTGGTTGGGTAGGATGACAGCACTGGAGGTATACAGAAGAGGTAAGATTCCAGATAATTTTGAAGAGATGAGTCAACAAGAGTTCTGGAAGTATTAGATGTGGCATTTGGGAAAAGGAAAGGAAAAGGAAGGCAAAGGAAAGAAAGAGAAGTGAAAGAAAGGGAAGGAAGGAAGGTGGGAAAGCAGGAAGGAAGGAAGAAGGAAGAAATAGAAAGGCATTAAGGAACATGTGATGGTTTTGGCTTGAATAACTGCAAGAATGGAGTAGACAAAATCTAAAATGGGGAAGTAAAAAGGAGTAACATTTGGACAGGAACATGATCCATCATTCAGTTTTTCACAAATTTGAGCTTTAGCTATTTACTGGATACCTATTAGACCTCCCAGTAGATATGGCTAAAAAGTAATGGGGAGTATGGATTTAGAGTTGGGTAGCAGGTCAGGGCTAGAGATATAAATTTGGGTCTCATGAGCATAGGGATGATTTTTAAAACTGTGAGAAGTGTGAGCTGTGAATGTAGATAGAGAATAGAAGGTGAATGAGGAATGAGCCTTGGGAAATGCTTCATCAGGGAGAAGAAAACATCAGAGAAGGGTATGACCAATTATATAGAAGGGAAACCGAGAGTGTTGTAGCCTGGAGACCTAAAGAAGAGGTTTCCCAGAGGAAAGAAGTGGTCTCTTGTGTCAGAAGTCACGGATGTTTCAAGTAAGATAAAAACTTAGAATTTCCCATTTGGGTTTATCAACACAGAAGTAATAAGTGACCTTGACAAAGACAGCAATCTTAATGAGATATGACTTTCCTATGCATTATCTCACTCTGGTGTCTTAAGTTTCTTTCTCAGGACCTCAAAACAATTGATGGCAGACCATCAATCAAATCCATATCTGTTTGACCCCAAAGCCTGTGCTTTTCTCCTATGCTAAACTCTATCCTAAGCATGATAAAGGACTTTACAGCTTATTTTTCACCCCCCCAAAAAATAGTTTTTATGATATATTATATCACCTGTCAACATTTGGCTTGAAACCAAACAACCAACAAAACAAAACCAGTAAGGATGTATTAAGACATATTTTCTAGCCTCTTCCCAGACAGCATTAACTCTCCTGGCCTTTCTCTAGAAGGTAAATCATTATAGTCTTAAACTAATTACATGAATACAAAATAATTAGAATGTTTTAGAGTAATATTTATCAATTAGGATTCAGCATATCTACCTACTTCAGTATATTTAGATTATTTTCAGGGATCTGCTTTCATATACTTTTTTGGGTTGTGGGTAATTTGAGAAGAGTTTAATGAAAGAGTGTTTACAGAAATGTAGACAGTGTAAAGGGAAATCCTATGGGACAGTGTCGTACCTGGGACTAGTAACAGGCCTGAAGAGGTGAGGGAGGGAGAAGTGACAGGACCCTAAATCCAGAGACCTATTTGGAGAGTAACCCACCAGCCAGCAGGGGCTGATCCCAAAAGGAAGAAGCCAGAGGGATAAATATTCTGACCTCTTTCTCCCCCTTCCTTCTGCTGGACCACCCCATTGGCCAAAATATAAAAACCAGAGGGCAAGGGAGCTCACTGTACTCATCCTTAGAGGTCAGTGTCCTGAAGCCTAGGTGGACAGGGAGGAGAAATGACCTAGAGGGCTGAGTAGAAGAGATCCAGAATAAACATCCATCTTATAAGAATACAAATAACTACCTTTGTTGAGTATCATTATCCCATTCATCTGTAGGATAATCCTATGAGGTGGGCATGATCATCAACCTTTTTACAGATGGAAATCTGAAGCACAGATAAGTCCCACAGCTTGTAAGGGCCAGAGGTGGGATGAGAACCCAGGTACAATCTGGCTCCACTGTCAAGTTTTGGGCCAGCACAACAGGCTGACAGTTCACCATGAAAGCAGCTTACATGCATGTGTGTTGAATGTGTGTATACCCATAAGATCAAATACATTTAAAAAAACAGTATAATGTGTGGGCTCTTTACTTTAGTTGGCACCTCACACCATTACCACACCAGCTACCATTTATCTGTAGAATTAATGATATAATCTATGTATATCATCATTATGTTAGTAACTCACTTCTGTGGCTGTTTGCCTGGGTAGGTCATACACCCCTTGTGGACAGGAATCTTTATGACAAGCATTTGGCATTGTTCAAGGCAGATAGTTGCCTGTCAATCAAGGCTTGAGTTGATTTCAGTCTTTTCTCCTTGAATTTATAACGATTCCATCTGCCAGTCATGTAATTAACAATTTCTGAGCACCACTGCTAAGTCTCTACAGGTGCGGTCTAGGCACATTGGAGTACTAGATGAGTAAAACTCAGTCTAATGAAAAGACATGTGAATACACATTGTGGAATCTCAGAAAAAGAACAAATTAACTTTTATGGCAGTGATGGAATGAGTGGGCTCATTGAAGAGAAGTCCTTGAAGAATGAATTGAATTTCAATAAATGAGGGTGAGGGAAGGGCATTTCCTCTTGAGAAAGAATTTTTAAAATAAGTTAAAAATCAGGGGTGCAAGGATACTTCAGTAGTATACCATATGGGAGTCCCAGATTCTATTCCTGGCCCAACTTCCCAAAAAACAAACAAACAAACAAATAAAAATTCAACAAATGGTGCTGCAATAATGGGATACTCATATGGAAAAAGGATGAAACGTGACCCTGCCATAGAGCATACAAGAAAGAAAAAAAAAAGAATAAAATTGTGGATGAAAGATGTCTAATGAATTATAAATGTGCTTAGGGGTATTTGGAGCCTATCTCTAAGCTTTGTGGTTGACATCGGTTTGCCATCCCCACCTCCAGAGCTTCACCCACTCTCTTCCCATTTCCTGACATCTGACCCTAGTTCTGTTTTCCTTTCTTTGCCTCCCAGCTTTCTGCATGCAGGTCAGTGGCAGTGACAGGCTCAAAGAACCTGCCTGCGGGGTATTTATTTATTATTAATTTTTTAAAAATACTACGATGATTTCATACTTCCATCTTTTTGGAAATTTTTGTATTTTGAGTTAAATAAAAAAAAAAAAAAAGACAGTTATATTTCCTCCTCTTTCATACAGAGGCAGAAATGTGGCTAAGTATGGCACTGTATGCACTAATGCTTTGGACTTCCAAGAAGATACTTAAGGAAAGATAGTTTATTGGTATCTGCCTGAATGCTCTGTCTCAGTCAGTAGGCAGCACTGAAATGAACTCTTTAAAGAAATCAGAATGAGATTTCTTTCGATGGCGGTCTTGCCTCCTCTTTTAAAGCCGTCAAGGGATATAGCATTCTTTCTCCCAATTTTTCAAACTTGCACTGTGACAAAGCAGTTTTATGATTGTGCTATAAAATAGAGGCCCTTGTGGAAACAAACAAAGATGAGAAGTTAGTCAAGAGAGAAGACCATTGTGCTCTAAATTAATTTTTTCATAATTACCTATAGGATAGAGTCAATACGAATTTTCTTTACAGAGCTGAATTCATTTAGCTAAGTCGATATAAGATGTTTTGTTAGAAATCAGTTATAGTTTCTTTTAAAACTTTTTTCCACATGCCCTACCTAGAATGTCTATTTTTAAAAATTTTTGGCAAATGTATATATTCAAAAGGGACCGTCAATATATGTGATAATATCTATGAAAGTTTTAACAGAAAAAAAGATTCTTTTGCCTTACATGCATAAGTTTGGTCTACCATGCACATATATTTATTTTCATATATACATAATTTTATATTTTATACACAATATCATGTATAATAACATCTATTTATATAATTAGATAGGTATAACATGATCTATTAATTCGCTCAGCAAGATGTTGTATTTAAGAGTCTAAGTATTTTCTACATGCTTGACAAGATCTTGTAATTCACAGAGGGTTCAATTTCCATCCTATATTCTTTTTCTGACTGTGTCTGCCTCCTCAGGTTTGAGACCATCAACAAAGAAAAAGTATAAAATAGTTGTAGTGTCTATGCCTCTATCAAGACCAGAATATTCTTGGAAGGTGATAGTTAAGTAGTCTCTGAAATCAGAGATAAATTCATTTGCCCCCCCCCCCCCCATCACCATTTGTGTTTGTGTGATTGGATTATTCACCGGTTTTCTTGACAGGAAAATCCTTAACTTGTTTGTTAAGAGATATTGTCCTAATGTTATATTCTTTTATCAGGTGTGCTAATTTGAAACTGTTATGTACTCAAGAGAAGCCTGTTCCTCTAATCTGATTTAATATTGTAGAGAAGAATTTTTTTATTAGATTGTTTCCATGGAGATGTGGCACACCCAATTGTGGTGTGGCCTTTTGATTGGATGGAGATGTGACTCCCCTCCCATTTAAGGTGGGACTTAATTAGTTTACTGGAGTCCCTTTAAATGGAAACATTTTGGAGAAACCTCAAATGCAGATGCAGACACACACATTTGGAAATGCAGAAGCCCCAGGAGATGCCAGGAACTGAGAGAGCAGAGAGGAGCTAGACAGCAACCAGAGCCAAGACAGATGCAAACATTTGGAAATGCTTGGAGTGCTCACAGAGAGATTAGATGCCTAGACACAGACATTTGGAGATACAGAGCCCAGCAGATATCACCATGTGCCTTCCCATGGGATGCTAAGGAAGCCAGATCCCAGAGTTTTGCCCCAGAGAAGTTAAGTCAAGATACACAGATGCTTTGATAGGAAGCCACTTGAATCAGAAACTGGAAGCAATGGAACCAGGAACAAAGACCAGAAAATGCCAACCATGTGCCTTCCCATGTGACAGATATCAGCGTTTCTTGAGTCAAGGAATCTTTATCTGAATGTCATTGTTTGGACATTTTTATGGCCTTAGAATTTTAAACTTGTAACTTAATAATTACCTTCATAAAAGCCAACCCATATCTGGTATATTGCATTCCAGCAGCCTTAGCAAACTAAAACATTATGCAAATCTGATTTTAACTAAGGTTTACAGCTACTAAAACCACAGGGATTTTCATCATCATCTGTGTTATGAGATCTTAAGAGGGGATATTGTCCAGTGAGAAGGGCATGTTTATAAAGGGGTGGAGAAGGAAAGGGAAGTGGGTCCTGCAAAAGTTCAGGAACAGGGACCAAGATGGAGGTCATTCCAGAGTTGGACCAGGAAAGGGAAAGAGTGGACTTTGCAATAATGGGGGGAAGTAGGACTGTGTTTAGAACCCAGTAGCTTCAATGGGACACCTCTGAGTCATCCTTTGTTCAAAATTCTTGGACAGTGGAAAATCACTGCAACTCAATGCAGGATACAGAAAATCATCCAATTTGAAATTTGATGCTGGCCGAGGTTCAGGTGAACATTGTGTTATAGGAAAAGGAAGCTGTGCCTAACAACCTAGACCTTGTAACCAGCTACAGAAGCAGGGATTGTAGCAGAAATGTTATGCTTTATTGATGATGGTGACTTCTAATCCATCCATCCTTTTCTCCTGAAATGTTACATGCAGAAAGCTGTTGATGGCTAATATTTTAGTTTTGGGGGATGGGAAAGAGGTTAAATTCTCATCACATGGTCAGCTGACAGGATTTTGTTTGTCCCTTTGCATTGTATTAGAATTATATATATTGGAGTCAAGTATATATTTACAACACTATGTTTTATGATGATTACGAAAGATTTTTCATAAAACGTTTTGAACTTTAGCTGAAACTGCTTTCCTTAAGATCCGTTTTCCTACTAAGGCCTCTAAGTAAGATTTGTAAGTCAAACCTAGAAAAGTTGATATTCTTGAAAGAAAAAATTAAATGTGAAAATAATGTATATGTTGACAGTGTCTAGCATTGCATTATTTTAACTAGACTCCATTATTTTAAAACCATATTTTTTCTAATTATTAATGGAATACACTTGAACACAATTTGGATAATGCAAAATATAAGGCAGAGAAAATTATCCTAAATTTCACCAACCAATGATAAAAAGGTTTTATTTTTATATTTAAAATCAAATATATCTTACAAAATAGAATCATAAGGGGGTGCAAGGGTAGTTCAGTGGTAGAATTCTCACCTGCCATGCAGGAGACCCCAGTTCGATTCCTGGTCCATGCGCTTCTCAAAGAAACAAACAAATAAAAAGCTTCAACAAATGGTGCGGCAATATCCCATAGAAAAATAATGAAATGTGACCCAGCTATACAGCATACAAAAAAAAAAAAAATTTTTGTTCAGGTAGAAATCCTACCTTTCTTTACATAGCATGCCATGGTATATCCTAGGAAATTCTTATTTTTAATGGTAATTAATCATTTGATCATATGATTATATCAAAGTTTGTTTCATTATTTCTCTCTTGATGAGAACTTTTGTTTAGAAATTTTTATTATAAATAATGGTACTGTGAACACCTTTATGTACCTTTCTGGATATTTCCTTATGGTAATTTTCTTCAAGTTGAATTACTCTGCTGGTGTCTGAACAACTTAAATTGTGTGAGTTTTGTGTCTCCTGATTCTTTTCCTTGGAAAACCCTAATTTCTATTGGCCTGCCTTAAGAATTCTTCATCCACCAGTCTCCTTTTTTGTTATCATTAGCTAAACTTCTCTGATTATTCATTGATGATTTTAACATATGACACCTTTCTTTTATTTTTAGCCTTTCCCTTATTGACTTGTGATTTCGAGATTCCTATAAATGGCACATTCATAACCTGCTCTTATCAATTCAAATAGCATTTTCTCATTCACACTTCACCTACTCATTTTTATGTAATGTCTTTCAAAAAAACTCTCCATTCTGTCCTTATTTTAATATTGAAACCCACTAGATCTTTGACCTCATGGACATCTCTAATTAACTTACCCAATTATATTATTTAGTATCACTAATCCCTGTGAGATACATTCACTTCTCTCCTTATTTAGGTTAAAATTCCTAGCTCATAACTATAACCGCTGCATTGCTAGCCTTTGAGCTTTCTTACGTTTATCTCCCTATGATGCACCTACTGCAGGATTCCTAACCTAAACCCACGTATCAGCCGGTTGCAACTGAGCATTGGCACATTTGGGGAGAAACACACACTGACATACTGGTCAATTTCACTTAAATCTAAGACCACCAATTAAAAAAAAAATGGGCATTCAACAAGTCCTACCACTTTATGATCTCTTTATAATATAATTTAATGTTCTCCAAAGTGACAATTAAGTCTTACTCTATCTTCTATTCTTTATAACCCTCCCCCCTTCACTATTCCTTAGGTGATGGCCTTACCTTATACATCACTCTTCAATTAATGGCCCTTTTATTTGGGGGACCAGACTTTTTTACCCTATCATTTCCATTTCATATTCTTTTCTCCTCTCTAGAAAAGACACATATTCTTCCTTGATAGTCCTTAAGAAGAGCAAATATTGCTTGCTTGCCATAGACATCTGGTGTTAGTAAATGTATAATTTTTACATTTGAATCACAGACACATGGTATTTATGATGTACTTTTCCTTAATGATGAAACTAGATGTCACTTAAAACTTCTGCACTATTTATTTCTTCAACTGTATCTTAGTCCAGATTTGACATATTCAGTCATTAGAATTTTTAGTTCAGGAAATAGGTATAATTTTGTGATTTTAACTTTCTGTATAATTATGTTTATAAAAGAATAATTATATCATACTTTAGTGTGTCCTGAAATATTTAAGACAATCTTAAAAATTACAATTTCTAAGATGATTTGGTCTAAGATGATTCTTCTTATAGCATGGTTTAAGTTTGGATATCTTGTACATGTTTGAAACCAGCTACTGAGGAAAATGAGAATCCATCAGAAACTTTTGCTTTATTTTGTCTGCCAATGAACTTCTTTGAAATTTTCACTTTAGTCAATGTTTTTTTAAATTAGTTTTTGCGCAAACATAGAAATAGCAATTTCTTTACTTTATATAGCCAATATTTTCAGATAAATGGTAAAAAATATTTGAAAGCAAATTTCTGAGTAATATAGGTGAGTCAAAACTTGATACATCCAGTATAATTACCTCTCTGTTTAATGTTTAATTGAAATGTACATTTGGTAGTTTTGAACTGTTAATTTTGGGGCTGTATTCCAACTTATCAAAACAATGATGGGATAACATCTGCTAATAAATGAGTGCTAATTCCTAATGAAAATAATTTGACAATGTAGAATATAGAATTTTAATAATTAAGCCCTATGTTTATATCTGTATCTAAAATTTTTAAACAATAATTTACAGACACATTGTTTTCTACTTTGAATAATTTAAACAGTTATATTGAATTATGCAAATCAACATCTTATTTGTGGTAAGATATATTATTCAAATATATCTTTGAAAAGTCTTGCTGTAGTGCAGGAAAATGTAAATGTTTTCAAGGCGTCTATCAATGTGAAACAAAATTTAATTCTGACTTAAAAAAAATGAAGAGTTTAAAATATTTTCAGACAAACAGACACAGAGAGTTTGTAAACAAGAGACCTGCTCTATAAGAAATACTAAAGGGAACTCTATACGTAGATAGGAAAACACAGGAGACAGGTTGGAGAAGAGTGTAAAAATGACGATTATCAGAAAGGGTAGAAAGAAAAAAAATGGGACATGACATATAAAATCCAAAAGACAATTGATAGAAAAGAATACTGCCTTTACAGTAATAATAGTAAATGTTAATGGATTAAATTCCTGAATCGAAAGACACAGACTGGGGCAGGCCATGGTAGCTCAGTGGCAGAGTTCTCACTTGCTGTGTCAGAGACCTAGGTTTGATTCCCAGTGCCTGCCCATGTAAAAAAAAAAAAAAAAGATGTAGACTGGCTGAATGGATTTAAAAACAGGACCCATCTTTATGCTGTGTGTCCTTTTGATCAAGGACAAAATAGGTTGAAAGTGAAAGGCTGGGAAACAATATTTCATGCAAACAACAACCAGAAAAGAGTGGGTAGCTATACTAATATCAGACAAATTAGACTTCAAGTGGGTAGATATACTAACATCAGACAAATTAGAATTCAAGTGTTAAACAATTGAAAGAGACAAGTAAGGACACTATGAATTAATAAAAGGGACAATTCATCAAGAAGACATAACAATAAAATACTTAAGCACTGAGCCAGAGTGCCACAAAATCCATGCAGCACACACAGACAACACTGAAGGGATAAGTAGACACATTTACAGTGATAGTTGGAGACTTCAGCACACAGCTGTCATTAATGGATAAAACATTTACGCAGAAGATCAATAAGGAAACAGATTTTGAATGTTATGATAAGTAAACTAGACTTATCAAACATTTACAGAGCATTATGCCCCACAACAGCAGGATACACATTTTTCTCAAGTGCTCATGGATCATTCTCCAGGATAGACCACATGTTACACCACAAAGCAAGTCTCAATAGTATGAAAAAGATTGAAGCTATACAAAACACTTTGATCATAATGGAATGAAGTTAGAAATCAGTAACAGGTGGAAAGCTGGAAAATTCACCAATGTGTGGAGGCTAAACAACACACTCTTACACAGCTAGTAGGTCAAGGAAGAAATCATGAGAGAAATCAGTAAGTATCTTGAGGCAAATTAAAATGAGAACACAACATATCAAAACTTATGGGATGTAGCAAAGGTGCTGTTGAGAGGAAAGTTTATTGCCCTAAATGCCTATAATAAAGAAGAATAAAGAGCAAAAATTGAGGAACTAGTTGTTCACCTGGAGGAACTAGAGAAAGAATAGTAGACTAAACCCAAAACAAACAGAAGGAAAGAAATAAGAAAGATTAGATTGGAAATAAATTAAATTGAAAACATGAAAGAGAATGTGAGACAGAATCAAACCAAAAGCTTGTTCTAAGAGAAAAATCAATAAAATCAATGGACCCTTAACTAGGCTGACAAAAAAAAAAAAAAAAAAAAAAAAAGAGAGGATGTAAATAAAAAAAAAAAACAGAAATGGGAGAGGAGATATAACTACTTACCCTGCAGAAATAAAAAAGATAATGAGAGAATATATGAGCAACTATATGCTGACAAACTAGACAATTTAGACAAAATGGACATCTTCCTAGAAAAGCATGAACAACCAGCAATGACTTGAGAATAAATAGAAGACTTCAATAAACCTACCACAAGTAAATAGATCAAATCGGTCATCAAAGTCCTTTCAGAAAAGAAGACTTCAGGGCCAGATGGCTTCAAATGTGAGTTCTACCAAATGTACAAGAATTACTACCAATCCTGCTCAAACTCTTCAAAAAAATTGAGAGGAAGGGAAAATTATTTAACTCATTCTGTGAAGCTAACATTGCCCTATCCAAAGCCAGATAAAGATACTACAAGAAAAAATCACAGACCAAACTCTTTAATGAATACAGATGCAAAAATCCTAAACAAAATACTTGCAAATTGAATCCAGCAGCACCTTAAATTAATTATACACCACAATCAAGTGGATTTTATGAAAGATATGCAAGGATAGTTCAGCACAAGAAAATCAATTAATGCAGTACAGAGCACTAATAAATCAAAGTGGGAAATACACATGGTCATCTCAATTGATGCAGAACAGGCATTTGACAAAATTCAACATTCTTTCTTGATGAAAACACTACAAAAGGTAGGAATAGAAGGGCATTTCCTTAACATGATAAAGGGAATATATGAAAAACCCACAGCTAACATTTTCCCCAATGGGGAAAGCCTAAAAGCTATCCCTCTAGGATCAGGAATAACATAAGGATGCCCACTGTTGCCTTGTTATTCAACATTGTGCTGCAAGTCATGGCTAGAACAATTAGGCAAGAAAAATAAATAAAGTCATCTACATTTCTAAGAAGAAATAAGACTTACACTGCTTGCAATTGACATGATCCTATATGTAGAAAATCCTGTAAAAACTACAGCAGAGCTACTGGAACTAATAAATGAGTACATCAGAGTTTCAGGATGCAAGATTAACACCCAAAATTCAGTATTGTTTCTATACACTAATAAGAGCAATCTGAGGAGGAAATCAAGAAAAAAAATCCATTTAAAATAGTAACTTAAATAATAAAATATTTAAGAATAGATTTAACTATACCAAAAAAAACTACAAAAAATACTAAAAACTTATCATGGAAGACCTAATTAAATGGAAGGGCATACTGTGTTCATGGATTGAAAGACTAAATATAGTAAATACATCAATTCTGCCCAAATTGATTTATGGATTTGATGAAATACCAATTAAAACCCAATACCAATTAAAACCCCAACAACTTACTTCACAGAAATATAAAAGCCAATAACCAAATTTATTTGGAAAGTCAGGGTGCCGGAATGACTAAAAATATCTTGAGAAACAGGAGTGAAGTGGGAGGTCTTATACTATCTGGTTTTAAAATGTATTACAAAGCTACAGTGGTTAAAACAGCATGGTACTGGCATAAAGATAGATAGACTGAACAACAGAATCAAATAAAATGTTCAGAAGTAGACCCTCTTCATCTATGGACAATTGATCATTGTTAAGTCCATCAAGTAATCTCAACTTGGACAGAGCAGCCTCTTCAATAAATGGTGCTTGGAGAACTGGATATCCATATACAAATGAATGAAAGAGGACTCCTATCTCACACCTTTTGCAAAAATTAACTCAAAATGGATCAAAGACCTTAACATTATATTTAAGACCATAAAATCTTTCGAGGAAAATATCATAAAGATCTTGTGGTAGGAGGTGGTTTCCTAGACCTTACACCAAAGTGCAAGCAATGAAAGAAGAAATAGATCAATGGAATCTCCTCAAAATTGAACTTTTGTCCATCAAATAACTTTGTCAGGAAAGTAAAAAGATAGCCTATGTAATGTGAGAAAATATTTGGAAACCACATATCAGATAAGGTTTTAATATACAGAATATATAAAGAGATCCTGCAACTCAACAGCAAAAAGACAAACAATCCAATTAAAAATGGGCAAAATAATAGACTTTTTTCCAAAGAGATTTACAAATGGCTCAAAAACACATGAAAAGATGATCAACTTCACTGGATATTAGGGAAATGCAAATCAAAACTACAATGAGACCTCATCTCACATCTACTAGAATGGCAGTATTAAAAAAAACAAAACCACAAGTGCTGGAGAGGATGTGGAGAAAGAGGTATACTTATTCACCATTGGTGGAAATATAGATTGATGCAACCACTCTGGAAGGCAGTCTGGCAGTTCCTCAGGGATTAAATATAGAATTGGCATATGACCCAGCAATCCCATTACTGCGTATATATTCAGAGGAATTTAAGGTAGGGACATGAATGGACAATTGTATGCCGAGGTTTATGGTGGCATTATTCAAGATTGCCAAGAGACAGAAACAGCCCAAATGTCCATCAACAGAAAAGTGGATAAACAAACTGTGATATATGTATATATGTGTGATGGAGTATTACACAGCTGTAAGACAGAGTAAAGCCAGGATGCATGTAGTAATGTGAGTAAACCATGAGGATGTTATATTGAGCGAAATTAGTCAGAAACCAAGGACAAATATTATAAGGTCTCACTAATATGAACTAACAACAATGAGCAAACTCTGAGAGTTAAAGTTGAGAACATAGATTATCAAGAAAAAGAAAGAGGATAGGGATTGGGTAGTTGATGTGGAAGGAGTTCAGAACGTTCAACAGGATTGATTATAAAGATCCAGAAATGAATAGCACAGTGCTATCTGAAGGTAGTACAATATTGTAAATGTAATGAACTAAGCTGAGTGTGAGTATGGTTGAAAAAGGAAGGCTGCAGGCTTGTATGCCACCTGTAGGAAAGATAGAGGATAATAACTGGGGCTGTGTAACTTAGCAAAACCTAGAGTGGACAATGATAGTGATTAAATGTACAAATTTAAGAAAGTTTTTACATAAGGGTGAACCAATGATGGCAACATGC
This sequence comes from Tamandua tetradactyla, assembly GCF_023851605.1. Classification (NCBI taxonomy): domain Eukaryota; kingdom Metazoa; phylum Chordata; class Mammalia; order Pilosa; family Myrmecophagidae; genus Tamandua; species Tamandua tetradactyla. Next base: position 42,309,783 of record NC_135339.1, read on the forward strand.
AAGATGTTGAAAATGGAATGGCATATTGAAAAAATACAGTTAATGCATTCTAGGGTCTATTGGTAACAATAGTATTGTAATATGCTTCTAGTAATTGTAACAAAGGCAATGTAGCAAAGCTAAATGTCAGTAAGAGGGGGGTACAAGTGAGGGCTATGGGATTCTTGTTGTTGTTTCTCCTTTTTATAATTATATTCTTCATTCATTTTTCCTCTTCTTTCTCTGTGGAAGAAATGGAAATATTCTTATATAGATTATGGTGGTGAATGCATAACTATGTGATTATACCAGGAGCCATTGATTGCTTACTTAGGATGGATTGTATGGGGTGTGAATAAAACTGTTTACAAAATAGATGGGATGCACGGGTGGTTCAGTGGTAGAATGCTCGCTTTCCATGTGGGAGTCCTGGATTCAATTCCCAGACCATACACTCCCCCAAAGTATATAAAATAAAATAAAATAAAATAAACGTGAAGATAGATGTGCTGGAGGAAATATGGAGAGAAAGATGTGCGTATACACTGTTGGTAGTGAAGTAGAATGGTGCAGCACTTTTGAAAGACAGTGTGGTAATTCCACAGGAGGCTGTGTATAGGGTTGACATTTGATCCTGCAGCCCTATTTTTAGGTACATACTTGTGAGTGCTGAAAGCAGGGCATAAATGGACATTTGCACACTGGTATTTATGGTGGTAGCATTCACAATTTACAATGAATGGAGGTGTTCTAAGGGTACATCCACTGATGAATGGAGGGGCGAATTGTGGTGTGAGTGTGTGTGCATGTGTGTGTGTGTGTGTGTGTATTATGGAATATTGATTGACTGTTAGAAGGAATGAAGCTGTAGGGCATGCCATGAGGTGGATGAACCTTGAGAACATTATGTTGCGTGAAATAAGCCAGAAATGAAAGGACAAACATTGTAAGCCTTCACTAATATGAATTAAGTTTGATGTGCAAACTCTGAGAACTGAATTCAAAAGCGTAAGTTATCAGCGGACAGAACGTGAGCAGAGATTGGGCAATCAATGATTAATGAGGATAAAATGTTCAATAAGATTTATTGTAAAGGTTCCTAGATTATAAGTTCTTACAGCAGCTACATCTTTTTCTGACTTTTAACTGTAATTTCTAAATTCTGAGATGCTGAGCTCTTTGTGTATAACCTGGTTGTTCCCTAGAACTATGGTACCTGAGTGACACCTGCGACTCAGAGCTAGAGTTATGCAGCTCTGAAAGTGAGTAGTACCCCAAACAGCACCCCGAACAGCAACTTTTAAAAAAGCTGAAAATGAGATCAGACTTCAGTTAGAGATACGAATGAAGATGATCTAGTTAGGACTAAGGTAAATCAGAATACTGGGTAAAGGAAGACATCGACTGCATTTTAAAACTTCAACTTCTCTGTGAGATGAAAGAAAGAGATCTTTATTGGTACAGAATTTATATTTTTTGTAGCACACTAATTTATTCCATATGGTCAGTTTATTAAAACAACATAATTACACGGAACCTTGAATTGGGAATGAGCTCTTGTTATTTTGTACAGGTTAATGTAATATCCCAATACATCCAAGAGTAATTCTGGCAGAAAATAAAAAAGTATCTGCAAAGCCTCCTTTTGGGAGAGAAATATGTGGAAATTTTAAACTTCCCCACCTGGAAAACTCCTCATATTCTTTGCAAGCATTTGGGATTCCCAATTTAATATGCCAAGCCCTCTATCTTGGGGCTTGCCCTTATGAAACTGCTTCCTGCAAAGGAGAAGCTAAGCCTACTTATAATTATGCCCACGAGTCAACCCAGAGAGCCTCTTTTGTTGCTCACATGTACCCATTCTCTCTCTCTCTTCTCTCTCTGAAGTCAAACTTTGCGAATAAATTCACTACCCACTGTGTGGGACATGACTCCCTGGAAAATAAATTTCTCTGGCAATGTGGGACATGACTCCCAATGATGAGCCTGGCTCTGGCATCATAGGATTGAGAAAGCCTTCTTGATCAAAAGGGGAAAAGAAATGAAACAAAATAGTCTCAATGCCTAAGAGATTTCGTATAGAGTCAAGAGGTCATACTGGAGGTTATTCTTATGCATTATATAGATATTCCTTTTTTGTTTCCAGTGTATTAGAATAACTAAAGTGAAATGCCTGAAGCTCTAGAACTATAATCCAGAAGCCATTATTCTTGATGATGATTGTATAACTATATAGCTTTTATGGTGTGATCATGTAATTATGAATAATTAAAGGACCGACACTCCCTTTATCCAATGTATAGGTGGATGAGTAAAAAAATAAAGGCAAAAAAATAAATGAATAATGAGAGATATGAGTATGGGATGTTCTGCTTGTTATTTTTAATTTTAATTTTTTATTATTAGAATTGTTCTAACATTGATTGTGGTGATGAATACTCAACTATTTGATGATTCTGTGAACCATTGATTGTATACTTTATATGATTGTATGGTATTTGAATAAATCTCAATACAATTGCACAGAAAAGAAGCAATTTTTTTCATATAATTCAAAAGAATTCATATAAAATAAATCTGAGTTCTATTCATTTATATTTGACAACAGGAGCAAAACAATTAATAAATTAATCTATGAAATTCATCATCTACACAAATTTAGATATGTGGATCTACATGAAAATTAAATTTATTCTAAATTTATTTTTCAAAAATTTCAATTGAGCATTACAGAATAATTTTCTTGATAGAAGTTGACATTATATCTTTCTCAGCAGTTTGCTGATTATACTTTTAAATTTTATCTTTTTAAGTTTTACATTTACAATTTGAATTTCTAAACATCTACTTCATAGATCATATGTTATGGTACCTGCTGAATTGTTATAACTGACACTTACAATTACATTGGTCTAAATAATAGAGAAGTTTACTTCCTTCATTCAGAGGAGTCCTGAGATTAGTAGTTCAGGGTAGGTGGACAAGCTCTATTCCATGAGGCTATCAAGAGACTCATATTCCTTCCATCCTGTACTTCTGCTATCTCCTATTTTTTTTACCTTATCCATATTGAGTACAATAAGCTCATTAGCTTGTGGAAAGGAGAAAGAAGGCTTCCTGGCATGGACTTGAAGTTGATGACCTGGAGTTCCACGTTATTTCACATTACTTCCTTTTACATCGCATTGGCCTAATTTAGTCATTTTGCCACATACAACTGTAAGTGGGCGGCCTAATACAGACCTAGCTTGGTATATGTGAGTTCAGCTAAAATCAGAGTGTTCTATTAGTCATGGAAGAGAGAATGGGAAATTCCACACTAATTATTCTAAGTTAATTTTTAGAAATATTGGTATGTCAGCTTGGTAATTTGCTTACTACCTTATTTCATGTCTTTTAATTAGTTTATAGAAGAAGAAAATTATGTCTTCATTTTTGTTAGGATGGAACTCACATGTAAAACTTTTTAAAAAAGAAATGCTCATCATACCCAAAAGGAGCCTAAGGAGATACAATCACTAAATATAACATGACATCCTGGATGGGATCATGGAACAGAAAATAACTCATTAGGGGAAAACTATAGAAATTGTAATACAGTTTCAGCATTAGTTAATAACAATGTATCAATATTTGTTCATTAATTGTGACCAATAACCATACTAATGTAAGATGTCAATTATAGAGGAAAATTGAGTGTAGGCTATAGAGAGAACTCATTGTACTATTTTTCAATGATTCTGGAAAACTGAAACTATTCTAAAATAAAATGTATCTTAATAAAAAATAAATCTTCATGTATATTAAGTGGATGTTTCCATGCCTCATCAAATGCAGAACATAACCATGATATGAATCACAAATAACACTAGAACATTAGTTTGAAAAATAATTGATTTTATTTAATATTCTTGGGCTCTGGTTAGCTATAAAATAGCAAAGAATAGAATGAATTGAAGATTTCATATAATGATGAAATATAAATTAATCTGAATTCCTCCTTAAAATATCTTCGTTTTGTTTACCCATGCTAAATTGAGAAGAGGAAGTTATTAGTCTATATTCATAAGAAAGTTTATTAAAAATTCTGTGATTAGAGTTAAAATGCACTCTCTCCACTAGACTAGATATAAATGATCTAATTGCTGTTTTTAAAAAGACTTATGGAGAGGGGCCAAGATGGCGGCTTAGTAATGTGGTCACGTTTTAGTTCGTCCTCCAGAGCAACTAATAAATAACCAGAAACAGTACAGAACAGCTTCCGGAGCCACGACAGTGACCGGACACACAGCATGCCCCAGTCTGGACCAGCTGGACTGGCTGCGAGTCTCCAGAACAGTGAGTTCCCCAAGCCGCGCGCAGTTCCCCAAGCCGCGTTGGCCGGCACCCGGCACCCCTCCCCTTCAGGTGGCTTCCCAGAGGGAAAGGAAAGAGTCTTAACAGTAGCAGGGACTGAGTCCAACCAAACACCAATAGTGGCATTAATAAACAAATTCTGACTACTAAAAATAGGCCCCCAGCTCAGGCAATACTGGTCAAGGCAGAGGTCGCCTATTGGGCTAACTGAAAAAGAGGAAAGGGGCCTAAACGTAGCCTTCTGTGGCTGTTTCTCTGGAGGCTTGGCTGCCTCTGGATTCAGCGGCGGGATTACACAGGCTGCAACTGCCCCAAGCATACGCAGAAACAGGCTGCTTTCAGGGCTGTCTCCTGCCTGAACTTTCCCCATGGGAGGGGTGAAACGCAACTCAGGTGGAATCCCTCTCTCAAGGAATTCAGACCCCAGGGCTTCGCAATTTGAAGCTATTAAAACCAGCCTACAACCTTTCCTCTGTCTCCGCCATGCCCCCAGCAGGGAGAGTCTTCCAAAGTTAAAGGAGCCACAACATTTTTGCTGGTGGGACCCGCAGACAGACAAGCACCATATACTGGGCAGGATAAGAAAAACAGAGCCCAGAGACTTCACAAGAAAGTCTTTCAACCTGCTGGGTCTCACACTCAGGGAAAACTGACGCAGGTGATTCATTCCCCCTGAAAGGAGGCCAGCTTGGTCCGGGAAAACCCGGCTGGAGTCTGTAATACCTATGTAGACCCTCCTAAGGGTGGGGAGGGAAAAGGCACCTTACAAGCAGGACAAGAAACAAGAAAACAAGACCTGAAAAATTACCCTCTGCTAAAAAAAACTTAAGCTAGAGGCTGCGAAAAAGCTGAACTGAAGGTCAATGAACAGATAGACAATAAACTCATTTAGCAAGAAAACCCTAGGTAAGATAAGTGAAAGCAATCTCCAGAATAAACTGACTAAGGGAATTAAATGTCCAGACACCAGCAAAAAATAACAAATCACACCAGGAAAATTGAAGATATGGCCCAGTCAAAGGAACAAACCAATAGTTCAAACGAGATACAGGAGCTGAGACAACTAATTCTGAATATACGATCAGAAATGGAAAACCTCTTCAAAAACCAAATCAATGAATTGAGAGAGGACATGAAGAAGGCAAGGAATGAACAAAAAGAAGAAATGGAAAGTCTGAAAAAACAAATCACAGAACTTATGGGAATGAAAGATACAGTAGAAGAGATGAAAAAAAAACAATGAAATCTACGATGGTAGATTTCAAGATACAGAGGTTAGAATTAGTGAACTGGAGGATGGAACATCTGAAGTCCAAAAAGAAACAGAAACTATAGGGAAAAGAATGGAAAAATATGAGCAGGGACTCAGGGAATTGAATGGTAATATGAAGCGCACAAATATACGTGTTGTGGGTGTCCCGGAAGGAGAAGAGTAGGGAAAAGGAGGAGAAAAACTAATGGAAGAAATCATCACTGAAAATTTCCCAACTCTTATGAAAGACCTAAAATTACAGATCCAAGAAGTGCAGCACATCCCAAAGAGTATAGATCCAAATAGACATTCTCCAAGACACTTACTAGTTAGAATGTCAGAGGTCAAAGAGAAAGAGAGGATCTTGAAAGCAGCAAGAGAAAAACAATCCATCACATACAAGGGAAACCCAATAAGACTATGTGTAGATTTCTCAGCAGAAACCATGGAGGCAAGAAGAGAGTGGGATGATATATTTAAATTACTAAAAGAGAAAAACTGCCAACCAAGAATTCTATACCCAGAAAAATTGTCCTTCAAAAATGAGGGAGAAATTAAAACATTCTCAGACAAAAAGTCACTGAGAGAATTTGTGACCAAGAGACCAGCTCTGCAAGAAATACTAAAGGGAGCACTAGAGACAGATATGAAAAGACAGAAGAGAGAGGTGTGGAGAAGAGTGTAGAAAGAAGGAAAATTAGATATGACATATAAAATACAAAAGGCAAAATGGTAGAAGAAAGCACTACCCAAATAGTAATAACACTAAATGTTAATGGATTGAACTCCCCAATCAAAAGACATAGACTGGCAGAATGGATTAAGAAACAGGATCCTTCTATATGCTGTCTACAGGAAACACATCTTAGACCCAAAGATAAACATAGGTTGAAAGTGAAAGGTTGGGAAAAGATATTTCATGCAAATAACAACCAGAAAAGAGCAGAAGTAGCTATACTAAAATCCATCAAATTAGACTTCAAATGTAAAACAGTTAAAAGAGACAAAGAAGGATACTATCTACTAATAAAAGGAACAATTCAACAAGAAGACATAAAAATCATAAATATTTATGCACCAAACCAGAATGCCCCAAAATATGTGAAGCATACACTGCAAATACTGAAAAGGGAAATAGACATATCTACCATAATAGTTAGAGACTTCAATTCCCCACTCTCATCAATGGACAGAACATCTAGACAGAGGATCAATAAAGAAACAGATAATTTGAATATTACAACAAATGAGCTAGACTTAACAGACATTTATAGGACATTGCACCCCACAACAGCATGATACACCTTTTTCTCAAGTGCTTATGGATCATTCTCAAAGATAGACCATATGCTGGGTCACAAAGCAAGTCTCAACAAATTTAAAAAGATTGAAATCATACACAACACTTTCTCAGATCATCAAGGAATGAAGTTGGAAATCAATAATAGGCAGAGTGCCAGAAAATTCACAAATACGTGGAGGCTCAACAACACACTTTTATACAACCAGTGGGTCAAGGAAGAAATTACAAGAGAAACTAGTAAATATCTCAAGGTGAATGAAAATGAAAACACAACATATCAAAACCTATGGGACGCAGGAAAGTCAGTGCTAAGAGGGAAATTTATTGCCCTAACTGCCTATATCAAAAAAGAAGAAAGGGCAAAAATTCAGGAATTAACTGTCCACTTGGAAGAACTGGAGAAAGAACAGCAAACTAACCCCAAAGCAAGGAAAAGGAAAGAAATAACAAAGATTAGAGCAGAAATAAATGAAATTGAGAACATAAAAACAATAGAGAAAATCAATAAAACCAGAAGTTGGTTCTATGAGAAAATCAATAAGATTGATGGGCCCTTAGCAAGATTGACAAAAAGAAGAAGAGAGAGGACGCAAATAAATAAGATCAGAAATGGAAGAGGAGACATAACCACTGACCTCATAGAAATAAAGGAGGTAATAACAGGATACTATGAACAACTTTATGCTAATAAATACAACAATGTAGATGAAATGGACAAGTTCCTAGAAAGGCATGAACAACCAACTTTGACTCAAGAAGAAATAGATGACTTCAACAAACCAATCACAAGTAAAGAAATTGAATCAGTCATTCAAAAGCTTCCCAAAAAGAAAAGTCCAGGACCAGATGGCTTCACATGTGAATTCTACCAAACATTCCAGAAAGAATTAGAACCAACCCTGCTCAAACTCTTAAAAAAAGTTGAAGTGGAGGGAAAGCTACCTAATTCATTCCATGAAGCCAACATCACTCTCATACCAAAACCAGGCAAAGATATTACAAAAAAAGAAAACTACAGACCAATCTCTCTAATGAATATAGATGCAAAAATCCTCCACAAAATTCTAGCAAATCGAATCCAGCAACACATTAAAAGAATTATACATCATGACCAAGTAGGATTCATCCCAGGTATGCAAGGATGGTTCAACATAAGAAAATCAATTAATGTAATACACCATATCAACAAATCAAAGCAGAAAAATCACATGATCATCTCAATTGATGCAGAGAAGGCATTTGACAAGATTCAACATCCTTTCCTGTTGAAAACACTTCAAAAGATAGGAATACAAGGGAACTTCCTTAAAATGATAGAGGGAATATATGAAAAACCCACAGCTAATATCATCCTCAATGGGGAAAAATTGAAAACTTTCCCCCTAAGATCAGGAACAAGACAAGGATGTCCACTATCACCACTATTATTCAACATTGTGTTGGAAGTTCTAGCCAGAGCAATTAGGCAAGAAAAAGAAATACAAGGCATCAAAATTGGAAAGGAAGAAGTAAAACTATCACTGTTTGCAGACGATATGATACTATATGTCGAAAACCCAGAAAAATCCACAACAAAACTACTAGAGCTAATAAATGAGTACAGCAAAGTAGCAGGTTACAAGATCAACATTCAAAAATCTGTAGCATTTCTATACACTAGTAATGAACAAGCTGAGGGGGAAATCAAGAAACAAATTCCATTTACAATTGCAACTAAAAGAATAAAATACTTAGGAATAAATTTAACTAAGAGACAAAAGACCTATACAAAGAAAACTACAAAAAACTGTTAAAAGAAATCACAGAAGACCTAAATAGATGGAAGGACATACCATGTTCATGGATTGGAAGACTAAATATAGTTAAGATGTCAATTCTACCTAAATTGATTTACAGATTCGACACAATACCAATCAAAATCCCAACAACTTACTTTTCAGAAATAGAAAAACCAATAAGCAAATTTATCTGTAAGGGCAGAGTGCCCCAAATTGCTAAAAGTATCTTGAGGAAAAAAATGAAGCTGGAGGTCTCACGCTGCTTGACTTTAAGGCATATTATGAAGCTACAGTGGTCAAAACAGCATGGTACTGGCATAAAGATAGATATATTGACCAATGGAATCGAATAGAGTGCTCAGATACAGACCCTCTCATCTATGGACATTTGCTCTTTGATAAGGCAGTCAAGCCAACTCACCTGGGGCAGAACAGTCTTGTCAATAAAGGGTGCCTAGAGAACTGGATATCCATATGCAAAAGAATGAAAGAGGACCCATATCTCACACCCTATACAAAAGTTAACTCAAAATGGATCAAAGATCTAAACATTAAGTCTAAGACCATAAAACAGTTAGAGGAAAATGTAGGGAGATATCTTATAAATCTTATAATTGGAGGCGGTTTTATGGACCTTACACCTAAAGTAAGAGCACTGAAGAAATAAATAAATAAATGGGAGCTCCTCAAAATTAAACACTTTTGTGCATCAAAGAACTTCATCAAGAAAGTAGAAAGACAGCTTAAACAATGGGAGACAATATTTGGAAACGACATATCAGATAAAGGTCTAGTATCCAGAATTTATAAAGAGATTGTTCATCTCAACAACAAAAAGACAGCCAACCCAATTACAAAATGGGAAAAAGACTTGAACAGACACCTATCAGAAGAGGAAATACAAATGGCCAAAAGGCACATGAAGAGATGCTCAATGTCCCTGGCCATTAGAGAAATGCAAATCAAAACCACAATGAGATATCATCTCACACCCACCAGAGTGGCCATTATCAACAAAACAGAAAATGACAAGTGCTGGAGAGGATGTGCAGAAAGAGGCACACTTATCCACTGTTGGTGGGAATGTCAAATGGTGCCACCACTGTGGAAGGCAGTTTGGCGGTTCCTCAAAAAGCTGAATATAGAATTGCCATAGGACCCAGCAATACGATTGCTAGGTATCTACTCAGAGGACTTAAGGGCCAAGACACAAACGGACATTTGCACACCAATGTTTATAGCAGCATTATTTACAATTGCAAGGAGATAGAAACAGCCAAAATGTCCATCAACAGAAGAGTGGCTAAACAAACTGTGGTATATACATATGATGGAATATTATGCAGCTCTAAGACAGAATAAACTTATGAAGCATGTAATAACATGGATGAACCTAGAGAACATTATGCTGAGTGAGACTAGCCAAAAACTAAAGGACAAATACTGTATGGTCCCACTGATATGAACCGACATTAGTGAATAAACTTGGAATATGTCATTGATAACAGAGACCATCAGGAGATAGAAATAGGGTAAGATAGTGGGTAATTGGAGCTGAAGGGATACAGACGGTGCAAAGGACTGGATACAAAAACTCAGAAATGGACAGCACAGTACTACCTAACTGTAATGTAATTATGTTAAAACACTGAATGAAGCTGCATGTGAGAATGATAGAGGGAGGAGGGCTGGGGACATAAAAGAAATCAGAAAGAAAAACAGACGATAAAGACTGAGATGGTATAATCTAGGAATGCCTAGAGTGTATAATAATAGTGAAATGTACAATGTACAAATTTTAAAAATGTTTTGCATGAGGAAGAACAAATGATTGTCATTATTGCAGGGTGCTGAAAATAGATGATAACTAATACTTTAAAATGTCACCTTATGTGTGAGACTAAAGCAAAAAATGTTTATTTGTTACAAAATTTAGATTTTGACTAGAGCATTTCCTAATATAACTCATGTAGATAGTTTGATTGAATGTCATAAGTACTTGGAATCTCAGGTAGGACTTGAGATTTTGTTGGTTTGTCCAGAGTGATCCCCCGATGAATCCCAGAATGATTTGATCAATGACTAGAAAAGTATTTGCAAGCCCCCATCAGGAAATGGTGAGAGTGGGGAGAAATTCAACTTCCCCAAGTTGAATTCTCGATATTTTCACAAGAGTGTGGACAACCAAAGCTATAGGCTGAGCCCCCAGTCTTGGGGTTTGTTCACATGAAACTTAACCCCACAAAAGATAGGTCAAGTCTACTTAAAATTTAGGCCTAAGAGTCACCCCCAAGAGAGCCTCTTTTGGTTGCTCAGATGTGGCCTCTCTCTCCAGCCAATATGATGAGCAGTCTCACCACCCTCCCCCTCTCTGCGTGGGACATGACTCCCAGGGGTGTGGACCTTCCTGGCAACGTGGTACAAAGATCCTGGAATGAGCTGAGACTCAGTATCAAAGGACTGAGAAAAACCCTAGAATGAGCTGAGAATTAACATCAAGAAACTGAGAGAACCTTCTCTACCAAAAGGGGGAAGAGGAAAATGAGGCAAAGTATCAATGGCTGAGAGATTCCAAACAGAGTCGAGAGGTTATCCTGGAGGTTATTCTTATGCATTAAGTAGATATCACCTTGTTGTTCAAGATGTAGCAGAGAGGCTGGAGGGAACTGCCTGAAAATGTAGAGCTGTGTTCCAGTGGCCATGTTTCTTGATGATGATTGAACAATGATATAGCTTTCACAATGAGACTCTGTGAATGTGAAAACCTTATGTCTCATGCTCCTTTTAGCTACTATATCAACAGAAGAGTAGAACATATGGAATAAAAATAAATAATAGGGGGAACAAATGTTAAAATAAATTCAGTTTGAAATAGTGGTAAATGAAAGCGAGGGGTAAGAGGTATGGTACGTATAGTTTTTTTTTCTCTCCATTATCATTTTATTTCTTTTTCTGTTGTCTTTTTATTTCTTTTTCTAAATTGATGCAAATGTACTTAGAAATGATGAATATGCAACTATGTGATGATATTAAGAATTACTGATTATATATGTAGAATGGAATGATTTCTAAATGTTTTCTTAATTTTTTTTAATTAATAAAAAAAGTTAAAAAAAATAAAAAAGACTTATGGAGTGCTTTAGTAAGTTATTGATTCATCTATATCACTGTCACTGGTTGGATTGTGTTCCCCAAAAAATATGTTGAAGTCCTCACCCCCAGTACCTGAAAATGCAACCTTATTTGGAAACAGGGTCACTGCAGATGTAATAACTTAATACTAGGTCATACGGGAATATTAATCCAATATGACTAATATCCTTATAAGAATAGGAGAAAAGGGTGGGCCACAGTGGCTCAGCAGGCAGACCCAGGTTCAATTCCTGGTGCCTGCCCATGCAAAAAATAAATAAATAAATAAGAGAAGAGAGACAAAGACACATGGGGAAGAAGGCCATGTGATGACCGACCGAGACTACTGTTATGCAGGTACAAATCAGGGAATTCTAAGGATTGCTGACCACTGCCAGAAGCTAGGAAAAGAAATGATTCTTCCTGAGAGCCATTGGAGGAAGCATGGATGGGCCAATACCTTGATTTCAGGACTTCAGCCATCCAGAATTGTGAAAGAATACATTTCTGTTGCTATAATCTCCTACATTTGTGTTATTTATTACAACAGCCTTAGGGAAATAATACAACCACTTTCTTAAGGTGATACTTGAGAAATATATTTATGAAGAAAAAATGAGCAATATGCACAACTGTTTTCTTATTCTAGTGGATCATGTGAAATTTCAAATCTTGCTTCTTAGGATCAAGAGATTTTTATTACATGCAGTCACTTTAGTAATGAAGAGATTATATTTAGCATTGACTTTCTTACTATATTTAAGATTAAGAAATAAATTGGCCTTTTTAAATGAGCAATTTAATTGCCATAAGAAAAGGAAACTATATTGTGTGGGAGAGAAAGAAGATGTGGAATGGGTTAAGTTAAATAAATAAGTCAATGCCTGCAACATTCTCATAATTAACGAAGCTGAATTTCTAACAATACCTTGTCTATTTCTCCATATGCAGTTCATTCCCCCTTCTAATTAATTTTTTCTTCAGTCATAGAGCAAAATGGGCATTTATTGTCTTAGGATGAATGACATCAAATCCTTACTAGAAATAGAAAAAGCAAGCTATTAATGAGTAAATGTTTAAAATTTAAAGAATTTTGCAACACAAATTACCTGAAGATAAAATTTCTGCTGCAAACTGTAAATACTCTGACTAACTCTATGTAGTGGCTATGTGTTTTTGCACACAAAGCCAGAAATTCAATGAAAAGCACATCCTTTTCTTAAAAAATCCATTTAAATATTAGGGTCTATTTTTGTCAGAGTTCTCCAGAGAAACAGAAGCAAGAGGATATATGTGTGTATATATGTTATTTAAAAAAAATTGAATTAGGCAGTTGTGGAGACAGGCAAGATCTGTAGGACAGGCAGACAGGCTGGTAGTCTGGAAATTCCAGTAAGAATGATGTTGCAGTCTTGTTTCTGAAATCCAAAAGGGAAGACACCAGGCTGGAAACTCAGGGAAAAGTAGATGTTGTAGCCTTGAGACAGCATTTTGTCTTCTGGAACCCTTGATCCTTTGCTCTTAAGTCTTCCAAATGATTGGCTGAGGCCCTACCACGTTAGCAAAGGTAATCTCTACTTAAAGTCAACTGATTATAGATGCTAGCTAATCACATCTACCAAATACCACCATAGTAACATCTAGGCCAATGTTTGACCAAACAAGTGGACACCATAGACTAAACAAGTTGACATACAATATTAACTATCACAGAGTGTAAATGACCAGTAAGTATCCTGAATTCATAGAAAATTCAATCTCATATCATTAAGGTTGGGCCAGGGTTCTGGAGCACTAAACAGCATGAAAACATGAGCCTTCCCTCCAACCATTGATATCTGGTCTTTGCCCATTAGTTACAGCTAAACAGACCCTTTTCTGAGCCATTCTGGTCTCTTTAAGGTCTCTGCTCTGCTGCCTCTATGAAACTCTTGTGCAAGGGAATCATTACTGTGGAAGAGTCTGCTTTCTACCCTCTAAATCCATTCTTTCTTTCAGAAGGATGGAATTATAGCCGGGCACATATCCAGCCATTTCAGTATATATGTCTGCATGACTAAGTTGTTTTTGGTGGAATGTGAGAAGAAGTAATACTTAAGATAGCGCCTATGTTCATGACTTCTCACGGTTTCTCCCTCCCTTCTGTCTTGTCTAAAACATGCCAGTAATGACATGCCCACTTAGTGGATGACTGCTGAAGATGATGAAGCAAAACTAATTTCTGAAATACCCCAAGGCAAAATTTCCAGCTGGAGATACTATTTTCAGGACTGTTCAATAAAATTTTATGGGATGGTTTTCAATCCTCTAGTAGGCCCAAATATTCCTCATTGTCCTAATTTTTCTCACCCACAAAATTTCTCTCACCAATTTCTCCTACTTCTGGGCACTGTATTGACTTGATCAGCCACACTCTTTTGTCCCAGGTGGCTGAAGTTTACTCAGTTCTGTACCAATATCCCACACCACTTCTATGCCTCCACTAAGCTCATTCTTTGGTGTAACAGACAAGTACCTTGACTTAGTCTTTCATGGAGCTACCAGACAGGTTGAGGCAGACAAACAAAACAGTCAATTTGTGTGTGAAGTGTGCTATGCTCCCTCTGTGACCACATACCAGAGATCCACAGTGAGAATGCAGATTGCCATCCTATAGAACCAACGGGGTCAATAGGGTGGGGCAAGGACAAGTAAAATGCCACACAGCTCTCCTACTATTTTTAGAATGCCTTTCTCTTTATTCAGCCTTCATTTGGTTGTTGTTCACCTTTGTTTTCTAGAGTTCTTTGAAAGTTTTGAAAGAAAGAACAGCTTCTTCTTGTTTTGGATGTTCCTGTGGGGGAGGTGGCAGGCATCTGGGATTTCCTTATTCTGTCATTTTGCTGTTCTTCTATATTTTCTTTTAACAAAAGAAAATCTGGGAATAAAACTTAATTTCTATAAACTAGAGCTAAGGTTTAATGGAATTATTTTATAAGAATTAATATCCAGTAAATGTAATTTCTAGTTGAAAGGTTTCCTACTGAAATAACAATTAAATCTTAGTTAGTGGCAAGTTAACCATTCCACAGTACCACAATGTGCAATTGTTTTGGTAGCTAAAACTGAGAATTTGCTGTAGCCTGTTGCCATTTAATGTGTGATACTCTTTAAATGAAAGGCATGACCTATAAACTCATATTTAAGCAGATAACTTGAGCCAAATAAAAATTGGAAGGAAAAATGAAGCAATAGTAATTAGTAAAAGCTTCAAAATCTTCACAGTGAAAAGCTTTTCAACTTTTAGAAAAAAGATGCACAATCACCAAGAGCAAGTAGTTTCATTTTTAAGAGCTGGAATGAATCACTTTTTCCTTTTTTATATCCCTTATTCCAGAACTTGATTTTCTATTACTATAGAAAGAAGTTCCTTTAAAGGTATATAATCAAGAGTACAGTTTCATTTTTTGAAAAACACTTATATGTTAATGTTTAAATTTCCTAAAAGATGTATAAACAATAAAGTAAGCCATAATTTAATTATATTCACTTTTTAAAAATATGTAAGAATTTTTTCTTGAGACTCTACAACACATGGTTTGTTTAAGTAGCCTAAATATTTTTACATTAAACTTTCTCATTTAAAAGAACATATTGATTGTGGAATATTATGTAGCTGTAAGGAGAAATGAAGTCATGACACATGTGACTACATGGATGAATCTTGAGGACATTATATTGAATGAAATAAGTTGGATACAAAAGGAAAAGTATTGTATGATCTCACTAACATGAACAAAATATAACTAACAAACTCAGTGTGTAAATATCTAGGACATGGGTCACCAGAAGATAGAAAGAGGGCAGAGGATAGGGAGCTGATGCTTAATTTGTACAGGAAATGTAATAAGGGTCATTATAAATGTTTGAAAATGGATAGAGGCAATGGGAACACATTATAGTGAGTATATCTAACAGAGTTGATAGGTGAGTGTGATTGTAACTGAAAGGGAAAGTTTAGGGTCATATATGTCACTATAAGGAAAGCCAGAAGATGAAACATTGAACTGTATAATATAGTGGACCCTCTTCAGGGTGAAAATGTTCTAAAATTGATTGTGGGGACAAATGCACAGCTCTGTGAATATGCTAAAAGACAGTGTATGCTTTAGATGAATTGAATAGTAGGTGAATTTATCTCAAAAAGTACATATTGAATAAATGCATATAACATCTCTTACTATAGTGAAGCGATCACGGGACATATTTATGTTAAAAAATTGTTGCTTACCTAAAATTCAAATTTAATTGAGCATCCTGTATTTTTATTTGATAGATTTGGTGCCACCAATTATAACTTATATCATAGACTAATTCATTTGTATTTCAAGACTGCAGACAATATCATAATTTTTAGAGTTTACATATTATATAAAATAAATTTTTACTCTACATGTTTTTCTCTGTTGCCACAGCCCATTCTCTTTGTGTTATCTTACCATAGGAAGGCTATTTTAGTTTGCTAAGCCACTCAAAGCAGTACTGTGAAATGTGTTGGTATTAGCAATGAAGATTTATTAGCTTTTAAGCTTTTAGTTTTGAGACTGAGAAAAATGTCCAAATCAAGCAATTATCAAGATGATAGTTCCTCTCTGGAGACAGGCTGTCAGCAATCCTGGACTCCTCTGCCGTATGGTAAGGCACCTGTGACATTTGCTGGTCTCTCCCTTCTTTGCTCTGGGTTTCATTACTTCGATTCTTGCTTCTGTGACTTTCTCTGTCCGACTTTTCTTCTCTTATAAAGGACTCTAGTAGATTAAGGCCCACCCTGAATGAGGCGGACCACACTCTAAATTAAATACTCTCCTCAAAATATCCCACTTAAAATGGGTTCACACACATAGGAATTGATTAGTTTTAAGAAAATGATTTTCTGGGGTAGTTCCAAACCACCAAAAGCATGTAGTAATAACATCTTATTTTCTGGAATCCTTTATTAGTTTAATTTGTTATGCTTATTTATGTAAAAATTATATGTATTAGACATGGGTAACATATTGCATTCCAGTTTTTTCAATTTCTTAGCTCATGTGCATATGTTTGTGTGTTTTAATTTGATTTGGTTTTAATATGTGACTCAACTTTACATCTTTTATGTATGCATATAAGTATTCATTTTTACTAATAAACATATTTTCTAAACTTAAATAGAACATGAAGATGTATAAATATGCAGGTTAGTAAGTATGTTTCCTAAAACAAATCCTTGGACCAGATTTTTATTGGCACATTTTAATTTGTGTTTTATCATTGAATTTTAAAATTTCTTTTCAAGTTAGTTAATTTCATGTTAAACCATATTTTTCCATGGTAAAATGGGCAGTACATTCAAAATGACAATTTAAGTTTCTTAGTACTCATTTTCTGACCTATTATAATAGTAACAGTAAGTACCTATCCAAAGAGGACATGGATACTTTGCATGCAGTATTGCTTCAGAATTCAAATTTGCTTTTTTAATAATTAAAGAAGTTGTGGGTTAACAGAAAAATTATGCAAGAAATGCAGAGTTCCCATAAACTCCCTCTAACAAACACAGTTTTCCTTCTTATTACCACTTTGCTTTAGTGTGGTTACCTTTTTTTTACAATCAATTAAATAATATTATTACAATCATACTATTAACTATTGTCCATAATTTGCATTGTTTCACTGTTTGTGTTGTCCTATGTTATTCTAGTAACATATATATAAGCTAAAATTTCCCCCTTTACTACATTCAAATATATACCATCACCACCATCTGTTACCAGAAATTTTCCATCAGTCCAAAAATAAACTCTGTACCATTGAACATTTACAATTCATTCCCCCACCCCTACCCCATTCTTTGGTAACCTGTATTCTAGTTTCTGACTCTATGAATTTAGTTGTTCTAATTATTTCATATCAGTGAGGTCATACAATATTTATTCTTTTGTGTCTGGCTTACTTCATGCACCATGATGTCGTCAAGGTTCATCCATGTTGTCACATTCCTCAGAATTTTATTTTGGCTGAATAATAGCACATTAAATGTATATACCACTTTTTGTTTATCCATTCATCAGCTGATGGACTCTTGAGTTGCTTCCATCTTTTGGCAATTGTGAATAATGTCACTGTAAACATTGGGGTGCAAATATCTGTTCGAGTCCTGCTTTAAATTATTTGGGCTATATACCTAATAGAGATATTGAAGGGTGATATGGTAATTCTATTTTTATCTTTCTGAGGAAATGTCAAATTATCTTTCATGTGGCTACACAATTTTACATTCCCACTAGCAATGAATGAGTATTCCTATTTCTCCACATCCTGTCCAAAACTTGTAATTTTCTTTTTTTTTTTTAATAGTAACCTGTCTAGTGGGTTTGAAATAATATCTCAGTGTGGTTTTGATTTTCATTTCCCTTCTAGCTAATGATGAGCATCTTTTCATGTACTTTTTTAGCCATTTGTATATCCTCTACTGAGAATTGCCTGTTCATGTATTTTGCCAATTTTTATATTGGGTTGTTTGTCTTTTTACTGTTGAATTGTAGGATTTCTTTATATATTCTGGAGATTACATTCTTATCAGATTTGTGGCTCCCAAATATTTTCTCCCATTGAGTACTTTGCTTTCTCACTTTCCTGATAAAGTCCTTTGATGCAAGAAAATTTTTTGCTCTGATGAGGTCCCATTTATCTATTTGTTTCTTTGTTGTTTGTGTTTTGGGTATAAAGTATAAGAAACCATTGCTTAACACATATTCTAAAGATGTTTTGCTACATTTTCTTCTAGGACCTTTTATATTCCTGGTTTTTATATTTAGATCTTTGATCTATTTTGAGTTAATTTTTATGTATGGTGTGAGATAGGGGTTCTTTTATAATCTTTTCTTAATGTATATCCAGTTTTCCCGGAACTGCTTATTGAAGACCCTATATTTTACCAATAGAGTGGACTTGGCAGCATTGTCAAAAATAGATTGACCTAAGATATGAGGGTCTATTTCTGAACTCTTGATTTGATTCCATTGGTCAATATATCTGTCTTTATGCCAGTACCATGATGTTTTGACCATTGTAGCTTTGTAGTATTCTGTAAATTCAGGTAGTGTGAGTCCTCCAACTCTATTCTTTTTCAAGATGTTTTTATCTATTCAGGGCCCTTTACCCTTCCAAATAAATTTGCTAATTGCCTTTTTCATTTCTGCCAGTTAGGCTGTTAGAATTTAGATTGCCATTTTTATTGAATCTATCCACCAATTTAGGAAGAATTGGCATCATTACAATATTTGCACTTCTAATCCATAAACATGGACGGTCCTTCCATTTATTTAGATTTTCTTGGATTTCTTTCAGCAAAGTTTTGTAATTTTCTGCATATTAAGTCTTTTGCATCTTTGGTTAAATTTATTCCTAGATATGAGTCTTTTAGTTGCTATTGCAAATGAAACTTTTTTTCTTGATTTCCTTCTCAGACTTCTCACTATTAATATATAGAAACACTGAATTTTGCATGTTGATTTAGTATCCCTCCACTTTGCTGAATTTTTTTATTAACTTTAGTGGCTTTGTGGTGGGGGCTTGCTATGTTTAGGATTATGTCGTCTTCAAATAGTGAAAGTTTTATTCCTTCCTTAACAATTTGGATGCCTTTTATTTCATTTCATTGTCTAATTGCTCTGATTAGAACTTGCAGTATAGTGTTGAGTAGCAGTGATAACAGTGAGATCTCGTCTTGTTCCAGATATTAGAGGGAAAGCTTTCAGACTTTCACCATTGAGAATGATGCTAGCTTTGGGTTTTTCATAAATGTCTTTTATCAAATTGAGGAAGTTTCCTTCTATTCCTATTTTTCTAATTTTTTTTTTAAATCAGGAAAGGGTGCTCAATTAAATATCTTTTCTACATCAACTGAAATGATCATGTATTTTTTCACTTCATTTGTTAATATGGTATATTACACTAATTGTTGTATTATGTTGAACTACCCTTTCATGCCTGGAATTTATGATGTATATTTCTTCTAATGTGCTGTTTGACTTAATATTCTCTCATTTTGTTGACAATTTTTACATCAATAGTCATAAAAGAAGTTGGTCTTCAATTTTCTTTTCTTTTAGTATTTTTATTTGGAATTGGTATTAGCATTATGTGATATTCACCTCATAGACGAGTGGCTAGTGTCCTATCCTTTTCAGTTTATTGGAAGCATTTGAGCAAAACTGGTATTAATTCTTCTTGGAATGTTTCATAGAAATCACCTGTGAAGTCATTTGGACTTAGGCTTTTCTTTGTTGGGAGATGTATTAGTTTGCTAAAGCTGCCAGAATGCAACACTCCAGAGATGGATAGGCTCTTAATAAGGGATTTATTTAGCTAAAGATTTATAGTTCTTCAGAGGAAAGACAGCTATCTTACACCTGAGGGTCTCTGTTAAATGGGAAGGCACATGTCAATGTCTGGTGGCCTTCTCTCCTAGCTTCTGAGTTCCAGGTTTTCCAGGAGAAATTCCTTTCTGCATCGCTAAATGTCTGGACTGAGCTGCAAGTACTGAGATGACATATGCTGAGCTGTTTGGGCTGTGCTGCATTGAACTCCCTTCTGACTTCTGTCTTTTAAGCCTCCAGCTAATTAAATTGTGGAAAAAATTCCCCTCAACCAACCACAAATGTAATCAGTCATAGATGCATTTCAATATTGATGATTTAAGTCCACAGAAATGGAACAATGGGGCATCAACACCTGGCCAAGTTGAACCTGAATCTAACTACCACAGGAGGTTTTGATTACTGATTCAATCTCTTTACTCATAATTGGTCTGTTGAAATCTTCTATTTCTTCTAGAATCATGCAGGTTGTTCATATGTTCATGGAATTCATACACATTGTCTAATTTATTGGCACATAGTTGTATATAGTATCCTGTTATGAATAATATTATTTTTGTACAGTCAGTGGTAAAGTTGCCTTCTCATTTCTGATTTTATTTATTTGTGACTTCTTTTTTCTTTGTCAGTCTTAGCTAAGGATTTGCCAATTTTATGGATCTTCTCAAGAACCAACTTTTGACTTTATTAATTCTCTCTATTGCTTTTTTAATTCTCTGTTTCTTGATCTCTGCTATAATATTTGCCATTTTTTTCCTTTTGTTTACTTTGGATTTAATTTGCTTTTTTTTCTAGTTCCTCCAGATGTACAGTTAGGTCTTAATTTTACTTCTTTCTTCTTTTTTAATGTGAGCATTTAGTGCTATAAATTTTCCTCCCAGCACTGCCTTTACTGCATCCCATAAGTTTTGATATGTTGTGTTCTCATTTTCATTTTTCTAAAGATATTTACTGATATCCTTGTAATTTCTTCTTTGACTCCTTGGTTGTTTAAGAATGTATTTAACTTCCATGTATTTGTGGATTTTCGTGTTCTTTGCCTGTTGATTTCCAGCTTCATTCCATAATAGTTGGAGATGATGCTTTATGCAGTGCCATTCATTTTATATTTATTGAGACTTTTTATGTGATCTGTCCTGGAGAATAATCAATGCACATTTGAGAAGAATGCATTGTTTTGGTGTGCAAGATTCTGTTGTTTTGGTATGCAATGTTCTGTATATGTCTGTTAGATCTAGTTCATTTATCATATTATTCAAGTTCTGTTTCCTTATCAATATCCTGTCTAGATGTTATATCTAATGATGAAAGTGATGCATTAGAGTCAATGACTGTTATTGTAGAGGTGTCTACTTCTCCCTTCAGTTTTGCCAGTGTTTGTCTCCTGTATTTTGGGGTGCTGTGGTTAGATGCATAAATATTTATAATTGATATTTATTCTTGAAAGATTGGCCTTTCTATTAATATATAGTGTCTTTCATTGACTCTTACAACAACTTTACATTCAAAGTCTATTTTGTTCAATATTAGTATAGCTACCCCCGCTTTTTTTTATTTAATATTTGCATGGAATATCTTCTTCCAAACTTTCACTTTCAACCTCTTTATGTCTTTAGATCTAAGGTGAGTCTCTTGTAGACAATATATAGTTTATAATACTTTTTTTTATCCATTTTGCCAATCTGTGATATTTGATTAGGAAGTTTAATCCATTAAAATCCAGTGTTATCACAGTAAAGGTAGTACTTTTGATACACAAAAGTTTTTAGTTATGGCACAGTCACATTTAACTATGCTTTCTTTTGTTACTCATGCTTTTGGTACAAATTCTTAAAAATCATTGCCTAACAGTGGGTCTTGAAGATTCTTCCCTATGTTTCTTCAAGGAGTTTTATAATTTTGGTTCTTACACTTAGGCCTTTGGTCCATTCTGAGTTAATTTTTCGGTGTGGTATGAAATATGAGCCCTCTTTCATTCTTTGGCTTATGGAGATCCAATTTGCCCAGCACCATTTGTTTCAGAGACTATTATTTCTCCATTAAGTGGACTTGGCAACTTTGTCAAAAATCAATTGCCCATATATGTGAGGGTTTATTTCTGAACTCTCAATTCTATTCCGTTGAATTGAATCCTCCAACTTTGTTCTTCTGATTCCAGAAGAAACTCTAATTTTATTCTTCTTTTGGCTGTTTAGAGCCCTTTACCCTATCCATATAATTTAATGATTGGCTTTTCCATTTTTAAAAGAAGGTTGTCGGAAGTTTGATTTATATTGTGGGGAAACTGCCAAAAGTTTTGGGTAGAATTGACGTCTTAAGGGTATTTAATCTTCCAATCTATGCAAGCAGATAGCCTTCCTTTTATTTAAGTCTCCTTTGATTATTTTAGCAATGTTTTATAGTTTTCCATTTGTAAGTCCTTTATAACCTTGGTTAAATTTATTCCCAGCTATTTGGTTCATTTATTTACTATTGTAAGTGGAATTCTTTTCTTTATTTTTCTTCAGATTTCTCTTTTTTCTTATTAGGATATAGAATAACTACTGATTTTTACGTGTTGACTTAGTACCCCTTCACTTTGCCAAATTTATCAGTTCTGTAGCTTTCTTGCATATTTTTTCCAGATTGTATATACAATGATGTTTTCTTCAAATAGGGAAAGTTTCACTTCTTTTCCAATTTGGATGCTATTTATTTATTTATTTATCTATCTATCTATCTATCTTCCCTAATTTCTCTGGCTAGAAATTCCAGTACAATGTTGAATAACAGTGGTTACAATTGGTGTCCTTGTCTTGTTCCTGATCTTGGAGAGAAATATTTCAGTCTTTCACCATCGAAAATGATATTAGTGGGTGGGCCACAGTGGCTCAGCAGGCAAGAATGCTTGCCTGCCATGCCAGAGGAGACCCAAGTTCAATTCCCGGTGCCTGCCCATGTAGAAAAAAAAAAAAAGATATTAGCTGTGATTTTTTAATGTTATCTGCTTTACCATGGTGAGAAAATTCCCTTCTATTCCTATTTTTCTAACTATTTTTACCAAGAAGGAATTCCAGATTTTGTCAAATGCATTTTCTGCACCAATTAAGATGATCAATGAGGTTTTTGTTCTATTAATGTGTGGTTTTGCATAATTGACTTTTTTATGTGAATGACCTCTACATTCCAGGGGTAAATTCCTTTTGATCATGCTATATAATTCCTTTAATGTGTTTTTTTATTCAGTTTACTAGTATTTTGTTGAGAAATCATCCATCTATATTACTAAGGGAAATTGGTCTTTAATTTTTTGTGGTTTATTTATCTGGCTTTGGTATTAAGGAAGTGGCTTCTTTCACGAGTGGAGAAAAGTTCTCTGCTCTTCAAATTTTTGGAAGGATTTGAACAAGACTGATGTTAATTTTTCCTGGAATGTTTAGTAAAATTCACCAATGAAGCCATCTGTTCCTGGGCTTTTCTTTTTGGGGAGTTTATTATTATTATTATTATTATTACTGGTTTAATCTCTTTACTGGTTAATGATTTGTTGAGATCTTCTGTTTCTTCTTGGGTCAGTGTGAGTAGCTTTTGTGTTTCTAAGAATTTGTCCATTTCCTCTAGGTTAGCTAATTTTTCTGGTGTAGAGTTGTTCATAGTATCCTCTAGTAAACCTTTTATATTTTGGCATTGGTATTAATGCCCCCACTCATTTCATTTCTGATTTTAGTTATTTGAGTTGCCTCTTTTTTTTTTTTTTATTTGGGTTAACTCTGCTTTAATCTTTGGTATTTCCCTCTTTCTGCTCACTTAGGCTGTAGTTTGCTGTTCTGTTTTTAGATCCTGCAGTTGGGAGATTAGGTCTGTGATTTCAGATTTTTCTTCTTTTTTAATGTAAACATTTAGAGCTATCAACCTTCTCACATTCCTTTTCCTTTGTTGCTTGAGTTTTATGTTTTGTTTTCATTTTCATGTGCCTCAGTATAATTTCTAATTTTCCGTGTTGTTTATTCTTTGACACATTTGTCATACAAGAGCGCATTTTTAATTTCCACATATTGATGAATGTTACAGTTCTCCCTCTATTATTGATTTCTTGCTTCATTCCATTGTGCCCAGATAAGATACATTGTATGATATCAACAATTTTTAATTTATTGATACTTATTTTGGGATTTAATGTATCATTTAGCCTTGGAGAATGATCCATATGCAACAAAGTAGAATATGTATTCTTCTGTTGAGTAATGTGTTCAATATATTTTTGTTAGTCTAGGTGCTTTATAGTATCATTCATATCTTGTTTCCTTAGTGACCTTCTGTCTATGTGTTCTATTCATTATTGAATGTGGTGTATTAACGTCCCCTACTATTAATATAGAGCCATCTACTTCCTTTTTCAAGTCTGTCAATATCTTCTTTATATATTTTGGGCTATGCTGTTATATATATATTTATAATTGCTGTGTGTTGTTGAATTGACCTCTTTATCAGTATATATTGTGAACATTTTTGTCTATCATACCAGTGTTTGTTTTCAATTTAACATCTGCTTTATCAAATATCATCATAGCTACCTATGGCTCTTTTGGTTCCTATTTTCATGGTATATTTTTTCCATGCTTTAACTTTCAACCTATTTCTGTGTTTGAATTGAAAACTAGTTTCCTGTAAATAGCATATAGTTGGGATAAGCTTATTTATCCATTCTTCCAATCTCTGTCATTAACTGGAGAATTTAATCCATTCATATTTAAAGAAACTACTGATGATGCAGTGCTTTTTTTTTTTTTTCTGTTTGTCTATTTGGTCTTGGTAAGTCTAATAACTTTTTTGTCCATTAATTCTTCTATTAATACCTGTTTTAATATTTATTAGAATTTTTACCAGTTTAAAATTTCTTTCTCCATGTATTTTTCACATATTTTCTTTGTGACTACCATGGACTTAAATTTAACATCCTAAATCTATAACAATGATGTTTTATTTGATATCAACTTGAGTTGCAGAACCATATACTGTTCTATACTTATTTATCTATGCGTCTTTTTATTGTATATGCTATAAATTATATTTTTATACATTTTAGTCCCCAACCATGCATTTATTATTACTTTTTATATATTTGCATTTGAGAACTTTTAAGAAATAAAAAGTGTATTACATATCAGAAATTATAATGCAATAATACTGGCATTTGTAATTGCCCATATGATTATTTTTACTGGAGGTCTTCATTTTTTTATTTCACTATGATTTACTTACTGTCTGGTAACCTTTCTTTTCAGTCTGAAGAACTCCCTTTGCAGGTTCAGAAGTAGTGTTTCTTTTTGTTTCCTTCTGTTTATCTGGGCATGTCTTAATCTCTCCCTCATTTTTGAAAGACAGTCTTACCAGATGCAAAATTCTTGCATGGAAATTGTTTTCTTGAGCATTTTAAATATGGTGTCCCTTTGCCTTTTATGCCTTCATGGTTTTTGATAAGAAACTGGCACATAATGGTGTTATTGGGATTCCCATGTATATATAAAGCACGTTGCCTTTTTTCTTGCAGCTTTTAAAATTCTTTTCATTCTCTTGAATTTCACAGTTTGTGCACTATGTGTATGAGCGTGGTTCTCTTTGTGTTTCTCTTGTTTGGCTCTCACTTGGTTTCCTGTATGTGCATATTCATTTCTTACATTAAATTTAAGAAATACTCAGTCATTATTTCTTTGAATATTCCTTTTCCCCATTTCTCTACATCTTTTCTTCCTATATTCCCCTAATGCATATAGTCGTACAATTTGTGGTGTCCCATAGACATTAGGCTCTTTTCACTTTTTTCGTTTCTTTTCTCTTTTCATTCTTCAACCTGAATCATTTAATTGTCTTTTCTTTATGTTTATTTATTCTTTCTTCTACAAGTTTCAATCTGCTATTAAAATCCATAGATAATTTTTTGGTTTGGTTATTGTGGTCCTCAATTCCAGTATTTCTGCTCATTTTATTTTTAAAATTTCTCTCTCTCTATTGGCATTCTCATACTGTTTGTTTGTTGCTTTCCTGATGTCTTTTATTTCTTTCTCTCTGGTTAAGTGTATTTCCTTGAGCATACTTAGGGTCATTTTTTAAAGTCTTTGTCTTTCTTTAATGGTTTCTGGATTTCTTTCTTGTTCCTTTGGATGGACCATCTTTCCTGTTTCTTTATTTGTCTTGTGATCTTTTGCTACACACTGTACATTTTAATATTTTAAATTGTTATCTCTGGAATTTAATCCCCAATCTGTCTGTTCCTTAAGGTTGTAGCCAATTAGTGATAACACAGAGATTTCCTTGAGTTCCAGGAGTTAGCAAAAACTAACAAACCAAAGGACAAACCACCTTTCAAAATCTTGGCAAATTAGCTAGTGCTTTCCCTTAGAATTTAGCTTTCTTGTCAAGAAGATCCGCTTGAGGTGAATGTGATACCCGGTCTTCATGTTTTCTGAGGCTTCATCTTGACCTCAACTATGCTTGTTCAAGGCCTTAGGAATGTCACAATTATAAGAATTCGAGTGCCCTTCTACTCACTATGAAATGGACTTGCTTTCTCTCTCTAGAATAGTCTATTCTTTTTTTTTTTTTTTCCTTTTTCTTTGTCCCATTCTTTTTTTCCTTTTCTTAAAGCAGGCATATCTTCGCCCCAGTCCACTTTAACTTAATTGCTTCTTACACGGTTTAACTATTCTCAAGCTGCTTCTGACTGCAGGGCAAGTTCTAGGAGGGAAAGACCCAGGGGACTCTCCGGTGGACTGTCAGGCTGTGATTGATAGATGAGCGGTAGAAAACCTGGAATCCGCAATGGGAGCGCATGCTGGCCCCATGTCGCGCATGGAGGGGCTGGAGGAGGGAACGGCATAGACACCATGAGCTTCGCATACCATTTTTTAAAGTTTTGTTGCTTAATTCAGCACTTGCCCGGCTATTACACTTTTAACTATTTTTTGGAGTTCTGAGGAAGAAGGTTCTGCCAACATTCCTAACTGTTCAAAGATTCTGTGGGGAAACAGCACATTGGAACATCTTATGTCACCATCTGGGTCAATGAGAACTTCAAATTTGCTTTATAAATCACCTGAAATTATTTCCTTATATTTCTCTAAAGAATACCATGTTTTCTTTCAGATTATCATGTTTTCTTACAGTTTCTATACAGGATAAATAAATCGTTACAACCTCTAAAAAATTTCTAGCATTCTCCAGAAACTATGAGGAGACAATGATTTATAATCACTAATTACAAAGCTGTGCTGTTTTTGATTATTTAGGGCATGGATGTTATGTGTGAAGGGTGGGTTTATATGGAGGAAAGGATATTTTGATTTTGATTTTTGCTTTATATTATGTTTTTTTTTTTTTTTTTTTGCATGGACAGGCACCAGGGATTGAACCCGGGTCTCTGGCATGGCAGGTGAGAACTCTGCCACTGCGCCACCATTGTCCACCCTACATTATGTTTTTGAATTAATATGTATGCAAGGTAAAGTATGACAGAATTGCTTTATACTTGTGATATACATTCAAATTTTAGTACATGTAGATTTTCACAAAGGTAATATACAATGTAAAATTTTTTCCCAATTAAAAGTCTTATGAGTCATATTAAAACAAAATACTATGAAGAATGGAGTGAGGTAGACTGAGATAACATTATTTTCATATTTTGATATCAAATTAAACAGAAAATGAAATCTTAGTTCTGGCCTTTTCTTTTTGGCATGCGCTGATACCTCCCCCTAGTGGTAAATAGATTGCTTCATTGTATATTGCTTTTATTTCTCAGCTAATTTTTGTCAGAATTTGAATCACTGTTAGAGGGAGTAATAACCAAATTAACTAATTAAATAAGAAAGTGGAACCAGAATTTTAAGAATTTAATTTTATGTCAGTTAGCATCCCTAGGAAATGTGGTAAACGTCATTGACAAAAATCCTGAATGAGTGATTTAATTTGCCTAGCAATTACAGTAAATGCTATAACTACTTCCTATATTTCAGTCATAGTTATCTTTCATAGCACTTAGAGATCTCATTTGAAATGAAGTTATATTTGTAATAGTTATTGTACCCTTTGCCGTTTATTTTAAATCTGAAAGACAGGCAAAACTGAGTGCCTCATTTACTTAAATAGTGTCCTTTACTATAGCATTCATATTTCAAAATGTGCATTTGTAAGACTTTGAGTATGGAGAAGTTTAGGAAGTGGTGTCAGATGTTCTTAACAAAACTATGGAATGCACGTCTCAGCATACATTATTTTTTTCTTCTTTTCTTTTCACTTTAAGGAAACCGTAAATAGTTTTATCAGAATTCTACCTGACAGGTTAGATTTTACAAAATTCAATGCAGTTAACAACCAAATAAATCATGGTGTCACTAGCTATGTTTTTTTCACCTGAAATGTAATTGAGTGTAATTATGTGGTAAATAATTTTATGACGAAATCCTGACCAGCTATGGCTGTTTTTTAAGGAATATGTAATACTATTTCATTTTCAAAACTCTCCAGTATAACTAAGTTATGAAAAATAGAAAATTTGTCAACATTTGTTATAAAATTAATATTACATGATGATCTTGGCGAATTTTCTGCTGAGCATAATTCTTTGGGCTGTTACAAGATATTCCACTGTAATGGGGTATTGTACTCAAAGTAATACAAAATATTTTATTCAAAATCTTTAAATAGGCTTCTTTATCTAGAATGCTTTAGCATTTAAAAAATTCTCATGCTTGAATCTCTGATAAGGATATATAGTATGCAGTAGTTTCCAAATTAATTGAATGGGGAAGTCTTTGCATATGGTATATAGTAGAAATAGTGTGGAAAACGCTCACCTCTATATTTCTTCTAATTCTAAGAGTGTTTTATTGTTTATGATTTATTTCCACATTGTTTTTATTGCTGTATGTGCAGACATATGTAAGGTTAACAATCTGAATGTGGAAATGCTATAAGGCATATTTCCCCCCCAAGCATATGAAACAGGAGGCTCTCTTCTAAAGGTGAATAGTTCTCATCTCTTGCAGCTTATGGAAGGACATCTGTATCACTTTTATGTGCCACTTTAAGCTGCTACCTACATTCACAACAATTTTACTCTGGTCTTAAATACAGATTTAGCTCAGGGGCAAGATCTGAGGAAGGGTGCAATCCAGCCCTCTTCCCTGCTGGACCCTGAAAAAGCTTGTGCATGAGATGCCATTGCTTTCTGTCACATGGCAATCAAATATGGTCCTGTATCGCTGCAAAATTTTTCTGTAAATCCCTACCCTCTGTTGAAATGAATATTGCACTTCTTTTTGTACTGTTTTTTTTACGTGGGATACTGCAGATTCCCATAACTGCTAATCATTGGAAAGCTTGATGTTTTTCTATGGTAACTAATAAGTGGTTCATCTTTCCTATATTTGTTTTTCATACTTTAAAATGAATTTAATGAAAACAATGTGAAAATTCAGAATATTTCAAATCTCAGCATTCGCTCATGTAATTTGCTTGCAAAATGATGTTGTTTTGAGGTATTTTTCTGAGAAAATATTCAATGATTTTTCATGGCTCTAATAGCGTTATAGTTGTCACCTTATGATTAACCTTATAATAAAGTTAATTAATACATTCATTTAAATGTGCATTTACTCCCTTACTCTCTCACTGATAATGAATTTACTAAAAGCATGAGTAGTTAACTCCATCTTTGTGTTGTGAAAAGAAGAAATGTTTATTCTTTTTCAGTAATCAGTAATAATAGGAACATTAACTCTCTGAGTAAAATGGCCTCTTGGAGAGCTCCATGGTTTTCTTGCTTGATGTGTTAAAAGCTTTGCCACGGTGGCATATGCCAGACTTAGTCTGTAGTTCCATTCTGCAAACACTGAAATAAACTAACTTTGTGTTTTCCAAGATTTCCCCCCAATATTCTCTCATTTTATTCTCACAGTAGCCCAGTGAGATAGAGTTCTAGTTGCCTTCTATTTAAAATGAAATAAATTCTTCTGATTGTATATGAGATAGGATTATTTTATTTTTGTTTTAATGAAAGTCCTAATCCCAGGAAAATACAATAGTGGATTCCAGAGCCACAAGGTTAGTTTCACATTTCAGATCATCTGTGTGTATTTTGGTTTTCATTGGCATTTTTGCCAGATAGTTGGAATAAACAAAATGGTAACATTACTTAAGATAGATATTAAGAGGAAGGAATACTATTCTCCCATTATTTTATTTATTATTCAAGTAATTAGTGTCATTTAATTTATTCTTAACATTGTAAAGTTCTAAGAAAGAGTTGAGTTATCATCTTTTGATAATAAAACTGATTTCCCTTTCATAACTCATTTTTTAAAATTATGTTCAAGTTACAACTCAATGTATTCTAGTTACAAAATAATATATTTTAATGCTTGCACATTCAAATCATATGAAACAAAAAGAGTTCAGTTTTTTCAAAAGTTAAAGTAGTAAATGACATAGAAAGATTAAGGGAAATTGAAAATTTGACCATATAATCGTATTCAAGTAACTGAAGGTTGCTCATATTCCCCTGGGATTTATATCTCATCAGAATAAAATCACCTCATTTTTTAAAAACTGAAAAGTTTCCAGTTCCTCTGGGATATGTATTTCTCAAAAACACAAACTAAAGAAATTCTTTGAAGTCTACATGTAATTTGATGGAATTTAAGTTTCTAAATTTTCAAAATTTGAACTGATTTGAATAGTAATGATTTGACTTCTAAATGGAAAATTAGTACTTTTGGGACATTACTCTTGTTTTATGGAAACCTTAAGTATGCCACTACCTATACCAATTTATGCCTTCGTGGCAATTCTTTTAAAAATTGTTTCCAAATTGCTTAATATCATTGTGGAATAATAATGAAATATCATTTAGCTGAGCTGAAGTGACCTATAAAATAGACCCTTTAAATTTTCTTTGGTTTTATGTGGGAGCCCAATAATACTTAAAGCTAGCAAAAGATTGGTTTAGGTTAATTAGTTATAGGAAAGTCAGTCAATTAAAATTTAATTTCTTAACATGAGCATAAATCATTTGGTCACATTCAATATGTTATTAGTCCTGTGCATTTTTAAGGCTATATGCAGATAAGAAATGGTTGTAAATTAAAATATTCATGTAAGGTACTTTAATGTAGTATGTTAATATATACGAATATTTTATTTCCTAAACTTAATCTAATTAACATATATTTCAGATGATTTTTAAAATTTAACATGGTTAGAGTAATTATACTTTGAGTTTGTAAAACTTAGTTTTTTCTCCTGCTCTATAAAGTTTTTCTGTACTGATGCACTCTGAGTTCTGGTTTCCAGGGCTTCATGTATCCATTTAATTGGCTTACATTTTCAGTTCACTCATCAATATCTTCCAGTTCTGCCATAGCCGTATTAAAAATTCACTTTTTCTTTTTCCTTTTTGGAGCCATTACCTCCTGTTTTCATTTTCTCAGTACCTGCTTTCCTTAACAGACTCTAGCTGCTCTCTGCCTTAGTCACATTAACAATAATCCCGACAAGCTTACATCCAGCAGGCTAAAATGGCATTCCCTTACCACAACAATTCCTTATTAGTGTAAAACTGCTGCTCTGGACCCTGCGTAAACAATGTCTCTCCATCTTTATCTTCTGCAGCTCACTAAAAGCAGCCGCTGACAACGTAGGTCTCAGCTGAACTTATCTGATTTATCAGCCAAACATTATTTGCTTGTGTCCTTTTGTTTGTGTATATATACTTGTTCTTTCTGTCAAGTTATAATTGAAGGCAAAGATCAGCTAATTCCTATTGGACATCCAGTTTAACTGTCTTCGCATACGTATTCAGAAAGCTACAGCAGGAAGTAATTCCATATATGAATAAATTGTTGACTAAATAGTCTATCATTTTATAAGGACACTAAGAAAAATGAAGTCATTTACTCAAAGGCTTGCACATATCATCAAAATATCTTGTATTCTTTCAATAATCATATTTTAATGGGATTAGCATTTATCTCAAGTAATTTATTTGTGTGTCCTCATATGCATATATATATATATATATATATATATATATATATATATATATATATATATATATATATATACACACACATATATATGAGGACTCCAAGAAAAATCTTGACTCCTTGAGAGAATAATTTTCCTTTTTTTTTTAATACATGGACAGGCATCAGGAATCGAACCCGGGTCCTCTGGCACGGCAGGCAAGCGTTCTTGCCTGCTGAGCCACCGTGGCCCACCCTTTCCTTTTGTTTTTAATATTTCTTTTTTCCTTAATTTGAAAAAAAAATAGGAAGGGCAGTACAAAGAATTTTTTTATTCCTGAACCATTAGAGAAGTGAACACAATGTCTATTCACCGTAGAGTACTTAGGTGATTATTTATTACAAATGAAGACATTCACTAAATAAGTATCAAAATTAGGAAATGAATATTGATTACTACAAGCATTTAAACACTAAATTTGTATTTACTAAGAAATGTTACATGTGTTTTTTTTCTTAGTCAAATTAAGTGTAACCTATTCTTGTCCCGACCTAGTTTGGAAGGAAACTGAATGCCAGTCATTCTGGGAAAGGTCCTTTCTGTCGCCACAGAATACCACTTTAGTCTAGGACCTTTCATTTGGCCTTAAAGAATGCCACTTGGTCTGGCCTCAGCCTCTGTGGTTTATTTGAGGTCTGACTGTTGGTCTCACAATAAACTGATGGCTTGTGCGGTTCTAATCAGTGGCAGAAATGGTCAGGGTCAGAGCTGTGGCTGGATTCTTACATCAAAAGGTGCAAACGTGGGGGTGAGTCAGGAAAGGGAACCTACACATTTGGCTGGCACCTCCTTTTATATTACAGAGAAAGAACTTTCTATTCCTGTTTTATCCAGCACTTTTTCCTGATCATATGCTATGTAAGAAACGAGAACTTTGTACATGTTTGTATTTGCTTATATTCTTTTATATGTTTTACGATATTTTTAAAGTAAATAAGAAATAATTTTCATCCACAAATGAGTTAAATGGCACTTCAGAATATGACTGTGGTTACAACAAGCTAAGGATAGTGGAATAATCACTCTTCAGAGTTTTAGCCCTGCTGTTTTCCTGGACAAGTAAGTTAAGAACATTTGTGATCTCTAGTAATGCCTGTGGAGTATGTCTTCCAGCTTCTTCTTTAAAAAACAATTAAAGGAAAAAATAATATATTAAATCTAAACCTGAAAATTATAATTTTAGAGGAATGAAAATATATATAAGTAAGAATATTTGCATATTAACTAGTAAGACTAAACAACTTTCAGAATCCTTGACAGATATGACTTTATTCATATAAATATATGGTGGTCTAAGACTAAATATTCATTCTTATATACATATATAAAATTATATAAGAACATATCTTTATCATACATTTATTATACATGAATAACCATTTACATAATCTGAGTTTAACTAATGTGTCTGATATAATTATAACCAGATCATTGAATTGACTCAACTCAGTGCTATGTAAATAGGAGAATGATTAACTTTTCATCTATAACTACCTCCATACTTTCTCTGGCAGAATTTCCTTCTATAATATATCTGTGGAAGATCTTGTAGATTCATGATGACTTTCCCCTACAAGAACAATTTCACTTTCGAGAACTGAAACTTACTTTCAGGTCTTCATTAATTGAATCCATTTATAGATTTTTCTCTCCTGCCACTATAGATCTCACTCATAGCCCAAAGATTGGTTGTGGAAAGTTAGTTATGGCCTCTTCTTTCCCTTTATTTGTACAGGCATTACCTTCTTGTTTTTTATCCACCATAGTTAGAACCAGGGAAGATGGGATGAAAGGAAGAGTGATTAGGGACTGCTAAAATCTGGATGTTGATGCCTCTGTCATGGTAGGTAAATATATGCCTATGATTTCAAATAACACAATTGTGAGTTCTTTGGATATCCCTCAGGGATGCCAGCTCTGTATTTTTATCTGGACTCTATACTGGCCAGCTGATCTTCTATTGCTCCCTTGCAATATTCTCCTATGTCTCTTTGATGCCAGTGACTTCTAACCCCAGAAAACTACACTTTTGAAAAGTGTGCTACCAACATATTTCATATATCTATCTACAATCCATGGTGTCCACACACCAGAAAAAACATACATCTTTAATCCTCCACAGCTTAAAATGCCATCTTCCTACTAGCTGACTCCTTTCCCTTTCATGCCATCGTGGGCTGCTTTAGTAAACTTCTCTACCTTTTGCTTTTCTCCAAGTGCAAAGTAAAAATACATGTCCATGTTCATGTTTTCCCCAAACTTGTAGGACCATAATTTCAACTCTCCCAAGAACTCACTTTCAGCTTTCCACTCCAGTGGTCAGCCTAAATGGATCAATGACTTATCTTGGAATACAAAAACCCTTTCCTCTTTTTCCAGACACACCCATTTTGGCAGGAGGAATAATGGCTCCATAAAGACGTTCCTGCCCTTAAATCTCCAGAGCCTTTGGATTACCTTGCATGGCAAAAGCAATCAAGGTCAGCAACCTTGAGATGAGGCGAATATCCTGGAATATTTGGCACATCCAATCTAATCACATGAGTCCTTGGTATAAAATACCTGTCCCAGCTGCAGTCAGAGAGAGATGACAACAGAAAAGACAGGAGAAATTTGAAGTTTAAAAGGGATTCATCCAGCTGTTGCTGACTTTGAAGATAGAGGAAGGGATCATAAACCAAGGCATGTGGATGGTCTGTAGAACTTGGAACAGAAGGAAACAGATTCTCCCCCAGAACCTCTAAAAATGAACATAACTCTGCCAGGACCTTGCTTTTAACCTGGTGAAGCCTATGCCCGATTTCTAACCTACAGAACTCTAGGATAATAAGTAGGTGTTGTTTTAGACTGCTACATTTGTGGTGATTTATTATAGCAACAATAGAAAACCAATATACCCAGTGTCTACAAGAGTTTTGACTGGGGACTCCTCTTCACTTGGCCAGAATGGCATGGAGGTTGCTGTACTGGTTTTCTCGTCTTTTAGTATGTCCTACTGTTCTAGTTTGCTAGCTGCCGGATTGCAGCACACCAGAGACAGATTGGCTTTTAATAAAACGGGATTTATTTTGTTAGTTCTTCAGAAGAAAGGCAGCTAACTTTCCACTGAGGTTCTTTCTTACGTGAGAAGACACAGGATGGTCTCTGCTGGCCTTCTCTCCAGGCCTCTGGGTTCCCACAACTTTCCCTGGGGTGATCTCTCTCTGCATCTCCAAAGGCCTGGGCTGAGCTGCAAGTGCTGAGATGAGGTATGTTGAGTTGCTTGGGCTGTGCTAGGTTGAGCAATCTCATTTAAGCACCAGCCAATTAACTCAAACATCATTCATTGCAGCAGGCACACCTCCTAGCCAACTGCAGATGTAATGAGCAACAGATGAGGTTCATGTACCATTGGCTCACATCCACAGCAACAGAACTAGGTGCCTTTACCTGGCCAAGTTGACAACTGAATCTAACTACTACACCTATCTATTTATTCCCCATACCACTATGGATGTGGGTAGTTATGACCAATTATTCTCAGGTTTTGGGGCTTTAACTCAAATGCTAAGAAAATAGCAAGAAAAGTGCCATTTTAACAGCTTGTTTTCACACACACACATAAACACATACACATCTATCTATACTCATAAAACTATTGAATAGAGACCGTAGCTTCTTTTCTGAAATCTATTGGATACTTAAAATACTTGTCATGAAGAAAATGTTATAAACCAGAAATAAAATATATTTAAAACTTCATGTAAGCTATAAAAAAATAAATTAAATTTAGTTTTGTTAAAAAAAAGAAAGTCAAAGGAAGAATACAGAATATTTGTAAAAGGTGATAAAGAGAACCCTGCATTTCCATTGTATGGGCAGTACAATCTCTAATGTGAAAACATACTTTTAAAAGAATTACTATTATATGAAATATATTATCTTCGCATTCATATGAAGAAATTTAAATGTGAAGCAAAACAGTCCCAAGGTAACAGAAAAAAATTAGTGAGAATAATATAAGAAGAAAGACATTGATGATTAGAAAGGAAAAAAATCCAGTGATTAATTCAAGAACTGATGTTTGGTTAAAAATTAAAAGGACACACCTCTAGTCTAGTCAAAGAGAGGAATATTAAAATAAAGAAGAGATAATCACGGATAAGGGGAAAATTTTTGAAATAAGGAAATGTCATATATGCTACTTCATGTAAAAGGTAAGAAAATAGTGATATTGTGATAACTACATTGCATATGAGTACATTTTAAAAAATTTCTGACAGACAAGTAAAAACTGATAAATAATGAGAAATACTGTTTTGTGATAAGATGATTCATGGGTAGAAAGTGGTGACTTTTCTCCTAAATCAATCCATAACAATAACAGAACCCAAAAGACAGTCACAGTGGGCTTTTTTCTTTCTTTTCTTTTTCTTTTTCTTTTTTTGCATGGGCAGGCACTGGGAAGCAAACCCGGGTCTCTGGCATGGCAGGCAAGAGCTCTGCCTGCTGAGCCACTGTGGCCCACCCCACAGTGGGATTGTTTTTAACTTCTTAGTTTGTCAAGTCCAGAGGATTTTTTTTATTTTATTTTTTTTATTAATTAAAAAAAGAATTAACAAAACAATTAGAAATCATTCCAATCTACATGTACAATCAGTAATTCTTAATAACATCACATAGTTGCATATTCATCATTTCTTAGTACATTTGCATCGATTTAGAAAAAGAAATAAAAAGACAACAGAATAAGAATTAAAACAATAATAGAAAGAAAAAAAAAACAAAAAAAACAAAAACAAAAACCTATACCTCACATGCAGCTTCATTCAGTGTTTTAACATAATTGCATTACAATTGGGTAGTATTGTGCTGTCCATTTCTGAGTTTTTATATCCAGTCCCGTTGTACAGTCTGTATCCCTTCATCTCCAATTATCCCTTCTCTTTTTTTTTTTTTTTTTAATTAACGGAAAAAAAGAAATTAACCCAACATTTAGAGATCATACCATTCTACACATGCAATCATTAATTCTTAACATCATCACATAGATGCATGATCATCATTTCTTAGTACATTTGCATTGGTTTAGAAGAACTAGCAACATAACTGAAAAAGATATAGAATGTTAATATAGAGAAAAAAATAAAAGTAATAATAGTAAAATCAAAACAAAACAAAACAAAACAAAAACCTATAGCTCAGATGCAGCTTCATTCAGTGTTTTAACATGATTACTTTACAATTAGGTATTATTGTGCTGTCCATTTTTGAGTTTTTGTATCTAGTCCTGTTGCACAGTCTGTATCCCTTCAGCTTCAATTACCCATTGTCTTACCCTGTTTCTAACTCCTGTTGAACTCTGTTACCAATGACATATTTCAAGTTTATTCTCGAATGTCCGTTCACATCAGTGGGACCATACAGTATTTGTCCTTTAGTTTTTGGCTGGATTCACTCAGCATAATATTCTCTAGGTCCATCCATGTTATTACATGGTTCATAAGTTTATCTTGTCTTAAAGCTGCATAATATTCCATCGTATGTATATACCACAGTTTGTTTAGCCACTCTTCTGTTGATGGAGATTTTGGCTGTTTCCATCTCTTTGCAATTGTAAATAATGCTGCTATAAACATTGGTGTGCAAATGTCCGTTTGTGTCTTTGCCCTTAAGTCCTTTGAGTAGATACCTAGCAATGGTATTGCTGGGTCGTATGGCAATTCTATATTCAGCTTTTTGAGGAACCGCCAAACTGCCTTCCACAGTGGTTGCACCCTTTGACATTCCCACCAACAGTGGATAAGTGTGCCTCTTTCTCCGCATCCTCTCCAGCACTTGTCATTTTCTGTTTTGTTGATAATGGCCATTCTGGTGGGTGTGAGATGATATCTCATTGTGGTTTTGATTTGCATTTCTCTAATGGCCAGGGACATTGAGCATCTCTTCATGTGCCTCTTGGCCATCCGTATTTCCTCTTCTGAGAGGTGTCTGTTCAAGTCTTTTTCCCATTTTGTAATTGGGTTGGCTGTCTTTTTGTTGTTGAGATGAACAATCTCTTTATAAATTCTGGATACTAGACCTTTATCTGATATATCATTTCCAAATATTGTCTCCCATTGTGAAGGCTGTCTTTCTACTTTCTTGATGAAGTTCTTTGATGCACAAAAGTGTTTAATTTTGAGGAGTTCCCATTTATTTATTTCCTTCTTCAGTGCTCTTGCTTTAGGTTTAAGGTCCATAAAACCGCCTCCAGTTGTAAGATCCATAAGATATCTCCCAACATTTTCCTCTAACTGTTTTATGGTCTTAGACCTAATGTTTAGATCTTTGATCCATTTTGAGTTAACTTTTGTATAGGGTGTGAGAGATGGGTCTTCTTTCATTCTTTTGCATATGGATATCCAGTTCTCTAGGCACCATTTATTGAAGAGACTGCTCTGTCCCAGGTGAGTTGGCTTGACTGCCTTATCAAAGATCAAATGTCCATAGATGAGAGGGTCTATATCTGAGCACTCTATTCGATTCCATTGGTCGATATATCTATCTTTATGCCAATACCATGCTGTTTTGACCACTGTGGCTTCATAATATGCCTTAAAGTCAGGCAGCGCGAGACCTCCAGCTTCGTTTTTTTTTCCTCAAGATGTTTTTAGCAATTCGGGGCACCCTGCCCTTCCAGATAAATTTGCTTATTGGTTTTTCTATTTCTGAAAAATAAGTTGTTGGGATTTTGATTGGTATTGCATTGAATCTGTAAATCAATTTAGGTAGAATTGACATCTTAACTATATTTAGTCTTCCAATCCATGAACACGGTATGCCCTTCCATCTATTTAGGTCTTCTGTGATTTCTTTTAGCAGTTTTTTGTAGTTTTCTTTATATAGGTTTTTTGTCTCTTTAGTTAAATTTATTCCTAGGTATTTTATTCTTTTAGTTGCAATTGTAAATGGGATTCGTTTCTTGATTTCCCCCTCAGCTTGTTCATTACTAGTGTATAGAAATGCTACAGATTTTTGAATGTTGATCTTGTAACCTGCTACTTTGCTGTACTCATTTATTAGCTCTAGTAGTTTTGTTGTGGATTTTTCCGGGTTTTCGACGTATAGTATCATATCGTCTGCAAACAGTGATAGTTTTACTTCTTCCTTTCCAATTTTGATGCCTTGTATTTCTTTTTCTTGTCTAATTGCTCTGGCTAGAACCTCCAACACAATGTTGAATAATAGTGGTGATAGTGGACATCCTTGTCTTGTTCCTGATCTTAGGGGGAAAGTTTTCAATTTTTCCCCATTGAGGATGATAGTAGCTGTGGGTTTTTCATATATTCCCTCTATCATTTTAAGGAAGTTCCCTTGTATTCCTATCTTTTGAAGTGTTTTCAACAGGAAAGGATGTTGAATCTTGTCGAATGCCTTCTCTGCATCAATTGAGATGATCATGTGATTTTTCTGCTTTGATTTGTTGATATGGTGTATTACATTAATTGATTTTCTTATGTTGAACCATCCTTGCATACCTGGGATGAATCCTACTTGGTCATGATGTATAATTCTTTTAATGTGTTGTTGGATACGATTTGCTAGAATTTTATTGAGGATTTTTGCATCTGTATTCATCAGAGAGATTGGTCTGTAGTTTTCTTTTTTTGTAATATCTTTGCCTGGTTTTGGTATGAGGGTGATGTTGGCTTCATAGAATGAATTAGGTAGTTTTCCCTCCACTTCGATTTTTTTGAAGAGTTTGAAGAGAATTGGTACTAATTCTTTCTGGAACGTTTGGTAGAATTCACATGTGAAGCCATCTGGTCCTGGACTTTTCTTTTTAGGAAGCTTTTGAATGATTAATTCAATTTCTTTACTTGTGATTGGTTTGTTGAGGTCATCTATGTCTTCTTGAGTCAAAGTTGGTTGTTCATGTCTTTCCAGGAACCCGTCCATTTCCTCTAAATTGTTGTATTTATTAGCGTAAAGTTGTTCATAGTATCCTGTTATTACCTCCTTTATTTCTGTGAGGTCAGTAGTTATGTCTCCTCTTCCATTTCTGATCTTATTTATTTGCATCCTCTCTCTTCTTCTTTTTGTCAATCTTGCTAAGGGCCCATCAATCTTATTGATTTTCTCATAGAACCAACTTCTGGCCTTATTGATTTTCTCTATTGTTTTCATGTTTTCAATTTCATTTATTTGTGCTCTAATCTTTGTTATTTCTTTCCTTTTGCTTGCTTTGGGGTTAGCTTGATGTTCTTTCTCCAGTTCTTCCAAATGGATAGTTAATTCCTGAATTTTTGCCTTTTCTTCTTTTCTGATATAGGCATTTAGAGCAATAAATTTCCCTCTTAGCACTGCCTTTGCTGCGTCCCATAAGTTTTGATATGTTGTGTTTTCATTTTCATTCGCCTCGAGGTATTTGCTAATTTCTCTTGCAATTTCTTCTTTGACCCAGTCGTTGTTTAGGAGTGTGTTGTTGAGCCTCCACGTATTTGTGAATTTTCTGGCACTCTGCCTATTATTGATTTCCAACATCATTCCTTTATGGTCCGAGAAAGTGTTGTGTAAGATTTCAATCTTTTTAAATTTGTTGAGACTTGCTTTGTGACCCAGCATATGGTCTATCTTTGAGAATGATCCATGAGCACTTGAGAAAAGGGTGTATCCTGTTGTTGTGGGATGTAATGTCCTATAAATGTCTATTAAGTCTAGTTCATTTACAGTAATATTCAGATTCTCTATTTCTTTGTTGATCCTCTGTCTAGATGTTCTGTCCCTTGATGAGAGTGGTGAGTTGAAGTCTCCAACTATTATGGTATATGAGTCTATTTCCCTTTTCAGTGTTTGCAGTATATTCCTCACGTATTTTGGGGCATTCTGATTCGGTGCATAAATATTTATGATTGTTATGTCTTCTTGTTTAATTGTTCCTTTTATTAGTATATAGTGTCCTTCTTTGTCTCTTTTAACTGTTTTACATTTGAAGTCTAATTTGTTGGATATTAGTATAGCCACTCCTGCTCTTTTCTGGTTGTTATTTGCATGAAATATCTTTTCCCAACCTTTCACTTTCAACCTATGTTTATCTTTGGGTCTAAGATGTGTTTCCTGTAGACAGCATATCGAAGGATCCTGTTTTTTAATCCATTCTGCCAATCTATGTCTTTTGATTGGGGAATTCAGTCCATTGACATTTAGTGTTATTACTGTTTGGATAATATTTTCCTCTAACATTTTGCCTTTTGTATTATATATATCATATCTGATTTTCCTTCTTTCTACACTCTTTTCCATATCTCTCTCTTCTGTCTTTTTGTATCTGACTCTAGTGCTCCCTTTAGTATTTCTTGCAGAGCTGGTCTCTTGGTCACAAATTCTTTCAGTGACTTTTTGTCTGAGAATGTTTTAATTTCTCCCTCATTTTTGAAGGATAATTTTGCTGGATATAGGAGTCTTGGTTGGCAGTTTTTCTCTTTTAGTATTTTAAATATATCATCCCACTGTCTTCTAGCTTCCATGGTTTCTGCTGAGAAATCTACACAAAGTCTTATTGGGTTTCCCTTGTATGTAATGGATTGTTTTTCTCTTGCTGCTTTCAAGATCTTCTCTTTCTCTTTGACCTCTGACATTCTAACTAGTAAGTGTCTTGGAGAACGCCTATTTGGGTCTAATCTCTTTGGGGTGCGCTGCACTTCTTGGATCTGTAATTTTAGGTCTTTCATAAGAGTTGGGAAATTTTCAGTGATAATTTCTTCCATTAGTTTTTCTCCTCCTTTTCCCTTCTCTTCTCCTTCTGGGACACCCACAACACGTATATTTGTGCGGTTCATATTGTCCTTGAGTTCCCTGATACCCTGTTCAAATTTTTCCATTCTTTTCCCGATAGTTTCTGTTTCTTTTTGGAATTCAGATGTTCCATCCTCCAAATCACTAATTCTATCTTCTGTCTCTTTAAATCTATCATTGTAGCTATCCATTATTTTTCTATGTTTGCTACTTTATCCTTCACTTCCATAAGTTCTGCGATTTGTTTTTTCAGTTTTTCTATTTCTTCTTTATGTTCAGCCCATGTCCTCTTCATGTCCTCCCTCAATTTATCGATTTCATTTTTGAAGAGGTTTTCCATTTCTGTTCGTATATTCAGCATTAGTTGTCTCAGCTCTTGTGTCTCATTTGAGCTATTGGTTTGTTCCTTTGACTGAGCCATATTCTCAATCTTTTGAGCGTGGACAGTTATCTTCTGCTGCTGGCGTCTGGGCATTTATTCAGATTTCTCTTGGTGTTGGACCCAGCAAGGTTGTAATATTTTTCTGTGAAATCTCTGGGTTCTGTTTTTCTTATCCTGCCCAGTAGGTGGCGCTCGTGGCACACGTTTGTCTGCGGGTCCCACCAGTAAAAGGTGCTGTGGGACCTTAAACTTTGGAAAACTCTCGCCGTCCTGGGGGTTCGCTAGCCGAAGCGGCTTGAGCCGGCCCTCGGTCCGAACGCAGGGAGGGTTGCTGGTCGCCGCAGCCAGGGAAAGAGCCCGTCCGAATTTCCTAGTCGGCCCTGGGCAACAAGCGTGGCGGGAGGGCGCCAGCGGCAGCGGCCCGCCCGAGAGAGTGCACGTTCCCCGGGAGTCACGGGGTCACCGTTCTCCGCGGCCTGGGGGTTTCCGATCCAATTCTCTCAGTTGGTCCGGGTGCTGCGCGTGGTGTGGGCGCCAGTCGCCTTGGTTTCAGGGGACCACCTCTCCAATTCTCCCAGCCGGCCCGGGAAGGGGGAAGGGAGTAACTCCGGCCGCTTGCCACCCTGCCCGGTAAGGCCCGCGCGCCTCGGCGATCTCACCCGAGCTGCTTCTCTCAGCCAGCCAGCCGTTCCAGGATGGGGTACGCTGTCTTTTTTATCTCTGTTGTGGCTTTGGGCGCTTTCTGTATCGTTTCTACTCCCCTAGTAGGTGTCCTGGAGAAGAAACTAAGATCCGCGCGTCTTACTAAGCCGCCATCTTCCAGGAAGTCCCTAGTCCAGAGGATTTTAAAGAATAAGAATGAGAAGAAATGGCAGAAGTATAGACAACCAAATAAATAGCTTAGACTGTAAAGAAAATTGTCCAAATGTTCTAATTGAGCTTTAGTTTTTATTTAGCAGTAGGCTAAGAATCTACTATTATTGTTTTTTCACTTACTTAACAAAGAAGATTGAAGATGGTGAAATGCTTTCTGATCTGGGGAAATGAGAGAAGGAGTCTGGGAATTTGAAGGACAAATCAGAATGCCAGTGTGGCTATTCGTTAATAAATGGGAGATGGTAGAAGATAAGTTCAGACTGTAGGCAGGGAACTTTAGACCTAAATACGGAGTTAGCATTTTATTTATTTGTTTATTTTGGGGACTACATGGTCTGGGAATCGAACCCAGGTCTCCCACATGGAAGAGGCGCATTCTACCACTGAACCACCCAAGCATTTTATTTTAAATGCAGCAAGAAACTAGGGGAATAAAATGATCTAACTTATAATCTTAAATTTTGATTCTAGTTTACTTTATCACATTCATATTTATAGACAAATCCAGTTACTGAGCTTCCTATGGATAATCCTTCCACTAAGCTTGCTGAATATTTTTGCTTT
This sequence comes from Tamandua tetradactyla, assembly GCF_023851605.1. Classification (NCBI taxonomy): domain Eukaryota; kingdom Metazoa; phylum Chordata; class Mammalia; order Pilosa; family Myrmecophagidae; genus Tamandua; species Tamandua tetradactyla. The sequence goes on from NC_135339.1 coordinate 42,353,623, forward strand.
TTACCTGATATTTTGCTATGAGCATGCAAGGAGAGAAGTTGTGGTAAAGGAAAATAGATCTCCTTAAAATACTTTAACATTTTCTGTTTATTATTTTCTTTTCAAAAGCCATCCTAAAAATAAGCATTAGGCTCATGATGTTTTAAAAGAGAATAATTTAGCACCTTTGATATTTTCACTCACTATTAAAATGTCTTTGTTTTGCTTACTTTGACGATATAAAATTGGTACCATAAAAGTTATTGTAAGGCTTTATTAATAAATGGAACCAGAAATAAATGAAGAGTCATTCTTATGTTAGGCATCATTTGTTTTTCACATCCCACATATTTTGTTTTGGCAATGATTGGATCACAGTTCCCTTTGGAGAAAAGCTTAGATATTTTATTATTACTAGGTATCTACTCAGAAGAAAAAGTTCTGTTTAGAAATCAGAGACCAAGAAACTAAGCACTTATCAACTAAGTGCCACTGAACTTAAATTTTTCTCAGCTATTTCAAAGAGATTATATCCTCTAGCCATACATGTGTGTATGTGTGCATGCACAGACATTTGTTTTTTTGGTGTGTATGTGTGTGATGTGAATGTGGCATTAAGGCATTAAGGGAAAACTATGGATTTGTCTAAGGATGCCAGGTGATCTGTTAACTATCTAAAAAAAAGTAAAATAAATGGTCCATTAGGTTCTTTTGATGGGGAAATCCAATAATCTCTAAGTTTTTTTTAAATTAACTTCTAGATTATTACATGTGTGCCAGGTCCTAGAGAGTGTCCAAAATGATCTTGGACAGAGTTCTTACTTTCAAGAAACTTCCATATCAATACCTCTACTGTATTTATTTATGGTGCTCAGTGCTTTTTCAAACTGTTCTGCTTGAATCTTCATAACAACTTTAGAAACTTGGGGAGATAACTATTAGTTGTATGTGAGAAGCTCATCATATCACATCACTTGACTTTGAACTACATCATTTAAAATGCATGTAACTTACAATATTTAGTACCTTAACTTGGTCCCCACAAAACATGAACTATTCAAACCAGCAGCCTTTTTTGAAAAATAGCATATCATTATGAATTTTTAAACTTTTAATATCTTTGAAGTCTCAGAAGCAAGACACTTTCTATTTGAGTGTCAGATTATGAAGTCTGTGTATGCAGAAATAATTTGGACAGCTTTATGAGTAGCTTGACTTGTAATCTTATAAAAGAACAAACAGGTTCATTTGAACACTTTTCATGTGTTTTATAAGGTTTATACACATCTGTCAGCTTTACTTTTCAGTAAACCTGCCAATTAATTTTTAGTAAGACGAGAAATATGTCCTCTTTAAAAGAAACACATACAAACACACATTTTAACTGAAAAGAAAAAAAAAACACTCACATTTTTGATCTTGTGAATTATGCAGGAGAAACAATGGTACAGTAAAATTCTATTGGACAGAAAGCCTCAGTGTTGATAGGAAATTGCATTCATACTTGAATGAAATTACATCCTCATTTTTTAAAAGGTGAAGTAACAGAATGGACAAGTTGAAGGAAAGGACATAGGAATTAGGGATGTCCAGATGTATTATGCTCTCATGTGGGATAATGAGCTCACTGACTTGGAAAAAGAACTGTATACAGCTACCAAATGTCCTGCATTATAGAAAGTATTATTCAGAAAAACTATTAGTGCTGTCTAATGATATATTTTTTCACTTAATAATAATAATAATACTAATGACACATAGTAAATCATACTGATTTAACCACATTAGCTTATTTGATTTTTACTCTAAACCTACAGGTTTTGTTTCTCATTTCAGTTTTGCAAGTATGAAAACTAAGGCCTTGTCCTAGGTTATGCAGATAATAAGCAGGCAAGAGTAAATGTAAATCTTCTTATTCCAAATCCAAGGCCTTCCTAATCTTACAACCAAGTCAGCATAGTAAAAATGCTATTTGAGCAAGAATGTCCATAGTTACATGCACCTTGACTGAGGATTCATGTATGTCCCTCTTATGTTACTTCTTACATACAACTAGTATGAGGTCACTTATTAAATGACTCCATTTAATTCAGTAATGGTTGAGAAGATTGAAAAGGAAATTTTCAAAAAACTTGATATTTCTACTAATCAGATGAGACTATTAGTGTGCCATTTTATGGGTATTCTCTTATTTTTATTATTACATTAAACTCTTAGGTGATACAATGTGCATCGGATTAGAAAGAAAGAATAAAGAGATAAATTGTTCTAATTTACCAAATTCTTTTTCACTTTATTATATACCCTTAAAAGAATGTCTCCTTTATAGAATGAAATTTGAGCAATAGTTTCACTCTGAATATTATTTTCCAATTCTTTTATTATTAATAATATTGAATTATTGTAGATATAATTTAAAGATGAAAATTTACTTGAATTCATGTGCATCATCTTCTTAATCCTCATTAAAGCCCTCTTAGCTATATCTTAGTGGAAGTATAATTGGAATTACAAGCAAGGAAATCTGAAACCTAAACAGGTTATTTCACATTCCCAAGACTCGCACACAACTGTAAGAGACAACCCTGTACTTACACTACTATATGACTTTGAATTCAATATTTTAATTAATCATCTTATATGCTACTATTTTCTTCCTTCCTCATCTCATGCATCTCATTTAGCTCAGTAATGGTGCTAAAATGGCAACTATAACAGATTAATTTTAAAGGAACAAAAATAAGATAAAATGAGGAAAGATAAATAGAATACAGTGATTGCAATTTTAGTTTTTCTGGTTTTAGTCTCTCCAGTAGGAAGACTGGAAAAGAAAGGGCTAGTTAAAATAATTTACATGAGGGCACTCATCCAGTAATAATTTAACACCTGTTATATTCTCTGCATAGAATTAGCTCACTGACAAATGGAAAGTGAAATGCATAAATAGTATCTTTGAAGAACTTACAGTATTGAGGTATAGATAAGTATGGACATTAGGAAAGGAAAATACAAAATTTATAGTGGTGGTACATTGTGTATACAACTCACATTGTGTATACAACTCACAATGTGCAGTTTGGTGGAAGATTTTCAAATTACTGAAGCCACTTTTCTTGATGTGGCTTTATGACCTTCCACCATACCTTTCAGAACTCCCCACGCTGTCCTCCAGACTGGGGTGAAAATGACTTACAAAAACCTTCTAACTTTTTCACATTATTCCTGTACCCCAGAAGGCACGGGAAGAAATAACTAACTCCATCTCTAGCACCTGATCTCAGAGGGTGAGATTTAATTACCATCTGGAAACTCCTACATCCTGTTCTTCTTGTGACTCAGTACCTCTCCCTCATCCCAACTCAAATGTCCTCTTAGCCTGGCTGTTCAGAGAGTCCAACATTTATCACAAAATTAATCTTATATCTAATAGATGGAAAATTGTAAAAGTGTACAGAACAGAGAATTTTTTTTTTTACCTTTAGTCCATCCAATATAGAGGGTAAAGGATCACATGTTCTCCAAAATGAATGCAAATGTCACATGTGATCTTTCTAGGACACATATATAATACGACATAATATAATGTAATGTACTTAATATGACCCCTCAATTTTGATACCTACTCAATGTGATAACATTAGTAAGAATTCATTTGAAATATAAAGCTTTCATAGCCAAAGTTAAGCAAATATCTCTGTGTGTACAGAACATCTTGTATAGGATATACTAAGAAATGGGAGAATAAGGTGGATGGCTAAAGATTGAAGTAGACTAAACAAGATAAAATATGATAAAAGAAAAAACAGGTAAAAGAAAGAAATTACATACACACCACATTTGAATAGAAAGGGTTCTATAACCCTTTCTCTGTGATCTGCATCATATAAAGTGTATTTGTTAATATTAATACATGCAAATAAATAAAATGTAAAAAAAAATTATAGAACCAAAAAGATAAAAATATAAAGATACCATTACGATAAAGGAAATAGAAGGTACAAGTTTTTAAAAAAAGCTTGAAACTTGATAATATAATAATTAAAAGATAAAGAACAAGACTTTATAAATAAAAGTTATAAAATGTGTAAATATTAAAAATGAAATCAATTTTAAAGGAACAAAAATGAGATAAAACGAGGAAAGATAAATAGAATACAGTGATTGCAATTTTGGTTTTTCTGGCTTTAGTCTCTCCAGTGGGAAGACTGGAAAAGAAAGGGATAGTTAAAATAATTTACCTAAGGGAGGTCAGACAGGACTTTAAATGGATGGCTCTCGCTCAGAAGGAGTAAGAGGGAAGTGAGGAAAGGAAATCTCTACTCAGGATGGGAGATGATTAGGAAGATAAAGGGCTGACAGTCAGGATGAGAACCTCTCTACCAGACTCTTTACTTCAGACTTCAAGTTTCCCATGACCACTGTTAACATATATTGAACTGTAGAAGGAAATCAGGGCTCTGATTGTCTTGGGTAAAAATTCATCCCTGACAGACATAAGAAAAGTGATTCAATCTCTTTAATAACTTGGAAACTTGGGGATAAAAATAATGACAAAATACTATGGACATTTTAACTGGAGAGGGTATGGTTATAACACACTTGTTAATGGACAAAGGCCATGGATTTTTTTTTTTTTTTTTGCCTGACTAGCTCAATAACCAATTCCTGAGACACTGGGATTCAAAGAGAGAAATAATTTATTACTACATGCATAGTGGGAGAGCTGATGGCCTAGTGGCCCAAAATCTTTCTCCCTGAAATACAGTAATTCAGATAGTTCAGAAAAGATGAGAAGGGTTTAGGATAATAAGCACACTGGCCCAGATGATGTAATTAGAGGTGAGCTAATTATTGAGCATATGCAGATTGATTGCATGCTTAGTCACAGAATGTATGAAAGAAAATGGCAGAAGAAGTTGTAGGTAATGAGGTTAAAGTCTAAGCTACTGTTCATATCAGGTAGGCCCACTTTGGTTAGAACCAGTCTCAGTCTTCAAGATAACTTTGGGCATGGGGTAGATTAGTTCTGGCTGGACCCAAGACCCTTCATTAATAAACATTAGGTGCTATCTTTAGTGATTACAAGACTCTAAAGTTGAAAAACTGGATAACTGGGTATAAATGAAGGTTAGTCACAAAGTTTATATGATCACAGAGGCAGAAGATTAGGGCTATATAAGCATTATAGAGATCAAGGTAGCTGGATTATGATTTAGAGATTTCAGGAATTTCCCTATTCTACTCCAATATACCAGAAAGCAAAAATGAATATCTAGATAATGATTCGGTAATCAAAATCATCCCTTAAATCCCGATTTCTCAGTTACACTCTCTCAACAGATTTGCTTTTGTTTAATTTGAAATTTTACAAAGTTTACAACTATATAAAGACATAAGTAGCTCAGATTTTTAAACATCCCAAAAGAGTAGAATTGCAGTTACAAAAATATCAGTTTTTTGGTACTTAATAATTTCATGGAGTGCCTGAATACTGAAATAATGAGAAAGGAATTGCAATCACTAAAGAAAAGAAACAGCTCAAAGAATAATGATCAAATGAAAAACTGGAAGAGGAATAGAGATAAATGATCCGGGACCTTGGTTAGAATCAAAGCTTTCTACAACATAGGCCATTTACAGATGATAACACAGGGCAGAGAACAATGTAAAAATTTTATGTTTTTTTTGTTCATTTCCTCCAGTCCCATTTGTTTATTCAATTCCTTCAACAAATATTAATCGACCTCTACCAAGCAACTATGATCTAGTACAAGGGAAGATAGTGGTGAACAATACAAAGAAAGCAGATAATAAACAAATATTACTATAAATATGATAATTTCACATAGTGAAATAAGTGATAAAGAATATAAAGTAGAGTCTTGTTGGGGTGGAAACTTAGCACATGAAGTTAGGAAAGGATTCTATGAGGATCACCTATTTAAACTGTTAGGTGATTGTTTTGGTTTGCTAATGCTGCCAAGATTCAATATATCAGAAACAAATTGGCTTTTACAAAGGGGATTTATTGAGTTACAAATTGCAATTGTAAGGCCATGAAAATATCCAAAAAGGCACCAACAGGAGGATACTTTCTCTCAAGTAAGGCTGATTGCTGGGGATTCTCTGTCACATGGTGATGTCTCTTGTCCTTCTCTCCTGGGTTTTGGATTCCTACAGCTTTCTCAGCTCTTTCTGCATCTCCAGATGTCTTTGTCTCTTGGTTTCATCTCTCTGCTCTCTATTTGACTCTGAGGTCTCTTTCTTTCTGTGAGCTCTTTTAAGGATTCCAGTAAACTAATTAAGACCCATCTCAATTGGTTCAGGTCTGCATCTCCATGAAAATAATCTAATTAAAAGGTCCTGCCCATAATGAGCCTGCACCCACAAGATTAGATTAAAAGAGCATGGCTTTTCTGGTGAACATAATAGTTTTAAACCAGCACATTCTACTCTCTGGACCCCAAGTAGACATATCCTTTCCAAATGCAATATATATTCATTCCATTACAGTATCACAAAGGGCTTAAATTATTTCAGTAAAAATAAAAATATAATACCAAGTCAAAAACAATACAAAATCTTATCAAACCAGCTATAGACATGGTTTATCCTAAGACAAATCCTCCTCTGGCTGTAGACCTGTGAAACAGAACAAGTTATCTTATGCCAATATAGAAAGGAAGGCAGTCATAGGATAAACATTTCCATTACCATAGGAAGAAATTGTAAGGAAAACAGTGGCCACCAGATACAAACAGTTAAAAAACCTGGAGGGCAAACTTCATTAGATTTTAAGATCTGAGAATTATTTAAAGAATGATGTTTCATCCTTGGCATTTGAGAAAGAAGTGGCTGTCCCACCATTTCCAAGGGTTTACACAGTGGCTCTTCTCTCTCCAAACACTGGAGTGAGAGTTTTAACATAGTCAGGCATTGGGGAGACCACATTGTTTTTGGCCCATCCTCCTTAAGCATTTGGGTGGCATCTGGATTTTCTGCCATCTCTGGGGCACACACTCAACCTTTTCAGAACTGTGGGGTGGTGGCAAGACTTTCCCAAGCCCCAGGTAATGTGTCCCACCCTCTCTGAGCCCTGAGGCAGCAAAAATTCGTCCTGTACATTGGGAGGAAGACCCAACCTCTGCCTCTCGCATAAACTCACTCTTTCTACAGCACAGATAGATCTACTCTCCTGGCCCCAGATTTTTCTGGCTCCAGACCTTAGCTAATATGGTTCTGTCTTTGAAGTAATTTTTTCTTCAATCCGTGACTTTTCTGTCCATTTTAGTCCAGACTGGCAGTGGTTCAGTTTATACAGATCTTGCAGAAAAATTGTTGACTTGGCAAGCAACATACAGGGGTCAAAACCATCAGCCAATAGGATTTTCCACAAATCCTTTCTGGATAACTCCAGCTCCAATCTTGGCTTATTCTGAAATGTCTGACTTGTTCCACGTTTGATTAAAACCTCACATGGGGAAATATTCTCTGAGGTCTCATTCTCAGAATCAGTTTCTGGTTTCTCAGAATCAGTTTATGGTTTCTTTTACCCAAGAGTTCAGTTCTTAGCTTATCCCTTTCCTGTCACATTTTACTGTAAGCTGCAAAAAGAAGCCAGGCTGCATTTTTAACATTTAGTTTGGAAATTTCTTCAACTAGATATCCAAGCTCATCACCTTCAAATTCTGTGTTCATCTAACACCAGAACTCAATTTTGCCAAATTCTCTGTCACTTTAAAACAAGGATCGGCGGGCCGCGGTGGCTCAGCGGGCAAGAGTGCTTGCCTGCCATGACGGAGGACCCCGGTTCGATTCCCGGCCCCAGCCCATGTAAAAAACAAACAAACAAACAAAATATAATAAAATAAGAAAATGTTTAAAGATGTTTCCCTTTCTTCCTCCTTTCCTTCCTTCTATCCTTCCTTCCTTCTCTGTCTTTCTTTAAAAAAAAAAAAAAAAAAAAAACAAGGATCACTCTTCTTCCAGTTTGCAATGATGTTTCCAGTTTGCATCATTTCTGTCTAAGGCCTTATTGGAAGAACCTCTAGTATCCATATTTCTACCAACAGTCTCTTCAAAGCATCCAGGCCTTCCCTATTCACTTTCTCACAGTTTTTCCTGAATCTTCCCCTCATCTATGTAAAAAGCTGTTTCAATATGTTTGGTATTTGCAAATTGCAGCTCCCCACTTCTCTGGTACCAAAATCTGTTTTGGTTTGCTAATGCTTCCAAAATGCAATATACCAGAAATGGATTGGCTTTTACAAAGGGCATTTATTATGTTACAAGTTACATTTCTGAGACCTTGAAAATGTCCATATTAAGGCACCAAGAAGAGGTGCCTTAATCTTCTCTCAAGAAAGGCTGATTGCATCTGGGGTTTCTCTGTCATATGGGAAGGCACATTGTGATGTCTACTGTCCTTTTCTTCCAGCTTCCAGGTTTGAATGGCTCTCTCAGCAACTTCTGCAGTTCCCCCAGCTAATCACTGGGGATTCCCTGTCACATAGTGATGTCTCCTGTCTTTCTTTCCTGGGTTTTGGGTTCACACAGCTTTCTCAGCTCTTTCTGCATCTCCAAACATCTGTGTCTTTTGGTTTCATCTCTCTGTTCACTATGTTGGCTCTGAGGTCTCTCTCTTTCTGTGAGCTCTTTTAAGGACTTCAGTAAACTAATTAAGACCCACCCTGAATGGATGGGGCCACATCTCCATGGAAATAATCTAATCAAGCAGTACCACCCATAATGAGTATGTGCCTCAAGGATTGAATTAAAATAGCATGGGTTTTCTGGGTACATAACCATTTCAAACTAGCACAGTGATGATCAAACAACCATTTACGGAAATATTTTTGTGCAGATTTTCATGAGATGGGACAGAAGAAGTGCAAGGACTTAGAAACTGGTCTGAGGAACAGAAAGTCCTTTGCCACTGGATTACAATGACTATCATGGATTATGCTATGAGATCAAACAAATAGGGATTGATGCCTGAAGGGTTCTGAAATGAATGTTTTGCTTTCCCTGATTAAATGGGAAGCCAATAGAGGTTTAACACGGGGAACAGATGATGTGATTTACATCCTACAAAGAACATGTTGGCCAACATGTGGAATGTAAACTGTAGAAGAACTACAGAGGATCATTTATGAGGATTTGAAAGATGGTCGCAGCTTAGTACTGTGAACAATGAACATGGAAAGAATTGGATACATATATTTTGAAAAGGGAGATGATGAAACATATTAAGGTGTAAAGGAAAGAAAAATCTTCAGCTTTGCCCTTTTCCTAACCTATGAGTTAGAACCGGTTTTCTCTATAGTGGCATTAACAAAACAAAATATGTATCAAACAGACCATATTTTATTTCTAGGCCACACTTCTTGTGTGCAATTAAAGATATTTTCTATCAAGACACATAGTGGGGGCAAGCAGCTGACTGCACAGGAAGGCTAGTATACTTCTCTTTTTAAACACCAAGGAGTACTCTTGTATACCAGTGCTCACTGATCCACTATATGGTCATCTGGTGATTTCCCCTTTCCACAAGTACACACTAGTCTGGGCAACTGACTCCCTACTGCTTACCTAAATCTTCAACCAACTTAGTTAATGCTCGTCCGACACTAGAAACTTTATTTTCCCCTCACTACTCATAATTTTGCATTTTTCCTTTTTCCCAAAGACCAGAGATATAAATAAATGTAAACAAGTAAAGAAGCAAACAAACAAAAATCTTCTGAAGAGAAGCATTGATACTTCCTTTCATTTGATATTGTTGAACATCTTCACCATAGTAGTTAGCATACACTGAGGACTCACTCTGCTGAATGCTTTGCATGTGTTTCTTTTCTTTTTCGTCCTAATCAACTCCCTGAGATGCATGTATTATCGACTGTACTTTGTACATAAAGAAACGGACTGAGGATCAAAGTGATTAAAAATGTGTCAAGTGATCAAACAGCTAATAGAATTCAAGCCAGAGTTCATATCCAACTAATACACAACCAGTGGCATCAAGGCCATTGCCCCATTCTGTTAGAATTCAGAACTTTCATTGTACATAATGTAGTTTCAATTAATGGACATACATGTAACTGTAGCATTTCTTTTCTCTTAACAAAGACATTTCTGTCCCTCACCTTATGTTAATGTTGAAATCAAATACCTTACACAAATACTTTGAACCAGGCAGTCATTTCTCCTGTCAAAGATTTTATTTGAATCCTTCTCATGTACTGTCTTAATGTAGCTCTACTTCTGTCAGTTCTTGGTTAGCATGCTTTTATATAAGAGGAATTGGAAATGAAATGCTATGAAATTGAGACTTGCACACCTTCTAGACTTTCAGAGCACTGCTTTGTACTAAGATTTCTATCAGGTGAACTTCTATAGTAGTATCTAATTAGGCTGACAGTCAAGTGTGAGCTCTTGAATAAAATATCATGTTGAAAAGATTTTTTTTTCCTGTAGGTTATATGGCTCAGAGAGATTTGTCATTTGTCCACTATTTATAATAGTATTATAATACCCTTTGGTGAGTGCTGCTGGGATGCTAGGTTGCCATCATGTACTATTAGAGCTGAGGCTCCTTGTTTCTTTCACCAACTTACTAGCTCATATTTAGACAAAGTCAAAATTTGCATATGGCTCCCCTCCTAGAAATATTCTAATTAAACCTTTGATATTGTATATCAAATTTTGTTTTCTGTCAGTTGAGAATTGCAGTCAGAGAATACTATGTTCTTAATATTAATGGGAATACTCCCAGAGTCATTAGTGATTAAAATCGTTGTGGATACATTGATGTTTTTCCATTAAATTTTGGAAATTCAATTGATTATTTTGATTAAGTCAATGTTCATTATTATAGATTGTATTTTGGTTTTGGTTTTTGAATTTTCACTGCACAGAGTAGCCTCCATTTGATCCTCCCTATCGGCATAAATCTCTGCAGCAGGCCGAGTGAGGCAGTAGGCTATTTCCCCAAGGCCAAAAGGGTAGTAAGACCAGGTGAGCACTGAAGCCCAAGTATTCTGGCTGTGTGATCAGATGCTTAAGGCCTCTTATTGCTGAAAAAATCTTCAAACACAGGTATAAGAAACAACTGAGTGGATCTCCAGGAGTAGCCTGAACTCTGTCAATACCTGATTTTGGGCAAATCAACATTTCTATGATACAGATTTTGTCTGTATCAGAAGGACTGGGGTCCGTCATTGTGACAGTTTCGATATGCTCAAAAATTCTGTTAGTTTATTTCCAGTTAAAGCCTTGCGTGAAATTTCCAGGATGTGGGCATATCTGCAGACTTTCTTGCTGTTGGAAAATAATTGCAAATTTGACAAATCTTGATAAATTTGAAATTCAAAAAATGCCCTTTATTCAATATTCTCTTAAGTAATCTTTATTTTTACATTTTTATTGCAAGTGTACTTTTAAATTATGTTCACAGGTTGACTTTTTCAGAAGTTGATTAAGCATTACGGAGTACAGACACCAAGTATTCTAATTTGCTAGCTACCAGAATGCAACACATCAGAGATGGATTGGCTTTCAATAAAAGAGGATTTATAGTTCTTCAGAGGAAAGGCAGCTAAATTTCAACTGAGGTTCTTTCTTATGTGGGAAGGCACAGGGTGATCTCTGCTGGCCTTCTCTCCAGGCCTCTGGATTCCAACAACTTACCCCGGGGTGATTCCTTTCTGCATCTCCAAAGGCCTGGGCTGAGCTGTGAGCATTGAGATGAGGTATGCTAAGCTGCATGGGCTGTGCTACATTGAGCTCTCTCATTTAAGCACCAGCCAATTAAATCAAACATCATTCATTGCAGCAGGCACACACGACTGCAGATGTAATCAGCAACAGATAAGGTTCACATGCCATCGGCTCATGTCCACAGCAATATAACTAGGCATCTTCACCTGGCCAAGTTGACAACTGAATCCAACTGCCACACCAGGTCTGTCTGTTCTGTTCAAGATGTTACTTCATTATCTAGAGTAAAACCAGCCACTTAGCTAGCAATCAACAATTATGCTTTAAATGGAGGAAGGAGGGTATGAAAGAGTTCTGTATTCATGTCCTTTCCTAGCACTCCACCTCCTTTTTTACCTCTATGAGTTGTTAAATTATCTTAGGATAACCTATAATTTACCATTAATTTTTTTCAGGAGCATAAATTTTTAATCACAAAGATGTTTTTATTTATTTATTTTCCTATAAAAAAAAGTCAGCTCTATTTTTTCTTACTATATCTCTGAAATAGAAATAGTTGACTTACATATTACCTAAAGATACAGCCTGTTTGACTGAAGTGTACTTTTTGTACTGTGTTCAGGGAAGTGTAATTGACAAAGGAGTGTAATACTCCTATGTCCGTGCTGCATATGAAAGTCATGATCCTTTGTGCTCTGTAAGAATTTATTTTGCAACTCACAAGCAGAACAGCTTGAATCCTTTGAAGATACAAACACCATAAAAATATAAAGACTCTGTGACTACAGGACTAAGAATTTCATTTGAAAATTCATTCTGATCATTTGTACATCCCTGAAAAATAATTCTTGCAAAGAATGAGGTATGATGGAGGAATTGCAGGAGAGGGCTCTATCTTATGCTATTTTCTTTGCACTTAGGGCAGCAGAACTTGGCTTTAGCACTTTTCAATAGCTCAACAGTAGTAAGTGTGGACGTGGGGTAGTTACCCAATGTCACCACTGCAGGTTGAATCCAACAAGGGTCGAGACTGACTTTTCTTTTTCCATCTATTTTCCATACCGTCACATATAGTCTGGCACAGAGGAAAGAATATTTGCTGAATGAAGAAGTGTGTAAAATATAGGATAACTTATAACAGGAATTCAAATAGTTGAAGTTGGATGGATCCTTCATGCATGTGAAAATATAGTGAATGATAGAAAGTACATTATTAAGTTCTAAATTATATAATGCAGATATAGGAAAGGATATCTTCAACTGCAGGTCTCTTAGGAATTCAGCCTTTTTTTTTTTTAAACTTTTTTTATTGATAAATTCAGCCTTTTGCAATGGTTCATAGTTTGAGTAAATGGAGGCATGCATTCTTATTAAAAAAAAAACAAACAAAACCCCCTTAATTTCGAGTAAGTAGTATTTTTAGGTGAACTGCCTGACTAAAATTAAATTTATGAAGCACTGGAAAATAAATGGGATCATAATTTGAAAGACCTCGAATGTCACTACATGCGTGATGCTTTCTAAGATTAGAAAACTATAGCAAATTGCTCAAAGAAGAATAATGAATCAAAAGTGTTTATTTCTAAGATAGACTACACATATTGATTAAAAAGTATAAAGACTAATGATCTAATGATGTAAAAAAGATGTAAAACTTGAAAACATTTGAAAGGAAAAATTCAGTGTTGGTGGTAAATGTGCAACAGTGGTGCCATGTGCATGGTTTCTTTAGCTCATAGGGAGATTGTCAAATGCTTTGGGCTATCACCAACTTGTTCAAGGGACAAGATTTTCTTTCATATCTCCATCCCTAATGCAAGATGCCCCTATTCTGGGGGACTTGTAAGTATCATAGCTGGTGAAATGTGGGCTGTCTATAAATGATTTGCTATTGGAATTTCTATCTTAGTAGTAGCCTCTTTAACTTTCTCAGGTTTCCACATTAGATATTCCTTCTTATAATTTCTTCCTTGACCTACCTACATACCATCTCTTTATACATTTTCCTTGCTCATGTCAATGTTCTTTTACTATCTGTCTTTTTTGTGTACCTCCCCGGTATTATTGATTCTATGGGAGCAGAGCCACTGGCTTTGTATACAAGCAACAGAAATTTTTTACTTGAACTCATAGAAGACATTCCTTTGAGGACCCTCCTCCGGCAAACTCCTGCTTTTATGTAGGCAGAGGATACCTTCAGGGGATCTGGGAGAGAGCAGAGAAGTAAGATAGAAAACAAACAGATTCATACTTCCAGATACAATCCTGACACTGATTTATCAAAAAAATAGTATGGGTCACTCCAAAATATAAGCACTGTGGGAACTTGAAAAAGAAGATTTCAATGAAGAAAGACTAGGAATTTGGAAGGAAAGTTGGCTGAAGGAGAATAATATATTGGTTCTATGCAAATTTTTATTTGGAAAAAAAATCTGTTCCTATGAATAATGTTCTGAAAAAAAAAAAAAACTGTTAGAGCAGCACAAAGGGTATATCAGAGCCACCAGCAAAGAAGTGTGAAGCAAAGTCATGAAAATGAATGAGCTCTCAAAAAAGAAAATAGTTAGGACAAACAGAATGCCAAGGACTGACATGCAATGCCTCTCCCCAAAGGCTAATTAGCTTATAAACCTACACCAACCACAAATTTCATTTTCATGCAAATTAACTGTAGCTTCTAGTAGTCTTCAGGGATCAAAATGCATTTAGCAAATTCATATTGAAACACTGGGGATAGACCACATCTAGTGTTTGTACAAGTATGTCAAAATACGGTTGGCCAACACTTTTTTACTGCCTTGACCTAGTGCTTCATTTTCTCATTCAGCTGTTGCTTATGCATGAATTCATTGAGAGAAGTAGCTTTGAATGATTTTTAATTTAATAAAATTAACTCTTTGACTTGTTTGGGTGAAAACAACTGCCATTAGCACGAATGTATTTTGAATTATTATGTGACAGAGTGCCCTAGTGTCAGATGGCTAAAAAACATGCCTTTATGCCTGAATAAATAGTCTCTTGCTTTACTCTGTGTCTACAAAAGACATTTCTTGAAATAAAATGTGTTGCTTGTTCTTCCTCTCTGTTATGTAATAGCTCAGATTGGTCTGAAATAATTTCACTATGTGCCCTGCGATTCTAGTTTCTCCAACAACCCCTTCGTTATTAGTTTTTCTTAAGCACCACTTCCAGTTACCAGGCCCCTCTCCAAATTTTATATTTTATAGCCTCTATTTCATCTGTGCTAATTCTGTTTTCAAGGTGCTACCAAGCAGGCCACTCTACCTTTGCAAGATAATTTTCTTTAGTTTTGTGGAGTCAACGATGTTACCATTCCACAAACTCAACATGCTCATGTCTGCCTCCAGAGATTTTTAAACATAATTTCCCTTGCTTGGAGTTCCTTGGATTATTACCTTCATGTTTATGAATCTTTATAGTTTTGCAAAAGACCATCTCACTTCAGACATTCAAGAGTGCTCACCTATCTGGTGCATATCTCTCTGTCTCTGAGCAGGTTGTACTGGAGTGCAAAGCCCAGACATAATAAGGAATGGACATATACTGGGTGCTAGTATTTTGGTTATGTGGGTATAGTTTGTTCGGTTGGATGTGATGGTCTCAGGTAAGGACCAGGATTTCTATATTTGTGTTCTATTCAGGACTTCAGCAATGGGTGTTCACTATCTGCTAAGTTCAGTTCCTATGCAGAAAATATGAACATATATATAGAAATCTCTATAAATTTGTATATAAATCTATATGTTGAACTTTAGAAACATTTTTTATTTATATCAAGATAATGCCTAAAGGAGTTCTTTTACTCTTTTTTTTAATGTGTCAATTCATTTTTATCTAAAAACAAGGCTGTTTCAAAATATTAAAAAATAGACCCATTTTTGAAGAGCAACTTAAATATGGTTTTGAAAACCACAATGTTTTATTTACAACAAGTAGATGGGTAGTGCAAAAACATTCATAGATGTGTATGATTTAAAAAAACTTAATTATTATTCTGGCATCCTTTTGGAGAAGGCCTTTATATTCACAAGTTATCTACAACAATTCATGAAAGTAAAATCAATATTGCCATTAATGTAATTGATATCTAAATATGAATTTGAGTAACCAACATAGATTGATAGTTTAATTTGGGATCTGGACCCAGAAAAGCCAAAGTTAAGTGAGTGTTACTCTACGGTATAAGCAGATCTATTAGCACCTCACATAAGTGACTTATAGCCATATATGCTAAATAGCTAGATCCTAGGGGTTCAGATTTTAAGAATTTAAAATAACTGTGTCTTTGCCAAAAAACAAGAACTGGATTCTGGACTATATTTTAAATTATGGAAGAAGCTTCTGAAAAAATTTGACATTAGTAATGGAATAACAACATATATCAGATATTTCTCAAACTTAGACAAATTCATAACTTCTTAGTTTTCTCTAATAAATGCCTTAAAATTAAATTAA
Organism: Tamandua tetradactyla; assembly: GCF_023851605.1. Taxonomy (NCBI): domain Eukaryota; kingdom Metazoa; phylum Chordata; class Mammalia; order Pilosa; family Myrmecophagidae; genus Tamandua; species Tamandua tetradactyla. The sequence goes on from NC_135339.1 coordinate 42,369,796, forward strand.
AAGTAAAGCACATTTATAGTGTATTCTTTATTACCAAAATATCCCAATCTAAAAATGGTCTGGATTTGGGCAATGAACTTTCAGTAATCATTGAAGTTTAACTTACCCTCGAAACATGCAGTGACATTCTTATAAGAACCCATCTTCTTACTGTTGCACAGTGATCAATTTGTAAACCAATCCAGACAAATGCGTTTAGAAAAAGCAGCAAATATATCTGAATCCATGTAGCAAATGCTGCAAAGAACAATGAAATGAACAAATTTATGTCAGTTTCTGTTTTATTTAACATTGTGCTGATGGCAGCCATTTTAGACAGAGGCAGTTAAGCCTTATAAATATGGGAAGGCGAAAAAGCAGAAAATCATTGTGAAAACTTAGCAGCTCTTTGACGTCTAATGATCACAGATCAGTTTCCATTATGAGCCATGTATTCTTGCAGTATCCTGAGTCTTACATTTTAAATGCAAAGGAATATGTTGCTCTCTTGGGCAAATATACTGGAATTATCTTCTTTCAGCTTATTCTCTCTTTTTCCTAAGGTCAACTAAAAATAGGAGACATTTACATATACTACAAAAGTAAAAATATGGAATTCTTCAGGAACTTGCATGTCATTCTTGTGCAGGAGCCATGCTAATCTCTGAATCGTTCCAAATTTTAGTATATGTGCTGCCAAAGCGAGCACTCTTTTAATCTTTATGTATGTGTATTGGTATGTGAATAGATTTATGTATGTGAATGCACATGTGCATGTTTATATCATAGTTTTTCAAATGCACATGGTATGGTCGGACTCCTTCCTATGGAAAAGACACAAAGGGAGAAAAATGGCATGCTTACAATTTATCTTAACATAATTTCTGTTTCCATTTTTGTCATCTATATTAACCAACTGCCTCTTAATTTACTGCACTGGAAAGTCTCACTCCTCCTTAAACATTTACAAACAATAAAAGAGAAAGGAAGAGCATTTGGGGCTGCAATTCCAATCCAACTTCAGGAGAACTGACAAAACAGTGTGCTCCCTGGACTCCGGTGTAAGAACCAAGACTTGCCGCAATAGTGGTAGGTAGAGGAGAAGAGGGCGAGAGGTGGAAACATTTTGCAAACACTGATTCATGTCCTCTGGGCCAAGAGTAGGTCAGTCAAAGAAACCACAGGTCTGGAGCATGGGGAATGTCCATGTATATGGAACACTTGTTCTCTCTCTTAATTCCACACAAGTTTCTATCCAATACCTAGCTTAGTTCCAGTTTTGTTAAATGGAAGTATCTTCTGTTTTCACTGTCCTTGTACTTTTGGGTGGTTTATGCAAATCCATATTTCCACATATGGAAATTATTATTATTAATTATATCCTTTATCATTTTACCGCCTATTCTAGTTTGTTAGCTGTCGGAATGCAATATACCAGAAAATAGATTGGCTTTTAAAAGGTGGAATTTATTAAGTTGCACGTTTATAGTTCTAAGCCCATCAAAATGTCCAAATTAAAGCAAGTCTAAAAAATGTCCAAATTAAGACACCAAAAAGAGGTTACCTTCACTCAGGAGAGGCTGATAAAGTTCAGGGTTTCTCTCAACTGGAGAGGCACATGGTGAACATGGTGACGTCTGCTAGCTTTCTCTCCAGACTTCTTGTTTCATGAAGCTCCCCTACTCCTTCTTCATCTCCAAAGGTTTCCAGCTGCCTGAACTCTTGTGGTCTCATGGCTGTGCTGTGCCTCTCTCTGAAATGTTTCCTTTTTTAAAGGATTTCAGTAAACTAATCAAGATCCACCTGGAATGGGCGGAGTCGCATCTCCATCTAATCCAGTTAATACCCACAATTGGGTGTGTCATATCTCCATGGAGATAATCTCCTATATTTCAACCTATATTATTGAATAGGAATGAAAAGAAACAGTTGCTCCCATAAGATTGAGTCAGGGTTAGAATATGGCTTTTATAGGGCACATAACCCATTCAAGCTGGCATATCGCCCAACAACATATATTTTTTAATCATCAAGAATTATTATTTTAATATTCTGCATGGAGCCAATTCATGCCATTATTGCTTTCATCATTGCTTTCCCATTCTTGGAGTCTTTATTGGATTTATCTCTTGGTTTTCTAACTGTTATCCCCAGGAGTTGCCATCATGGTATTTTCTGTTTCTTTTTCACTTCTCCTCCTCCTCCTTCTTCATTTCCTTGTTTAAGGTGTACTTTTAAATGTGCAATCTACATTCTTTCATCCTTATATGTGCCTGTTTTTTCCCTTTATATTTGGACAGAGCTTAGCTGTGTATAATATTTTTGGATCATATATGTTCTAGTTTGCTAGCTGCCGGAATGCAACACACCAGAGACGGATTGGCTTTTAATAAAAGGGGATTTATTTTGTTAGTTCTTCAGAGGAAAGGCAGCTAACTTTCCACTGAGGTTCTTTCTTATGTGGAAGGCACAGGATGGTCTCTGCTGGTCTTCTCTCCAGGCCCCTGGGTTCCAACAACTTTCCCCGGGGTGACTTCTTTCTGCATCTCCAAAGGCCTGGGCTGAGCTGCAAGTGCTGAGATGAGGAATGCTGAGCTGCTTAGCAGTGCTACATTGCGATCTCTCATTTAAGCACCAGCCAATTAAGTCAAACATCACTCATTGCAGCAGACACGCCTCCTAGCCGACTGCAGATGTAATTAGCAACAGATGAGGTTCACGTACCATTGGCTTATGTTCACAGCAACAAGACTAGGTATGCTCACCTGGCCAAGTTGACAACTGAATCTAACACAATGTATTAGTTTTCTAATGCTACTGTGACAAATTACCACAAATTTAGTGGTTTTATAGTGCACAAATATATTATTTTATTATAAATCAGATTCTTATTGTGAGTCTCACAAGGGTAAAATAAAGGTGTTTGTAGGCAGAGTTGTTCTTTTCCATTTCCTTCTTCCTTCACGTGTTGGCAGAATTTATATAGGGCTAAGGGCTCTAGTTTCCTTGTTAGCTGTAGACTCGGGTCATCCTTTAGCTCTTAGAGACTTCTCTCCAGGTCTTTTACATCTCAGAACCAGCAACTGAGGTATTGAATCCTTCTCATGCTGCCATCTCTCGGGATAACTCTCCTTACCTTCCTTTACCACGTTTAAGGACTCAGGTGATCAAATCAGGCCCCATCAGATAACCCAGGATAAAGTCCCTGGAGTTTATTGTAGTTATAATTACAAAAGCTAGTCACCATATAACATATTCAGAGTTTCCAAGGATTATTAAGGCTTGAACATTTTGGGGGAGCTGCTATTCCACCTTCCACAGCCTTTATTTTCTTTTTTGACAGAACTTGAAGGCTATTGCTTCAATGTTTTATATTTTTGAATATTACTGTGAATAAATTTGAGATCAACCTGAGTTTCACCATTGAAAGTTTGTTCTATCAGTCAGGATGGTTGGAAAATTATTTCTTATATGTGAGATTCCCTGAATTTATTTAGAATTATGGTGGCATATAGCTATCTATCTACAGTTCAAGTTTACTGGAAAGAATTTTTCTTTTGTTGGGTTACGTCTTATTTGAATTTTAAGTGTGTTGATAAAATTATTTTAATGTTGTTGTATGAGTGCTATTTATTTTCATTTATTTGCATACTTAAAATATTCGCATGATGTCATTTATTTTCCTTCTTACTTGAATAATTCTGTCTACTTCTGTTTGCTCTAACATGGTGTGGGTGAATTCTCTGTCATTCTTTTCCCACCATAGGAAATACTTACCACTTAAGGGGTGAATTTGTGTTTTGTACACCTTTATGTAGACTTTAACTGGGATAAATATGACCCAAGAACAGAGCTCTTGGGTCTGCCTCTTGTTCAGTAATTCGGTAAATGTCAGCTACAGGTTGACTATAAATAAAAATTATTTTGGTTAATTAATCTTTGAGAAGCCCTGTAACACATCACTCATTGAAATGTTGTGAGTTGTATGTATTCTCTGTTTTTCACTAGTCTCCTCCATAGTTGCCTCTTCCAGTTCACCCAGCACCTCCTTCAGATTCCCCCAGTAAGAAAAAAGAAACACACACACGATAGTCCCTTATTACCACATCTCTTCAACTTTTGGAATATTTGTGTTTCTCAGGATTTCCACAAATCTCAGTTTCTGAGAGATGTGTAAAGGGTTAGGAGTTCGGCTAAAAAGGATCTTCAAATTCTTTTCAGTTCCATAAATACCGTGAAAGGGAGATTCTTAGTACTGGCTTCACTCCTATATTTACCTGGAAATCAGTAACCTGTTCTGATTAATCTAAAGAGAGAGAGATTTTTTTCGACCTCTTTAAATTCCTTTTTTGGTACTAACCACTCAGATACCATTTATTTTAGTCTCTTTAGGGACACACATTAACATTAAGCTCTTCTTTTTCTGCCTTCTCTAACTCTCAAAATTTTCCTCATAATTTATTCTCTCTCTGTTTTTATTTTTCTGTATTCCGAGAGAGCTTTTCAAGTTTGCCCTAATCTAATCCATAATTCAGTTTTTTTTTTTTGTGATGAGATTTTCCTCTGAAGCCAATCTGTATTATGGTTTTGAAATTTCTTTTAGTTTCCTAATTTTATTTCATTAGTTAGTCCATTTCCCTTTTGATTTTTTCTGACCCTCAATCAGCTCACTTTTTATCTATTTTCTTATTTTACATTTTTCTTTGTTTATAAATTAAATGATTTTTTCAAATGGAGAAAGATACAGTACTCCTTTACACACTTTCTCTCCTGTCTCTCTCCTTCTCTGTCTCTGACTCTTTCTCTCTCTATATATAAATACATATTCGTATATATATTAATGTATATTTGTATATATACCATTATTGTGGACAGAGAAATAGCAAACAAAGCTGCAGTGCACAAGAAGCATTTATTTGCAGTCATAGAATTACAATTCTGGGAGCACAGATTCAGACAGCAACCCAAGTTGTGTTCCAAGTTGAAATAGACGAGGGTTTAAAGGGAAAAAGAGGAAGAAGAGGAGGAGGAATTAGGGGATTTTTGGAAATAAATTTTGTTTTCCCAGAAAGGGGGACATTTTCTGAACATTTTTAAATGTGCTGATGTTGGTAGTTCATGGGTGACATAAGGTCCTTTTTACATGCATAGATTTCCATCTTCATTCCATGTCTCTCAGCCTAAGTTACTCTTCTGTTGTATTTCTTATCATACTGTATAATGTAATGATATTTACTTTATTCATCATTGTATTCATTAAAAATTATCTTTATTTTTTCCAAGTTGTTTATATGGCTTTTTGCCTTGTTTACATACCCTGTTTTGAAAAGGAAGTGGTCTATCCACTTAAATGCTTTCCTAAAAGCAGTATTGGAAATTTATTGTTAAACAACTTCACTACCTCTTTTACTGGGCTCTCTCCAGGTCTCTACTTCCTTTGCTAGAGAGGATAGTTCCTGAACTTCTTCCTGGTGAATCATCTGTTTCTTACAGGAGAAACTCCATTACGCTCTGGGGAAGCACGCTTTCTTGCTGGGGTTAGAATGGCCACATAATTTCAGGCTTCCACTTCCAGTTACTTTCAATGCTGGTAATTCAAAATTGGGAAAGATATTTTAAATGATGTGCTCCAAGTGTGTCGCATGATTTGTTCTTTCTTAAAGGCCTAGTTTCACATCAATCATGGAATGTTGGCAGGGTGCCTTTTCAAATTTTTGTCTGACACACTATGACGATCACTCTTTTGAAAATGTTTCTTTATACGGATTACTCTGTCTTCATTTAACTCCATCCTATCTGTATGTTTTGACATTTCCACATGTTGTCTTTATGATAGGGGTTTTAAATGCTGTTCTTTTGTGAGTTTCAGTGATGATGCAGATATTCCCCTATTTTCATTTTCCTTTGGTGATGTCATTGGGCCCTTGAGAAGATGTCTTTTCTTGATTTACAATCTTTGCCGAAAGTTTACAACCATTCATTTTTGTGGGATCTAATTTTAAATAAATTAATAAGGGTATCAATTCGTATTTAATGAAATAAAATGACCAAGCTCCAAACTAATCATATTTTAAAAATATTTTAAAAATAATTTTAAAAATAAAAGTCGTCTTTTGAGTCTTGAAAGATAGACTACCTTCTAGAAATGTAATCTTAATCACAAACATGAAAGAGAAGTGAAAAACAAAATACTATTATAAATTGCTATGTTTCTAATGTTAAACTTTAATTTTTATACCTATAATAAAGTAGTTTTTTAACTTTTAGTTTATTAGATGCGAGATGGCAAAGTGTCAATGAATGACCTTTAAAAATCTGTTCAGCACATTTTTTTTAACTTAAATTCTTTTCTACAAGGTGAACAAGATTGCAGGGTCCTTGATATCAGTTTGCATACAAGTGGAGGAAAACAGAACCTAAATTGATAGTAGAAAGGGCTAACATGTAAAAGAAAATGGAGCCTGAGGTAGAAGAGTGACTACTACTGTGGGTGCTATTTTGCATAGATGGTCATTGTAGATTTCTAATAGAAAAGTATATTTGAGCTGATGCCTTCATGATGGGAAAAAGAGAGAGTGGGAACAGTGGGAGAGAGAGAGGACAAAAGCCTGTTGTGGATGGGAGAGAAGGGAATTAGGGATGTGGAATGATTCTGAATGAGAAAATTAGAGAAAGACAGCAACATGCATTAATCAAATTTAACGATAAGTCTTTAAGAAGAAATGGAATAGAAGTAATAATTAAAAAGCCTATAAAGGGTAAAGATAGAAAAAGAGGGACCTGGTTCAATTGCCAGTCTCCCTTTATCTTCCCATTCTTAATTTGAAAACAGAATTTTCACACCTCGAATATTCTCTTCAGGTAGATATGAATTTGCAGATGAGATTTCAGTTGTTCACTCTTCCAACAAGAGGTATGATGATTGTTCGAACTCCCTTCCTAAATTCCAATGCAGAAAATTTGCATAAACAATTTGAATACAACACTCACAGGGGGGCTTCATTATTGTTATAGACCTACTTCCCCCAGCAGAAAAGAAGTTTCTTGATAACCCATCTAACTTCCAGGCTTTTGTGTCAGAAGGGGGAAATTCTGGCTTATTGAACATTTCCCCCTACTTCTTACTTTTCTGGGGGGGTGGGGTGCATGGTCTGGGAATCGAACCTGGGTCTCCTGCATGGAAGGTAAGCATTCGACCACTGAACCACCAGGGCACCCACTTCTTACTTTTTGGGTGTGGCCCACAACCATTTGGTTAGTGTAAATAACTTAGTAATTCTTAAGTCTCCTAGACCAGGATAAAATGTTCTCTGATCCATATACAGTCAAAATATTGCATTCTAAATCATAAGGGTAATATGCTTTTCTTATTATGGTGATACATTTCAAACAGATCTATTGTGAATCATTTTACAAAAGATTTATACAAAGATGCAGTCTTGTAAAAAATGGAATCTTCTTTTTACTACCCTGAAGTTATTGATCAGATTAAAACAAGAATGCACATATACAATACACATCTAGGTATATATGTGTAGTTGTTTTGGAAAAGTAGATATATATATGTGTATTGGATGAGTGTATTGTGTGTGTGTGTGTGTGTGTGTAAATAAATAGCACAGAGGGCCATATATAATCAGATAGTAAATTTTGCATTATTCTTAGGTAATTGGCCTTCAGTCAAGCTATCAATGTATTTTCTCTAGAACCTTTTTGTATTAGTATAGCGTCACATTGTATTTAATATAGCATTATTTATGGGTTTTGCTTTTTTTCAATTTAGGAAGATCAAATAATAGGGGTACAAACATCCTAAAGTCATATGTATTAAATATCTCAGGAAACCAATATGATCACATATTTGGTTCTAAGGTAATCACTATGATAGCAATAAAAATAATAAGAATAAGAATAAACATAATAGTTTAATATAACAGATAATTATCTTAAGGCTAAGTAACTACCAGATATTGCACTAAAATAGTATAACTTTTTGAGACAGATGGCTAAGACAAACACTATGATTCATGACAGTCAGGAATAATCATTGAAACAGCCACAAGCTCCACAGATATTTTTGATCCTTCTGAAGCAGAACAAACCAATGGACTCTAACTAGTTGTCCCTAATTCAAATCCACAGCCAATAAACATTTAGTAAAGGCATTTTTCTATGGTTTTCAAAGACATTCATGATACAAATTTTTAATGAATTAAGAGTTTATAACATATAAAGTGAGAAGATCATATCCCTTATACTATTTTCCTTTTTTCTACTTGGAGGAAATATTTACTTGCAATAACCTTAACATTCACTTTCCAACTCTGTAGGGAATAACATATCCTCTGGTTCCATGAAGGGTAGAAAAGTCCAACTGATTATTTTTCTCCAGGGATGACAGGTGAATTTTCTGTTCTCCACATGTTTCTGACAATCAAACATCTGATTAATAAGATGGAGAATTATTTTGGGTACATGTTCAGGTTTCTGAAGCTATTCTCACTTTAGTTCCCTTGTAGAATAACATATATAAACATAGAAAAAGAATTCCCCTTTAATTCTCCTCATGCAAAGTGAATTTTGTACCATTTGTTTATAATGATAATACAATGTTTCATCTAAATCCATTAATACTATTCTTGTTTTAATTTGTTTTTTGTAGCTCGCAGCTCTAGAATATATTATTTGAAAAGAACTTGGAAAAGCAGATACATAGCAGGTCAAGGATATTTTAGTTCTTTTTAGACATGGCTCTTGGAGAGTAGAGATTGAAGAGAAAGAGACTCGGTGCATATGTTATATAAGCTAGCACAGACAAATGAGGGCTGCTTCACAGTCTCAGCACATGCATTGCTTAGTTCTTGGATGTAAATTAAGGTTCCTTATTGCAGAGTGGGGGACCATATTCTGTCCAAGCTGAAACTCTTGGTGTAATAGAATTAATTCATCTTGCCTGGATGGAATTCTATATCCTAAAATGAACTACTATGCCTCTTAGGTAGTTTTTTTCAGATAAATATAATGATATAGGTCTAGGAAATTATTAAGAGAATAATTCGACCATTATATTTGCATCTTAATTAATGCATCTATTAAATTACATAATTTACAAAGGATTATTAAAAGTTACATTGAACATTAAAGCAGCCACCACCCTTGCCCATTAGTTAGAGAATTTTCTCGTTTGTTTATATTGCCACACATGGTCCTAGAATATATTTTTAAAAATTGTCTGTGCTGTCTTTCTGTTCAATTGAAATTTAAATACTAACTGTGACTGTATAATTATTCATGTCAGATTTACTGAATATACATTTACTGAGCATCCTCTATTTTCAAAATATTTTACAAGATACAAAGAATGCAGATACAAGTACCATCTTGCTCCAGGATTTTGTCCCAAAAGATCCACAATGAAGAAGGGAAAACAGACCCTAAACACTTAACTCTAGTGTCAGGGGGTACATGGCAGGATCAGGAATATGTCCTAGAAAGCAGGACTTTTTGTTTGGGTCCCAAGTGTATTCTACATAGAGGGAATAATAGAAGCTGATATTTTTTTCTCTACCAGATCTATTGAGATATAATTCACATACAATCACCTATCTCAAGTGCAGAATTCACTGGTTTTTGGTACATTTACAGAGTTGTGCAACCATCCTCAAATTCCATTTCCAACATTTTAAGTTTTTTATAGTGAACTATAACATATACCCAGAAAAGTGATAAATTTCAAAGTTCAGTTTCACAAGTAGTTATAGAGCAAATTTCAAAGTATAGTATGGGGTACAGTTCCACAATTTCAGGAATTTCCTTCTATTTGTTTTGATACACTAGAAACTAAAAATAAATATCCATGTAATGATTCAGTACTCATAAACTTTTCTTAAAGCCTTACTTTTCTGTTACTCTTCCTCCCTCTCATTTGATTATTCTCTCAAAATAGAGGAGTATTTGGGCAATGACCATTCTAACTTCTTCATGTTGGAAAGGGGTGTTGATGTTATGGAGTAGGGGAATGCTGCTGGTTGATATTCTGGGAGAGACTGGGATATCTTTAAGTTTCAGAGCTTATCTGGCATAGGAACAATCTGGAGATTTTAAGTTTCTGAAAAATAAACTTAGTAAATAAAATTTAGAGAGTCTTAAATTGAGCCCTGGATTTTCTTTAGGATTTTCAGGAATACTGTGATTGGGCCTTGGCATACCATGGCAATTTGTAATATCTGGCTGAAGCTTGCATAAGAGTAGCCTCCAGAATGACCTCTCGATTCTATTTTAAATCTCTTAACCATTGAAATCTTATTTTGTCACATTTCTACCCACCCCACTGCCATGGTCAAGAAGGCATTCTCAATCCCACGGTGACAGAACCAGGCTTGTCCCTGGCAGTCATGTCCCACATTGCCAGGGAGACTTACATCCCTGAAAGTCATTTACCACATAGCAGGGGAGAGTAATGCATTTATTTGCAAAGTTTGGGGGGGGGGGGGAGAGAGAGAGAGAGAGAGAGAGAGAGAGAGAGAGAGAGAGAGAGCGAGCCCCCATCTGAGCAACAAAAGACATTCTCTGGTATGACGCTTAGATGTGTTTATAAATAGGTCTAGCTTCACCATTTCAGAAATAAATTTCATAAGGGTCAGCCTGAAGATAGAGGGCTTGGCTTATTAAATTGGGAGTCCCCAATGCTTGAAAGGATATCAGGAATTTTCCAGGTAGGCAAATTAATAGTTCCATATTTTTCCTCCAGTCCCTCAAGGGACTTTGCAAAACGTTTTTAATGCTATACTGAATCACCAGATCTCATTGCCTATTCTAGGCTCTATGTTCTCATTTTAAGTTTTAGAAAATTTTCATTGCTGTAGAGAGAAAAATAGCATATGTCCAGCCACACAAAAGAGAAAACCTAAAACACCCCATATCCCTTATCCCCCTTCCCCAATTATTTACCCCTAGAATTGGTGTGGTACTAGTAAATATTGCTATTAAATATAGTCCATAGCATGTAATAGATAATTTCCTATATATCACTCTATTATTAACTCTTGTAAAATTGTCGTACATTTGAAGTAGTTCATGCAAGAACCTGCATATACTTGTAGTTTTAATCAGTGAGATGCATGATTTTTAGACAACCCCTTTCAATCATATTTACCTTCAGTAAGCATTATTACTTAGAATCCCAATAATGAACTACCATCACCTCTATCCATTGCCAACCATTTAACACCAACCTTGTTAACAAATTTGTACATATTAGATAACCACTTCCCCCTGTCTAGCTTCTATCTCTAGGTCTCCTATATCCTACATTTTAAGACTCTAAGTTTATATTTTTAGGTGGTTCATATTAGTGAAAATATACAGTAACTATCCTTTTGTGTCTGGCATATTTCACTCAGCATTATATCTTCAAAGTTCATCCATGTTGCTGCATATTTTGGGACTTCATTCCTTTATTGCTGCATAATATTCATTGTATGTATATACCACATTTTTAATCCACCCATCTGCTGATGGACACTTGTTTCCATCTTTTGGCAACTGTGTATAATACCACTGTGAACATCAGTGTGAAAATGTTTGTTCATGTCACTGTTTTCAGGTCTTTTGGGTATATACCGAGTAGCAGAATTGCTAGCTGTAGAGCAACTTGATTTTTCTTTTCTGAGAAATCATGAACTGTCTTCCACAGCAGCTGTAGCATTTTGCATTCCCACCAGCAGTGAATAAGTGTTCCATTTTCTCCATATCCTCTCCAACATATAAGCTGATAGTTTAATCAATAAAAATTCACAAGGCAGAAAACTGTCAGAAGGGCTTCCTGAAAGTGGATCAGTATAAGAAAAGACAGGAAAATGTATGCCAGTAAGTTTGTTTGTTTGTTTGTTTTTTAGGTGTGGGGAGGGTAGTATTGAGTAAATAGCATGTAGTATACTGTAAATAGAGCATAGAATGCAGGTCACGTGCACTAAATAAATAAATAACATTTATTTAAAACAATCTCCTCTCTGTTTTTCATTATCAACTAGGCATTCTCATGCTTAATCTGAGTTGTGAAATTAGATTTAAATCAAGACTTTCTTAGTAAAAATGACATTCTTATAGATCACATACCCTGATCACTAGACTAAGATTCTTTATGTTAGAATTAATTTATAATTTCTAATAGACAGTCTATTCCATGTAGTCATATAAATACGTTTCCTTATTCAGCATACTTGCTGGTACAGCTTTATGCCTAAAGGAAAACTGCACTCTCCTAGATCTTAGCTCCAAGGCAATTGACTATCATTATCAGCATCTTCTTTAATTTTCTCGCTCCAATATTCTTTTAATAATTATGAGCTTAATTTAGAATCTGAATTTTAGATTATTATTTATAGGGCTAAATTTTATTTACAAATATATAGCATACATTAATAAATATAAAATTCTAATAATATAGTATGAGATTTCATTGAAAAGCATGTTTTTATCAAAGTGACATATTATAGGTTACATAGCTAAGAATTTTGAATTTTGAATGGTATTTTTTTTTTACTGTGTTTCATTCTAGAAATAGAATGTAAATGTTTGGTTTATTTACCCTAGTTGTTTTTCAGATTCCCTTCAACTGCTACACTTTGCAAATAGAGATTGACCTAGTCCTTTTCTATATTGCCAATGCTAACTATGAGTTTATGCCTAAACAGAAATAATTGTGTCTTCCTAGTGGTTGGCACACAGTCAGTAGGCAATAAATATTTTCTTGATAAAAGAGTAGATTGTTGGAGAAAAGGGAAAAAATACTTAAGTAATGTAAGAATGGAAGGAGACTGATATAACTCTCTCGAATTCTTGAATCTGCTCTGTGGTATCTGTAAGTGGTCATCATCCATCTGCTCTAACGCTGACACTGACAGGGACTCACCAACTCTTGAGACAATCCATGCTACATTCAGCTCTTACAACTAAAAAAATTAAAAATGCTTTCTCATTCAGCAAAAAAAAATTTCACAGAACAAGTCAGATGATCTTTATGCATTTATAACCCTTCAGTATTGGTCACTGGATAAGTTTCTTATCTCCTAAGAAAGTATTTTAAGAAAAGATAGTGCATCTTCTTTCTTGAACACCATCTTTTCTGAATTTAACGCCAAAAACTGGGTTGGTCATTTGAATGCTGGTCTGACACTCGTGCCTACAGAGTTGAGAGCAAGTAGGTAGAAAAATTATTGCATACATATACAGAGAAGGAGCATGCAGGCAGTTTAACAAGATAATAGAGACAAGAAGCACCTAACACTGGGACCATCTGCTTTTATTGCTTTATTCCCTTACTTCCCTCCCCCTTCCTTGTTTGAGTTCCTTCTTCCTACTCCCCCTTCTTCTCTCCAAGGGGGTGCCTGGGTGGTCAATAGTGCATTTGGGTGAGTTGCTTGGTTCCACCCTCCTTCGCAGATGACTCGCACAGGTTGGTGGTTGTTTGCAGATGAGTTGGCTGCCACCGGGTGTTTCCTGTAAGTGGGTAAACCCCAGGCAGGGTATCTGTGCAGGAGAAAGGCCCTGCTAATCTTGATTTAACCATTCTTGCTTAAGGGCTCCTTCATGTTTTTTTTTTCTCCCCCCTCTCCCACCATTCTAGCCTGCCTCAGATTTCCCCTCGGAGATTTCTCACCCCTTACTCTTAAGGGTACAGAGGGACAAGTGTTGTCTTCTGGAGCTGCTTCTGGCTTGTTAGGGGGTGTAGGCCCTACCTAACAGGGCATAGAACTTTCTGGCTATCTCACATCAGCTGAGAGGGGAAGAGTCCAGAGAGGCAGTTGGAATGGCTGAAAATTCTCACATCAGCATTGGTTTGGTGTGAAAGACTTCTAGTCTAGAAGAAATAAACTTGGTGAGACATTTAAAATACAAGGGCAGATTGGGAGCCAGGCCTAGGAGAAGTATTAGCTAAAACAGACTGGGGAAGAGGGAAGGAAATGACTATCCTTCAGGTGTCAGAGTGAATTTTTGCTAGGAGGCTTGTTCTTGCTTAATTAAGGAAGAGTAAGGGGGCACATATGTTAAGGGGTGCAGGAATGAGGCTTAGAAGGCACTCAATTGATCGGGCCTGTAACTTTGGCTGCAGGATTGGCTTGATTATTTCCTCCAGAGATATTTGGTATTATTTTCTTTGATGGCCAGGGTAATGAATTATCATAATTTTTGCTGGTAGGAGCATGGAATTTAAGAAGTTGAGTATCTCTTGGTAGTGTTTAATTGGGAGAAAGCTTCACTTTTTTTACACTGCTACATGAGCATGCAGGACTAGGAAGGCACAGTCTTTTGTTTTTTCCTAGTCCTAGAGCTCGGGTGGGGGCAATTGGTTTTGTTTTGTTTTGAGCCATAGTCCCTGGGGTTATGGCTTTGGCTTATTAAACTGGGAGCCTTAAGAGAATAGAAGGAATTCCCTGGGTGGGAAAGTTTAATAGTTTTATGTTTTTCTTTTGTATGTTTTTGTGTTTTAGTTTAAGGGACTTTGCAAATACATATTTTTTATTTTTTGTGTAAAATACTCTGGCTCGTTTTTGGTCTTGCACAGAAGTTAACGTTTTAGAATATAGATAATAGGTTTATTTTAGTCCCAGCTAGATTAGCATCATTTACATGTTGCTGTATGAAGGAATGTTGAAGTTCAGAGCTGGAGAACTTTAACTCTGAGTCTTGGGTGTTACACAGATACTCAAAGATTTAGAGAACTACTAGGCTGTACAAAGAGTAACACATTTCAGAATTTAGGAATAACATTTAAAGCTTACAAGTAAGATTGTTGGAAGAGTTTACACTTTAATTTTTTATAGGAATTTTAAATGAATTTACTTTTAGAAATAAAAAAATTGACAGTTATTTTATATTGGGGTTATTAATTAACAATCTATAGCAGAAGTTTTGTCTTGTTTTACTTTTACACACTTTCTAAATATATGAATAACATTTCACCCATGTAAATTTAGCTAACAGAAGGGTGGAAAATTTCTTTAAAGTATTATAATACTTCTTTATTTATTTTTTGCATGGGCAGGCACTGGGAATCAAACCCAAGTCTCCAGCATGGCAGGCAAGAACTCTACCTACTGAGACACCATGCCCCATCAAGTACTTCTTGACCACTTTTTAGGTATATGTAAACTATTTTAACACTTTGCTGTTACAAAGTGAGAGAAAAAATCTTTTGTGAGTTTTCTTTAAAGAGTGAGAAAACTTGCTTTTTTAAAAATAAAGGATGAAAAGGTCAATATAACATTAATAAGGATATTATTCTGATATGATATAAATTTTTTATCTTTTATACAGTACTCAGATGATTAAGAAAAACTTTATAACTTTTCATTGAGTAGTTTAATAAAGAGCAGCATTGACTAAGACAATTTAATTTTATAAACTCTATAACTTCTTGTAGTCAGCAGTGACTACAAACAAAACTTATTTTCTGAAATCTCTACAATGTCCAAATCCATTCAGGACTTATAGTCAGTAATGACTATAGAATTCACTTTTAAAAACTTTCTGTAACTTTTTATATCCATTCATGACTCGTACTCAATAATGATTACAAAATTCACTTTTTTAAAACCTTTCTTTGGCTTTCCATTTTCATTCAGTTAGCAATGATTACAACAAACAAAATTCACTTTTACATTAGAAGAATATGTTAGTTAACAAAGTTAACATATTGCAAGGCTGTTCTTTGAGGCAGTTAGAGGCCAGTAAAGTCTGCTGCTAAGATATTTTTAAAGATATAGGGACTATTTTGAAACCCTTGGGACAGCAATGCCTAAGTGAGTAGGGTCGGGCTCTTATTTTTAAGTCCCTGTCATTCAACAGCAAACAGGTATTGAGAGTTATGGTGAAGAAGAATACGAAGTGCATTTTTAAGATTTGGGACTGAGAACTTGCATAAAGTCAGGGGTTATTCGTGGGCTAACCCTGGGATGCATTCATCCCCCAAAAAACAGGTTTATTTGCTTAAGGATTTCCTCTGGGATGCAAGAACCCTCAATCAGGTAGGGATTTTAAGGTAATCAAGGGGGTAAACACTGGCTGGTTTATTAGTCTTAAGGTGGGTGGCCCCTGGGAGTGAAAATGTTTTTTTTTAAGAAGGGGTGGGACATTTTTGTACTACCTAAAATTGATGATTTAAAAGTATGCTGCCAATTGGACAAAGGAGGGGCTGAGTAAAGGCACTGGCTTTAGGCTTTTTATTTATCTCTACCATGGAACAGGCTCATGGGGACAATGGGCCTGGGTGGCAGGTCAAAACAGAATTAAGTGGCTCCGGTATTAATTTTAAAAATTAATTGTCTCGGTTGGCCACAGTGGCTCAGCAGGTGGACTTCTCGCCTGCCATGCCAGAGACCTGGGTTCGATTCCTGGTGTCTGCCCATGTGAAAAAAAAACAGTAATTGTCTTCCCGTGCCACGTCGAAGGTCACCTGCTGCTTGTCTAAATCGGTGTTATTCGGCCCTGTCTAGAGAGCCACTATCCGCCCCGGACCTCCTCAGTCTTGCTCAGGAGTGATCAGTCAGGCCTTCAGGAGGGCCGCAACTCCCCTTCAGGTCTCGGTGCACTCCCGGGCCCAGTGTCCAACTTTCCCACATCTAGGGCAAGGCCCCAGGGGCTCTCAGTGCCTCTGAGTACACGCATACGTCCAGTGCCCCATTTTCCACACTTATAGGCTGGCTTCTCTCTGGCTCGTGGCAGCTGTTTGCCATTCATGGCAAGCGCTATGAGCCGAACTTTGTTCTTGTCTCTCCTTACCTTTTCCTCTCTGCAGCCCTGCTCTAGTTATTAAAACAGAAAGAACAGTGTTCATGAGATCATTCACGTGGCTTGTGGCCTAGAGACCAATTTCTGGAGTTTCTTTCCTTCTATCAGGAGCTGTCTGACTAATAAAAATAAGTGTTATTTGCCCTTTTGGGAAGTCAGGGTCTACTTGGGTATGCATTTTATAGTCTTCTCTGAAACAGAGCAGGGTTTTCCTTATCCTCTTGAGTTATGCTCTGTGACATATGACAATTTATAGGTTTAATGGTACAGTTTCTCATTTCTTCTATTGGACAAGTTGTCATGTGGTCTTTGGTTTTCAAGTCTGCCTGACCTGCCGGCCAGCAAGTTGGTCTGCAGGGCACTGTACTTCGGGCCAAATTTGATGCTTTTCCTCAGGAGTGCAACAAGAGGAAAGAATGACTTGCACATCCCTCTAGGTAAATTCAAGGGTTAATATGAATTTACCTAGATGGATTTTCTTTCACAAATTTTTAAATGTTTTAAAATTCTTTCATATATTTTCTGGGGTCCTTCTCAGCAGAACATAATTTTCAAGAGCCCTTCATGGATTTATCCTGATATAGGGTCATAAAAGCTTTATGTAAGGAATTTCTTGCCACTTTCCCTCCTTTTTTTACAAAAGAGATGTAACTATAGGTCAGCATTATAACTGACAGTTCCATTTGGGGCCAGCACTGGCCATCCTCCAGGAGATAATATGGCAAGACAGTATTGGAGGAGAAAATAAGCTTTTTCTTTTTAAACTCTGTGATGGGAAGATTATTCCAATTTCGTAGGAGGTAGCTCAGTGGACTGTCAGCTAGAATACTGGAAGTACCACCCATTTCTACGGAAGAGAAAAGAGAAAAAAAAAAAAAAGGCAGAGTTCAGTATGGGTGCCTAGCATCTCAAGTCACTGGCCTACCATTCTGATAGCTGATCCCTTGGCACCGTGAGTATCAGCTCCCTGTCCCCAGGCATCCCCAGGCTCTTTGAAGACTCAGAAGATGGATGGCCCCGTACATCCTGCTGCTGCTGAGCCCACACACTCGTCCTCCTAAGTGTTTGCAGTTTTATCTTACTGCCTGACTTACTGCCTGTTCTAGTTTGATAGCTGCTAGAATGCAACACACCAGAGACAGATTGGCTTTTAATAAAGGTTATTTATTTCACTAGTTCTTCAGAGGAAAGGCAGCTAACTTTTAACTGAGGTTCTTTCTTACATGGGAAGGCACAGGGCGATCTCTGCTGGTCTTCTCTCCAGGCCTCTGGGTTCCAACAACTTACCCTGGGGTGATTTCTTTCTGCATCTCCAAAGACCTGGGCTGAGCTGTGAGTGCTGAGATGAGGTATGCTGAGCTGCTTGGGTTGTGCTATGTTGAGTGTCTCGTTTAAGCACCAGCCAATTAAATCAAACATCATTCACTGCAGCAGCCACGCCTCCTAGACAACTGCAGATGTAATGGGCAACAGATGAGGTTCACATACCATTGGCTCATGTCCACAGCAATAGAACTAAGCATCTTCACCTAGCCAAGCTGACACTGGAATCTAACTAACACACTGCCTAAGAGAATGGAAAGGATTTGCCCCAACTAAGAAACTCTAGGGATGGAATTTTCCTGGGTGTTGCCAGGATTGGGCTAGAGGAAAGGCATGTGCGGCAAAAAAAAATAGGGTTTCCCTTAAGGGGAAATGTCCTAGGAAAGGCCAGTTTCACAATAAAATGTGGCTTAGTACCCTTTTCAGGCAATTCATGGGCTCTGGGTATGGATATACCCAGGGGTGAGGTTCCCTCTGTCTCCTGCAGTACAGATTTTACAAAGTGAAATCAACCTTAGCACTAGTAATCTCCCCAAGAGAAAGGCCTGCCAGGGTTTCAACCACAGAAAGCAACAGTAAGGAGAAGAAATCACAGTCCAGACTGGCCAGGGGCACGTGGGGACCGGTGATGCGGTGAGGGAGCAGCAGGCAGGAGGGCCTGTGTGCTCACTTTAAGCCAGACGGGGGTGGGGGTACTTAGCTCACTTCAGTCAGTGTGTCCTGGACTCTCACTTGTCCTGCAAACCTCACTTCTGGCTTTCGGGGGCTGGGGGGACACTCGCATTGGAATGGACCCAATTCCCCTAGTCCTAAACCAAAGGTGACTTCCTAGAATGTCAGAGACAATACCTTGTTTGGCACAGGAATCCTTCGCCAGAATTCTATTATAAAAGATGGAATGTCTTAGAAGGCAATGAAAGCCAGACAGAGGAGAAAGAAGAAGATTCTCATGGGGACAGGGGAGAGGACCTTTGGCAAGGAGGTGAAAAGAGGAACAGATTCATCAGGAAGGGTCTGATCCTCAGAGGGGAGGAAAACAGAGAGCATGGGGAAGTCTTAAATAGCTGAGGGGATGGTGGGGAGGAGAGAGCCCAGTGAAAAGAAAAAGTGAAAGTAGGTGGTCAAGCTTCCTGGCACTCACCAGTCCAGACAGGAAGAGAAGTGACTCCTGCTGTTTTGCCAAAATATGTTGCTGGATTTCAGCTTCCAGATTTCTTGGCTGTGCTGTGAGAAAAGAATGTAAGAACATAGCACAGATACAGCAAGTAGGTAGAAAATTTATTAAGTACACATGCACAAATGGGCAGTCTTGCGAGAAATAGAGGAAAAAGGCAGACGTTGACTTTTGATGAGATCTTTCAAACAACCAATTTTTAAATCAATCTGGAAGCTTTCCAGTTATATGCGATAATGAATTTGCTATGTTTTGAGCCAATTTTGTCAGTGATTTTTAGTCAGAAGCACTCTAGCTAATACAAAGCGTGTTATATAAGATTTTACTATGGTATTTTTTTTAAGACAGTGTATTTGGGGCTAAATTTTAAAACATTTTCTAATGAAAGAGATTATGATGACTATTTCCTTCAAAATTCAGTGTTTAAATAAAATACTAAAATCTTTAATTTTGATTAATGTGAGGTGCTTTGAATAATTGATATATTTTGAAGACTGTTTGAAAAAATGGAAGTTAAAGAACACAAATCGAATAGGTCACAGGTATTTGATGTATCAGATTTTTAACTAAATGGAATGAAAAGGATGTTTAATGAATCTCACTGGAAAATTATCAACTTGGTAGTTATTTGTACTGTGTATCATTTTATGAAAGATGCAGGTTCTTCCACATCTGAAATAGTTCAGAAATAATCAGGGAAATCATATATATGTTATTTCAATATATATATGAATTTGATTTCCAGCTATACTGTCATTTAATGTATAAATATAAATACATTGTGTAAAATCCATTTAAAGAACTATATAATAATGGGGGGAGGGTACTAGTGTTAGTTCAGTGGTAAAATTCTCGCCTGCCATGTGGGAGACCCGGGTTCAATTCCCAGTCCATGCATTTCCCCAAAAAACAAAGAAGTAAAACAAACAAAAGCAAACAAACAAAAATTCAACAAATGGTGCTGCAATAACAGGATACTCATGTGGAAAAATAATGAAATGTGACCCTACCATACAGCATAAAAATAAACAAAAAGTATGCAATAACAAATATGTTTTAGTTTCCTTGGCTGCTCAAGCAAATACCATGCAAAAGGATGGCATAAACAATAGAAATTTAATAATTAATTGTTTTGAGACCAGGAAAATATCCAAATCAGGCATCGTCATGGTGTTGCTTTCTTCCTGAAAACTGAATATCTGGGGATGACTGCCCGGTGAACCTTGGACCTGGGCCCTTCTAACACATGGCAATGCATATGGCGGCCTCTCCTGGCCTCTCACTTCTCCTCTGGATTCCATTGAATTTCAGCTTCTTCCTTCCGTGGCTTCTTTCTGACTTTTATAGTCCTGCTTATAAAGGACTATAGTGATAGGATTAAGACTCATCCTGGGCCACTCTTTAACTGAGGGAACCTTATCAAAAGGTCCTATTTAGAATGGGTTCATACCCACATGAATGGATTAGGTTTAAGAAAGTTTTTGGGGGTTGTATCAATCTCCAAGCCACCAAGAAATGTATTTAAATTTTGAATACATTTTTTTGTATAGCATGCAAACTAGATCTTAAAATATGCATAATGCAGTCTTGGTAAAACAGTTATATATTTTTATAAAAAGGGACCCTAATATTTCTGAGGAATTATTTTGGAATATACCTTATTCTTTTTTTTATAGATCTTTTAATGGATATTTATATCTATGTCCCATCTACTTATTCCTGTAGTAGAGCCCAGATGGAGAGTTTAACATTAATAAGAATGTATTCCTTCCTGTAATTTAAATTGGATGTTTAGATAAATTTCTAGGTTTGCAGGAAAAGGTGCACTTTAATTTATCAAGGACCATATCTCAATATTGCAGCTTGACTGAGCCAGTGGACTCCTCTAACAGAACCTGCATTGATTAAAACAGGTCTTAGTCAATATGTAGATGAGGCAGACCAAGTCTATGTGAACACTTACCTTTGAAAACTAGAAGAAGGGATTTGAAATTGAATTCAGGACTGCAATTCACTTGTGCATGCAATATACTGCAGAGTCACCTGGTAGAGGGGACAAGCAATGGGGATGGTGGTTTCACTACAGATTGCACTCTGTTCTTCCACCAAACTGTACTTGGGGCTGAGTGTGCCCAAAGGGAACTTTATTTTTTTTTACTAATTTGCACAAAAACACAATATAAGTAGAAATGAGTGCTTAAGTTATTAACTTTTTTTGAGAAAAAATACAGTCTTTTCAGGATACTATTTACAAGGAAAATGAAGTGCTTTAAGATCTTAAATTCACTCATAAAAAGAAGAAAAAAAGAGGATGAAGAGGAGAGATAGGAGGATGAGTGTAAGACAGAGGAATAGGGAGGGAGAGAAAAACTATGAGAGAGGAAAGGAGAATTAAAGGTAATACTTATTGATCAACTTAACGTGTGCACTTTACATGCATTAACTCATAAACCAAACAATTATACTTTAAAAGTGAAGAAACTGAGAGAGGTTGAAAAGGAAGGTAGAGATGAGCTTCAAACTAGGGTCTCTCTGCCTTTTAACCACTAAACTAAAGGGAAAATATCAACAATTTTTAGCACTTCATCCCTTTTTAAGGACACAGGACCTCCACCAGACAAGATCTTGCATGCCTACTTTGAGTCATTTTATGTGGTTGGAAAAATTCCACATTTCTTTTAATGATTGTGGTGTATGAGTTTCCTCTAATGCTTGCTTTATCCTAAATTATATTGAATTAGTGCAATTTTGCAGTAATTTGGAAGTTACAAGTTGTCATTTCCCTCTTGGTAATGTTTAGTTTCCATACACATACATATAATACTTCTGTCTTCTCCCAGTTTCTGCAAATATTTTTCTTTTGATCTATTGATTTGCCCTCTCCACTTCTAATGGAGTTATTCTGCCCCTCTGAAAAATTATCAGAACTTTTCCCTATTGCTGCCTATGGCAATTTCTGATTTATTTCAAGTATGGTTTATATTAAAAAAAACAACAACAACACAGAACTCTAAATCACTAATATCATAGTATATGTATGTATGTAATTTTCTGCTTGGGCAGGCCATGGGAATCGAACCTGAGACTCCGGCATGGGAGAACTCTGCCTCTTGAGCCACTGTGGCCTGCCCCCAATAGTTTATTTTAAAATATAAATTTGAGAACAATGATGTGTTTCTTTCTTAGTTGATTGAACTGACTTTCTTCCTTAAGGATTTTGTTGAACTCAAATAAATTTTTTCTCTTTCTTTCCTAGTTTCTGAGCTCAGAAGCTGACTTGCTTCTCTCAAGTCATAATTCAATTTGCTAAGCCCTATATTTTTAATAGGTGCCCTTTGTGGCTCATTCAATTCTTTGAAATGTTTTGAATTCTGGGTTTATTCTACAAGATATCCCTTAACTTGACTACTGTAGAAACCTTGCAAAGATGAAGTCAAACAAACAGATGATTTAAGAAACCCTGCTCTCTGCGTCTCTCAGCCTGCTGGTACCCCTCACAGCCCTGCACAACTAAGAATGGCTGCTGTGTGGTTCTCCTTCACGTCCAGTGCAATACTGCATAATAATGAGAGGCCCATGTTGACACCAGTCTGCCAATTGGCACCAGCTGCCTACATATCTATGCTTATATTTTTGGAAGGAGATTTAATTCTTATGTGGCTAAAACACTATGAAATATTAAGTTGCTTGTAAGCCTAACTTCCGGAAGATACAATATTTTAACTCAAAAACCCTCATTTTTCCAGGATCGTTGAAGAAAAGAGAATGAAATTATACTTTTTACGTGGATTTGTATTCATCTGTTTGAAATTTTGTGTGCAGCCAGATCCTCACTCTCCTCTTGTAGGGTTTAAAATACTCATTGTCTTTCTTTTTCTCTTCTTTTTCTTTTTTTTTGAAAGCTGTTCCACATTGGTGACTGTCTTTTCTTTCACAGATCCCAGTTCTTTGGACCGTGAGGGGGCAACTTGGCTTCAGCTATTTTTGCTCTTTGGCTAGTCCCTTCTCTTTCCTAAACAGATTCCTTTAAATGCCCTTAACCCCAAATGGGTGGCAAGAACAAACAGAGGGGAAACCTGGTGCAGCACGTATGTGAATTACAAATGCACTAATTCTTAGGAAGTTTATATTATATAATAATAATAACATAAATGATATTATGATAATACATAATAAACATGTATTTGCTTTAAGCAGTATGTGTATATATCTTCTGGAACAGTCTGGAACACTTTTACATTTTTTATTGTGAAATATAGCATATATACAAAAAGCAATAAATTTCAAAGTACATTGTAACAAGTAGTTACAGAACAGGTTTCAGAGTTTGGCATGGGTTACAGTCCCACAATTTCAGGTTTTTCCTTCCAGCTGCTCTAAGACACTGGGGACTACAAGTAATATCAATATAATGATTCAGTAGTCATCATACTCATTTCTTAAATCCTAACATCTCTGTTGTAACTCCTCCTTCTCCTTTGATCCTTCTTCCAATCTTGAAGGGTATTTAGGCTAGTCCCATTTTAAGGCTTTTTTATGTTGGAAGGGGTTGTCAATAATATGGGTTAGGGGAATGGAACTAGTTGATATTCTGGAGAGGCTGGCCCCTCTGGGTTTCCCCGGCCTAGGAACTTATTTGGAGGTGGGGGTAGGTTTCTGGAAAATAATCTTAGTGCGTGAAACTTGTGTACAATCTCAGATAGAGCCTACATGTTCTTTAGAGTTACCTGAAATGCTTTTGTTTGGAGTTTGGCAAACCATGGTAATTAGCAATATCTAGCTGAAGCTCGCTGAAGAGTAGCCTCCAGGATAGTCTTTTGACTCTATTTGAACTCTCTTAGCCACTGATACCTTATTTTGTTACATTTATTTTCCCCTTTTGGACAGGAAGGCATTATTGATCCCATGTTGCCTGGCCAGGATCATCCCTGGGAGTCATGTCCTATGGTGCCGGGGAGACTTTCATCCCTGGATGTCATGTCCCAAGTAGAGGGAAGGGTAATTCTGCTTGTAGAGTTGGGCTGAGAGAGAGAGTTCACAGAACACTTTTAAGCTTTCAATAAACGTCATTACTTGATGCTATGATCATAGAATAATTATTATCAGTCACCGCCTACAAACATAAAATATTATTTTATGTATATTTATGTGTATCTGAGTGTATATAATTCTTACAGCTTTGTCTTCCTTACATACAATAATAATTTTGTCCTCTACTTGCTGAAAATATTGAAATTTTTCCCACTGGGCTATAGAGTAATGTGAAAATTTATTAACTTGAAATCCCAGGTTTTTTACACTTTGATCTGATCAAGTGAAACTTGATTTCCACTGGAAGATGGGTGGTAATTTTTGAGCTGTGCTTTGAAAGCATTGGTTAGATTTCACCTAAGGATGGTATAAAAGGAGAGAGAGACAAAAAAAAAAAAGAGAGAGAGAAAGAGAAACATTGCTACTGCATTTCTCATTTATTCATAGATAACATCAATAACTTCCTAAATGGCTTCTCTTTATACTTGATCACCTTTGCCCGCTCAATCTCTCTTATATTATTCAAATTAATCTCCTGGAACCACCTCTTTATCATATTATTTATATCTTCAATACTTTATAATGATGCTTCTATATGACATAAAATTTATATTATTTATCAGGACATTTAGAACCCTACAACATGACTTCCCTCCCTACCTTTCTAATATTAACTTCCATTATTTCTCCCAATAAACTCACTGAATAAACTGAACAATTTTGAAATGTGTAGTTGGAGACTGGAAGGCACAGGCAAGTGCATCATAAGCAAGCCATATGATGAAAAACAGGGTGTGGTTGGTATATCCTTCTCTCCAACATCACCTTTCAGAATTCAACCATTTTCAAAGTTTCCTCAAGTGAAACTGTCCTTGAATGTCCTTGAAGAAGTGCTTCTTGTCCATAAATACCTGTAATACAATACAATACAATAAAAGTGTTTTGATCTCAAAATATCAGTTTTTCTCCAAAATAATAGAATTTAATGTTCTGTTTGTTGATTAGGGTGCTGCATTCAGGGACATGTTCAATTTATGAAAATTCAAAAGCTACACTGTTCAAATTTGTATGCTTTTCTATAGATATATCGCACTTCCATAATGTTTTTTAAACTACTATCATTTGTGAAGAAAAAAATATTTAAAATAATAAATGGGCCTGCAACTCTTTTGTTTTATATTACAGTAGATTTGTTTAATTCAAGTCCATTTAGGACAGAATTTGAATCATTATTTCTAGAAAAAGGAACTTTTTAATATGTTTATTTTTATTTGATAAACTAAATACAATGAGAATGTCTAACATTTTTTGTAGCTTAGAAATAATAAACATCCAGATGTTAATCCTGGGCAACAATTCAAATTCAAGTTTATTGCATCAGTTCTTTATTTAATTTAATTCAGTGGAAATCAATTTATTAATTAGTAATAAGGATTTTTGCCTTTAGGTCATACATAAGTTTAAAATTTCTTGTTTCTTTCTTAGTGAGTAATAACATAATCTTTTTAAAATGTGGGAGATTCAGATTGGAGGATTTCATTAAATGTGATAAAGACATAGATTTTTTTTTTAATTAGGAGAATTAAATTTCTCATAGGATCTTATAAATTGAGAATGTGATGGTTTTTTGTGTAATATTTGGTAACTGATGGTTTTTGCTGTATAAGGTAAACCATATTAAGATATTTCACCTGCTTTGTTCTAAAATATACCTAGAGAAATCCATAGTGGTCTATTTTATTATGAGGTATTTATTTTTGTTACTGAGATAAGGTAATTTGAGAAATTCCACAAAGTCTGGCATCACAGTTAACAAAATTATCTGGGTGCCCTTGAAAAACAAATACATTTGTCAAATCATTCTTATTGCTATTATTAAAAGTATGTATTATCAAAGGTTAATAAATTTAGAATTAATAATTGTTTCACTTCTTTAAAGTGTCTTAAAATGGTGCTTGCTTCCTTTTCACCTGACCTCATTCTCATTCAGACACATTTATTTCCTTATCCATGGACAATAGCAATCATTGCCTAACTATTTATCATAGATCAACTTTTTCACCACATTCCATCTTATACTACACTGCAAAGTAAGTTTAAAATATAACTGGGCCTACCCTGGACCCTTTCTGCCCACACAGTGATACGCACATGTCCCACCCTCCCTGCCCCCCAACACCTGTGCCCTGAACCCCACACCCTGACACCCATGACACCCGTGCTCCATGCATACACCGGGATCCTGCCCATGCACGGTCCCCACACATCTGCACAGATCTCCTGATCAGCCTCCCACTGCATCATACCTCTGTGTCCCACACTGCACCCTGCTTCTGTGCTCCAATACTCCCTGAGCTGCACCCTGCCCCCAGGCCCCTGCACCCCATGCTCATGGACACCAGCACAGCACCTCCAACCTGTGCCTATCCCTGCACATCAACCCTTCACCACACTGTTTTGCCCCACAACACACCCCCTATCCTGCTCCCCACCCATCCCGCAAATACAAAACTTTAGACTATTGAAGGAGATCAATTTCCAAATATTTACCTGCCTCAAAGGCAACAGGAAATCACAAAGTATATGAAGATGCAGACAGCTATAGGCCAGCCTAATGGCCAAATTAAAATCCTGGAGGAGACAAAGACTTTGGAACAACTAATCAATGATGTTCATATAATTCTACTAAATAAAATCAGTGGGTTGACTAATGACATAAAGGAAATCAAGAAAACACTAGAAAAGCATAAAGAAGAGTTTGAAAGGAGATATAGAAAAACAGCAGCTATCACAGAGATTAAGGATGCTGTAGACCAAATAAAAAATATACTAGAGATGTACAACAGCAGATTTGAAGAGGTAGAAAAAAGAATAAGTGAACTAGAGGATGGACAACTGATTTCAAACACACAAGTGAAAAATGGCAAAAAAGTTGGAAAAATGGCAAAAGAGTTGGAAAAATTTGAATTGGCTCTCAGAGAAATGATGGAGAAAACAAAGTCTACTAATATAAGAATCATCGGTGTCCCAGAAGGAGAAGAGTAAAGAGCTAGGAAATTAGTTGAGAATAAAATGAGGGAAAAATTCCCAACCCTTATAAAAGACATAAATATGCAAGTGAAAGAAGTCTACTGAACTCCAAGTAGAAGAAATCCAAATAGGCCTTCACCAAGGCACATACTATGATTATGTGCCAAAGGTTGAAGAGAAGCAGAAAATGCTGGAAGTGGCAAGAGGAAAACTATTTACTGCATACAAAGGAGACACCTAAGACTCAGTTTGGACTACTCAGTAGACACCATGGAGGTGAGAAGGCAGTGATATGATATATTTAAGTTCCTGAAATAGAAAGACTTCCAGCCAAAAATTCTGTACCCAGCTAAATTGTCCTTCAAAACAGAGGGGGAGATTAAACTTTTTACAAGCAAATGCTGAGAGAATTTGTTAACAAGAGACTGACCCTATAAGAAATACTAAAGGGAGTTCTGTCAGCTGAAAAAAAAAGACAGGAGAGAGAGGTCTGGAGGAGGGCACAGAATTGAAGAGTACCAGTAAGGGCAACTTAAAGGATAAAAAGAGAAAGAGGAAAAATACATGAATCTGTCAAATAAATCCAAAGTATAAGATGGTGGATTCAAGAAATGCCTTTATAATAATGTTAATGAACTAAACTTACAAATTAAAAGATAAGGATTGACAGAATGGATTAAGAACTATGACCCGGCTATATGCTGCATTCAAGAAACTCATCTTGGACCCGAGGATACAAATAGATTGAAAGTGAAAGGATGGAAAAAGATATACCGTGCAAGCTGTAACCAAAAGAAAGCAGGAGTAGCTATAATAAGATAAGACAAAATAGATTTTAAAAGTAAAGATATCATAGACAAAGAAGGACACTCTATATTAATAGAAGGGACAATTAACCAAGAATAAATAACAATCATAAATGTTTATGCTCCCAATCAAGGAGCTCCAAGTACATGAGGCAAACATTGGCAAAACTGAAGGGAGCGATAGATGTTTCAACAATAATAGTAGGAGACTTCGATACGCCACTCTCCTCTATAGATAGAACAACCAGACAGAGGATCAGCAAGGAAATAGAGATCCTAAACAGTTTGATAAATGAATTAGACCTAACAGACATATATAAGTTATTATACACCAAAATATGCACTTATACCCCAAGATATACATTCATTCTAGTGCTCATGGGGCTTTCTCCAGGATAGAACATATGCCGGGGCATAAAACATGTTGTTATAAATTTAAAAATATTGAAATTATTCAAAGCTCTTTCTCTGATCACAATGGAATGAAGCTGGATATCAGTAATCATAAAGAATGAGAACTTTCACAAATAGATGGAGGTTAAATAATGCACTCTTAAACAACTGGTGAATCAAAGAAGAAATTGCTAGAGAAAACAGTAACTATCTGGAGATGAATGAAAATGAGAATACAACTTATCAGAACTCATTGGATGTTGCAAGGCAGTGGTGAGAAGGAAATGCATTGCCCTATATGTCTATATTAAAAAAGAAGAAAGAGCAAAAATTGAGGTCTTAACTACTCACTTAGAGGGACTGGAGAAAGAACAGCAAACTTACCCTAAATCAAATAGAGGAAGAGAAATAACAAAAAATAAAGCAGAGTTGAATGAATAGGAGGACAGAAGAACAATAGAAAGAATCAGTAAAATCTATGGACCCCTAGAAATACTGACAAAGAGAAAAAGAGAGAGGATGCAAATAAACAAAATCAGAAATGACAGGGGGTTGTTACAACGGACCTGAAGAAATTAAAAAGAAATGTAGGAGGATACTAGATACTATGAACAAGTATATGCCAACAAACTAGACAGCCTAGGTAAAAGGGACAAATTCCTAGAAACACATAAGAAGCTACACTGACTCAAGAAGAAACAGAAGATCTCAACAAACCAATCAGAAGTAAAGAGATTCAATCAGTCACCAAAAATCTTCCTACAAAGAAAAGCCCAGGGCCAGATGGCTTCACAGGGGAATTTTATTAAATATTCCATAAAGAACAAACACCAATCCTGCTCAAACTCTCCCAAAAACTTGAGGAAAAATGAATGCTACCTAACACATTTTATGAAGCTAACATCACTCTAATACCAAAACTAGGTAAAGATGCTATAAAAAAGGAAAACTACAGGCCAATCTCCCTAATGAACATAGATGCAAAAATTCTCAACAGAATACTAGCAAGTCAAATCCAACAACATATTAAAAGAATTATACACCATAACCAAGTGGAGTTCATACCAGATTGCAAGGGTGGTTCAACACAAAAAAATCAATTAATGTAATACAGCATATTAGCAGATCGAAAGGGAAAAATCACATGATCATTTCAATTGATGCTGAAAAAGAATTAGACAAAATTTGACATCCTTTTTCTGATAAAAACATTTTGAAAGGTAGGAATCAAAGGTAAATTTCTCAATATGATAGAGGGCATATATGAAAAAACCCATAACCAGCATCATAGTCAATGGTGAGAGAATGAAAGTCTTCCCCCTAAGATCAGGGGTGAGAAAAGGATACCCTTTGTCACCACTATTATTCAACATTGTATTAGAAGTTCAGCTAGAAATCAGGCAGTAAAAGAAATAAAAGACATCCAAATTGGAAAGGAAGAAGTAAAACTTTCATTATTTGCAGATGACATGATACTGTACTTCAAAAATCCTGAGGAATTTACAACAAATTTACTTAAGCTAATAAACTAATTCAGCTGCCGCGGTCCAGCCGCAGCAGAGGGAACGGGCTTGAAGGTGTGGAGGGTCGTCGGCGCGAGAAGAACACCAAGAGACAGCTTAGAGAATTTTCCTCTGAGAAGAGTTGCTTAGATTTATTTTTGCTTAACTGATTTTATACCCTTATTTTTGGCAAGGAAACAGGTATCACAGAATCATGGTTGTGTCATGGCTTACGTTTTAGGTAAAGTTACAGGTTCAGGGAAGCAAAGCGAAAGTACACGTTTTGATTTTCTTAGGAACACTTACACAAGATTTTAATAGCAGCAAGATATTGGCTTAAACCACAGACATTGTGTTTGCAGTTTTCTGAGTTTAGACTTTCTTTTCCTATTATTCTACAGGTGAGGCAATATGTCAAGACTTATTTTAGTCTGGTTAAAGGTTAGCTTGTTTTGATTAAAAGGTTACATTGTTTACTTAGATTTTTTATTGTTTTATAGCAATGGACCGGTGCCGTGGTGGGGGAGTAAATTTCCAGGATGGCTCAATGCAGGGTTTTTTAATTGTAAGTGTTTACTTTCTATGGGGTACTTTTCTGTGACTTGTTCTAAAAGCACTTCTGCCTGCTGTATCTGCAGCATGACTTGCTTAATGGGGGCGTCCCAACCTAATTTTTTCCAAACAGTCATTAACAAGGTTTTGCAATTTGTACAATTTGTATCATTTTTTCCAATTCTTTTGCTTTCTGATTCGTTTTGATATAATGCTTGGAGCACAACCAGCAACAAGAAACACACAATTAGTGTTGTTAATCCCAGTATTTTTCTATTACACCATTTTATGCCTCGTCCTCTTTTGGGGCGTTGAAGGCCTTGCCACCGCCCTTCCTTCCAGGGAACCGTGTCAAACCGGGGAGGAAAAAGAGGACGCGGCATTCAGCAAAGTGGCAGGATATAAAATTTATATGCAAAGATCAGTAATGGTTCTGTACACAAGCAATGCCCAAACTGAAATGCAGATGGGCCAGCCTCTCCAGAATATCAACTAGTTCCATCCTCTTATCCCATATTATCGATAGTCCCTTCCAATAAGACAAAGTTAGAATTGGCATAGCCGAAATACCCCAAAAGAATAGGTGAAAGATAAAAGAAGGAGGAGTTGTAACAGAGAAGGTAGGGTTTAACAAATGAGTATGATTGCTGAAATCATTGTATCGATATTTTGTTCAGCCTCCAGTGTCTTGGAGCAGCTAGTAGTCAAAACCTAAAATTGTGGAATTATAACCCATACCAAAATATGAAATCTGTTCTGCAACTAATTGTTGTGGCGTGCTTTGAAATTTATTGCTTTTTTGTATATATTTTACTTTTCACAAAAAAAGAAAAAAAAGTAGATTGTGATGATAAATGCACAGCTGTAATGATAATATCGTGAAGCATTGATTGTACATTTTGGAAGACTCATGGTATGTGAATATATATCACATATCAATAAAATTGCATTAAAATAAAAAAAACACGTTATAAAAATTCAAGGTAACATAATTTATCCAAACCTTTGACAGATGGGACTAGTTTAACGTTGTTAGTTTGAATAAAAAAAGAGCCACCTACGTGGTTTGAATTATCAGCATTTTTTAGAACACATTTTATTCTAATAATAAATAAATTAATTAATTAATTAATAAATGCAAGGGTAGTTCAGTGGTAGAATTCTTGCCTGCCATTTGGGAGACCTAATTTTGATTCCCCGTCCATGCACTTCCCAGAAAACAAACCCAAACAAACAATGAAAAATAAACAAACAAAATTTAAACAAATGGTGCTGCAACAACAGGGTAATCACATGGAAAAATAATGAAATGTGACCCTGCCATATAGCATATAGAATATGTATCTATATATATAACTGGGCCCAAAACTTTGATGGTTTTCAGGTCTTAAGTTTCTTTAAGAAATTTTCTACACCTTTAACTTTCCCCCTCTGCCTTTCTTGTGGGTGGGTAAGGGGTATTCTGAGAACCTAATCACTTAGACCTTTATCCCTTATGATTAAAAATGATTTTTTTAAACCTCAGTTGACTCAAAGAGAACCTCAAGTTTCCCAGCCTCTAGTTGTACTAGTGTTGTGAGGAACAAATATAAATATTAGATTGAAGTTTATTTTGAAATTTGATTGTAATTTGTATACTTTCTATTGCTCTTAAGTGTTATATTACAAATAATAATAAATATCAAGTAATTCAGAATGAAGAGTGTCAACTGATCAGTTTTATACGTTAAAGTTTGGTTGTTGCTATAAAATTTCTTCTCCTCTAACTACAAACCACTGAAATATTGGTCTATAGATCACTGAGCCCTTATTTAACTCAAATGGGCCTTTGGGGCACACTAATGTACTATAACTTTGCTCTTAAGGATTACTGTACGTTATTGGTACACCCCTCCCTCCTCTCAGTGTGAAGCCTTAATCATAGCTCCTGAATTATTATTTGTTGAGTATTAAATTTTCAGAGATATAATATAACTTATCTTGGCCATAATAATGTTTTGTTGTTGACCATGCTTGTTAGATAACACATGGTTCTCACTTATGTAAATACCCACATGTTATATTGTCAGGCTAAAAAGTGTATGTTTTAATAAGTAGAAAAGGTTTTGGTTTTGGTTGTCACATTAATGAGCATCTTCTTTACTAGACTCTGTAGAGAATAGCACATTTTAGTCCATCCATATAATTTAGGGCAAAGCTGCTGAACAGATGGGAGGATATTGGTGCTATTTTTCCAAACTATGTTTAGACATGTACTACACTATCATAATGTTATCTTTCAAGTTGAACAACTTTTAGGTCAGGAAGAGGGAGAATGGAATTTCTGGGGCAGACTATAAAGGGACATATGTGATTTTTGTCTGGAATGTGGGTTCTCCTTTTTGTTGAATGTCTTCCATTTGTCCCTTTGCTCTATGGCGAGCCAGGAGGAATGCATCAATGGAGCCCTCTGCTTTTGTAATCTACCTGGTTCAGCCAATAGAAAACACCAGCATTCTTTAGAGAAGGGTTTTGGTTGTCATGCTAACCAAAAGAAGAAGGGAGAAAGTGAAGTTGAGGTATCTCTTTCTTCCTTTCTTGGTGGTAGGTGCATGCTCATGCATCCTCGACTAAATGTTAGGGCTTCTATCAGAAAGATTTTCCCTTTTTCTCTTTGGGTTCTTATAACTTCTCTCTCCCCTTATCCATCAGGGCCTGGGCTGTATTTAAAATTGTTTATTTTTCCATAAAGATCCTGAAACAAGGAATTGGTGTAGATAGTTTTATCAGGAGTTATCCCAGAACCATTAAGGTGAGACAGGAGGAAAACTCAATAAAAGATGTGACATTGATCTTTTTTTAAAAGTGTAGGCAACTGGGGCTTGAACCTATTGGGGGCCCTGTGAATGACTTTGTACCATATTCCTCAGGATTTTCCTCTCTGATAGATGGAAATCTGGAAAATGCAAATTCCCACCACCCACCATTGGTAGATAGCTACTCCCTGAGTGCTAACTGACCTCTGCGTCCTTGCAGTTCCTTCTCACTCACACCTCCTGTGGCTTCAGAGAAAATCCCAGAACACACAAGGAAAATGGCTGGCCATGCACACAGACCTGTCCGTCATTTCTCTCCTGAAGTCAAAGGTAGGCCAAGGAAATGAAAAGCAAGGCATCAAACACAGATGTTGCAGGCTGATGACCTTGTTACTGGTTCAAGGCACTGCATCTTCCCCATGTGGTTTACTTATTCTCTGATCACATCCTTTAAACAGTTCCCTTAATAAACTCTTCTCAAATGACCCAGTTTGAGTTTGCCATCAGTTTTCTGCCAGGATTCTGATGGATACTCTCTTAGCTCATAATGGTTGGCCAAATGACACAAAGTTTCCAAATATCCAGCAGTTGACTCTTCACATTTGTCTGGACTTCCCAAGTACCTTGAACAACACTCAGTGCTCAAATCCACCTCCTCAGCACACACTGGGAGAAGTGGCTTCAGTCTATTCCATTAAAGTACATCCGTATTTGCCAATTCTAGTGTCCCTATAATGAATAAATAATGCAAATGTGTTTAGTGGAGCATTGAGGTAGAGTAAGTCCCTGCCTGCATTAGGAGAAAGACAACAAATGTATTCTCTACAGAGTCCACTGGCCATGGAAGAATAGACAGACAAAATTACTTGAGAAAATACAGCTCTGATACTATAGAACTGAGGACATGGAGGATAATAGTTTTAAATATTTTTTATAAAGAAAACTTTCATAAACATGGTCCCTGGAGGTCTAATTCAATTAAAAAATTATTTATAAAGCTGTGTAGTTACCATAGTGAAGTACCATATGTCTTTGGTAAGAAATCTTAGAGTGTTTTGAAGAAAGTTTTTTTCAGTATAGTCACATGAAGATTTCTTTGTAACTGAAAAAAATTACAAAGAGCAGGGATGAAGTTTTTGTAATATAGTTTACAGCAAGGAGGATATAAAATAATATTTCTAAAATGAATTATTTCTTCCTCTAAAATTTTCATTTTGTCACTATAGGAAAGTGTTGCTCCCTACTAGAGCAATTTATTAAAGAGAAGACAATGTTCAGATGACTTGTTTGGTTTATAAGCATGATCTCTCAATACGTTTTGCAAATAAGAACAGAGCTTGTCATTTTCAATATGATCCTTTTTTTACTGGAGCAGTAGGGTGCAAGGCCCAAAGACAATACATAATTTTAAGGGTAGGAACACAATTGGCAAAGCTGAGGAAATAAGGTTAAGTGGTACACCTTATTCATTTTTTTCTCTACTATAAGCAAGCGTTTATTTTTCTTTTAAACAAGTTGCATAACAAGTGATTGCTATTTAATTTACATTTCATAATGAAATGAAATAATACCTAAAACTGCCCCCTCCACCTTTGGGAGGGGTAGTAGTTTCCAATTGACTTTTAAAATGCAGAAGTACTTTCTTGTTTATGCATATTTTCATGGATAATATTCAATTTCTTTTTGCTTTTGTATTTTGCTTTACGCAGTTCCATATTATAAACTGTTGGGTTTATTCCCATATCATAATATTTAAATGAGTACTGGGCTTTGAAAGGAAATTAAGTGGTTAGATTAAATTTATAGTGGATAGAAGAGTCAGTGAGATCAAAGTGACTAACATTTTAGGAAGATAATGAATGTATCTAACACTCTTTTACTGTGGAAAGTTCCTTCATTCAATCTTTCATTCATTCACATATTAATTCATAAATGCTTGATTGCCTACTCTGAGCCAGGTACCATGCAATTTGCTATGAATGGAGAATTGAGCAAATATTATCAATCTCATTTCATGGATCTTGCAATTTTGTGAGGATGACTGATGTTAATTAAAAAAAACACATAGCTACTTCATTAAACATTAATAATTCCTTTAAAATAAAGTGTGAAGGCATGTTACAAGGAGAGTTGGTTTAATTTAGGGATTATTTATGAGGTCTGGTGGACAGTTAACTACGCAAAGGGAGTGGTGACAAGGGTGCTGAGATATGAGTCAGGGGAAGACTTATGCAAATATTCTGACATGTGAAGAATCAGTCATGGTGGGTACATGGAAAAAAAGGTTTTAATGCATGGAGTGGTGACCATGCACTGGTTCTTACAGGGACTTAAGGTGAAGTTAGGAAGTTTATCAATTATCTTAAGTGGAACTGACACGACATATCCAAATTTGCATTTTTAGTAGATGCCTGTGAGTATGATGTGCAGAGTTGCTGGAAAGGGGTCAATAGAGGATGCTTTTTTCTCCATTAGAATGCTGCTTCATTGTCCATGTAAGCAGCCTCACCCAGAAGGAAAATAGAGGTAGAGAATTCATGAATGGGCTGTGAGACATAGTTCAGAAGTAAATGTCAAGGGACCTAGTGATTAATTGGATAAAGAAGAGAAAGGCAAAAACTTGATTCCTATGTTTTTAGCTTGAGGAAATAAAGCATAATTTCCCACACATTAAGTTAGGTGAAACTGGAGAGGATGGAAATTTTAGGAGAGTATAAATCATGTGTTTAATTTAGAGTTTGAAGAAATTTTCAGACATGCGAATGTGGTTGGTTATACTGGGCTGTTGCCTAAAGTCTGGACTAGAGTCATATATTGAAAAGTCATCCAGTAAATATTGCAGTTGAGTCTCACACTGTGTCTTGAGAAATGTCTACATTTAAAGGCCAATAGAGTTGAATGAGTCTTCAAAGGTGCCAGAAAAGTAGGAGGAATGAATAAAAAGACATGATTTTGTGAAATCAAGGAGAAGAGCTTGAGTCAAGGGGAAATAAGTGCTTGGCTCTGAAAAATACTTAATGTAGCTCAATGTGATGATGTTTTAAAATGTCTTTGAAATTAGACATAGAGAAATCATTGATGATATCGGCAAGAAGTGCATCCATTGAGTGGATAGGCTACCAACTACATGGGATTTGAAGAAATAGAATCACCAAATGGAAACAAATTTTGGAATATGTAGTTCTAAAGCAAGAGAGATGGAGCAACAGATACTTAGTTAACTTACATTACAGAAGTATAGCTGAAAAATAATTATTTCCCACTAAAAATGATTTCAGTACTTTTTAAGGTTCAGTTATAACCAACTTCCCTAAAATAGAACATTTAAAAAAATTTATAGATACTATAATACTGTATTCCCAAAGTTTGCATAACTGGATTCTTAAATGACCCTATAATATTTTATTGACATTATGGATTTTTTAATCATAATCATTGCTTATATTTATGGCTATGAATAATAATGAAAAGATGTAAAAATAGAGTAGCTGACAAATAGCATACATTATGTTTTTAATGTGTTAAAAGAGAAACCAGTATAAGTCACAAAGTAACCTCTATAAATTGCACATCTTACAAGGAAAGTGGACGTGTTTCAAATTCAGTTTCAGAAATATACTTTGTGCCAAGAGTGGAATTTTTTTTCAAGAAGCAATTCGTAATTGACTTTTTCTGTTGTCAGTGATGAACCAAAAGAGTTAATACTGCTTGAATGTTCTAGAGGTGTCCAACGTTGATTTCTTACTTTAATTTTGAGTGTCACATCTGTTTTAGTGTGTTTTTCATACACAATGGCTCAGACCCTTATCATGCCACTCCTTTGAGTTAATCTGTAATATAATTCTCCCTTCCACACTGCATATAAACATCATCTTTTTTGGTGATCCCTGACATTTTTCATTTTCTTTTAGATTGATTTCTCTCTTTCCTTCCCCTCTTCCTCACTCCTGGTCATGGTCTGTCTCCACTAATATAGCTTTAATTCTTACCTAAAATGATCTAGCAGACTTTCCAAGAATTTTGTTTTATCATGTTTTGTTTTGTTTTAATTGGAAAATTAAAAGACAAACCCCTGTAATTCATTCTAAGGCTTTAAAAATGTTTCCATTTTAAACTATATATTTAGAATCTTAAGACATAGGAATTTGAAGTCCCTCTATATAAATCTCTATATCAGAGATTGAGGCTAATTTAATCATCTCAATTAAGCAGGACATTAGTTTTCTGTTCTACAAGGAAAATACTTCGTATTTCTACTTGTCAATTAATCTCCGTGTGTAAGTGGATTTTCCCCTGGAAAATTCCATATTTGAATTCCATGATTTCATAAGTAATTTTGGCTGAAGATTCTATTCTAGCTTAAGTTGTAGTGATAGAAATTTTATTGATTATTTGCATGATGGCTGTTCATGTCTGAAATAATAATTTTACATTTTCTAGCAATATATTCTCAGCTTTTCATACTCCTAATAAATTCAACAATTGCTTTCAGTCTGTTCTTGCATCTTTTTCTATATCCTAAATTATCTGGCTCTCTAAATATATGTGTGTATCCTGCAGTATTTTTCTCCTCTTTTCCCTAATCCCTTCTCTATTAAAAATAGTATAGTCTTATATGCTTTGTTGTTTCAAAGGAAGATTATCCTTTAGGGGTTGAAGGCATTAACCTTATATACCTACATTTGTTTTCTTGGAAGGCTCTATATTTTGTATGGATTTTGCTATGGAAGAGGAAGAGACTGAGGTAAGCATGTTGGAGAGCAGCCTGAGAAAGAGGAAGACTCCCAAAGCCTAGAGAAGAGATATTATTATTAGGTGGCCTTACTAGAGAGCTGATCCCTACAGAGATTAAGATAACTAAGGCAGAGTCACCAAAAATGGCTGCCAAATATCTCTGAATCTTTTCATCTATGCACCGGCTTTCCTGGTTTGGCAAGATCCCCATGTCCTTATATATGGCCAAGAACCAACCAAGTCATCAGATAAAAGGTCGGTAGGAGCCACTGAGGACCGTAGCTGTAGGAACCCCACTGAATGTGTTTGTCACTCCAAAAATAGCAGATCTAATATTCCATCAGTCCTGTAAAATGGATGTCTTTGTTCATTTTATTCTACAAAAAAGTGTTAAGTTTTCTCTATTCTCCTTATAATTCCTCTTAAAAGACATAATAGATGGGTTGATAATACAGGATAATATTGATAAGCTAATCGTGAGTCCTCTTTCCCTCATTTGGCATGAACAGCAGCACTACCCCCTTTCTGTTACTGTTTGCATCAAGCTTAGTTCTGTGTTAGGACTTTGCAATTGCTGTCACTTCAGCCTGAATGACATGGCTGGCTCTTTGAAATTCACATCTATCTTAATTAATATGCCATTTCCTCAGTGAGACTATCACTAAAAACCAAGTTTATATAATACCTCCTATTGTATCACACACTGTAAATTAATTGCCATGAGAGCAGGAGCTTTGCATGTCTTTGCTTCTCATTAAAGCCAGTGACATAGTTTGGATAACATAAATATTTTTAAATAAATGAACATTAGCCTCGTAATCAATTTACATATTGGAAAAGTTTATGACTGTATTCATTTATTATTTCACATCTAATAATACTCATTTCAGGTTACACAATTATTTTAGAATCCATAGTACATGATGGATTTCAATAATCACTGAGTGGTCCATAGCTAGACTTACCAATATTATAAATAAGTAAATAAGCAAATGGTCTTCTCAATTTTTTTTTCTCAATCAAGGAGGGATAAAGTATATTGGAACATTTATACACTGTACTTTTTATTGTTAATACAGACTAAGTGAAGGATTGATCACAACCAAAGAGAAAAGAGGAATTATCAATGCTTTAAAAGGAACATCAACAAATTTTGTATAGTTTTCCAAGGCTGGCAGTTAGTTTAAAAAGTTAATGAACTAGAAGTATGTAATTCTGAGAAACAGATACAATCAAGCAAGTATTGATTTACCCATTAGAAGACAAGTAATCATTTTTGCTGTAAACGAAATGAATAACTGTGGTTGTTAATCAAGAATTTTGTTTCACCTTTCAATTTTAGATTGCAAGGTTAAACTAGATGTTTTTCCTGTTTAGTAATATTATACATGCTTCTTTTAGTCTGATATCAAGTGATACATAGATAGCAGCAATTCTTGTAAGAATAAGAAGAATGGGCAAAGGAAATAATTATTAATACAAACATAATGAAAATAGTACATCACTAGGAATCGTCTTTGATAATAATTATTACCATTTTTGTTTATAGTCCCAATAAATGAAAGAGAATGTGGCTTATATAAATTCTGCCTAATTTCACAATTGTTGGGAATAAAAGAGCTCAGATACCCCAACTTTCATTGGTAGATAGCTTCTATTAAAGCTCACTTATTTTTAGGGTAGAAAAAGTAGAAAAGGATTTGGTCTTGTTACTGCTCTGCTACCTGCACTCCTCAGGAATTTGAGTCTTCAAAATTTTAATCTACCCCCTTGTAATAAATTTTCATTTCTCCTCAGCATATAACATGGATACAATCACACCGAAATGCACGTATTTTTGTATGCAATTAAAAATTGGGGGGAAGCAATATCTGTATTTACAACATACAACATATTTTGTTGAATTCTATTCTGCATTAGAAGTTGTTAAGGGAATGACCTGCAGTTTTAAAAATCCTGCCCTAGGGTGGTGCAATGGTGGCTCAGTGGTAGAATTCTTGACTGCCATGCCAGAGACCTGGGTTCGATTCCTGGTGCCTGTCCATGCAAAAAAAAAATTCTCTCCTAGATTAAAGGATAGCTTTAATAATAAGTGAATGACACTATTCAGTGTGTGTGTGTGTGTACTTATATAGGACTGAGTTGTACAGATTTCAGCTCGGCTTGGGAGGCCTTTTTGTTTTTCTTTCCATAGGGATAGGCATATATGGAGGAGCTAAGGATGACTGTCTTCGTCAATGCCCTTTACGCTATTAATATGAATCATGAAAATATTTTACCGATATCAAGGAAAGGACATAAGTAAACATTATGGCTGATGGAATTTAGTGGTTGCAAAACATTAATTCTAAATAACCATGCACACTTTATTTAGAAGTTATTTGACTGCTTACAAGTTCAATATCCAGATGAAAGAAGGCTCCTCAGTTTTAGTAACTGGGGAACATAGAGACACACATGTGTCTTTTTCTCCATTGCCTTTCTTGTGATTGAGAGATATGATGCTATAAGTCATCTAGATAGAGCTCAATACTTTACAGTGATTTGAAGTTTGGAATAGTTCTAGGTCACACTTTAGTTACTTCAGCTAACAGGACTGAATCACAGTTATTAAACTATATCATCTTATAAAGATCAATACACCACTTTCTTTGAGCAATAGTGGGAAAAAAAATAGGACTACAGAAGATTGAAGAAAAAAATGGTTTGAATCAATGGATCAGTCAAGGAAGGATGTATAGCCACAGAGATACTAAATGGACCTCAAAATGAAAATGCTGATAAGCACAAATTTGCAGCTTAAGGAGAGACTAAAATTTTCATCATCCGCTACAATAATCCAAATTTACCTTATTTAGGATTTAAGTAATACAGGATATTATTATCTGACTGATCTCAGAACATATGAAAATATATAGAAGAAAATTTCTGTAGAAATATGATTTTCCTTGAATTGGGGTGGTGGGCAATTTGAGATGTGAGATAGAAATATAATTCTACCAAGAAGGTCCATTAATTATAATTGATGGGTCCCTAAAAGTGGTTGCTACATGATTTTCCTTTCTGCTTCATTCTTAAATCTGAAAATTATAGCATTTCTGGGATCCCCAAAGGATTTATACTGAAACATTAATATGTTCGTTGTGAATGGCAACATATTTAAACTTTACCATCATGCTGGCATAAAAATCTTGCCTTGTTTTGTTATAAAATTTTGGACCCATCCACTTTCTCCCACTTTAAAGTTATTACTAAGATATAAGGGTAATGGAAATTAAGATTGACACCATTTAAAAAACAGAGTATTAAGTTTTTATGGGCCAAATGGTCTCTCCTAAACCATAGGAATCATGCAATAAACCATACCAAAAAGTATTCAGAAAGTCATTTACAAACATTTTATCATATCCAAATGTAAAATAATTCCTAACCCCTTTCCAACATTATACCCTAAACGTAAAACCTATTACAGCCACCTACACCCTGTGTCTTCAGATAAGAGTCATTAAAAAACCATCCAACCTTAAATATCCATCAGTTCTCAGAGAAGAATGTGAGCTTTAATATAATTTATAAATTACTAATTTGTTTCTAAATGCACCACATGGGGTATACTGCACCACATGGGATTATTAGTAATTACACATAACCTATGGAAATTCAATCCAAGAAAACAGGTGGGAAAGGCTATGAAAGAGGTACAAATAGCAACGATCTACTTATTGTTTGTGATTTAGATTATTTTTAGTCTTACAAATTATGTACCAAATAAATGATTGCCATAGATGTACTCATGGTGATAATAGTGAAACTCCTCAAGTAATTTACATGCATGCATGCATATGCTTGAGTGCACTGTATATATTAAAAGCCAGTTGTGGGTGGGCCACAGTGGCTCAGCAGGCAAGAATGCTTGCCTGCCATGCCAGAGGACCCAGGTTCACTTCCTGGTGCCTGCCCATGTTAAAAAAAAAAAAAAAGCCAGTTGTAATTATACTTGTGCTATTTTAAATTCTATATTTCATAATATGAATATAAGGAAATCAAGATGTAAGAACTCCTAGAGATCTTTTAATATTACTGCATTTACAAAAAGTACATACTATGAAGGATATTTATAACTTAAATTTTCTCTATTTCTAAAATTGTTATAGAAAAAGAAAGTGTGTATTTTAAGGACTTTTTATCAGGCAACTGTTTTGTAGATGCTTCAATTACTTTTATGGATTTGCCTTTGTAAAAATGAAATTTGTGCATATTTGCATATTAATTAGAAGTAACAAAGAATAGGAAAAAACCTGGTTGAGGAAATAAAATATTCTTATGGAAAAAAAGAAGGTAGATTTTAAAAATCCAGTTACATATTTTTTTAAATTTGAAGAGATTCAACATATGCAGATTTTCTTTTAGACTTGGTGCCATGGATTTAACATTTATATTTAAAACTTCTCTTCTATCAAGTGACTATTACTTTAACTAATGGCACATTTATATTAAAAAGGCCAGATACATTTCAGATGAAAAAGTTTTTGAAAAATAATTTTATTTTCAGACTGACCATAAGTGAGGAACGTGGTTTTCTGCTGTTGTATTGCTGTACATTATAAGTATTGTTTTTTATTTTGTTGGATGAGGGACGGTTGATAATTTCATAAGCATTAAAGTAGAATCTATCTGATAAAATTATAAAATTCATAATATTTTTCATATAGTTTCTTTGATTTCTGTATTGCTAATATCTTTGTCTTTACTGGATCATTTTCATCTACATTCAAACATGCCATTGTAACTGGTGTCTTGAGAGTCACTTACCTTTCTGCTCATTTTTCTTCATAGTAAAATCCTTCACATACATTGTGTGTATTGACAATGATCACTTCTTTACCTCAGGTAATACTTGTTTTCTGTATTGTCTCCCTTTATCCTTTTGAAACCCAGCACCAAATACTTCTAGCTGGCTAGTTAGCAATTGATCAATTGATTATTCAACTTATAATTTCTTCCCCATGGTTACTTGCTTCTTTATGTGGTTGAATGTCTTCTGTATAGTGAAGGTAGATTTCTATAGCAGTTCTTTGGTTCCTACATTGTGGGCACATTCATTCAAAGCAGCTTTGCTTCTGCCTTAGCAAGTCACTGCAGATATTCATTGATTCAGTACCAGCTTTCTGTGTGACCGTCTCAGTTTTGTGTCCCTAGATTTATCTTTTATTCCCAGGAGTAGAAGAGACCAAGAAGTTCCACCAAAGGGAGATATTCCCTCTATTTCTACAGGGTTCTCGGTTGCTTTCCTGAGCTAGTGGGCAGAGTGTTTCAAGATTCCAATTTACAGGTTCATTGATAAGCAGCCATCCATGATTTTTAGTTTAATGTAGATGATTCCATCCAATTCTCTGAGTGCATGTACCACATGACCTGTCTGGACTCTGAACCCATGCCAAAAACTATTCTCTATGTCAGATCAGATTTGACAGTAATCAAATTACTTTCAGCTTTTTGCTCACTCCTCTGACTGTAAGGTATTTATTTGTTTATCAAACCTGGAAATTTCCTTGTTCCTCCACTTCCTTTGTCTACCCCAACATCTAATCAACAGCCAAGTCCTGTCAGTGCTCTCTCTAAAAGTAATATAAAATACAACTTAATTTTTTTTAGTGTCATCATCACCCCATCTTATCCAATACAATTTCTCTCTTAGGATAGCTCCATAATGA
Source organism: Tamandua tetradactyla (assembly GCF_023851605.1). NCBI lineage: Eukaryota > Metazoa > Chordata > Mammalia > Pilosa > Myrmecophagidae > Tamandua > Tamandua tetradactyla. Next base: position 42,413,620 of record NC_135339.1, read on the forward strand.
GGTGATTAGAATTCTTGCTCTTCCCACTTAAGTTCTTGACCCTTTTCTATCAGTTCTCTAAAGAACAACAAAGATTATATTTTAAAATTCTAAATAACGTCATGCAATTTGTCTGCCTAAACCCCCCCATTCTCATTTTTGTTTTAGAATAAATTCAAAATTGTTCACCGTAGTCTAGAAGTTCCTATGTAATATGGGTTCCTGTCTTTTTTCCCAACTTCTTTTCCTACCTCTTATTTCCTTACTCATTTGAACAAAGCCATACTAGCCTACTGAATTTTCTTTGAAGCCCCCAAACATTTTTCCCCCCACCTTGGCCATTGCTAGCACTATTAGAACTACTTTGAATGCTTTTCTCCCAATTCAGTTTGTATGACCTCTTCAGAATATTCCTCATCCTTCCCAAAATGTCTGCTCCAAGAGCTTTTTACTGCCATCATCTGGCTTATTTCTGTATGGCATCAATTAAATCCCAATCTGCCACTAGCTTGTTTTATTGTTTTATTTTTATATGCCCTTATACTGTAAACAAACTGCAGGTTGTAACCTGTCTACCTTGTTCACTGTTGTAAGCATTGACTGGTCCAGCACTTGAAAAGACAGTAAAGATTTGTTGAACGAAACAATAATAAAATATTGTTATATGTAATAATAATTATAAAATAAAACTATGATGCAAGCAGGCCACGGTGGCTCAGCAGGCAGACTTCTTACTTTGCCATGCCAGAGGCCTGAGTTTGATTCCAAGTACCTGACCATGTTAAAAACAAAAAGCTATGATGCAAATAGTTTCCATTATATTATTTGCTCATGAGTGCTTTAAAAAAATCATTCAAGTAGTGATTCTTTGTTGAATTGCTAGCTTTAGTATCCAGTGTTTTATCTTTCAAAATGTAGGGTCAAATTTAGGTCAAATTAGACCCCCTTAGGTCTGAACCCTAACGTATTACAATGTAATATTTCTTAAAATTTTGTAAAATAGCTACAAGTTGGAAGAAGCTGATTTGGCATAAAATAAAAAACCTAAACACAAGCAAAACAAAAAAACACAGAATTTCTGCTTTCATAACTTCAAATATTTCTAACACTGCAGGAAACATTTTAGTCCAACAATTTCTCATTCTTAATATTTTTTTATATTATTGTCACTTTTTAATTTGCTTTCTTTTTTTAATATTGCTTTCTTCTTTCACTAGATGTGAAGGTAATTTCCTTATAAATTCATATTATTCCTTTTGCACCAGCACTTTTGAATTTTCATGGTCTTCCTTATCAGCACAGTGCCCATTTGGTCTAGGATCTGACTACAATAATGCATCTAGCTACAAAACTACATTCCCCAGTGTTCTAGCTTGCTAGCTGTCAGAATGCAATATACCAGGAGTGGAATGGCCTTTTAAAAGGGGAATTTAATAAGTTTTTAGTTTACAATTCTAAAGCCGAGAAAATGTCCCAATTAAAACAAGTCTATAGACATGATCAATCAAAGGCATTCTGAGAGAGGTATCTTGGTTCAAGAAGGCCGATGAAATTCAGGGCTTCTCTCTCAAGTAAGAAGAACATAGTCAGGGCTTCTCTCTGAGCTGGAAGGGCACATGGTGGCCATGGCGTCCTCTGCTAGCTTTCTCTCCTGGCTTCCAGTTTTATGAAGCTCCCCAGGAGGCGTTTTCCTTCTTCGTCTCCAAAGGTCACCGGCTGATGGACTCTCTGCTTCGTGGTGCTGCAGCGTTCTCTACTCTCTCCAAATCTCCTAGCTTTCTCTCTTGTTGTTCTCTTTTATAGGATTCCCCCAGTAAACTATAATCAAGACCCACCCAAATGGGTGGCGACATGTCTCCCCCTAATCCATTTTAAGAACCACTCTTGATCACTCAAGATCACATCAAGATGTGACTCCCTAAGTTATATCTCCAGGGAGATTATCTAATTACAGTTTCAAACATCCCGTACTGAATAGGGATTAGAAGAAATGGTCACCTTTAACAAAAAAGAATTAGGATTAAAACATGACTTTTCTAGGGTACATACATCCTTTCAAACCAGCATTCCCAGGCTCCTTTAAAGTTGGGTGAGACTGTGTAGTAAAGCAGTAATCGATAAGATAGAAATATGTGCTTTATGTGATTTTAGAAATCATAAAGGTGACGTAAAGAGAGATGACTCAAGAGGATATACTCTTTTGGAGAAACATTGGTGCTCCAGCAGCCATTTTAATCTTCAAAACAAAAGCTATGTGTTAGGATGCTGGTATAGAAAGGTAGAAGAAAAATGGGCTCTCATTTCTGGTTAAGGGAAAATAGTGCACTTCTATATGCAAACCTTATATTGGCAAGTGAAAGAAACACAACCTAAATTGGTTTAAGAAAAGAAAATCTGCATATGTGTTGGTGGGGACAGGGCAAGTTTGCTGGTGGTTGTTTATTGGCTATTCCAGTAGACCTCAAGGAGTGTGGCTGGTCTTTGGAGCAATGCAGATCAGGGACCCAATGTCTACCTAGATGAAATCTCCATCTATTCCATCTATTAGTTTTGCTCATCTACATGGTACATTGGTTTCTCATATGTAAGAGGCTGACGGGTCTGTTTTCCTGTCCTAAAACCTCCAGAACAAGAGAATTTCTACTTATCTCTAATTAGAAAATTTGTGGAAGACTGGCTGGAGCCCATCCTCATCCCTGTGGCCTTAGCTTTCAATAACTAGAATTGCTGCATCTTGGATTAAGTGTTTACATTTTGACCAAAAGTTGTGACCTGGGAGACCTTTTCACTTAGAAAAAAAAATGACAGTTTTAATTCTTGACACACTGATGGAGAATCATTATTTCAAAGAAAGGAAGATTTTTTTTTTTAGAAAGAAGTAGTACAGGGCAGGGAAAAGAAATTTCAGTATCAAGAGACTTATATTAGAGCCTTATTTTCAACTTGTATATATATATTTTCTTTCAGTGTAGTTAAATGAATAAAGAGAATCATGTACATATTTACATCATCAAAGAGACTTCTGAATTTATGGGAAAGCTAATTGCAAACTAAAACATATTATGCAGGATGTCAGCCATTGTTTTAATTATTAGTCTTCAATATTTTTTAGTTCTAAGTAAGCTAATCATTAGTATATTAAAAACATATTAAAACACATTTAGAAACAGTGTGTTATATTTTGTTTTTTTTTTAGTTAGAATTATTTGAATGATGCAGTGTATGTTAAAAGTTTTATTTTCAGCTCTATTGCTAAATAATTCATGTGATTTTAGGCAAGCCTCTCCATTTATCTTATCGAAGACATATATTCCTAATAGATAAGTTGAGAAGGTCAGCACTTCTATAAAAAAAAAAATTCTTTTTGAAATGAAAAATACTGAAACATGCTAGGTATTGTTTTAATTTGTGATTAAAAAGAACAGAACAGGGAGCCAGTAAATCTTTCTTCTTATCTAACTTTTTAAAATTAAGTCTCTGACCCCATGTATATGAATTTAGTAATTTGTTATAAAGCTATGATAGTGGTCAAATTGAATTTTCATATATTTAGTCTTTATTGACCCATCAAAATAAAAATATTTGCTCTATGTAGGAATCAATGTCTCTGGCATTTTTTCTTCTTCTGATTCTAAAAAACAGAAAATAAGATTTCCTCAATAATTAGATCTATCTATTCAGTGAATGAAATAATTTATTTACATTAATCCAGTTATCATTATTACACTAAATTAATGTCATTGATAATAATGTTTACATGTATGTGTACAGTGAATTAGCACTTGTAGAAAGAGAATGGCCAATATTATTGATTAAATGACAGTCACAAACAATCATCCATGCTCATCAGGAATTCAGAACAAAGTGTCTTTTCAAGTCATGTTGAATAGCATCTAAAATGCTAGATAAATGAACATAAATAGGAATTTTGAAGCAAGAAATACAAACTTACAAATAATATTATAAGGTTTTGTTATTTCAAAAATGATTATTGCAAGTGATTGGATATTTTTTTCTTCATAAATTTCCTTTAGGAAGCTTTGGATTGCCATCATAATTTGCATCAGGCAGCTCGAACTACCTAATGTTCCATCTTACATTACCATAAGAAAACTAAAGCAATACTGTTTTCCCTAGAGGATGTTTTTCTCTTTCTATTTAACATTCTCACCTAACCATTTGTCATTTACTTGGTTGCAGACCAATTCAGTGTAACACTAAAGGGAAAAAGCGAAATTTGAATTTTGCCAGGAACTTTGAACAACTCAATTAAATGGAACCAGATCGAAATATAAGCATCTTCTTGATCATCTCAGAATTTCTAGTTAGCGAACATGCCATGTGCACACAAGAACTCAATTTTGTATATTTTTAAACATCTTTGTACAAGTAGCACTGGGTGAAAGTTAAAAAGGAAGTGAAAATTGAGTCACTCATTTTGATTTGATTTATTTATTTTCTTGCTATGCTTTCAAAGTTGAGACTATTCAACAAACATGCAAACTTGTTAATTACTACTTTGTGGCCCATTTGTCAAATCATCTTACCTGCCATTGGCTGAATTGTAAAATGATCTGGAGCCAATGTTTAAAATCCAGCCATCCATTTAACACCACCTTAAACATTATGGTTGAGATATGAGGTGTCATTTTAAAAAAAAATGTTTACCCACTCAGATTGGTTTGGAAAATGCTGGGATAAATAAAGCCACACAGATAGACTTATGGAATAATTGATTAGAACCTTTAAGAAGCTCATAATTGCAAAATGAAGGACCAAAGATAGGGTATAGATTATATATTTGCCCTTCTATTTCAATTTAAGAAATATCTAATTCTCATAAAACCACAACTGTTCCCTTTCTAAGTAACTATGTATTACTTTTTGCATGAATGGGCAAGTTACTTAACTTCACATAGCCTTAACTTCTGTTCTAAATTGGGAATAACAAAGGTGCCTCATGGTGTTTTTGTCTGAAGTGGAAGAATAATAAAAGTCCAGTGTATTTATAGATAATTAAATATTCTACAAATGCTAGTTTTTTCTTGAACTGGAGTGATAGTGTCCCATTAGTTAGAAGTATAAGAATTTCTAGAGGTATCTTGAAGAGCTATAGGGGATAAAATTCATCTTTGTCCTCTTACTCATTCCAGTCATTTATTCCTACCATGGCAGTTAACTTTCATTTATTTATTTTTTTAGAGTTTTGGATGACTATCAGTTTAAAAAACAGAAACTTTGAAAACATATGCTCTATTTCCCTACAGTTCCATTTAACACTAACAAATTATATATATGTAATTTAATGGGTCAAAATACACATTTACATATACATATATTATCACAACTTTATTTACTGCTGGCTTTGCATGCATATAACTTCTTTTTCTCAAAGGACATAATCAATCTAAAATAAATGCAAATCAGTCAGACAAATTCACCAAGAACAATTTGGCTCTCTAGCTGTGCACTCCTGGAAAGCATTTAGAATTGGATTTCAGGGCAGTTAGTTATACAATATTGTATGGAATTTTTCTCCCAATTCAGATAATAATATAAACAACCCTCAGCCATTATGGATTTTTCCTTTTTTTCATATCCTTTGAAGAATACGGATATGAAACAGAATGCCTCATCATTCTTACTGGCCAATTTTATAAACATAAAGGGCTAAAAGCAGCAGATTTACTATATCAGGGAGTAGCTTAAAATTGAATTGGTTTTGTGTATATTTCACAGTATTTATTTAGTGATTATGCTACATTGCAAATGCTTATATTATCTGCCTTTCCAAGCTCCAATGTTTGGTCTACCATAAATCCGATGGGTCAATTGGATCTTCATGATTAAATCTGCCTTGCTGTCAGGTAGGCTATTGGGTATCACTAAGTAGGTTACTTGATGTTCATGTGATGTATGTCTTCATTATTTTAACAAACCAGACATCTATCTTAAAGCACATAGGTTTTCAAAACATTTTCTGCCAGGAAACCTAACCACTGGGAGTTATAGCCTCATTGTGATTGAGGAAAATCTACAATGTGGATAGAAGTTTTAGTTTCAGAGCAACTGTGACATGCTCGTTTTTTAGTGATCTGTTATAGAAATTTGGAATATCATGAATTTTTAAATTTAACTGTATTGAATCACTTTTTTTTTTTTCACGGGCAGGTGCCGGGAAGTGAAGCCCGGTCTCCCTCACGGCAGGGGAGACCTCTGCCACAGCGCCACTACTGCCCGCCCTTGAGTCACTTTTTAATACACAGAAGTGTACTGAAGCACTTCTAAAATGTTTTTTTGTTGTTTTCCAACTGCAATTAATTCTAGCATATTTATATATTTTTTGAATCAGATGTTTTGGAAGTTTGGTTTAATATTTTCTTTTAGCTGTATCAATAGATTCTTAGCTTAAATATTTTACTAGTGAATATGGCAATAAAATAGTAAAGCAACAAAACTGATATATATGAAAGCTTTATACAATAAAATTTATAGGTCACATAATCTTTATGATTGAAAGCTGCCTTTGTGGCTAAATTATGATAATTTGAGTGTTGTTCAGATCAACTTTTATTTAAAAAAGATAAATTTGTGTTCATTTAAAGAGAAAATGTATTTTAATTTTTCATAATCAAAAAAAAAAACAAAACAAAACCCCTACTCATATTGCCTTCTTCTATATTTATTTATCTAATTTTGATTGTCTTTCTTTAAGTTAATGAGCTTATTCATTGCAGTTTTCTCAGCAAATGGTATATTTTCTCACAAATAGTAAGTATTTAATGTTTATTAAATTAAAGAAAGGAGGAAGAAAGGATTGAAGGTCAGTCATGAAATTTTATGGTTGTATGAGGGGTTTCAGTAATTAATCAAAGTATATATTTAGAACTATAAAGGTCAACTAATTAACAATATAGATTTGGATTTTATCTTTCTTTTATGTCTCTTTTGCAAAGTAGCACAGTGTTTTGTGTATAATAAACACTCAATTAGCTATTTTTTATCTTATGACTATAGTTTTCTTTCTTCTTACAGATTATAGGGTGTAAAATCCCAGTTTTTGACACTTTTTTCAAGACTGAAACTCAAACACTTATGCCCCTCTTTATTCCAAATACTGCAAGAGTTGATGAAAATAGTTTTAAATAATAAGAGTAAATTGAATCTGCAAAAGTATATTTAATCTGCTTATTCTTGCTATTTCGTATAAGAAGATGACAGTATTTACCTTCATGTGTCCAGTTTATTTCACTCAACATGATGCCTTCAAGAGTGATCCATGTTGTAGTATGTATTAGATTCCAGATTACCAGGGTGCAGGGCAGGGAGTGAGAGAAGAGGGTAGTTTTTGCTCACCAGCTACAGAGTTTCTGTTTGAAGTGATGAAAAAGCTTGTGTCATGGACATTGTTGATGGTTACACAATATTGTGAATATAATTAGTACAACTGAATTGTACCTATACCCTGGAAAGTGTTTAAAATGAGAACTTTAAAGTTACGAATATGCATGTGTATAACTGCAATAAAAAGTACAAAAAGAGAAGGAAATACATGCTGGAATATCGAGATCATGATGATAAATATAATGTCAAATGGTTCAGAAATTGTGTGTATATATTTCTATCTAGCGTCTGAGAGAAAGACAGAGAAAGGTAAAGGGTATATGCACATTTTGTGTTCTATTTTTATTCTTACATTTTTCTGTCTGTTTGGAATTATTCCCAAATAAAACATTAAAAAATAAAAATAATACCCTTTCAAGAAAAATGCAAATTGGTAAACGTAATTATAATGATCCAGAATTTGGCTAGGTTTCAGACCTTCTTAATTAGGACTCTGGCCCTATTTTTCTGTGTTTCTCTTGGCTGTAGTGTTGTCCAGGAACTCAATTTGAATCCAGTCTGCTTTCTCGCGTATAGAAGAATAGCAGCGGTAGTTTCAGGACGCACATTTGCACACCCCATATTTTGAGAAAAGAATCGAGAGAGACTATAACTGGCTCTGGCTTTCCAGCAAAAGCCCAAACCATACTCTGATCGGACTGAGACCACATGCCCACCATGAATAATCACTGTGATCTGGGCTCAAGAGAATGGCACGAACAGAGTTCTTGAGCATCGTTCTTCCTTTTACCTTAGAACTACATGTGCTGCCTGATTCTTCTAACACTCATGGAGATGACACAGACGACAGGGTTCATGGGTAAAGTCGAATGGGAGTTGAACTGAGGAGGTAGTAAACGTAGACAACAAGTTCAAAACTCGTTTCTTTTGTATGCTCTGAACATTTCCATGACTCACATTCTTCTATATTTTGAACAGTCGCATACATGGACTCTTTCTGTACTTAAAATCTTCCTAATTGCGCATAAAATCTTTCTAATCATACAATAGTGAAAAATAAAGTCAGAAATAATGAAAAATTGCGAATTACTATTTAGACGATACTGACATAGCTATATTACAAAACATAGGAAATTCTTATGCAGATACTAAAAAACTTAAAAATGAAAAGTCATATGATCTCTGCAAAAAAAAATCATCGATGACTAATTTTTAAATAAGATCCACGTTTATGGGAAAATAATATAGCTCTGGAGAATATTTAAATTTGTTTATTGCTCCATAAATGGATGTCTGTTATATACTTATATATGTGTGATATACTTAATATACACTGTATATATACTTATATATAGGCATATATATGTAGGTATGCATGTATATACATTTGTGCTAACACACACATACACACGTACTTCCTTCACATATAGATAGATAAGAGATTGAGAAATAGAGACAGTCAACTGAGAGACAGAGAGAGTGGGAGAGAGAGAGAAGAAGGTTACCCTGTGCGTTTCATTTTAGGAAACAGTTTCCCAGAGATTGACACACACAGCATTTTACCTGGGTAATTAGACCTCCAATTGCCTACCTTTGCAGACAAGGTAATACATTTTCCTGAAGATAGTTTTCTTTTCTCATGGAAAAATAAGAGTGCAGAGGCTAAAATGTTGCCTTTGTTCATAAGTGATTGTAATAGAGCATGGCAGACCAGACTTGAGGCAACTCTAAGGTCAAATGAGCTCTTAGCAGTGGAGAGGATATGGCAGTTCTTCTGGATGCTGGAAGGAGGCAGTAGCAGCTAGGACCTTATTGAGCAATGGTTTGAGACCAGCCTTGCCTTCTGAGTCATTGATGATACATACCTTAAGTAGTCAGATACTGAAACTTGTTGAAGAGGGAGAGTCTTAAATTCATGCTGAGAATATTTAGCACACTTCTGGTTTTCCATCCTTTTGAAGAGAAACTGAAAGGGAGTGACATTCATAAAAGCAGAGAGAACAATTTCCAAATGAAAGGCCCAATTGTGTGGTCTTATAATTTGAATTTGTCATATATAATAGTGAGAAAAAATATGATATATTATAGAGGCATATCAGTGTTAGCTAAAATAGGGGCATTATAAAGTAGTGGTGATGAGCCTGAGGTCTCATCACCTCATGATGAGATGGGACTGAAACCCATTTTCACCACTTATTTTCTCTGTGACTTTCTCTGAGTTTGTTTCCTCACCTATATTATGTGGGTAATCATAGCACTTCTCTCACATTGTTGTTGTGAAATCACAACTAAAATAACACATGTGCACATAAAAATTACCTAGTTTAAATGAATTGCTCAAGACGTCAGCTCTTTTTATTCCAATTAACATGGTTATTGATTTATTATCCCAATAATGATATTGAAACACTGACTCACTCTTCCAGTTCAAAACAAGACCTACTTTAATTTTCAGAGTTTTAGCTATTGAGAAAATTCAGCAGAGGAGAAATACAAAAGCAGAATAAATAATATGTTATTATTCATGTATTTCCCCTCTAGAATTATGCTTTTCAAAACATGTTTCTTTTTTCAATGTGTGCTTTACAGATTTTTAGCTCTATGTAATTCTTGTGAGGTACTTACATATCTCAAATTTTGCCTATTTATTTTCTGAATTGGCAAAAAGCAATAGTGTTATCTCCTTGAGTCCCCAAGGTCAAAGACTCTTCCTCCATACGTTCCTCCATACATTCCCTTGATGCTTTTCTTTTCTTCCTTGAGGGTTGGACTAAAGCACATATCTTAGGTTGCATGCCTTTAAAAGTAACATATAGAGCATCGCAAGGGAGCATAAGACAAAAAATAAATTCCTCCAAATCTCTTCTGCTGAGGAAAAGAAATTCCTCAGAGGATTTTAAAAATAGAACTCTACCTAAAATCACAGATTGAATTTTTCCTTATGTTATTTTAAATCAGATGCTCCTAATGCCTAAGAATTTCTAGCATCAACCTTAAATTAATATTTAAATAAGGCATTTTCTGTTTCTTAAGTTGTGAGATGGTAAAAGAGTGTTCATTTTGTTATTAATTTTAAACTGTGCATATATTATTTGTATTCGCATTTAAGATATAATACAGATTAAATTTATTTGTATATATACATGTTCGTCTATGTATGCACATATACAGACACAACACGCACATATATATTCCCATTTGTTGCATGCTCCTACCACCTCTCAATTCTTTCAAAGATCATTACCATGCACAGTTTGCATGTAGATACCATAATTTACTAAAGACATGGGAATTATTATGGGAAATTTAATATTAGAGATCCATTTATTGGGCTGAACCATGAGAGACTGCCAGTTTTGAAGGTTAATTATTTCCAATTTCATATTGTTGAACCTAATATCTAGGCACTGTATCATTGACCAAAGCATGAATATTTGGAGAATACTATTAAATTCAGTATGGTACACCTGATGATGTCCTATTGGTCTGTTCAGCTTTACTCATTGTTTATTCTTTCTTCCTCTCATACTAGATAATTTCAGTTGACCTGTCTTCAAGTTCGCTAATTCTACTGCCTGTTCAAATTAGCTATTGTATCACTCTATTCCATTTCAGTTATACTTTTCAGCTCCAGAATTTCTGTTTTATTCTTTTTTTGGAATTTCTGTCTCTTTATTGATGTTCTCTATTTATTGAGACATAGTTCTCCTGGTTTCCTATTGTTCTTTCCTATGGTCTCATACAGCTTTGAGTATTTTAAGATAATCCTTGTCTAGTAAAGAAAAATGTCTGTGAGTCTTCAGGAAGTTTCTGTTAATTTCTCTTGCAATGGGCATAGATTCTCATTTTTTTGTATACTTTGAAATTATTATTGAAAGCTGTACATTTTTGAATATTATAATGCAGTGGAGAAGGGAGGGGGAAATCAGATTCTACCCCCTCCATAGAGCGCACCTTTCTTGCTTGTGTGGATTATAGTTGTATTTTCATTTTGTGACTTTTCTAAACTAGTTTTGTAAAAAATGTATACTTTGTTGTGTGGTCTCTGCAGTATCCCTTTAGCTTGTGATCAGCTTGTGTTTTGAAAGAGATTTTCTTGAATGCTTGAATGTCTACAAAGAAGGAAGGATGTATGGAAAGGTGGGAGGGAGGGCAGAGGGAGGGGGGAGGGAAGGAAGAAGGAAGGAAGGAAGGAAGGAGCTAACAACACTCTTAGCCTTTGGAAAATGGCTGTGCGTTGGGGCACCCCTTCAGTGCTTAGCCTGATGATTCACAACTCTGCCTCAACTTTCATTTTATTTGAATTGAGACAAGAGGTCAGCCAGAGGTGAAAAGCCAGACCTGGACATAAGCTTGTCATTCCAAATTCCCTGGTGGGCACTTTAAATTCCCCAAATCTTCAAAGAATCTCTCTCCCCAGATTTTTCGCTTAGATTTTTGGCATGTCTATTGATAGTGTCACTATAATCCTTTCCCTCTTGGCAGGGTGTTATTCATTTGTTTTACAAAGTTCTAATCAATGTTTTTTAATTGTAAAATATAGCATATATACAAAGCAAAGAAAAAAAATGCAATAATTTTCAAAGCACACTTCAACAAGAAGCTACCAAACAGATCCCAGTTTGTCATGGGCTACCATTCCATCATCTCAGATTTCTCCTTCTAGCTGCTCCAAAACACTGGAGGCTAGAAGGAATATTAATATTGTGATTCAATAGCCATACTCATTTGTTAAATCCCATTTTCTTTGTTATTCCTCCTCCCTCTACTTTAATCCCTCTCCCACTCTATAGGGATCTTTGAACAATGCCCATTCTGACTCTTTCATATTGAGAATGGGTGACCACACTGAAGGACAGAGGGCTGCAATCAATTAATAATCCTGGAGAGGCTGGCCCCTCTTGGTTTCAGGATTTATCCGACTTAGGAACTTTCTGGGAATTATATGTTCCAGGAAGACAAACCCAGTGCATGAAACCTTTATAAAGTCTCACTTGGAACCCCAGGTGCTCTTAAGAGACAACAGGAGTGATATTGATTGTGGTTTAGCGACTATGACTGTTAGCACTAACTAACCGCCTGTTAACTAGTGGCCATAACAGGCATTTTTAATTTCCCCCCTAAATCCCTCTACCATTGACTCCTTGTCCACTATTGAACCATAGAAATAGTTCATGTGAGGACTTACTTATAATCATAAATTTAGTCATTGGGATACATGGTCCTATACCTCTCCTTTCAGTCTTATTGACCTTCAATGTGGCAATGTTGCTTATAAACCTGCTAATTAGTTATCATCACTTCTATCCATTCCCTTGCATTTAGATTCAACCTCTCTGGGGAGCCTTTCCTTCATCTTCAGCTTCTGAGTACTTCTAGGTCTGCTATATTCTATGGTGTAATCTCTGAGATTACATTTACCAGAGTCATAATAATGAAATCATGCCTTTTGTATCTGAGTTATTGTCCTTTTTGTATCTGATTTATTTCACTCAGCATTATGTCCTCAAGTTTCATCCAAATTATCATATGTTTTGGGAAATCATTTCCTCTTACTGCTGTATAATATTCCATTCTATGTATATACCAATTTTTTTCTCCACTCCTCTGTTGATGGGTACTTGGATTGTTTCTATCTCTTGGCCATTGTGAATAGTGCTGCTATGAACATCGGTGTGCAAATGTCTGTTTGTGTCACTGCCCTCAGCTCTTCTGGGTACATACTGAATATTGGTATTGCCAGGTCTTACAGTAACTCAATAGTTAGTTTTCTAAAGAATTGCCAAACTGTCTTCCACTGTGGCTGTACTACTATACAATATCACCAGCAGTGAACAAAAGTGTTCCAGTGTCTCCACATTCTCTCCAACAGCTGTAGCTTCCTGTTTGCTTAATAGCAGCCATTTTTATAGGTGTGAACTGATATCTCATTGTCATCTTAATTTGCATCTCTCTTATAGCCAATGAAGTTGAATAGGCCTTCATGTGCTTTTTAGCCATCTCTATTTGCTCTTCAGAAAAGTGTCTACTCATATCCTCTGTCCATTTTTAATTTAGGTTGTTTGTTCTTTTGTTGTTGAGCAGTATAATTTCTTTATGTACACAGGATATCAAGCCTTTATCTGATATTGAAAATATTCTTTATCTTGTTTCATGGAGCACGAGTGAACTCAATCCACTCCAGTCTGCCATCTTCACTTTACAATAATTTTGAGGAATGCTTTCTGCATAGCCACTTTTCCACCTTGAGAATGTTCCGAATTAGGCAAAACAAAGGAAAGCATCTTGCATCAGTCCTTCAGGTAGCCCTGAGAGAGATCAAGTAGAAAAATGTAATTACTTGAGAGTATGTTCTTCTTTGCTCCCTTCAGAAACATGGACCAAGGTCCCACATTGGGAAAATAGGATGCTATCTTCAAGACTTCTGCCAAAACTCGGGAGGAAGTGGGACAAGGACAGGCCAAAGCACTAACAAAGTACTCCTATTATTTTTAAAATATTTTAAATTCAAATATTCTTTTTAACACTTTCTGTCTCTCATCTCCTTCTGTGTTTCCCATTATGCATATGTTGATATGTGATTAGTTTTCTAGGACTTCTGAACTAAAGTACTGCAAACTAGATGGCTTAATACAGCAAAAATATTCTCTTACAGTTCCAGAGGCTAACAGTCTGAAACCTAGGTGCCAGAAGGTTTGGTTACTCCTGGAGCCTCCTGATTCTACAGTTGCTTGGCTGTTGTAACACTTCGTCTGTTTTATAGTTTTGAGAAGTTTATTCTGACAGTTTCTGCTCATGGTTTAGTGTTCTGGGGAGAGATTAGACCTCGGAGCTACCTACTCTGCTATTTTTGCTGACACCTTCCTTTTCCTAACAGAGGCCGTGGTTTTCCTCCACATTGGCCTCTTCATGTGACTGCAAGATCTTCCTCACAGCAGGTTGACTGAGTTCCAGTGGTGGGAGGGGTTCCAGTGGTGGGGGCAGAAGCCGAGGCTCTCTTAAGGCCCAGCCTCAAAAGTTACTCAGTACCACTTCTACTGCATTTGATTGATCATATTGAGACAGCCATGTTCCAGTGTGAGCTGGGACTTCACAAAGGCATTACTACTGCCAGGCATGCTTCATTTGAGTTCAGTTTTTCTGAGACCATGTTACTCTACATACATACACTCATACACAAATGCACAGCTTGATAAATTGTTTCTGGCCACAAAGAGAATGGAGAATGTACTGGCACAAGAATGTTTCTTATACTGAGATTAGATTTCCAAAATAAAGCCTTTGTTTTTGGTTTCAAATCTCCAAGGTAGTCATCAATTCTCTTGATATTCTGGCTTGTTATAGAATAAGCCCTACTACTAAGAAACTTTAGGCAATATTGATTTGGCAAATGCTGAGCTGTTTGTGCTACTAATAGTAATATCACAGCTATTTTCAAGATATACAATTAGCCTAAGTATGCATGATAATTAAAGAATGTCTTTAAAGAGATTTACAAGGTGAAGAATTTTTTACACTAAAGTTTGCCAGGGGGTGAGGCAGTGGGAAAAGTGAGTGAGGGCAGGGTATGGGTGAGTGATATGGCAAGGAAAAAGGGAACTTAGCCTGTAAGAAGCATGTCCATGAAGGTGCAATTTAATAAATGTGGAGGAGGGTTGGAGATTTTAGCCCTTGATATGAGTGGCAAACTTTGAGAAAAGGAAATACATTTAAAGAGAATTTATTTGAAGCTTCTGTTCAAAGCACTGTATAAATTACCCTGATGTTTTCCAACTGAGGAGACCCATAGTGTCGGTACAATTTTTTTCAAGTGATTTAGAGTCCAGTTTGAAACTGTGAAATATTTTTATTCAATTATGGTTTCATACTTTGTTGGAAAAATAGAAACATGCTTCAAGATAACCCAACTACATTTGGGTTATATAAGAAATTTATGTCTCATTTCATTTCTAAAGAGAGATCAGTTTGTTTTCACAAGCAGTCTGAAAGATTTTCACTTATTTGAATATACTATTTTCATACTTTAGAAATGCAAACTCAAGGCCTTTATGGTATGCAATAGAAGAATTTTAATTTACATAAATTATCTAAATTACCTATTAGAATATTGCTGCTAAAATAAAAATCAGTTTAGAGTATATTTACATAAATTAGTTAGAAAAGGCTAACAAATATCAAATGAGAGGGGATCACATAGAAAATGCTCAAAATGTAATGAGTCTAATGAGCTGAACTTGTGAGTTGTAAAATGTGAATAAAATGTCAAAGCATAGTTGAAAGTTAAGGGTGTATCAGCGGATTGGATTATCCAGATATTTTGAGCAAATTGGGCAGCTAAATGTGTTATTGAACACTGAAGAAGAACTGAAGAAGAGAAGAAATGCTAAAACAGATAAGAATATTATTGCTTCAGGGGAAATGATTTGATGCTAACTCAAAAGTATGAGATACAGAATGGAAGAAGAAATGTTCTGCCTGGCAATTTTTTAAAGAGAAAAAAGAGAACATAGATTCTTTATCTTCATTAGCTGAATTGAAATTACATCAAGCAAAATTAGATGTAGATATATGCAAATGTTATACTTAGAACATGCTAATTGGCTTTTTACATAAAAGTCCCTTTTGAAATAGATTGCCTATTGGCATTAAAGTTTCAAATCCATAATGGATGTCCACTGATCATAGCCCATTTAGAAAGTAAGTAGAGCAATTACAGATGTTAACAAACATTAGAGTACAAAATATTGCCACTATTGTTGAAGATTCATTTACCTTTATTTCATTCCTTGATCTCTGTAATTCTGCAGTTTTATATATCACTAACTGAAATCCATCTTTGGCAGCTATTACATTATAAAGTCCTTTCATATTTTAAGTTAAAAATATATCTTTTCATATGGATACTCTGTAATTTCTGCATATTTTTCAGTAACCCTACATTTGCTCTAACACCCCCCCCCCCCCACACACACACAAACGCACACACACACTTGTATCTTTTGAGTCCTAGTCTTCCTCTTGGAGTGTTAGAAGCAAGTCCAGACTGTTTTCCCAAGAGAGCTATTCAAATAGTTTGAAATCTGTTATCAAGTATTTGGATAATTTCTTCTGCCACCTTTATCTCCATTTCAGTTATCACTTCTCCATATAATACTGTTTTCACCACGATGAGTATTCTTGAATATTCCTTTACCTTTTAAAAATGTAAGGTCCTGCTTAGGAGCAAAAATTCTGGAATCAAACTGCTCTAGCCCCTTAATAGTTGTATAACTTTAGGCAATTATTTAATTGCTCTGTACCTGTTTCTTCACCTGTAAAATGGGAATATATTAGTGTTTATCTCAAAGGATTGTTGTGAAGGGTTAAATAAATTAATTTTACCAAAGTATTTATGCAAATGCTCAGCTGCACTATTAATGCTATTGCTATAAGATTATCTCTACCCTAATTCTTATTTTCTTCTTCTTTTTTTTCCACCCTCATTCTTAATACCCACTTTTAGTAAGGCATTGTTTGTGTAAATTATAATACATAGTCAACTCACATTGTTTATACTGCTACTAAAATCTCAAGTTTAGCTGGTATCCCCCACTCCACAGGTACAATTGCTAAGTGCAGATTCCCTTGTGCACTAATTTTGTTGAGCTGGCATGGAACTTCACATTTCTCCATATTACATTTATCTTATTAATTTCATTCTGTTGTCTCACTCTGGCAAATTTGGTTGGATCCTGACTTTATCATTTAATGTATTTAATTATTTTAAATATGTCATTATCAACATATATTTACACATTTGCCAAATAAGTTTTCTATACTTTTATTTAGGTAGTAGGTAAAAATATTAGAGGAACTAGACTAAGGAGATAAACTTAGCAAATGTCATGAGAGACTTATCTGCAGGTTGAAACTGAACACATTTTAGATTCTTTTAAATATGGTACTTCTAACAATTAATATTTTATCTAAGTGCCCTCATTTTAGTTAACATGTGTTTATATAGTTAATATGTGTCTATAAGAGTTTTATCATAAATGCTGCATTAAGAAACCAGATAGATAGGGACCAATCTACTTCCATTACCTTCTAATCTCTCAATCCTATTTAAGAAATAGATGAAGTCAATCAGTTATAGTTTATTCTTAATGCAGCCATGCAAGATCCCAGGGAATATTGTTCCAAATAGCCACACAATATCCTTTAAATAATCTGTTCTAGAATCAATGATGGGAATGATTTGAGTACAAGTTTGACATTTTGGCTTCTAGATTTAAAAGGAATATTTGCCATTTCCCAATCTTTAACATTTTTACTTTAATTCCTCAAATATCTATATTAGGGATTCAGTGAACTGAAAAAAAATTTTCCCAGAATTTTGAAAAGATGGTGGTTGGACTAGGAGACTGCTCAGTTTCGACTAATCAGGTGTTTTATTACACTTTTGGAGTTCCATGGTGCAGAGGGGGATGGGAGACTTGGTTTTGGGGACACAAAATTATAGTGGCTATCTCATTTCAATTAAAAACTATGCCATTCCTTTAAAAACTTGGATTTTAAAATCCATATTTGACAATATACCCAATATAAACCATTCAGGGATCCCCAGTGTACTTAATTTCAAAGTTACACAAATTCCAAAGTGATTCATGATGTAGCGTTAAGTGTATTTTTCTAACGTGCTTTCCTTTTTCCTACTCCTTACAGTATTTTTTGTCTCTCTCTTCCCCCCTCCGTTCCCCCCTCCTCTCTCATATATATATATATGAAAACACATGCAAATATATATATATATTTCTGGTTCAGAAAGTAAATGCAAAATGAATGCAAATTGGGGAGACATCTCATAATTTGATCATTTGGGAACTGCATTTCATTTTAGAATTGTAAAGATAATAGCTTATTCATGAGAGGTATTTATTTTACCCCTACAAATATACATATATGTGCTTACTTCTTTAGGCTATTTGTTGTGCTATAGGGTATGCTTTTGTCTTCAAGATCTCGCTTGGATATCTAAATCTGCCTTGGATTACTGGAACTGTTATGTCAGAGGTTTACATTTCCTTCACATGAAACAAGCCACACATTTCATTAAATCAGACCAATTCTGTCTCTTCAGCAGTCTGCTTGTGAAAGAAATGGTTAGGCTTGGATACTTACCCTTGTTTTCTATACTTGCCTTGAGTCAATTCTGAGACTACTGCCAGTAGCCATAAATAGGAACAAAAAATAAAGATCCCAAACCCCTCAAAAAGTAACTGTAGAAAATGGTAGCAATTTATCAGTGTTGCTTCTGCCACAAGCATAAATGTAAAGTGAAGCCCTCTGTGGTAGTTTGGTTCAGGTGTCAACTTGGCCAGGTGGAGGCGCCTAGTTCTAGTACTGTGGACATGAGCCAATGGCACGTGAACCTCATCTGTCATTGATTACATCTGCAGTTGGCTAGGAGGTGTGCCTGCTGCAATGAATGATGTTTGATTTAATTGGCTGGAAGCATAAATGAGAGAGCTCAACATAGCACAGCCCAAGCAGCTCAGCATACCTCATCTCAACACTTGCAATTCAGCCCAGCCTTTAGAGATGCAGAAAGGAATCACAGGGGAAAGTTGTTGGAATCCAGGGGCCTGGAGAGAAGGCCAGCAGGGATCTCCCTTGTGCCTTCCTGTGTGAGAAAGAACCTCAGTTGAAAGTTAGCCGCCTTTCCTCTGAAGAACTATATTTTTTAGTTAAATAAATCCCCGTTTATTAAAAGCCAATCCATCTCTGGTGTATTGCATTCCAACAATTAGCAAACTACAGCGCCCTCCTAGGTTCCAATTATGCATAGTTTTATGTAACTTAAAATATTAATCTTTAATGTTATCCATAAGTAATGCATTTGAGAGAGGTTTCATAGAGTGAGTTCTAATATTTCCATATCAGCGAATATGACCCAAATTAAATCTAGCTTTAAAATACAATTGATGTGTAAAGAGCATTTTCATAGCAAATCTCTTTCTACATAGGTTTGTGTATAATGAGTTTTCATAACTTTACCATCTTAGCCAATCAGTTATTTTCGTTATCCTACATTCCTTTCCAATCTGTATTTATATATGCACCTAACATCATAGATTTAGCTTTATATTTTATGCATTTACACTTCTCTTTATTAATCATAACCTTTTTTGCATGCTTCTACAAAACATTCAAAAGTATAATTTAATAACTGAATTATGTTCTATCATAAATAGTTACAATTTGCAATTTATTGCTGTTAGTAATTTTATATAATAATGCTTCACATTTTCATATTAAAATAATTTAAAAGAATGCATTTGGTAGGTGCAAGTGTGTAAGGATTTTGATAACCTATATCAAGATGTACTAAAAGGACCTTAAAATTGGCAGTATTGTGATTTAAGATGTCACAAAATCATGCAGCTTTCTAGTTTGTTTCATCTTGAAGTACTTTCCTGCATACTTTAAAATAACTTAAGTAGCTTTTTATTTCATGTCTGAATCCCTATGGGCAGGTGTGGGAGTGGCTCTAACAATGTGAGAGTGGAAAAGTTTCTTAAAAGACCTATAAAATTGTCCTTCTTGATTATGTTGTTACCTGTAGTCAGTGACAACAGGGAATTTGTAGTTTCTTCATGTGAGAGGGTTGAGGTTATGATTAGTTTCACAGCTACACTAATGTAAGCATGAAGCACCTTAACATTTTCCTAATTACTCTAAATCAGAGAACTTAATGAGAAGTTATATTTAGAAGTCCGAACTAAGCTGATAGCTTATGTTTCTCTGTCTTCTTGGGCACATTTAGTTCCTAGCCTGAACCATCTCAGTATTATTTATCATAAACTATTTATTAGATGCTTACTATGTGTCAAACATAGTTGTAGATACTGGAGATATATAGATAAACAAGAAGTTATTGTCAATTTGAAGATTAAACTGTGCATTCTAGTTATTGAAGCAGAACTAACAGTTTTTGCACATTTCTGAAATAGAAATAACTTCAGAACAGTTTTTATTAACTGATGATTTAACTGAAGATTTTATGGGAAGATAAGAAAATTTTTATATTCCACTGGCTACAGAAAACCAATAAATACCTCTTCTAAAAACAAAAACACCCCTGGTGAATTTCTGTTTTCAAAGCAAGGTATAGAAATAGGGATTAGATTTACTACCACCACCCCGTCCCCCACTTGAAAGAACTAAGAAATGAGGCATAATATATAAAGCTAGTCTTTTCATTTATTAGATATCAGACAGTGTAGGATAGTGATTCCTGACAGGGAAGAAACAAATGAAGTGAACACTATGATTGGAGAGATTTTCTAAACTATTGTTCAAAGGAGAATCCAGGAAAGCTGGAAGGTGTCTGTAATTGGGGAGACAGAGGTAGGTAGGTAGGTAGGTAGGTATGGAAGGTGATGGCAGCTAGAATTCATAGGACAGAGAGTACTGGAGAGAAAAGAATTGCACAAAGTAAAGCTCCTGGCATTTACACATGGTCCTCAGGCCTTCAGTTGAATAATAATTGCTATGTACATTTGAAGAAACTGCACAGACTAGGGAAAAATAATCTGGAAAGAACAGAGGGATAATACTCTGTCCACATAGGACCAAGAAAAAGTCATGTTTCAACTAAGCTGAATGGTTAAAACTGTGTATCAGGTAAAATACTCAGAAAGATGTGCCTTAGTTTTGAGGAATAATTAGCCCTATATTGAGCACTGCTCTAAATATACCTAACAAATTAGAAAAGTAAGACCAGAAAGGATTAAACTGGTTCCAAGTAAATTACATACATTCTAGAACAAAGACTAAAAAACTTCACAATGTTTGACATTCAATGACATTAGCAAGTATTCAAAGAAGCAAGAAATTGTAACCCATAAAATAGTAGAAAATTAATCAACAGAAACAGATACTGAGATCAGAACTATGATAGAATTAGTACACAAGGACACTGAGAGAGTTATTGTAATTATATTCCAAATGCAAAAGAGGAAAGAGGAAAGCTCGACGTGATAAATAGAAACATTGGAGATTAAAAAAAAAAGACAATATCTGACATGGAAAATATGGTAGATGGGATTAATGTGTAATTAAACAACATAGAAGAAAGCAAGTGACTTTGAACAACAGGAACAATCTGAAATGAAACAAAAACAGGACAAAGAATGTAAGCAACATAAAGCATTAGTGAGCTATGGGGCAATATCAAGTGGCTATGTGTAATTGGTATCCCTGAGAGAGTGGAGCGGTATGTATCAGTCAGAGTTCACAGAGAAATAGAACCAACAGGTTATGTGTGTGTACATAAATGTATGGGGGGTATTTATGTTAAGAATTTGGGTCATGTGACTGCTGGCGGCTGGCAATACTGGGATCCAGGTGACTGCTGGGGGCTGGCAGTACTGGAACAAGCTGAAAATTTTGATGAGCCATATTGTACTCTTTGAGTCTCATACTCATAGGGAAATTTCCAGCATTATCAAAGGAAATCTCTTTTACTCAAAATCAACTTATTGTAGAAGCCAGTCACAATATGAAATACCTACACAACAACATCTAGGCCAGTGTTTGACCAAATAATTAGATACTATAACCTAGCCATGGTGATACATAAAATTAAACACCACTGGGGGAGAAAAATTATTTTATGAAATAATGGCTGCAAATTTTCCAAATGTGATGAAAACTATACATCAGCATATTCAAGAAGCCTAACAAATCCCAAGCATAAGAAGGAAGAAAACTACAACAAATTGTCATAGTCAGATTGCTCGAGATAAAGATAAAAATAAAAACTTAGCAGTCAAAGTTAGGACACTAGCAGATATCTCATTTGAAACTATCCAAGTAGAAGAAAATGGAGGAGAATCTTTAGAATACTGAAAGAAAAATAACTGGCAATCCATAGACTAGAGCCATCAAAAATATCTCTCAAAAATGAAAGTCAGTTAAGATTTTCTTATCACCAATAAGCCTGTACAAAAATAAGTTTAAAAATATTTTCAGTAAAAGGAAAATAGTATTAGATGGAAATATTGATTGATAAAAAGGAATGTAGAGCACTGGAAATGTTATGTAGATAAATATATCCTTTTCCATTTTTATAAAAAGTATCTTTCAATGATAAATAAAAATAATGAAAACACTGTGTCAATTGTACATATATAAAGGCAATAGGCATTGAAAAATTAGGACAATTACTCAAATGGGGTATTGGAATTATACTATTGTAGGGTCCTTGTGCTATAATTGAAGATATACTCAAAAGTAGACTGTGCTAAGCTAAAGACGTATACTGTAAAGCTTGGAGTAATCACTAAAAATATAAGGGTGGTATGGATAATAATCAAACAAAGAAGATGAAATAGAATTATGAAAAATACTCAAATAATCCAAAAAGTTAATAAAAGGAAGAAATGTGAGCAAGAGCAGATGGACACTTAGAAAATTAATAGCAAGATTATGGATTTAAACTCAACCATATCAATATGCACACCAAAGTACCCAATTAAAATGTAGAGACTGCCATATTGAATTTAAAAAGCAAGATGAAATAAGGGGTGCATGAAAGAAAGCCACTTAAATATGAAGATACAATAGGGTACAAGTAAAAGAATGGGAAAGTATATACTTTCCCATATATATATATATATATATATATATATATATAATGTATCCTTACATTAACCTAAAGAATGCTGGTGTGGCTATATTAATATCAAAGTAGAAGTCAAAGAAAATAATATCACCAGAGATAAAGTGTAATTCCATACTGAAAAAGTTTAATTCATCATTAGGTCCCAACAATCCTAAATGTTTAAAAATCTAATAAGCGAACTTCAAAATTCATGAAGCTGATAGAACTGCAAGGAAAATAAAAGGCAAAGCTCCAATTACCATTGTGGAATTCAATGCCTCTCTTTCAATAATTAAAAAAAGTAGACAATGGGATGCTGGTGGAAGTGGTAAGTGATACAACCTCTTTGGAATATAGTTTGGCAATTTCTTAAAAAGTTATACATGATGCATCTACCATGCAACTCAGGTATGTATGTATCGCTTTTAAGAAAAGCTTGCATGTAAATATAATAGCTGTTTCATTTGTAATTGCTGAAAATTGGGAATAACTCAAATATCTATAATGAGGTAGACAGATATACAAATTGAGGTATATCCATGCAATGAAAACTATAGCTATAGGCAACAACAATAGATAGAGCTTTGAATAATTACTTTACGTGAAAGAAACCAGCCAAAGAAATAACACATATTGTATAGTTTTTTTTGCATGCAATTCTTTAAAAATGCAAACTACTCTATGGTAACAGAAGGCAAAGGAGTGGTTGTCTGAGGATGTGGTGGGAGGATGGTGGAGGTGTGAGTGATTAGGAAGGAAAGAGTGTGGGGGATTCCAAAGGGGCACATGGAACTTTGGAGGTGCTATATACCTATTGGTTATCTTGATTATAGCAGTGGCTTCACAGGTATATACATATGTCAACCCTTATCAAAAGGTACACTTACAGAAGGTGCAATTTATTGTTTTTATGTTGACTATATCTCAAAGCTATAAAAAGCAGAAAGCAAAAACAAAAACAAAAAAACAAATGGTCTGTTCTTTCCAGATCTTTTTTTTTTTTCTAGATTGCTACTGTCTCTTTTCCACACGTAGCTCAGGACCCATTTTCTTTAGTTTGCTTAGTAACCCAGCTTTCCTCTCAGCCTACGTTCCTCACTGAGCAGAACAAAAGCCTAAGTAGTCAGTTCAGTGCTGTTGACTATGTGTTGTTCCTCCAGGATAACCTGTAGTGATTAGTAATTTCAGTCTCCACTTTACTTGTTCTTATTCCACTCTCTCGTGTGCGTGTGTGTGTGTGTGTGTGTGTGTGTATGTGTGTGTGTGTGTATACTACATATATATAATCTATAACATAATACCATATAACTATACATAACATAATATGTATATATACGTATTGTATATATATATACATATTATGTTTATTCATATGTATGTGTGTCTTTGTGTCTGTGTAAACACATAAACAAGCACACACATACACTCACACAATGTTTTAATACTAACCGTTTTGACATTGTGTTTCATCAGATAACAATATTGAGATAAGCCATACGAATTGATGTTAATTAGTTAATGTTATTGTAGATTTACATGAAACTCTGTTTTTCATCAGGAATATCCCAGTGAGGAAAGCTTTTGAAGCCAGATGTGGTTAGGTTAGGAAGAAGTATTCATGTAGCTTCTCAGAAACACAGGAAACTTAATGCACATGTACGCAAGCATATGTAAATAAAACAAAATTTCACAAAATCATACTGTGAGATGCATGCTTATGTTTTGTCTTTCTAAAAAGTATTATATTTTGTTAAAAGATGTAGTACATTGATTCTGCACCCATCGTGACCTGGAATGAATATGCTTAAATATTATATGTATATATATTTGATAAGTGTGATATCAAATATAGTTGAAATGTTACTTCAATCAATCACTGTCTACAAATTAGCAACAACTTTTCTGTTTCTTTCAAAAGCAGCAAAAGTTAAAATACACTGTCACAGGGTTGGCTCTTTTCCTGACTGCTAAGAATAAATGATCATTTGGTAGTGCCTTCCTAGTGGTTGCTGAAGTTCTTATAACCTTTGTCACGATAAGAGGAATAGGAATTAAAAGATTTTCTTGCCTTTCAGAACTTGGCTTCTCCAGAAAAATAATGTAATTTTAGACTCCAGAGGAAATGGCATCTTACAAACCCTAGCAAGGAAATTACTATCATGATTTTGTCTTCCAAATGTTTTAAAATTTAAGCCTTATAGGGTTTTCCATATTTGCAGTGTGGTAGATTGGAAAGGAATAGTCCCTTTTCATATCTAGATCTTGGTGTGGACACAAGGCCATATCTTTTATAATGTTTTTGGATTATGTAATTTAGAAATGAGCTTGCAGTATCAGAGGGACAATTGAAAAAATCTATCATATTTTTCCAGGCCAACATTGTTCCCCTCTGCAGAACTGGCGCAGATTGTTTTTATAATGGCAAAGAGGGAAAATTGCACAAAAAGTGATTGTAGTCACTGCTACTTTCTAAATGTTTTAAGGGATTGAGGACAGAGATGCACTGAAATTCCAAAATCTTTGTCAATATACTACTAAAAGTTAGAACAGGGATTGTTAGCATTTTATTATAATAGATGCATTTTAAAAAGAGCCATATCTGGGCAGTGCGATGTTGGTTCAATGTCAGAATTCTCACCTGCCATGCCGGAGACCTGGGTTCGATTCCCGGTGCTTGCCCGTGCAAAAATAAATAAATAGATAAATAAAAGAGCAAGATCCAAGAGAGCATAGTGTGGCGAGAGAAACAAGTCTGCATAGAAACATCAGGAGGGTATTCAGTTGCAGAGCAGAACTCTAGCAATCCAACTAGAGAAGAATCCTGCAGAAATCTTCCAGTGTGAAGGAGCTCAAGGATTTTTAAATACCACGTTGCTTAATATTCACTTTTATTTGGTTTATTGCATTGCATGGTAAAACAAATCCTTCATCTTAAGGTGTTCAGTCAAAGGCCTTGTCTGAACTGCTTTTCGGAAAATCAATGAATGCTAATTTCCACAAAGAGTTGTCACAGAATGAAAGATAGTGACTATTGTAGGAGGTGAAAAATTAGTGAGATCTAGGAATTCAAAAGTAAAGAGACCATTAAAATGTAATACCTGCTTTTTTTGCAATGGGTTTGCCACCAGAACACTGGTATCGTGAAAACCATCACTGTATCTTAAGCCAAAATGGAAAATGAAAAGACTCGTATCAACATTGTTGTTTTTGGACAAGTAGATAGGACAAGTCCACCACGACTGGCCATCTGATCTACAAATATGGTGGAATTACAAAAGAATGATTGAACATTTTGAGAAGGAGGCTGCTGAGATGGGAAAGGGGTCCTTCAAATATGCCTGGTTCTTAGATAAACTAAAAGCTGAACATGAATGTGGTATCACCATTGGTGTCTCACTGTGGAAATTTGAGACCAGCAAGTATTATGTGACCATTGATGATGCCCCAGGCCATGGAGACTTTATTAAAAAACATGATTATAAGCACATCTCAGGCTGACTGTGCTGTCCTGATTGCTGGTATTGGTGAATTTGAAGCTGGTATATCAAAAAATGGGCAGACCCAAGAGCATGCCCTTCTGGCTTACACACTGGGCATGAAACATAATAGTTGGTGTTTCATGGAAATGGTGGAAATGGATTCCACCAAACCACCTTAAAGCCAGAAGAAATATGATGAAATTGTTAGGGAAGTCAGAACCTACATTGAGAAAATTGGCTACCACCCCGACACAATAGCATTTGTGCCAATATTTGGTTGGAATGGTGATAACATGCTTGAGCCAAGTGCCGATATGCACTCATAGGGATGGCCATGCCAGTGGAACCATGCTGCTTGAAGCTTTGGATTGCATTCTGCCCACCTACTCATGCAACTGACAAGCCCTTGCATCTTCGTCTTCAGGATGTCTACAAAATAGGTGGTGTTTGTACTATGCCTGTGGGCCAAGTGGATACTGATGTTCTCAGACCAGGCATCGTGGTCACCTTTGCTCCAGTAAATGTTACAACTGAAGTCAAATCTGTTGAACTGCACCATGAAGCTTTGAGTGAAGCTCTTCCTGGGGACAATGTGGGCTTCAATGTCAAGAACGGGTCTGTAAAAGATGGTTGTCCTGGCAATGTGGCTGGTGACAGCAAAAATGACCCACCAATGGGTGCAGTTGGCTTGACTGCTCAGGTGATTATCCTAAATCAGTGCTGGCTGTGCACCTGTGCTGGATTGTCACACAGTTCACACTGCTTGCAAATTTGCCAAGCTGAAGAAGATTGATCACCATTCTGGCAAGAAGCTGGAAGATGACCCCAAATTCCTGAGCCATTGTTGATGAGGCTCCTAGCAAGTCCATGTGTGTTGAGAGTTTCTCAAACTATCCTTCTCTGGGTTGTTTTGCTCTTCATGACATGGGACACACAGTTGCTGTGGGTGTCATCAAGGCAGTGGACTAGAGGCTGCTGGAGGGTGGCAAAGTCACCCATTCTGCCCAAGAAGTTCGGGAAGCTAGATGAGTACTACCCATAATAGCTGCCACCCCAGTCTTAATCAGTGGTGGAAGAATGGTCTCAGAATTGTTTTTCTCAACCAACCATTTAATAGGAAAAGACTGGTTCATGATAAAAATGCATCATAAAACCTTCAGAAGGAAAGGGATGTTTTGTGGACCGTTTGTTTTCATGTGGCAGTTTTAAGTTATTAGTTTTTAAAATCAGTGCTTTTTAAATGGAAACGACAACGCAAAAATCTGTCACAGAATTTTGAGACCCATTAAAACAGAGTTTAATGAGAAACATGTATCTTCTTTTGAAAGGTCAGCCTTGAATTGCTTAGACAAAAAAAACCTCTTAACCTATTTCTGGTGTTCCATCTGCTGAAATTTGATAGTTCAGGATAAAGTTTTGTTAGAACAGAATTTAGGGGTTTTTTTCACCTCTAAGGGGAGGGATCATGACAAGCTATTTTAAGAACTTACAGTGGTTTGTTGGTTGCAACCTTGGTTCGTACGGAAAAGCAGAGGGTAATTTCTAATGTTTATAAGCTTCCTTAGGTCAACTTCTGTAATAAAGGCCATGTATGAATATAGAAAAAAATGTAATGCCCAAGGAATATGCAGGCATTCTAATGAGAATGTAGGATAAGAGAGTCAACCCAGTATATTTTCGATCACAGAGCTTAAGATTACACCATTCACATATATGAATTTCACTAATTACTGACTCTTCAGTGCCTATAATATAGCCTGCCAAAACAGCAAATCCCTAAATGAAGAAATGAATAACTTCAAAATACACCCCATAATCACTTTGAGTCAACTACTTCAGCCTTAGTCAGCACAAACCTCTTGGGTCAAAGTATCCTGAAACTTTCCTGCTTAGTGGCAGGATCCTTAAGTAAATTCTGCACTGGCTTTTCCCCTGTTACCTTCATAGGAAAAATTGCCCCTATAGCCTCAAGCCAATACAAATGGAGACTGGAATTATGGTGGCACTGAATGAGAGAAGGGATGCCAAAAATGTCAAGGCTGAAAAAATTATTCCTGAAAACACCCTTGAAGTCTTGGAGTCTCCAGATATTATTTTATTTCCAAAGAAACAAGGCATGGCCTCTACTGGGGATGATTGATTAGATTTGCTGGGTGCTAGGAGCCACAATTTAGCAGAAAATTCAAGGCTCCAACTTCTTAAAATACCTGGCAATTGCTGTAGGAAGAAAAGCAAAAATCAAACACCTTGATATTTAATAACCCCTACTTAGTGATTTATTTCATGAAATAAGCGTTTTTAACCTGGATTAAAATACATACAATGATGTGGATGACCTGAGATTTACTATTCAAAGGTTAGAATTCCTCAGATTTGTAAGAGTGCATTTTTTTGTGGACAAAGCTCAGTTGGAAATATTTTTCCTTAACTTTGAAAATGTTTTATTAATTCTTTGTTATTGTTTGTTTAAAGCATAAATGTAATCATTATCAGAATCAGGGCTGTTTTAAATTTCCAGGTAACTGGCTTTAGAATGCTGTGTTCAGGTTTGTAGGAGGCTCTGTGATTGTTATTTTGGAATGCAGCAGCCTACAGGGTAGACTCACAAATATATTGTAATCTAGTCCATTCTTACCCAGGAAAATTGACTTCATGTGCCTTTTTAATTTTTATGATGACTGAATTTACTGTAAAAGAGAAATGGTGTTTCAAAACATTCAGTCATATATTCCTACTGCTAGTATAATTTTAATTTGTATAGTTATTTTTCTGAAGTGTTTTTGCCATTGCCAGTAACATTTCTTATAGCGGGTTACCAAAAAACTTTTACTATTTCATTCACTTGTGGAAAAAAAGACTGGGTATTACTTATCTTCCTTTACTATCTACATATTGGCTCAGACCAAAACTGCAAATTACATTGGAATTAAAGAAAAGAACATGAAGAGCAAGTTCAACAGTATTAATTTTGCTTATTATTCCTCCCTAGGGGTAATTCGATCATTAGGACCATTGTGAAATAGTGTCCACCTCAATGAAGGGAATTTATATGTTATATATAAAATTTTTTATTTGTCTGATTATTTCCTCTTGGTGTCTTTAACTCTGTTCCTCTATTCCCTATATTTTTTGTAAATTAGAAAATAGATCTAAAGACTATATTATATTTAGATTGAATCTTTTTGGCAAAATTATTTTGTAGATAATATTATGTACTTCATAATTCATCCCATCAACAGGCATAAGATATCAGGTTGTCCTGCTGTTGGTTAATTTTACTTATTGCTTAAGGTAGTGACTATGTTAAGGTAGTGACTATGATATGTTAATTTTAAAGGTAAGTTTCCTAATAGAAAGTAACAAAAAACCTTTGTGGTTTTGCTTGGTCACCTTAAAATTCTCCTGTTCCAAAACTTAACAGCTTTCGCAACCATTAGTGATGGTTCCTAAATACATGGCAATTATTTGATTAGGGGATCCAAAATGGTGATTTTTCTAATCCTGTTATACCTTCTATATATGTTAGCTGACATTCTTCTGAGGAAAGGTGTCTTCTTTTAGTAACAGGGATAAAATGCAGTTGTTCCTGAAAAGCAATAGTAAATACTTCTTTTCCTTTAATAATCCCATTTTCATGATAACTGCTTAAATACCTCTGGTGGTGGCAAATCAGTTTTTTGTTTTCTTCCCTCTCCTTCTCCCATTTTTTTTCTTCTTCTTACTCCTCCTCCTCCTTTTCCCTCTTCCTCCCCTCTCTAGCTTTCCCCTCCTTCTTACTCTGT
The DNA here is from genome assembly GCF_023851605.1 of Tamandua tetradactyla. Lineage (NCBI taxonomy): Eukaryota > Metazoa > Chordata > Mammalia > Pilosa > Myrmecophagidae > Tamandua > Tamandua tetradactyla. Next base: position 42,443,850 of record NC_135339.1, read on the forward strand.
CTCTCATTTTTGTACTATCACTTTCAACTCATGGATTTTTAGTGTCTAGTGCTTTACACTTTCCACTCACTCACAGTTATTATTCTTTTTGTTGCAGTTTCTCCAGTCAACTCTTCATTGAATAAAATTTATCATCTGTCTCCTTAAAAAGACTTGTGTGTACAGTATTTACCTACTGGATTGCATGTGTAAAGCTGTTTCCTATAGCCCAGAGCATATAAGCTTCCAAGTCATTTTTACCAGAAACGCAGTACATTATTTTAATATGCACTGCTATTTTAATATGATTTGTTTTTGTTTTTTTTTTTTTTGCATGGGCAGGCACCGAGAATCGAACCCAGGTCTCCGGCATGGTGGGCAAGAGCTCTGCCTCTATGCCACCATGGTCCGCATTGCATTACTATTTTATATATCCCTTTTTGTACATTCAGTTGCACTATCCTTGGAAACTGTGTAATTTTGTCATTAATTCTGAGATAATGCTATCTTTTTCTTCAGTTTCCTCACTGTGGTTACTTAGCTCTCATTTCTTATCCTCCTGTTGCTTATTCATTTCTATTTTTAATATTTAAAAATGTGATTCATAGATGCAAAGGTCTTTTTAATTATATTACTTCATGTGGAAGAATTGTCAGAGGTTTCCTCAATTTCATTGCTTTGCTTTGGGTGATTTCTATCTGTTAAAAGAGAAATTTTATATTGCCTTCTTAATTTTTTTTATTATAGAGGTTGTAAATTTACAGAAAAAACATGCATCAGTACAGAATTCCCATAAATCAACCTATTATTAACATTTTGCATTAATGTTGTTGCAATTGACAAAAGAATATTTTTATAATTGTACTATGGTTAATAGCTATGTTTGGTACATTTTCAAAATTTCTATCTACTTATTGAGATTTTTCTATTATTTATTCATTATTCTCCTGATATCTTCTAGTTCTTTCTCTGTAATTTCCTTTATCTCCTTGAGCATATTGAAGGTAATTTTAAAAAATTTTTGTCTGTTGTTTCCACCGTCTGAACTTCTTCACTGATGTTTTCTGGATTTTTATCCTCTTCCTTTGGATGAGCCATCATTTCCTGTTTCTTTGTGTTGTAATATTTTGTTGCACAGTGTGTGTTTTAATAATTTAAATACTAACTCTGGGATTTAGTGCCCGAGTTGTCTATTTCTTGAGTTTTTATCCAGCTAGTGATATGGCAGAGATTTTCTTGCAGGCCAGGAGCTAACATAAAAAAAAAACCCACAAAAAAACAAACAAAAAAATCCATACACAGTGTGAAGCAGCGCCTTTCACACTCTTTTGCAAATTGGCTTTATGTTGGCTGGTGCTTTCTTTCAGTGCTCAACTCAAGAAGAATGCAAAGTGGACTTGAGTTGGCTATTATCCTTGGGAGTTTCCCTTCTTTCAGGAATTTTAATGTCCCTTCTATTTCCTAGGAAATAGGCCTTCTCCTTCTCCTGGGTGTTCTACCACAGAACGTAAGGCAGGTAGGTCTTCACCCTGGGCCGCCCAACTCAATTATTTCTTACCTTGCTTTCACTGTCTCAAAATGCTTCTACCTGGAGGGCAAATACTGGGTGGACAAGCAGAAGAGGAATTTCCCAGGTCAGTCTTTCCCTATTGGAGCAAGGCCTGGGACCCACAAGAGGAGAACTGGCCAGCTCCCTATTGTCATAGAGAGGGCATGAGGATGGGGACAACAAGGGTGCCAGGAGCTTCTCCTATGACTCTTTGAAAGTATGCTTTCCTGAGTCACTACTTCCCCAGAATACACAGCCATTTAACATTTTTTTTTTTGTAGTATTGAAGAAGCATATGGTTTTAATTTTTCTGGCTGCTAAAGCAAACACAATGCAATGGGTTGGCTTTAAAAATAGGAATTTATTGGTTCATGGCTTTGAGGCTAGGAAAAATCCAAATAAAGATGTCATCAAGATGATGCTTTTTTCCCGAAAACTGGTGTGTTGGAGCTGGCTGTCAATGACCTGTAGTCCTGGGAACATCTGTCACCTGGCAACACTTAGAGGCCTCTCCTGACCTCTCCCTTCTCCTCCAGTTTCTGTTGACCTTCAACTTCTTACTTCCCATGGCTGAATTTCATTCTGCATATAAAGGACTCCAATAATAGGATTAAGATTCATGCTGATTGAGTTGGGGCATACCTTAACTGAAATAAACTCATTAAAATGCCCTACTTATAAATGGTTCACATTCACAAGAATGGATTAAGTTTAAAACATGTTTTTCTGGGGTAGATATACATAGCTTCAAACCCCTTAATGTACTGTCTTTAAGTCTCCTCTTCCACTATTGCCCAGTACAGGTTGGAAAAATGGTCACTCTTATAACGAGGCTCCCCAAAATCCGAAGTAGCTAATCAAAAGCAGTGACTAATGATTGGACTGTACACAGGAATCTTGGGGAACTAGAGTGCAATTCATTAGTATTTACCATGTTCTCCTGTTCTTCTTTGGATGCTGTACAGTGCTTTACTAGGTTCTGGAATTTCAAAATAGTTGATTCAGACAGACAGATCCTGCCTGTTTAATAATTATGTTAAAGGGAGCGATTCCTGGAGGTTCTTATTCCACCGTCTTCCCACAATCCTTATGTTTCCTTCTTAAAGTAGCTTTGTGTGTATTTGTTTTACCTGATCATGTTTAGTTAGATTCAATTTTTTCCCTGACTTTTTGAGACATCCTGCATGTTAATAATAAATTTTTCCCTTTTATTTATGAAAGATTAAAGTGTTTTATAGTAATAGATCTAAAGGGATACTAATGAATTTAAAACATTCATTTTGATCTTTGTATTTTCTGCCCTTTTCCTTTTTGCTGTTGAGAGAACTCCTATGCCACTATCATTATGTGTGACTTCTGTGTGACAGCTGTGATATGTCATTCTTTCCTGCTCTTGTGTTTTAATGATGTCTTCCTCAAGACTTCAGTATATTGCCACTACTGATGCTCTCAGGTTTTTTTCCTGTTTATTTCCCACTGAAATGCTACTCAGCTTCTTCTTCATTGCTCTAAAGCTGCTCTGTTGAAGTGGAGGAAAAAAGCTTTTTTATCTTACTAGGCACACTTCCTTGAAATACTCTCTTTCATATTGTACTCAAGGAAGAGGGTTCAAGCCTTGTGCTCTCCAAATCTCAAATAAATTGACTCATATGATTAACACTCTTTCAATTTCTGCCTGCATTCATCTCAGAGGGATTCTGCTAACCTCCAAATGTCACCTGTTTCCCTTTAGTACTGATTATCCTTCTGCCAAAATCCTTCTCTCTTCTTTTCATTTCATTCACTCTCTCTACACAAGGCATGTGCTCTACTTTGACAATTTCACTGCAAGTACGGGGCAAGAATGTAACTAACCTCACATTATAATTGAGGAAACTGGAAGTCACAAAGATTAAATGACTTGTTAGTGATCCTTAGCCAGCAGAGTTGTAACAAAAAAATTCAAGTCTCTTGACACTTTGTATGAAGCTTTTTCTCTTATACCAACCTGGTTCTTCTAATTAGTGACAGTATAGTACAGTGGTGAAACATTAAACAGACTTATGTTCCTTTCCTAGCTCTACCATTCTCTGTTTGAGCTTAAACATAGTATATGATCAATGATGTCTCAGTTTTCTCATCTACAAAATTATTACAATAATGTATTATCACTCAAATTTTAGTTGAAAGAATTGTTAGTTTGAGCCATATGAAATTCCTGAATTTAACAGTTTTTGTCCTACAAAACAGCTAGTTTATATAGTATATACTAAATAGTTAATTTGTGTTAGGGATGATTATCACCAAAGGGTCCTTGGTTATTGCTGGATGAGAGAATACTAATCCTAAAACTTTTAAGAAGATCTCTATCTCTAGATTAAAAAATGAACAGGATAAAATATTATGAAATAGCACTGGTTGCTGTATATTGTTATTAAAATTATCATAATCTTTGCCCTTTATCTAAGGCAATGTCTGGTTTGACAAATTAGAATTCTTTAGCTTTACGCTTTAGAATATAAAATGATCTTGTGATAATTAAGATTACCTGTGCTTTTAACAATATTTCATTTGAAGTGGATTTAAATGCACTTTTGAGTCATTATGAGTTTGCGAATTTGAATGATATGGCTGTTTCTTGTATTATTTTTTTCATTCAAATCTCCCACTGATTTTCATAGAGAAAAAATCGTTAGTTCATATAACCCATTGCTTACCATCTAATATCTTTTCATTATGACATACACTGTGATTTTAGTGAGCAAACTTAAAATAGGCAAGATCTGGTCTGATAAACAATTTCTAAAGGATTTTCACACTTAAATCTAATCTAGCCTCACTATTGGAACATTATATTGCTTCCTGGTAGGGTCTGTAAATTAAAATTGGCACTGAACTCAAAACTGGACTTGAAACTAACAGATTCCAGACAATTTGGAAAAGGAAAGAAATATGGCATGTATCCCTCTGAAAATGTGATGAATACAGACTGTTGAATGAAACAGTCCTGTATTTCATTATTTCTCCCTTAGTTACAATATGTAGTAATGCACGTATAAGCTCTAAACTTTCAGCCCAAATATGAAACAGAAAGAATGTAGATTTAACTCAAAACATTTTAGTTGATTTTTATTTTTTCAGAATATACATACTTTCAAAATGTATTTTCATTCTATTGAAATCTCAGTATCTTTCTCCCTTTCTCCCTGCCTCCCTCTTTCTCAAAATTACTATAAAATGTTTACTTTGAATATATAGTTTGACCTCATAATTAGCATATTTTAAATCATATTAGCTAAACATCTACCTGCAAGATGTTTATATGGGTATATATATATATGTGTGTATATCTATGCATCTATCTATATCTATTTCTTTCTATCTTTTTATGAATTAACCCTGAAGAGAGCATAGTTCAATAGATATTTTCTGTAAAAAGACAAACAGCAATTATTTTAGGCTTTGGGGACCAAACCGTCTCTATCATTGTTACTCATCTCTGCAATGTAGAGCAGAAACAACATTAGACAATCTAAATAAATGGGTGTGGCTGTGTTCCAATAAAGAAATATTTACAAAAACAGGTAGCAAACTGAATTTGGCCTATAGGCATAGTTTCTAGACCCATGAGAAAGAAGAAAGGTTAATATCTTATGGGATGGGATGGGAGCTGATAACAGTGACAGCGACAAACCTGGTGTACTGTGAGACTAAGCAGGGGTAAAGGTATAAGAGCAGACAGGCATTTGTCTAAACTTTGGGTAGAAAGAGATGTAGAAAACAGGTACTTGAATAAGCTTTTTATTTCAGTGGAAACAGGTAGTTTGGGTGATGGAATAAAGGAGAAATGAAGGTGGACATGACTAGAGGTTTTCAGAAATTAGAGTAAGAAATATGCATGACTTTTCATTTAGTGACAGTATGTTGTTAATGAACTCAAGGTCACACATTAATTGTGCCTTCAGAAGCTTCATATATTCACAACTACCCGAAAGTTGACCAAGTAGTTTTAAAACTCCTGCCTGAAGAGTGACAATTTTATTTTATTTTGTAAATAACCTATAAAACTTTATTTTAAACACTTTGCTACAAGGTTGCATCTACATGAAAAAGGAGAAAATCACAGTGATTTTATGGATATAAGCACATATTATATAAATTGTTTCAGGTTTTTTGTTTTTAATTTAATATAGCTGCATTTGGAAAGGAAGACAGGTGTAAGTGAATATGAAACTAACAGACTTTTTCTGTTGCTGTGATTTTATCTGTTCTTTAGTAGAAGAATGTGAACATAAATTTAAAAATTTTATGTAAGCAAGGCAATCACCATTTTGAGAAATCGTTAGAAAGAAAAAACAGTATACTTTTCTGTGTGTGTTTTTCTTTTCCTTTTTTTGCATGTCTGAGATAACAATTATTTGACGATGTTGGTACAATTCCAGGATGAGGGAAATGGAAAACATGAAAGAAGAAAAAGTTTTCTCTTGTTTTAGTTCTATAAATTGTAAAGCAATATTCTTTGATATGTTAATTATACCTCTATGTTTCAGCTTTCAAGCTTCTTAGTAATTTAAGTATTATGTTAATAGAATCAAACAGGTATAGTACCAGAGTTTGATTTGATTCCTGTTGCCAAGAAAGTTTTTGAAACTAATTATAGCAGAGAATTCATTACTGAACACTAAAGAAGAAAATGATGTTAATAGTTTATGAAATTAAATAATTATCCCATAGAAGGAATCCCCATGATTTTTCTGGAGCATTTGTGTTTCAGTTTGCTAAAGCTGTTTGAATGCAATGTGCCAGAAATGGGTTGGCTTTTACAATGATGCTTTTTTAGCTTACACATTTACAGTTCTAAGGCTGTGAAAATGTCCCAGTGAAGGCATCAATAGGATAAAACCTTCTCTGAAGACAGGCTGCTGGCATCTGGGGTTCTTCTGTTACAGAGAAAGGGACATGTCCAGCATTGCAGGTCCTTCACTCCTGGGTTTTGTTGCTTTCAGCTTCTAGTTCCAGTGGCCTCCTCTCTGACCTTCTATGGGTTCTCTCTTGCTTCTTTGGGGCTTTTCCTCTCTTTAAACTCTCAGTTTTTTCTGCACTTTATTCTCTTATAAAGGTCTCTAGTAAAAGGAATTAAGACCCAACTTGAGTGGGCTGGGTCACATCTCGAATAACCTAACCTAAAAGTCACACCCATAATAGGTCTGTACCCACAGAAATGGATTAAGAGGGCATGGCCTTTTCAGGGTACAAAACAGCTTCAAGCCAGCACAATCAGTCATACATATCATAAAAATATGGTGGCCCATATGTATAATAAATATTTACATGGCACGATATATCTTGTGAATATGTATTATTCAAATGCATATTCTCATCACATTATTCACATATGTATTCATAAATGTATCATTCACATGTGTATATTTATTGTTGGAGTGTATTATCCTGTAGTTTGTTCTAAAGATCATATCAAAAAAATGAAAATGTTTGGCCTTCACTCATTTCAACCAACTTCCCACTTTCTACTCCAAAAGTGACGAAATGAAATCTAACAGTACCTTTGAAATAAGTGGCAACTCTTAAATTATAAACTCCCACCAGCCTAAAACTGATACAGTCTTGGGTTAGAAAATGCAAAATGTAGAACCAGAAATCTGCTTAGAGATTACTTGGAGGAATCCGTGGGCACAGCATTGATACGTAATCAAGAGATTTAAGCCTCAACATGCTGCTTTACTGAGTGACTACTGAAGGCTGGTCATGATGGTACCTAACTTAGGATACAGGAAAGACAAGATCGTGCCATGAAGAAGTTAGTCGGATAACTAAGTTTAACAGGACAATTAGGAAAAGGAAACAGTTTAAAAACAGAGTGATAAGGACTTTGGGAAAGTTATATGTAGAATAACGCCTAGAGGCTTTCAGTACACAGAAGGAGGGTTCTGGGTTGACCCCTAAGAGGATACTAGGATGTAGTTCTTAGAATTGGTAATGCTGGAGTTAAAAATAACCCAGGAGGAAAATATGTATTTTCCCAATAGAATGGACTCTATGAACAATTTAATAGAGACCTGAGAGAGAGCAGGGCACATTTGTGGGATGAGGAGTTTACCAATTAAGCTAAAGTGAAGAAAGGGATATGTGTTTAAACTGCAAAATTAAGAGCCCTGGTAATCCTGCACTCAGTGACATCCTAAAAGTGGAGAGGTGGCGGGATACGATTAGGAAAATTTTAACAGGGAATTGGCAAGTTAATGGTAGTGTTTTCAGAAGACGGCTATCGAAAAAGATAACATTTCCATTGATTTTAAAATTAGGTCTGTCTTCCTAAACATCTGTAATGATGATATTCTAAATAAGAAAAATAAACATCTAGAAAATATATTTAGAGAAATAATCCCATCACAATATGAAGCAAACCCCAAAAGTTTTAAAGCAGTAGAAATGAACTGTATAAAAACAAACCAAAAATTAGAAAAAAATTTGAATTAAAAGAGAAGATGAAATGATGAAGAAATATCACCTTGTCCTGAAGATACAGATTTAATATTTTACACATATCAGTTTTCCAGAATAAGCCTATAAATTCCATGGCATACCAATCTATATTCAAATTTTAATGGAATGTAATAATTTAGTTCTAAATTTCATCTGAAAGTATATATACAAATAAAATTCAGATAGATTTAGAATATAACAAGTCACCCAATGTTCTAGTTTGCTAGCTGCTGGAATGCAATATACCAGAAATGGAATGGCTTTTTAAAAGGTGAATTTAATAAGTTGCTAGTTTACAGTTCTAAGGCCAAGAAAATGTCCCAATTACAAGTCATAGAAATGTCTAGTCAAAGGCATCCAGGGAAAGAAACCTTGGTTCAAGAAGGCCAGTGAAGTTCAGGGTTTCTCTCTCAAGTGAGAAGGCACATGGTGAACATAGAGTTTCTCTCTTGGCTGGAAGGGCATATGGTGAGCACAGTGTCGTCTGCTAGCTTTCTCTCCTGGCTTCCTGTTTCATGAAGCTCCCCAGGAGGTGTTTTCTTTCTTCATCTCCAAAAGTCGCTGACTGGTGGACTCTGCTTCGTGGTGCCCCAGCATTCTCTGCTCTCTCCGAATCTCTTTCATTCTCCACAATGTTTCCTCTTTTATAGGACTCCAGAAACTTATCAAGACCCACCCAAATGGGTGGAGACATGTCATCACCTAATCCAGCTTAGCTACCACTCTTGACTAAATCACATCTCCAGGGAGATGATCTAATTACAGTTTCAAATATACAATATTGAATAGGGATTATTTTGCCTTTATGAAATGGGATTTAGATTAAAACATGGCTTTTTTAGGGGACATACATCCTTTCAAACCAGCACACCCAATATATTTCAAAGCATGCCATGAAGCTATAGCAATGGCAGTAATAGAAGAGTAAGGTAAGCTCGAGTTCAGATTCAAAACCAGGACTACATTTTAAGTATATGATAATGAAAATGATAATGATAATATATAAGGTCAAGAAGGGTTCTCAGAAGTTGGAAATTAGAACAAAAATCTTTATTTAAAATCTTATATCAAAATAATTTCCAAAGGGAATAAAAAGTTAAATGCAGGGGAAATTAAAACACTATACAGTTTGAAAGAAAAAGAAGAACACATTTTAATACTGTGATAATAGGCATACTGTAAATGCTCCCCTTAATATCTTATGAAGTCTCCACTTAATTCTCCTTATTAACTGGTGTCTGGGTGTGTATTATGTTTGCATATGAGTGTGTGTGTCTAAGTGTATTATGTGAAAGAAATTAAATAGGATTACAAGGAAAAGACTGACACTGAGGTTCATTAACATCAATGCATCCAAGTAGTTCAAGAAGAATAAATACCCTATTATTAATAAGGATTGCTGGGAAGGGACATAGAATTGGGGGTAACCAAGTAAATAGGGCATCCTCTTGTTTTTGCTAGCTGACCTATGGAAAGTGTTTTGGTGCTACAGAACAAAAGAAAGATTTGAGAAAATATGTCAGAGGAAGGAACTGATAGTCTTTGGTCACATTGTTTGGATGGCTAAAAAAGAAGGCATGTTCTAGGATAACTGTCATGCTCCTAGAGTAAAAGGCAGCTAACTTTCCGCTGAGGTTCTTTCTTACGTGGAAGGCACAGCATGGTCTCTGCTGGTCTTCTCTCCAGGCCCCTGGGTTCCAACAACTTTCCCTGGGGTGACTTCTTTCTGCATCTCCAAAGGCCTGGGCTGAGCTGCAAGTGCCGAGATGAGGAATGCCGAGCTGCTTAAACTGTGCTACATTGCATTCTCTCATTTACGCACAAGCCAATTAAGTCAAACGTCACTCATTGCAGCAGACACGCCTCCTAGCCGACTGCAGATGTAATTAGCAACAGATGAGGTTCACACACCGTTGGCTCATGGCCACAGCAACAGAACTAGGCACCTTCACCTGGCCAAGTTGACAACTGAATCTAACTACCACAACAGGCATAAACCAGAACTTTCTGGAGAAAACCAGGAGATAAGTTCACACTATTTAAAACCCCTTCTATTGTCACTTTACTAATATGTAAACAGTGGGTGAAGCGGAAACACATTTTCTAGGCTTCTGAACCAAGCAGAGTTTAGCAGAGTGAGTGGTGAGAGATAGTAAGTATTCAACAAATATTAACTGTTGTATGTCCTATCACAGTATTTTTTTTTTTCTGAATTGACCAACATAGTGTCCTGTGAATAATACCTGCTCAGTTAAGGAGATGCTTAATGAACAAATATCAGTACTGTGGTTAGATTTATGTGTCAGCTAAGCCAGATGATGGTGCCCAGTAGTCTGGTCAAGCAAGCATGGGCCTAACCATTACTGCAAGGACAGTTCATGGCTGATAATAAGCTGGAAGGTTCACCTATTCAATCATCAGCATGTTGATCACACCCATGGCTGATTACTTCTGCAGTAGGTCAAGAAGAGTATCTATGCAATTTATGACATTTCAACTAGTCAGTGCAAGGCTTTAAAGGAGAAGTCAGAAGGGAGAGTATCTCTTTCTGCTTCAGCCAGACTCTCCTGTGGGATTCATCGAAGAACTTCTTAAGAGCTGTTAACTCGTCTCCTGCCCTATAGAATTTGGACTCTAGCAACCCCACAGTTGCCTGAGATGCTTTTATAAATTCTCATATTTACAGATATCTCCTTTTGGTTCTGTTTTCCTAGAGGACCCTGACTAATACAAACAGGAAATCTATAGCTGTGCATTCTAAATTCTACTGTCCTCTAAGTAAAACCTATATAGTCATTGCATTAACATTTTGCTTATTTGCATTTTAGTTGTTTGCTAATAATTGTGAATAGATTTTCTCAAACACAGTTACATTTAATTATTTGCAGCAGATGAATTCTGAAATGTGTGTATTCACTTTCTGTGAATTGAATCTTATATTTTTCTATGTTTCTATTAGAGGACGATAAGAAATCTGAAAAAATATGTGATTATCCATTAACAGTGACTCCTAACTTCAGCTTTAAAGTTCTGTCTACTGCAATTTCCCTATCAAGTAATATTATCTTTAAAAGTTTAAGTTTACTAGAGAGAATTCATTATTTGAAGGTGTGTATTGATTCATTCTGTGAATTTAAGAATAACTTTTGTTTGAGGCAATCATCCTGCAAAGTAATAGTTAAAATTGGGGGAGAAGGGGAGGGTGGCTGTTCACAAATTGATTTCTCTTATGACTGCTCACAGTTGTCTTTCTAAAATGACCCAGTGATCACATTTATTTTGTCAACCAGTTTTTTTTTTCTGTCACAAATATAAGAATGTAATGCCAGAGTGTTTTTCTTTCCCTGTGTTCATTATCCCAAGAACCCAATGATAAATGAGAATTCTACTTTGGGATCATGGTTTTAACTGGGGAAAAGAAGAGAAAATTACTAGAAAATGAATATACAATAAGAGATGTAAACTTGACAGTGAATATTCATTGTCATCAAGAGGAAGATAACCTTGGGCCAGGGCTATGGCAGTCTTATTAACCTACCACTGATTTTTGAAGATAAATCCATCTTCTTTAGTCTATGGGGTCCTTAACCATTACTTTATACAAGGAATTTCCCTTTCTGTGATTCTTACCTCACCAGGAAAATATCCAGTAATAACACTGCCTTCCTATATAGTTTGTAGTGAGAGGAGAATTGGCAAATATATTTCTCAAAGTAAACTAACGAACTGTTATTCTGTTATTTATTCAGTATGCATGGCTAATCCATTGACTGAAGAAACTGAAGGACATATTATACTTAATCAAAAAGCAATAGTCTCCCAGGGATGAGCCCGGACCCTCCCAGGATGACCCTGGAACCAGCATTGTGGAATTGAGAAAAACTTCTTGATCAGAAGGGGAAAGAGAAAGGAAATAACACAAAGTCTCAGTGGCTGAGAGATTTCAAATAGAGTCAAGAGGTCATTCTGGAAGCTATTCTTATGTATCATATTGAAATTCTTTTTAGTTTTCAGTAGGTTATAATAGCTAGAAGGAAATATCTGAAACAGTTGAACTGGTAATCCAGTGGTGTCAACTTTGAAGATGGTTGTATAACTATATAGCTTTTACACGGGGCCTGTGATTGTGAAAACCTTGTGACTGACACTGCTTTTATCCAGTATACAGACAGAGGAATAAAAAATAAAGACAGAAAATTAATATATAACAGGGGGAGAAAAGGGACATGGGCTGTTTTGGGATTTTTTTTTTCCTTTTATTTTAGATTTTTTTTTTCCTTTGTGCATGGGCAGGCACCAGGAATCGAACCTGGCATGGCAGGTGCAAACTCTGCCACTGAGCCACCGTCACACCACCCTTACTTAATTTTAATTTTAATATGTATTTTTTGGAGTAATGACAATGTTCAAAATTTTGATGATGAGTGCACAACTATATGATGGTGACGTTGTGAGCTATCATACACTTTGGTTGATTATGTAGTATGTGCATATATCTCAATAAAATTGCGAGAGAGAGAGAGAGAGAGAGAGAGAGAGAGAGAAAAGAAAAGAAAGAAAAAAGAGGGAGAGAACAGATGTTGTCATGCACGTCCCATGTGACAGAGGCACCCCAGATGCCAGCAGCATTTCCTCAGAGTCAAGGTATCTTTCTGTGGATGCCTTAATTTGGACATTTCCATGGCCTTCGAATTGTAATTTGTAACTTAATAAATCCCCTTATAAAAAGGCACACACAAAAAAGGCAGTGGTCAAGTGCTACACCCAAGATGCCACTGTTGAGTAAACCATTGCTTTAAAACAAGTCATTAGGTGTTATTTCTTGCTGATATTTTTAGTCTGTTCCATATAAACCTAATGCAGCTATAGGATGAGGTTAAAACTTTCTGCAGTAACTGGATGAGGTAAATGTGAGCCCTAAAAATAGATGAATCATGGTGTGTCTGGCCAAGTACAGACTCCAATGGCTGCTTGGGAGGCCATTTTTAGAAAGTCTGGTGCTAAGCAGAAAGAAAACAAAACAGCCATCATCATTAACAATAAAAAAAAGTTATATTTAAGATCATAATATTCAATTTATAAATATTTACCAGCAATATTGTATATTCATGTACTTGTCAAGTAATGCTCAATAGAAATATCTTATAGAAAATTATCCAGCAGTGAACAAACTGAAGCACAACATTGAAAATTTACACAGTTATCTTCACATTTCCACAAGCATGTCTGCATGACTTTGTCTGGTTCTTATATATATCAAACTTTCTGTCTGTCTGTCTGTCTTTGTCTCTCTCTATCTGAAGTTTCTAAGAACAAAGACAGCTTTGTTCATTAGTCCAATCCAATATTTTGTTTGCTCAAATAGTTGTTCAGCCTCTTTTCTCCTTTTGTAGCTTTTTAATTCTTATTGTCACACTTCTCAAGAAGTGGAGAAATATGTTAAGTATTTATTTTCAATATACTTTTCAACAGTAATGCAAGAAAACTTGGGTGGCAATAAAATTAGAAACATTCTCCCAAGAGGATTCCAAAGATGCACAATAAATTGGAAGGCTTATGTTACATAGTATAGAGATACACTTCATGAATGATGTTACAGATATGGGGGAAAATATCTTTTTTATTTTCCTTGACTGAGCTTCTCTACCTCTAGTGTCCTGGGCCTGCGTTAACAGTGCAAAAACAAACAAAAAACCATGTTTAAGAGCAGATTTGTCCATTCAAGTTAACACAATTTCCTCCAGTTTAACATTTATAAGGTTAAATCAGTCTCATTTAGGTAAATGCTGACATCCTCATGGCTTCTCCATTAGCCCTCTTCCTCATCTTCCCCCAACACACACACACACACACACACACACACACACACACACACGCGCGCGCACACACAAACACACACACTATGGCCTCACACATGCAACATCAATAACATTTTATCATACTCTGATGGCATATGGACTCAAGTGAAGCTTATTTAATAACCTTGGTGAAGGAAACAATTTTCTGCTAATGTTTCTGCCAGCATTTCACTGAAGTACGGGCTGGTCTTTAGTCAGGGGCTTCTGTGTTCATGGGTTGGCTGCTGAAAAAGGCCAGGCTTGTATAACCTATACATTTTCTGCTTAGATAAAGCCCGACTGTTCAGCCTAGAGGGCTGGTTAATTCCTCTGAACTGGCCGTCTGCTGGTTCTGCTGATCCTATGCTTCTTATCGGCACCATGCCTCTTGCTTTTAAATTAGACTTGCTATGTGCTTTCTATGGGTGTATTCCTCACCACAATAAATCCCGAGCAGATCGGCTTACTCTTCACAGAAACGCTTTGCCCTTCACAGTGGCACATAAGAGCATGTAAAGTTGTATCGGTGTCACATGCAGGACGTGGGGGAATAGAGCTGGTATTCTATCAGCCCTTTTGTAAGCTAAACAAATAATACTACATTTTTAATGTGCCATAATCACCTCAATTTTCATGGAGAATTCTAGGAGAGCCCTTTCAAATGTTTTCATGTAGGCAAATCCCTTCAATTATTTGGATCTTTAATCCTCTTGGCTGATTCTTGAGCCTTCACCTAGGGGGTGGGTGTGGCTCATAAAACTGTCTCTGAAACACAGAATACATTTTAATCCTGTTCTTATCCCTTCTGAATCTTGCTTCTTGACTAAGCTTCCACTGTCCAGAAAGGCTCTGCTTCTTCCTGTGGGACGAAACTCCCTTTGCATCGTATTCTTTATCCTTTCTATACCAGGGTTTATAGGACAATGCTTTAACCAGATTACATGATTTCTTCTTTTCTAGCCAAGGAAAAGATTTGGAAATGAGAGAAATCTTTTTTACTTTCAGAAAAGCTTGGCTCTCAAGATTGTAATCCTGTGTAAGATTTAAAAAGTCAGATTTGAATCGCAGCTAAAGCAATGAATGACTCCTTTATTCTAAATGGTACGTGCTATCCCCATAAGATGATGGATGCCACTGATACAAAGGGTGTAGAGTCACAGAGAAACAAGGTTTATAGAGAATGAAAAATGCACTTGCTTTACCAATCAAATATATTATAACCATTACAGTGGTCTTTCATATACTCCCAAGTCATCTGCTGATGAGTTTTCTAGTAGCACTTATCTGACTCATCATTGGTTAAAAAATTGTATTTTCTAATTATATTGCACCAGGGAAAAATAACTAAACATCTCTGAGTGAAAATTTTGTCATTGGTTGGATACAAGTAAAATTAATACCCTAGTGCACCTGCTTTGGTGACTGGGATAAAATGATATAGTTTATTTCAAGCACTCCACATATTTAATGGCACGGTAATGGTGTATGTGATGATGACTATGATGATGATGTTAATATAACACAAACCCTCGATCATTCTATACTTTCTTGTCAAATGATGTGCTTTAACTAAGAAACTAAAAAAAGAAAAACAATACTTCCATAACAGTCATGTTCCATGAATTGCTTTAATCAAATCATGTGGGAAATATAAAAATAAAATTGTCAGACAAGATGTTATTTATTGGAGTTTACTTGAGAAGTGTGCTTGTTTGAAATGATGTATGTACCCTAGAAAAGCCATGTTTTAATCCTAATCCCATTTTGTAAAGGCAACCATTTTTTACGTGATTTACTCATGAGCGGTTGTTAAACTGGATCAGATGGAGGTGTGTCTCCACCCATTTGGGTGGGGCTTGATTGGTTTACTGGAGTCCTATAAATGAGGAAATATTTTGGATAATGAAAAAGATTCAGAGGGAGCAGAGACTCCATGGGCCAGCAACCTTTGGAGATGAAGAAGTAAAACGCTCCCCAGAGCTTCATGAAACTGGAAGCCAGGATAGAAAGCTAGCAGATGACGCCATGCTAGCCATGTGCCCTTCCAGCAGAGAGCGAAACCCTGACTGTGTTCACCATGAGCCTTCTCACTTGAGAGAGAAACCTTGAACTTCACTGGACTTCTTGAACCAAGGTATCCTTCCCTGGATGGATGCCTTAGATTGGACATTTCTCTAGACTTGTTTTAATTGAGACATTTTCTTGGCCTTAGAACTGTAAACTAGCAACTTATTAAATTTCCCTTTTAAAAAATGGTTCCATTTCTGGTATATTGCATTCCAGCAGCTAGTAAACTAGAACAAGACATTTGCAATTCATGAATCAGGCGACATTCAAACCACATGTGGAAAAGATCTTCACCAGGGAAGCTGTAGTTCAACACAGAAGCAAGTGAGGACATTTTCTAATTGGTTGACATCAGTTTTACATTTTGTATGCAGGGATCTTACATAGTGGGGAGCAGATATACATCAATGAGGATGAAATGCTGGTTCATTATGCTAAGCTATCACTACTGGACAAGGGTGATTTATATTTAGGTGTCACTTATCTGCAATGCTGTGGTGTACATTCCATTCTTCCATTTTCTCAGAAGGCCCCTGCTCATTGGGTGTTCTGCCTTCTAGAAAATCCTTTCTTGTAAAGGGCCTCTCCTGGCAATGCCCGATGTAGGCAGGCATTTTATTTTACTTAACAAGTACTAATTTTATAAGATTCTAGAAAAATCATAAGACAGAGAGTCATGGACAACAAATCCCAACTGAATTTAGGGAAAGATAAATATTTTTTTTAAATAATTCATATGCTAATATTCACAAGAACAAGTTTAAAATTCAGAAGTTAAAATACACGAGGCATTGTACGTTATTTAAGAAACATTCTCAGGCTGAGGAAATTTTTTTTATGATATTGATAAATCATAAAACCTGCAGAACTACTATATTAAAAATACCTTAATTATAATGCCATCAAATGTATAGGTTAAATCCAGGATCCAGGGGAAATTGCTATTTGAATGACATATTGATCCATTTTTAACAAGACAGAAGATGGGAGGGAAATTCAACATTGTGACACAATATAAACATCTAGATTATCTATAATAGAATTAATGGCCTCCCAAAGATGCTCATGCCATTATCCCAGGGACCTGTGACTATATTATCTTATGTAGCATGTGATCTCAGACAATAATTCAATTCCACATGAGAAAATCAAGAGTGTCAATAAAGTGATTACATAGGCAGTTATAAAAGACATTATTATGACTTATTTCTTCTCTAAAAAAGAATTCATTTAAAAAAATCGATTATACAAAATTATATGTATATGAAGGTATTGGTGGTCTTTAGAATATAGAGATGTAATATATTTTATAATAACAGCACAAAAGATATAGGCGAGAACAAAGCTGTATTAAAGTAAGGAAATTATATAGTCTAAATTGTAAACATAGGAATTAATGAAGAGATGCAGAAATAAACAGAATCAGAAGTAATAATTATAAATATATACTGATGTATTTGTAATATGTTTGTTTAAAATGTATAACAATAATAGCACAAAAAGTGGGGGTTTAAGAGGGAAGAGAGAATAAAACTATTTGGAATAACATTTCTATATATTACTGAAATTAAATTTGTATAAATCTAAGGTAGATTCTGATAAAATAAGATTAATGTTGAAAGCCCTTTGGTGACTACTGAAAAAATAACTAAAAAAATGCATTGAAAATATCTTTTCAAGTATTGTTATGTGGTGTCAATAACATTTGTCATGGTCAGGTTCATGTGTCAACTTGGCCAAGTGTGGTACCTGTTTGTCTGGTTGGACAAGTGCTGTCCTGTCTGTTGTGATGAGGACATTTAATAGAATTAAATCATGTCCACATCAGCTGCATCCATAGCTGATTCCATTTGTAATCAGCAAGAGGCTTGTCTTCTGCAATGAGTGTTGCTTAATCTAATCACTGGAAACCTTTTAAGGAAGATTCAGAAGAGACAGGCTCTCTTCTTGCTCTGGCCAGGAGCCTCTCCTGTGGAGTTCATCCAGACCCTCCACTGGAATAGTCAGCTTCACAGACTGCCCTGAAGATTTTGGACTCTGTGTTCTCATAGTTATGTGAGACACTTTTCTAAATTTTATATTTGTTTGTATTTCCTGTTGATTCTGTTTCTCTAGAGAACCCTAACTAATACAACTTGGTATCAGGAGTGGGTCTTAAGAAACAGAATCTTAAAAATTGCTTTTTATGAATGGTTTTCTACTCTGGACTCAAAGGCACCAAGGACTCTGATTCTCATACTCAGAATGGCACTCCAAATCCACGGAGTGAGTTAGCAAAAGAGATAGTCAAAATATCACCATTTGATTCTCCTAATGCTTCGCTTGTATGAAGCCAGATGTTTTTGAAACCTTTGTGGAGTTTTGCGGAAATAAGAAGTATAGAGATGCTGGTTGGTTGTTGTTAGATACACTGGCTACATTAAGGAGTGAAAAGGATAGGCTTAAGGCTTCAAACAAGAAGCTTAAGCACCATCTGACAGATGTAGAAATTTCTGTGAGTATCCTGAAGGAAAATCTTATTTCCTGTAGGCGTAGACTTGAGATCTCTGAAAATCAGACTCAGAATCTTATTGTTAGAGTAGCAACTTTACAATGTAAACTGAAATCTCAATGTTCCATGGTGTCTGCCATTAAAGTTAAGGCATTGATTGGAAAGGAGTGGGACCCTGAAAAATGGGATGGTGACATATGGATTGATAATGATGTTGGGGGTGAGGTTGAAACCCTAGGTCATGCTGAGTCTTCTCTAAATAACTGTGTAATAGTCTGCCCTGAGGACATAGCTACCGTACCTCCAGTCTGCCTTGAGAAGGTGACCACCCAGTCTCCTCCTGGAGGGATTAGCCCTAGAGTGATTAATCCTGTTTCACCATATTAAACTGCAAATGAATGCCCCGAAGCAAATGGCTTGGAAGATATTTCTAATTCTTTTCATGACCCACCCCCCACCACCCCTCATTTCTTCCAGACCTATAACTAGACAAAGTTCCAACAGGCCCATAATGGTGAGGTACAGAGTATCACACATGAGGAGGTACATTATACTCCAAAAGAACTGTATGAGTTTTCCAATTTTATAGACAGAAATCAGGGGAATATGTGTGGCAATGGATTTTAAGGATGTGAGATAATGGTGGGAGAAATATAAGACTAGATCAGGCTGAATTTATTGATATGGGCCCACAAAGCAGAGATTCTGTATTCAATGTTATAGCTTGAGGGGTTAGAAAAGGTATTAACAGTTTGTTTGGATGGTCGGTTGAAACATGGATCAAAAGGTGGCCGGCATTACCTGAGGTTGAAATGCCAGAACTGCCCTGTTATAATGTAGATGAGGGGGTCCAGAGGCTTAGAGAAATTGGAATGTTAGAGTGGATTTATCATGCCAAGCCTGCTCTTACAGCCCAGGAATGTCCAGAGGATGCACCTTGTACCAGAACAGTGAGAAATAAATTTGTGAGACTAGCACCATCATCCCTGAAGAGCTCTACACTTGCACTTTTCTCTAGGTCACATATTACTTTAGGAACTTCTATCACTGAGCTGGAACCCTTGAACACAACGGGGATGACCAGATCCTGAGTTGGCAGAAGCCAGGTGGTAGCACTCAATTGCCAAAGACAGGGTAGACATGGCTATTATAATAGACAGCAAACTCAAAGCAGGAGTCAAAATTATATGACTCACAGAGATTTGTGGCATTGGCTAATACATCATGGGTTACCTAGAAATATAATAGATGGGCAGCCTACTAAATTCTTGTTCAGGCTGTATAAGCAAAAGAGTTCTAGGTCAAGTGAACTAAAGTCTAACCTGAATTACAAAAACAAAGAGTCATGGCCCCTTAATCAATTTCCAGACTTGAGACAGTTTACAGACCCAGTGCCTCTTGAATGAAAGGGAGGCTGGGTTCCTGTGGGGGAGAACCCTGTTACACTGCCACAAATTTATACTGTTAATCTTCCTCCAAGCCTTCCCCAAGGAGACTGATGGCCTTTTACCAGGCTAACTGTGCATGGGGGAAAGGAAATGATCAGATATTTCAGGGATTATTAGACACTGATTTAGAAGTGACATTAGTTCCAGGGGACCTAAAATGTCACTCTGGTCCACTAGTCAGAGTGGGGGCTTATGGAGGCCAGGTGATCAATGGAGTTTTAGCTCAGGTCCATCTCACAGTGGGTCCAGTGGGCCCCTGACCCATTCTGTAGTTATATCCCCAGTTCCAGAATGTATAATTGGAATAGACATACTGAACAACTGGCAGAATCCCCACATTGGCCCTCTAACTCATGCAGTGAGGGCTATTATGGTGGGAAAGGCCAAGTGGAAGCCACTAGAACTGCCCCTACCTAGTGAAATAGTACATCAGAAGCAATACCAGATTCTTGGAGGGATTGCAGAGATTACTGCCACTCTTAAGGACTTGAAGGATGCAGGGGTGGTGATTCCCACCACATTCCCATTCAACTCTACTATTTGGTTTGTGCAGAAAACAGATGGGTCTTGGAAGATGATGGTGGATTATCATAAGCTCACCCAGGTGGTAACTCCAATTGCAGTTTCTGTTCCAGATGTGGTATCATTGCTTCAGCAAATAAATACATCCCCTGGTACCTGGGTTGCAGCTACTGATCTGGCAAATGCTTTTTTGTCAATAGCCGTTAGTAAGGATCATCAGAAACAGTTTGCTTTCAGCTGGCAAGGTCAGCAATATACTTTGACTGTCCTACCTCAGGGGTATATCAGTTCTCCAGCCCTATGTCATAATCTTATCTGTAGGGAACTTGATCATTTCACCCTCCCACAAGACATCACACTGGTCCATTATATTGATGATATCATGTTGATTGAACCTAGTGAACAAGAAGTAGCAACTACTCTAGATTTACTGGTAAGGAATTTGCATGTCAGAGGATGGGAGATAAATCCAACAAATGTACAGGGGCCTTCCACCTCAGTGAAATTTCTAGGTGTTCAGTGGTGTCGGGCATGTCAAGATATCCCTTATAAAGTGATGGATAAGTTGCTGCATTCAGGCCCCTCCTATGACCAAAAAAGAGGCACAATGCCTCGTTGGTCTCTTTGGATTTTGAGGACATCATATTCCTCATTCGGGTGTGCTACTCTGGCCCATTTACTGAGTGACCAGAAAATTTGCTTATTTTGAGTGGGGATCTAAAGAAAAGGAGGCTCTGTGACAGGTCCAGGCTGCTGTACAAGCTGCTCTGCCACTTCAGTCATATGATCTAGTAGATCCAATGGTGCTGGAAGTGTCAGTGACAAATAGAGATGCTGTTTGGAGATTTTGGAAGGCCCCTATACGAGAATCACAATGCAGACCCTTAGGATTTTGGAGCAAAGCCTTACCATCTCCTGCAGATAACTACTCTCCTTTTGAGAAATAGCTTTTGGCCTGCTACTGGGCCTTAGTAGAGACTGAATGCTTAACCATGGGCTACCAAGTTTCCATGAGACCTGAGTTGCCTATCATGAGCTGGGTGTTGTCTGACCCACCAAGCCATGAAGTTGGGCATGTGCAGCAGCACTCTATTGTAAAATGGAAATGGTATTATGAGATAGGGCCAGAGCAGGTCCTGAAGGCAAAAGTAAGTTAGATGAAGAAGTGACCCAAATGCCCATGGTCTCTACTTCTGCCAAATTACCTTCTTTCTCCCACACCAGAACTATGTCCTCTTGGGGAGTTCCTTACGGTGAATTGACTTAAGAAGAGAAAACTTTGGCCTGGTTTACAGATGGTTCAGCACGATATGCAGGTAAGACCTGAAAGTGGACAGCTAGTAGCACTACAACCTCTTTCTGGGGTATCCTTGAAGGACAGTGGTGAGAAGAAATCCTCCCAGTGGGCAGAATTTCGAGCATTGTACCTGGTTGTTCATTTTGCTTGGAAGGAAAACTGGCCAGAGGTGCATTTGTATACTGACTCATGGACTGTCGCTAATGGTTTGGCTGGATGGTCAGGGACTTTTAAAAAACATAATTGGAAAATTGGTGACAAAGTGGTCTGGGGAAGAAGCATGTGGATAGACCTTTCTGAGTGGGCTAAAAACATGAACATATTTGTGTCCCATGTGAGTGTGCACCTTAGGGTGACTTCAACAGAGGAAGGTTTTAATAATAAAGTGGATAAGATGACCTGTTTTGTGGATACCAGTCAGCCTCTTCCCCCAGCAACTCCTGTCATTGTCCAATGGGCTCATGAAAAAAGTGGTCATGGTGGTAGGTATAGCGGTTATGTAGGGCTCAGCAACATGGACTTCCACTCATCAAGGCTGACTTGGCTACAGCCACTGCTGAGTGACCAGTCTGCCAGCAGCAGAGACCCACACTCAGCCCCTGATATGGCACCATTCCCCAAGGTGATCAGCCAGCTACATGGTGGCAGGTTGATTACATTGGACCACTCCCTTCATGGAAGGGGCAACAATTTGTTCTAACTGGAATAGACACATACTCTGGATATGGGTTTGCTTTCCCTGCATGCAATGCTTCTGCCAAAGCTACAATCCATGGGCTTACAGAATGCCTTATCCCTCATCATTTTATTCCACAGGGCATTGCTTCTGATCAAGGAACACACTTCACAGCAAATGAAGTGCAGGAATGGCCTTTTGAAAACTCAGTTACGGTGCCAGCTAGATGGCAATACCTTGAAAGGCTGGGGTAATGTTCTCCAGGAGGCTGTGTATGCTCTGAAGCAGTGTCCACTGTATGGTGTTGTTTCTCCCATAGCTAGGATCCATGGGTCCGGGAACCAAGGGGTGGAAATGGGAGTGGTACCACTCACTATTATCCCTAGTGATCCACTAGGAAAAATTTTACTTCCTTTCCCTGTGACCCTGAGCTCTGCTGGTCTACAGATTTTAGTTCCAATAGAGGGAGTGCTTCCACCAGGAGAAAAACAATGATTCCATTGAACTGGAATCTAAGACTGCCACCTGGTCACCTTGGGCTACTCATGCTCCTGGATCAACAAGCCAAGAAGAGGATTACATTATTGTCTAGGGTGATTGACCCTGACTATCAGGGAGAAAAAGGACTGCAAGTACACAATGGAGGTAAAGAAGAATTTTCTTGGAATATAGCAGATCGCCTGGGGCATCTTTTAGTACTACCATGCCCTGTGATTAAAATCAATGGAAAACTGCAACAACCCAATCCAGGCGGGACTACCAATGGCTCTGAAACTTCATAAATGAAGGTTTGATTCACCCCACCAGAATCATGGCCAACTGAAGTGCTTGCTGAGGGTAAAGGGAACATGCAATGGGTAGTGGAAGAAGGTAGTGATAAATATGAACTACGAACATGTGATCAGTTACAGAAACGAGGACTGTAATGCTGTTTTGTTCATGTTATACTATTTAAGTTGTAAGATATCAAGTTTAAGAATGAATATTACCCAAGGACTTCACCCTATTCTGGAGAGATTTAATGTGTTTCCAGTTGAGTATTGTTAGGTGAGAGAAAAAAAATGTGTTTTGTTGTTTTTTATTTAGAAATTAGGTATGGTTTAAGGTGATATGTATAGCTGCCAAGTTGACAAGGGGTGGACTGTCATGGTTAGGTTCATGTATCAACTTGGCCAAGTGGTGGTACCTGTTTGTCTGGTTGGGCAAGTGCTAGCCTGTCTGCTGTGATGAGGACATTTCATAGAATTAAATCATGATCACGTCAGCTGCATCCACAATTCATTCCATTTGTAATCAGCCAGGGGGCTTGTCTTCTGCAATGAGTGATGCTTAATCTAATCACTGGAAGCCTTTTAAGGAGGACTCAGAAGAGACAGGCTCTCTTCCTGCTTTGGCTGTTGAGCCTCTCCTGTGGAGTTCATCCGACCCTCTATCAGAATCCTCTGCTTTACAGCCTGCCCTGCAGATTTTGGACTCTGCGTTCCCACAGTTATGTGAAACACTTTTATAAATTTTATATTTCCAAGTGTTTCCTGTTGGTTCTGTTTCTCTAGAGAACCCCAACTAATGCAGTATTTAAAGGTATTGATATGTGACATAAGAGAATATTTCTGTAATGAAAATTAAAGCAATATAAAGGAGAATAGAAGAACAAAAAACATATGAGGAATACAGAAAACAACAAGTAAAAGGGCAGACATTGTAACTATATGAAAAACATTGAATATGAACGGATTAAATAACCCATTCCACTTTGAAGGTGGTAATTGTCAGGACTAAATCAACAAGAACAAAACAAACAAAGTCCAATTAAACAACAGAAAACACATTAGATTCAGAGATACCATTACGTTGAAATTAAACAGATAGAAATGATATATCATATAAGCAGAAACCACAAGAGAGGTAACAGAGTGCAGTAATACAAGATGAAATTGACTTTTAAACCATAAATCCTACCAGAGCTAAAGAAGGGACATCTTATAGTGATAAGGGGGTCAATCCATCAGGAAGATATAGTAATTATAAACATAATTCACCTAACAGCACAACACCAAATGCATAAAGCTAAAACTGAAAGAATTTAAGGGAGACACATACATTGCAACAACAATAGTTGGAGGCATTAAAACTCCACTTTCAATAACAGATTAAACAAGTAGACAGAAGATAAACGAAAAACAGAAGACTTGTAGAATGCTACAAACCAACTAGATCTAATAGATATTTATGGAAATTCTACTCAACAATAGCAAAACAGACATTTTTCTCAAGTTCACATGGAACATATTAGAGGATAGACCATGTGCTAAGCATAAAAGAAGTCTCAATAAATTTAAAGAAATTAAATCATACAAAATTTATTTTCTGACCACAGTGAAATGAAACTAGAATACAATAACAGAAATAAGATTTAGAAATTGACAAATATGTGGAAGTTAAACCACAAACTCCAAAATAAGCCAAGAAGCATTTCACAAGGGAAATTTAAAAGTTATATCTGAAATGAATGAAACTTAATACACACCATAAAATCATATGGAGCAAAGTTAAAACAGTGCTCAGAGGAAATTTTTTAGCTGTAAATGCCTTTATTAAAAATACCTTACAGATCTATAACCTTATCTTCTATCTTAAGACACATAACCATAAAAGAGCAAACCAAATCTAAAGCAAACAAAAGAAGGAAAAATCAAGTTAGAGCAGAAATTAATAAAATAAGAAATAGAAAAACAAAAGAGAAAATCAACAAAACCAGAAATTGCTTCATTGAAAAGATCTAAAATATCAACAAAATTGACAAAACTTTACATCTACTGACAAAGAAAGAAAAAGCAAAAATTCTAATTTCTGATTCAGCAAAGAAGAGACTTCACTGCAAACCTTACAAAAATAAAGAGGCATATAAAGTAATATTGTGAACAATGATATGACCACAGATTACAGTGGCTTGAGAAGATACAGAACATTTTAATAGACCTATATATTCATTTTCTATTGCTGCTGTAACAAGTTACCAGTTATGGCAAAAACAATGGAAATGCATTCTTTTAAATTTCTATAGGTTAGAAAGCTGACATGGGTCTCACTTAACTAAAATATAAATGTTGAAGGACTGACTGCTTTTCTATCAGGTCTAGGAAAGAATTCACACCCTTGATTTAACTATCTTCTGTAGGCCTGTCACAATCCTTGGCTCATGGTTTCCTCCTGCCCTTTTCAAAAACAGTAACTTTGCATCTCTCTGTTTTTGTCTTTCTTTTATAGTCACATCTACCTTTGACCCCAGCTGAGAAAAATTCTCCACTTTTACTGACTCATGTGATTAGACTGGGTACACCTACCTAGATAATCTGGGATATTCTCACTTTATCAAGGTTTGTAAATTAATCAAATTTACAAAGTCCTTTTTCCAAATAAGATAACATCTTCACACGTTTCTAGGATTAGGATGTGGATATCCTACTTGCCACAACCCATAACAAGAAAGGAGACTGCATTGTTCACTTAAAGACTTCTCTCAAAGAAAATCCCAGGCTCAGATGGCTTCATTAATGAATTGTAACAAACATTTTTTAAAGAATTACTGCCAATTCTTCAATTTTTTTTTAAAAAATAGAAGGTAAAGGAACACTTCTCCACTCATTCTATGGCATCAGTACCACTCTGATACCAAAATTTGGCAAAGACATCACAAGAAAAGAAAACTGTAGACTAAGGAAGGTTCTTTATAAATATAGATGAAAATGTCCTCAACGAAATACTAGCAGACCAAATCCAACAATATAAAAGAATTATACACTATGAGCAAGTGGCATTTACATCTGGAATTCAAGGGTGGTTTAACATATAAAAAGCAATCAATGTAATATACTATATGAATATAATAAAGTCCACAAACCACATGACCATCTCAATAGTTGCAGAAAACCATTGCAAAATCCAACATTTTTTGCTAAACATATTAAACTAGGAAGAGAAGAGAACTTCCTCATCTTAAAAAAAATAACTTTTCCAGAAAACTCCAGATTGGAAAGAAAAATTTAAAATTAACCCTATTTTTAGAAATAGGGTTGTATGTAGAAATTCCTAACGATTTAAATACCATTCAAACTAATAAACAAGCCCATCAAATTACAGGGTAGATGATCAATATATATAATTTAGTTGAATTTCTCTACATTAGCAACGAAAAATCAAAAATGAAATTAAATGAACAATTCCAGTTACAGTAGCATAAAAAAAACAAAACACTTGGAAATAAATATTACAAAGATATGAAAGACTAGTACACTAGAAATTACAAATCACCATTGATAAAAATGAAAGAAGACCCAATTAAATGGGAAGGTATTGAGTGCCCATGAATTGGAAGATTTCATATTGTTAAGATAGCAATATACCCCGAATTGGTCTACATTTTCAGTTCAGTACCTTTACGATACTTGAAGAAATTAGCAAGCTCTTCCTGCAATCCATATGCAAAAGCCAGAGGCCCAGAATTAAAAAAAAAAAAAAAAAATCTTGGATAAAATAAAGAACAAAATTGAAGGACTCACACTTCCCCACTTCCAAACTTGGAATAAAATTGCAACTAACAAGACAGTGTGATGCTCATATAAGTAGAACAAGAGATAAATGGATAAAATTCAAAGTTCAGAATTAAGCCCTTATATTGATATATGGCAACAGTTCTAACACATTTCAAAAGGGGAACAAATAGTCTTTTCAACAGATGGTGCTGAGGCAACTGGAAATCCATATGCAAAATAATTAATTTGGACTCCTTCTTTGCTCCTTTGAAAGGATGCATAGACCCTAGAAAAGCCATGTTTTAATCTAAATCCCATTTCATAAAGGCAGAATAATCCCTATTCAATATGGTATGTTTCAAACTGTAATCAGATCATCTCCCTGGAGATGGTGATTTAATCAAGAGTGGTTGTTAGACTGGATTAGGTGACAACATTTGGGTGGGTCTTGAGTTTCTGGAGTCAAGGTATCTTTCCCTGGATGCCTTTGATTGGACATGTCTATAGACTTGTTTTAATTGGGACATTTTCTCAGCCCTAGAACTGTAAACTAGCAACTCATTAAATTTCCCTTCTTAAAAGCCATTCCATTCCATTCCTGCATTCTGGCAGCTAGCAAACTAGAACACCTTCCTTATACCATAGATATACAAATATATTACAAATGAATGATAGACCTAAATGTAAGAGCTTAAATTATAGATATCTTAGAATAAAACACAGAAGTAAATCTTCATGACCATGGATTTTGCCAAGCTCTCTTAGATGTGACAACAAAAGCACAAGCAACAAGAGAAAACAAATAGATAAATCGATGTTCATCAAAATGAAAACCTTCATCAAGAAAGTAAAAAGTCAGCCATCTGAATAGAAGATGTTTTAAAATCATATACACACACACAAACACACACACACACAGATATATATATGATATTGGATTTGTATCCAAAGGATAGATGGAACTCTTAAAACTTAGTAAAAATACAACCCAATTAAAAATGTGCAAAGGAGCTTAATGGACATTTCTCCAGGAAAGATCTACAAATGGCCAATAAGCAAATAATAATAATAAAAAAATCCTCAGCATCATTAGCCATTAGGAAAGGGCAAGCCAAAATACAGTAAGATACCACTTCACACCCATTAGGATGACTATAATAAAAAAAGACAGGTAAAAACATGTATTGGTGAAAATGTAAAGAAATTGGAAACCCCATGCATTGTTGGTGGGAATGTAAAATGACACAGAAACTTTAGAACATAACTTGGTAGTTCCTCAAACTTTTAAACATAGAATTAACACATGACTTAGAAATTTCACTCAATGTTGTATACCAAGAGAGATGAAAACATTGTCTATAGACAAACACATACACAAATGTTCAGACATCATTATTATATTAGCTAGATGTGGAAACAAGCTAAAAACCCAACAATTGATGAATGGATGAATATAATGTGGCATATCCATACAACAGGACATACTATGGCAAGAAAAAGAATGAATTTGTATTCCTCAACATGAATGAAACTTGAAAACATATGTAAATGAAAGAAACAAGTTATAAAAGATCCCAGATGTAAGAGTCCTTTTGTATTCAATGTATAAAGCAGGCAAAGGTATAGAGACTGAAAGTGGATTGTTGATGCCATCGATTGAAAGAGTTGGGGGAAATGGAGAGTGACCGGTAAATGGGTACAGAGTTTCATTTAAGGGTGATGAAAATATTATAAAATTGATTATGATGATGGTTGCAAATCACTTAGAATATTCTAAAATTATTGCATTGCACACATTAAATTGGTGAATTGTATGTCATATGAATTACAGCTCAAATATCAGTTAATCATGTTTGAGAACATAAAAGGAGTCATCTTACCTCTTTGGGAGCATTTCTCACAGATGTGACAATTGAGAGTAACCTAGCTTAGCTTAATAACTATCGTTCCAGTTAAATTAAATAACCTGAGTAAAAGTGTAGAGCTGGCAATGAATAAGAAGTTTGTGCTAAGTAATATATATTCCTGAGGAACAGAATGCAGGGAACTTGAAGTTAAATAGTGAATTATAAATTCAGAAAACTTAAGTATAATTTGGAGGGTAAAACTGCCAAGGTAAGAGTTTTTACATCTTATTTTGTGGGTAATTGGGAGCAAAATTTTCTGAGGATAAAAAAATACAAATACTTTTATAGGCAGGTGATAGTAGTAGACAATATAATGACTCCTGGCACCCAAATGAATTTTAATAAGTATTAATGCACTTGAAGGGTATAGTTTTAAGCAGTCAAACTTTTAGAAAATAAATTATACAATGGGGCCTTAATATTTGGAAACATGGGCAAATATATGTAAGTGGTGCAATAACAAATGACCCAGTTGTATTGTCCCTTGGCAACAAAGCATAGTTCAGGGTACTCTTCAAAGTTAAAATGAACATAGTGCATTATTGCAGAATTTTCATCTATCCCTGCATAAGAATCTGAGATGTGTTGCCTATGATCATTTTTGTTTCTAATTTGTGCTGACAACACTGTATTTTAGTGCATCCCAGAAAAATTACCAAGTGAGTTCAATAAAAACTATATTTTATAACCACCTAGTCGATTACATACCAATCAATAGCAATATAGTATTTTGGTATATTTAAAGGACTGTTCTATGATCCTTTCTAAGACTGTGTATTTTAAAAATAAATGTGCAATTTTGAGATAAGTTTAAGATGACATGAAGTATCATGGCAAACATTCAATGAAAGCGTTAAGAACAGAGAACAGAAAATAACTCACAAATTGTAAAAAAAGTGTAAGTATCAAATCACAACTTTATTAAAGGCAGAATTACCTATGTAAAAATTCAATTTGCAAGTTAATTTAAAATATATTTTAGGAAGTTGATGACTGTTCTTTGCTGCTACAATCATGTTTTAGATACTCTTTCTACATCTCTATTAGTTCCCTTCAGGATACATTGGAGTAGGAATGCAAATAAATGGACATTTTAATTTACATTCACAGTGTGTAATAGCAACCTAACCTTGGTACCTCCCGAACACAAGAACAAGTGCTAAAGCAATTGTCTGTGGATAAAGATTTAAATTTACTTTACACAGCTTTCAGGGTTATTACCGAGTCAATTTAAAAGTAAGTCTACTCCATAATAGCAGCTGTTCTCTGATGAAGCTTGCACATAGAATCCATAATTAAAATATCCAATTAATATTACTCACCTATTGTAGATGGGTTTAAGAGAGGCCAGCTTTGTAAGGGATTTTATCAAGATATGCTTGGTGGGAAGAGTGTACTAATTAAGGGAATTTGTGTAAGTATCAAACTGGCAGTTGGCTTGATACTGATGAATTTTCTATATCAGACATATTTTTAAGGATAGAACTGTGGAGTTACTTTCTATTCTCTCTTGCTCTTCCATCTCAGTGTGTATGTGCGTGTATGTCAGATTGTTCGGGGTGAACTTGAATCTTTCTAATCAAACCCACAAGAATAATCAGGATTTTCTTTTCTCATACCTGCTCCTCTTAGTAACTGGTGAGGAAAAGAAAGAGGAGACATCAGGACCTGGAAGCAATACGAAACATTTCATTTATATAAAAACTGCCAGCAATCCCCTTAAAAACTTCTATTTATAACTACTTTCAACTTCTCGGGTTATTGAGGGTAATTAAGTACATAAAGTCTAATTTGAGAGTGAAAGCAGAGTGCTCTTTAATATGGTACTGCATTCCCATGCCACGACTTGAATAACATCACTCAATTTTCTCTTTACTGAATGATTCTGGACAATTTACTAATAAGCCTCTCTGACCTATGGAAATCAAATGAGACAAGAAACATGAAATACGTTCTGGAACTATAAAGCAAAATCCATATTTATGGGCTATCATAATACTTGTGAAAATTGCAAAAGGCAGTATAATTGTAAAAATGGTGATTACCTAACCAACTATATTTTTCTCTCTCTCAAGTCCGGTGCTTCTTTAACTTCAGAGTGAATAACAATTATCCCCACCTTTTTCCAAATCATGGAACACACAGAAATAATACTATTTGTAAGGCATGCTGGAGGAAATGAGCAAGGCTGCAGACACTCCAAGGTAATCATCTGCCCTGGGGACTTAAAGGGAATGGCGAAATCAGAGCCCATTTGTGGCTCAGATGTGTGAGGCAGAAAAGCCACACTGTATATAAGATTATCCCAAGGATTCCATTTTCCATAGATCTGGAATGCAGCTCTAGCAGTTATCCCATGGAATTTAATACCACCTACTGAGGGGCAATAGGTGCTGACCTAATTTCTTCTTCCCAGCAGAATAACCAAGAATATGGTTCTTTTCAGAACACAACATAGAGTGTGATCTCAGACTATTCACAGCCGAATACAATGATCTGTTAGGGTGATAGGGCCAAAAAAAGTAGTGACTTTAAGGTCAGAAGACCCTGGTGTAATTCCCAGCTCTAAAAAATACGATAGCCCTTGGAAAATCATTTAACCTGTCTTTGCATCAGTTTCCTTGGCTATCACAATCAGGATAATTAAAACCCTTCACAAAGTCTTGGTGAAGATGAAGTGAAGAGATATTTGTGCAAATATCTTGTAGGTAACTCAATATTACACGTTAGAAGTTGTATTTTTGTTAGTATTTCTAGGATTGTTTTTGCTTTGGAATATAGAGGCTAAATTCATATTTGAGTTTTGGTGATTATTTTTAACGTAACAGAAATAACATGATGATTCATGTGAAATAAATTACTTGTTTCTCTTCAGCATGATATTTTCCAGACAGTATTTGCAAAATAGCAAATAGAACTCTATCAGAAAGATTGAAGTCAGGAAATAATATAGCTGTTCACTGTAAATCTTCATACCACTTTTCAAATGCCTGTATGATTTTGAAATACTTCTAGATATTTAGAGGAAACATTAAATTGTGATTTGAAAAAGTAGTCCTAATGGATAATTTCAAAATAAAAGACTCCAGAAAATAGACTACAGATTCAAAGAAGATTTAATAAATGTATAATCTATCAACATTGCCCCCATTGTTACTAATTCATAATTCTGGCAACAATAGATTGCAAGTTATTCTATAAGAGGCAAAAATTACCAAAACCTTCTGTTGTTCAGTTAAGGAGCCCATATACAATTGCTTAAATATACGTTTTTAAATGTTTTATGCTATCAGAAAATTCGTTCATTTAATCAAACAACAAATACTGAGTTTCTATTCTTTACAGATATTTAGTATGCAAAAAGGAACATAGGTAACGTCTTCAAAGATCTTGCCGTCATGAAGGAATATTAAAGTGTAATAATAATAAGAAGAAGACAATTACAAGTTTGTTGGTTTCTATGAGATAAGCAAAATGCCAGGTACAGAGCTGTTAAAAGGAGATCTAAGAGCAATGAGAGATGTCAAAGCACACTTGCCAAAGAGATTGTAGCTGTCTTGAACTCTGAAATTCAAGTAAAAAGAAAAATAAGGCAAATACTATAGGCATGCCATCTTAAACCCAAATAATCTTTAAAGAGCCAGACTGGTAAAAAAATGAGTGAAGCAGGCGAGATAGAAGAAAGTAGTAGAGTTGGGTGTGGTGAACTGAAAGTGGGTTCCTTACACAGCTACAGCTGATTGTTGCCATGTGGGGTTGCAGACCCACTCATTGCATATATTCTCGTATTTTCAAGAAAAATGATTCTCATTTTTTTCAAGAAAAGTGAGGTATTCAGAAATTATGCAGCTAATCTAACTTCTAAAACAAAATTTTAAATGAGCCAAATAACAGATCTGTTGAGCAAATTAGTCCCGTGAAACACCACTTTTAATCTCTTCTATAATGAAGAGTTGTGATATTTCAAAAAAAGGTATGAAATAGTTTTGGATACAAGTTCCATCACTATAAGTTATTATGTGATAATGGAAACTCAATTATATTCAAAATATTTTTCCAACTTCCAGAACCCAAAAAGTATTTAAATAAGAAAAAAAATACTTAAGAATATATATATGGCCTAGAGAACTAAACAAACAAACAAACAAAACACTAAACTAAAAAAACAACATGCAAGCTTAAAAAAGGGTACGAAATTTGGACAAACTTCTACATGAAGGAAGTCATACTCTAAACAGCAAAGAAAAATTGAAACGGTTAGGATACAAACATATAGTTCCCTAATTTATGGATAAGAATCTTCTATATCTTAAAAATATAGAATCGGGCAACCTTTGCAAAATGAGTGCTAACACAGGGTTTAAATTATGCAAAAGCATACAAAGTGGCATATCAGAGGATGAAATCCCACAGATACATTCGAGAAGGACAAGGCTTCAATGCAGACATAAGGTTTTTAGACATTTATATATTATTACTGATGATATGAAATAGATTGGGAGCTAATTGATCACAAAGCAACTCACATTTGAATTTATAAAGCCCAGATAAAGCCTCAAACTGGAGTTTGGTATTTTTAACTACCTCTTGTTTGGAGACTATTTTCACATATTCCATTCTGGTAAACTTGCATACTTACAAGAAATAACTGAGACACTAGGTTCATTTTGAGATCTTATTCATCAAATGTGTCTCCAAAGGAGAAAGTCACAGCTGTCAACTCACTATTGTTAGTGAAGGCCTGTCTGATTGGCTTTGTGGATTTTGTACTTGGTTTTCTTGGTTTAAAAAAGGTTGCAGACAGGAAACTTTTGAGAAGAGCAAGAGTGTTGCTAATTTGTAAACAGCCCTTTTTAAGTAATGCCAAACGCACTCAATTTTATTTTAGGCATCCACTAATATTGGGATACTCTCAACGCCTAATACATACACATACTGAAGGAATTTTTACTTGGTTTCTGATGCCATGCCCATCTGAAATAATGAAGGGAGGTTAGAGAAGATGGGAGAGAGATGAATACTTCATTTATTCAACTAGAGAATGAGATGAGTAAGGATGTATACTAGTAAGATTAGAAAGGGGAATGCATGGATCTTCCTCTTCTTTTGCTTTTGAAAAATTAGGGATGCTTTTTACTCTTAAAAAAGACAAGAGTGAAAATCATCATGATAATAAAAAGAAGAGGAATGAATTGTGAACTATTTCAGGGACTTTACATTCCGAAGTTTATACAGTTTATGTGTATTTAGTAGTGTCTTTTTAAGTTAGTACAGACTTTGTAATTCTGCTTGGTTTTCAGGGGAAAAAACTTTGTATCTCATAAAAAGTAATGTTTAAAAGCCAAACAATTGAGTGCTCGGGTGGTTCATTGGTAGAATCCTCACCTTTCATGCTGGAGACCCTGGTTGGATTCCTGGACCATGCACCGCACACCCCCCACCCCCGCCAAAAAAGGAAAAACCAAACAATTAGGCAACACACAAATGGGCGGGGGGAAGACCAGAGTAGAACAGCAAACATGTCTGCAACCTAAAGTTCAATCTAATGTCCAAGTCATTCGGCAAGATTTTACTGAGAGCTTTCTATGCATCAAAAAGTTTAAGACACAGAAAGAAAGAAAAGTAAATAGAAAGTTCCACTGTAGTGTGATAAAAAGTAAAGAAGATACTCTAGATCTGAGATACTCTAGTGTGTGAGTATTGAAAGGTTTTAAGATATGAGGTATTTGAGAGAAAGGAAAGTAGACAAAAGGACTGTAAATGAACCTGCTTTATTGGCTGCGCTCCCTGGCAGAGCTCAACGAACCCGAGCTGGAGGGAGGTGAGTCGGCGCACGGGCTTTGGCGAGTGCAGTTTTTAAGGGCAGGGGTCAGGTGATGACATGAAAGGGGCGGCACATTAAACAAAGGATTATTATGCTAGCCGGTTGAGCAGCGGGTGGTCAGATGTCCGTGAATAGATGTTTGCTGCACAAGGACCTTGATTGTAATGGTTCACCTCCCGTTCCTTCATGATTCCAGCCTAGAGCCCTCCCTTGTTCCCCCGACATAACAAATATTTTATTTTGAGAGTTTCATATGTTGAGGTATCAGAGAAAGTGGTTGGAAGTTGTTCTTAAATAATCGAGTATGTTAGGCATAGAATAAGAGTGACATCATTTCAATCAGCGAGAGTTCAACCTTTGGGATCAACTGCAAACATTTTCTTCTTACTGGCTGCACTAGCCTCAAGAGTTTCAGATGTAGACTCTTGTCCTTTAAAATACTTTTATCTTTGAATAAGCAGAGGGAAAACTTTGAGGAAAGCAAGGGAGAACATCACCATAAGTTAATGGGAGAGAGATATATTAAGTGTCAGTTTAGCATCAACAACCAAAAACACAAACATATTTACATACTTACAATTAGCATCATGTAAATGTGTACTGTGGTAATTAGTATTGCTGGCCCCCACCAACAGATAAAAGTAAAAAATTATCTTTTTCCTTTATTTTTCAAATCATTTGAACATGCCTAGGCTTACCAAGCTGTCAAGGAAAGACAGACTAAGTCATCTTCAAGGAAAACCTCTTCATATCCATGGTATATATACATCGTCATCATATTTGTGGTATAAATTCAGGAACACTGAATTTTAAGTCATCTCCAAATTTAAGGGACCACCTCTAATGTAATGTTAGGTTCTTCAACACGACATGTTGTGCTTCTTGCTCTTTAGAAAAACTTGGGCGCATCAATTGTTCAAGTCACCCAGTGTAGTTTCTGGCCTTCCTAGAAGCTGTTTTATTTAAACCACATCCCTTAGGTGTGCTTGACCTAAGAGGCCGGCCACAAGGACAGTAGTTGGGGCACAGTGAGCAAGTGAGCTCAACTTCAGATTGCCACTTGCTATATTTTCCTGTTGTTTGTTTTACTTTTTATGATGTTGCTAGTATGAGGAAGGAGCCCCTTGATGGATTCATCCAGGAATGCAAAGATGACCTGCCATTCTGTCCTTAGCAGACATGTTTGCCTGTTTGTTCAGACTTCACCTAAGTTCTTGGCACAATTCTTTTGATGTCCGGAATGTAGGTTTTTGTAGATCTCCTTGATACCTCTCTTCAAATCATATTGGTGAAGAGATTATTTGCTAAATCCTCTAAAGTAACATATTCTATGTCTACTCCTAAAACTAGAAAATGTTTCCACACATGCACATATTGTCCCATTATTTTATGTTACGGAGCTCCTTTCTCCTAGACAAATGCATTTGTATACCTATTAGTTTATCTAAGAAATTATCTTTGCCCACTACAATAGGTTTCCTTTATCACTCTTCCATCTCCTGCAGGAGTCTTCTAAATTTCTTATCTCCCAGTGAAATGTAGCCCACTCTATGTTTACATTCTCTTCTGGTTATTGCTTCCCATCACACTGTGCCATGTTCCCATCAGGGCTCACCTACTTAGCAGCATATGTTTCATACTATGATGCCTGTCATCTGCCAGTCCCCTTCATGGGGGGAAATCCCAATAATTGTCCCTTTTCTATTTTCAGGAAATAGCATAAATTAGAGGGTGTGGCACTTTCTCTTCAATTCAAATGAACAATTTTCAACTCTTCCAATTTGGAAAAAGCAGTTTAATCCATGCCAGTAGTTTCAAAACAACAATTAGATTCTTGGAGGAGGGGAGTTTTGGCATATAAGGCAAAATCTCAGGTATTAAGAAATAGAATAATGGCTTCTGCTCATTGGACCAGAACAATATGGTGAAAAGATATGACCTATTCTTCCCTCATTATACCATGTTATTGTATCAAAAAAGCTGACATATATTTTTCATTTTATTTTTTAATCAATCACCCTGTTAAATTTCTTATGCACTTAAGGCAAAAAGTACATTTGACAGTTATAAATATTTGCATAGATAACAAGCAAGGAATGGCCTTATATTCTATATATAATAGAGTTAAGCTAGAACATGACTTTTGCTCTACTCACTTATAAACCAAAACTATATTAAAAAGAGAAAACTCATAGAGCAAGGCCATTTACTGACTGCATAAATGTACCTTTGGGAAGAAAATAAATGTTTGTAGCTAAATGAAAATAATGTAAAGCAGGCAGTCTCAAGATATTTAATGGATGCAAATTTCAGTACTGTGAAGAATGATTTAGAGTGGTTCAGAATGGGGTAGAAATATTGATAATACAGATAATTTCAGCTTAAGGAGGGAAGTTTCCTGCTGTTTTTTTTGCCAGCAGCTTGTACTTGAAACCTACATAATTTTCAAAAACCATTCAAATTACACATTTTCTGCATAAGATTTTCTATTAGTGTTTAATAGTGGACTCTGGCTACTGAGACACACCTGCTCATCATCCTTATAAAGATGTATTTCCCAGAGTATTCTGCTAACCCATAATGAATTCTCATTTTATATGGAATTCATGAATTAATCAACACATGAATGATTCCTGCCCCTTTCAGGATAATAAAGTCAGTGGTTCACAGAAGATCCATATCTGTGAAAGCCCTCTTCTGTCTCATGGACTTGTTTTCTTCCACATGATTTTTGAAAATTTTATTTATGCTAATTTGCAACGTTAATATCTGAAACAGATTTTGGATCCACATATATTTGTTGAATAAATAGATGAATTAAAATAAAAATGCAAAATGTCAGTGGTGGAAATGAATCATTTATGTTTATGTAATTATGTAAGAAAAATATTATTTAAAAGTGCTACCAAATCCTGCATCATAAAAGTGAAGGAGGCATTTTTACTGCTTGGCTAGTGCATGGCTTACCAGTATCTGCTTGATTATTTCTGATGACAGGCAGCATACAGCTTCACAAGGCAGTCAGTTCTATTGTTGAGACTGTCTGTTAAAATGTTTCTTTCTTATAGTTAGCTTAAAGGTTTCTAATTCTCTCCTGGACAGTGACACAAACTTAGTCATGTTCTTCCTCTTGACAATATTGCAAATATTTGGAAATCAATATTGCAAATATTTGGAAACCATATAATGTAAATGCTTACATTATCACTTACATTATATTAGAAAATAAAAATTCCTTAAATGTTTTCATCTTACATGTAAATAAATAGTCTTGGAGAAGTTAAATTTTGATTTGTCAGAGTTTATACAGTTATGCAGCAAAAGATTTGAGACTATAACCCAGATTATATCCATTAGGAATAGTTTTAACTACAAAACAAATAATATCAATTACAGTGCCTTACATATTTGGAAGTAGGCAGTTGGGGGCTTTGGTTAAATGGCTCAACGCATTTGAAGTTTCCATGACTTTCTTGGATTATTTCGTGGGAGAAAGAAGGCTATTGCAGGCTTCACCATTATTTTTGCATTTCAAATAAAGAGTGGGAAGAAGAACGAGCCTTACCTATGTTAAGAAAATAGAGGCTTGCTCAGGAATCTGGCAAAAGTCTTCCACTTATTTATTGTGACTGAAAGCCGGAGTTGTAGAGTGAATGATTGGTCGGTCATCCAACAGTTTATGATATGGGTATTTTCTGATCTCAGACATGTATTTTGTTTATAATGACATTCAGAACAGTGAGCACCCTGGTCATACCTGTGGGCATGCAATACTATGTTAATAACAACAGCAATAATAACGATGATGCTAATTATTAAATACTTGTGGCAGAGTGCATGATTGCTTCACATTATTTGTTGATCATCTCTGTGATATCTAGCTTGTCCAAATGACTTTCTTTGCTCAGTGATCATGGACTCAAAAGTGACATATGCCACATTCAAGCACCACTTGGAGAAGATGGAAGCCAGTCAATGGGATCAGAAGAGAAAGGGAATCACATTGTCATAGGACCCACAGCAGAAAGCAAGCCGTCTAGCCTCTGAAACTTTGAACCAATAAATTCCTATTGCTTAAGACAAAAAACATGTGTGATATTTGTCATGGCATCTAGGAAAATAAGATACCTCCCAAACCTGGCAAAGCTGATTGTTCCTGAATGGCTTAATATATGCTTCGTGTATGTTATCTAATGTTATCTTCAGCACAAACCCATAATTTAGACCCAGTTATTCTCATTCCTGAAACAAGGACTAAGGTTCAGGAAGTTTTAATGCATCCCTTATTGTCTGGAAGTGGACAATTAAGCAAGTTAAAATGTCCAGAATGAGGCTTACTATTCAGATGTGTTCTAACTGCTAATAAATTCCATGGAAAATGAGAAACTTTGATCTTGGTTCTACATCTTTAAAAGGGAAATCTCAGATTAAATGAGTGAGTTTTAGCTGTAAACTGGCTCAGATTGGGGTAAAATAGCTGTTTTCTGGTGTTTAAACATACATATTTTCAAGCCATGACATCACAGTAAAACAAAGCATTAAGAATCTTTTAAAAATTAGCTTGCATCAATCTCTGAATTGTAACACATAGGTCTTTCTAAAATACTTCATTACCAATTTTGAATTGTTCTAAAAATTAGTAATTCTTTTGTTCTATTTTTCGGCTAGAAGATGGTGCAGGAAAAGATTGAGTAGAAAGCCAGTGTTATATTCATGCCTGTGTTAATCAACATGGATGAATTTGTGTGGAATGCACCTTCTGGGAAAAGTTTAAGTTTTTGTAATTACTCATACATTTGGATGATCCAAATGTGACCCTGCAAAGGTCCATTATTGTAGAATGGAGTTAGATTTTCAAACTTTTTAAATGTAAATCCATTTTACATTCAGTATTTTGAAAGCCTTCTTGGATATGTACATTTTTCAGTTTCCATATATGCTCTTTTTTTATTAGAGAAGTTGTAAGTTTACAGAAAAATTATGCAGAAACTACAGAATTCCCCTATATCACCCCCCCATTATTAACATTTTGCATTTGTGTGGCACTTTTGTTACAATTAATGAAATAATATTATTTTAATTGTACTGTTAACTATAGTTTGTGGTTTACATTAGGGTTCACTTTTTGTGTTGAACAGTCCTATAATTTTTTTTGTGAAACATTTTATTCTAGTAACATATATGCAATCTAAAATTTCCCCTCTAAGTCACGTTCAAGTGTGTAATTCAGTCTGTTAACTATGTTCAAAATGTTGTGCTATTATCACCACCATCCATTGTCAAAACTTTTCTGTAGATCTGTGCAATGTTCCAAAGTTTTTGAATATATTCTTAACAGTGATTAGTGAAAGAAAGATGATATAAGTGCTTCACAAACTTGACAGTGATCATATGCGTTTAATGTTTTGCTCATTGCCTAATTTAATGCTGCTGTGAACAGCATGTGGCTCTTACCCCCTCAATTTTCTTCATTACTTTCTGTTAGTTGTATATAGAACTATTACAAAAGGGGGGTATGCATCCTCTGTTTTCAATGATTTGCAATTTTCCCACCCAGATTATGTCCCAGAGAGATGTGATTATAGAGTTGTCTTATTTGACATAGTCAATTTAAGGATGATAAAATGCAGAGAATAATTGTAAGCAGGATTTGTTAGACAAAATTAAGGCAGGGTATATATTAAGTAGCACAATCAATCTCATCTCTTACATAGCATATGACTTTCTAGACTATTTGTAAAAGTCTACAAGTGGCAATTTTTTTTCTTCCAGTGCTTAATTCCAGTGCTTAATCTTTTCAGTGATGGTTCCAATTAGGATCATTCAAAAGCAAACTGGAGAAGCCCTCCTTGGATCAGGAAGCTTGTCAAAGATAGGAGTGTCACTCTTGTCCATGCTTGTACTCAGCTGGCCAGATGGGACTCTGCATTACTTGTCTGGATACACATTTACACACACACATATGCACACATATGCATACAGTACTGTGCTAAA
The DNA here is from genome assembly GCF_023851605.1 of Tamandua tetradactyla. NCBI lineage: Eukaryota > Metazoa > Chordata > Mammalia > Pilosa > Myrmecophagidae > Tamandua > Tamandua tetradactyla. The sequence goes on from NC_135339.1 coordinate 42,484,456, forward strand.
CCAAAACAAAATGAAACAACATTGAGCAGATCTCAATTTCCATTGTTGTGTGGCATCACCGAGAAAGTTAAGAGCTAAATTCATTCAAATAATGAGAATGAAATTGTGTGCAGAAAGGCAGGCGAAGGTGGTAGAAAGAATTACTTTTTTAAGGTTACAGTTAAAGGAATTTACTTGACTCCATTCTCCGTGTATTAGAGAACAGTCTAATAGGTTTATTCTACCTAAATTGGGGCAATTATTTTACAATAGCAATGAAAAAAAATGCTTCATCCAAAAGCTTATTGAACTGCATATATTGGCTTTTGTAAACAGTCTCTTTTTATTTAATAAAATAGAAAAGTTCTTTATAAAACTACATAAACCTCTTATCTTTTTATATCATCAATAAACATGTATGTAATTTAGCTTCATTAGCATTTCTGTTATAATGTTTAAACCCATTAACCTGGAAACAGGTTAATATTTACTACTATGGAAGGTTGCTCACTGTACCATTACAGCCAAAACTGTAAATCAAAATGTCCAGGTCAAAAATGAAAAGAAAGTCAGGTTATGAAACCTAGAATTGACACAGCATGAGTTCTGTCTACATTCTGCACCAATAGAAGTATTTTTCAAAACTATTTACTGTAAAGGCTAATGAATGCTCAACAGAGAAAAATCTGGTGAAAGCTGGCAAAAGTTTAAAAAAATCTATTTTAACTACACTTTTCTCATTTTAAAATATTGCAGTTAATTAAAATGATAGAGATAAAATTTCATTGTGCATTCCTCGACTGTATTTTTTTTTATGTTATGTTATATGGCCAGGGTCACATTTCATTTTTTTTCCATGTGAGTATCCCCTATTGCAGCACCATTTGTTGAATTTTTGTTGTTGTTTGTTTTTTTTGTGAAGTACTTGGGCAGGGACTCGAACCCAGGTCTCCCACATGGCAGGTGAGAATTCTACCACCGAACTACCCTTGAACCCCCTATTTACTGTATTTTTTACCCTTCACTTTCATGATCCTTGAATTAGGCTTTACATAACCCACCAGATAGACTTATTTTTATCGGCTTAAGTACATTCTTCACTAAAGCCACTTGACCTTATCTTTTTTTGAGAACTCACTAAAAACACTAAAGGCCTCTTTAGGCTTTGCTTCTGAGACATAACCTTGCTATAACTTATTTCTCTCTGGCCATTGTTCTTAGAGTATTTCCTTTTCCTTGACTCCAACTTTCATCAGTTCCTTTGAGTTCCATATTTGATTCCTTATTTTTCTTTTATACCTCACGATATTATGGACTAGATTATGTTTGTCTCATGACCTTTCATTTTTTCCCATAAGAAAGCCATATGGGTACTGGTTAATCATAGAATCGGTAGTGGTACAACTCTAAGAGGTATTGAGAGGAGGGAGGGGGTTATTTTTTTTTTTTTTACCGGGGAAGTGATAGCTTTAGATAAATTCTCCACAGCTGCAGAATACATCATCATTTTTCTGTTTTGTTTCTGATATCCACATTTCCCCTATGTCCTAATTTCTATTACTATTACTTTTCTTGCATGACATTTCTCAAACTGTGTACTAAATTAAGATGATTAGTGAAAAAAAGTCTGTTCTCCATTTCACTTGGCTTGCCTCGTTAGGGCAATTACAACAGTGCAGTGGCTGAGAGATCTGCACTCCTGGTTGAATCCTGGCTCCACTATTTTCAAGTTGTGTATTTAATTCCCCTGTACCTCATTTTCTTCCACTTGAAAGATGGGAATATGAATTATAGCTTCTCATTGTTCTGTGGGGGAAATTTTAAAGTCCATGCCTGAGAGGTTCTATATTTTTATCTCTTCTGGGTCTCTTTCCACTGTTGGTATTTTCTCTGAGAAGAATGGAGGGACGAGGTACAGGAATTATCCTTTAAGTTTCAATATCCAGTTATATCTTAAGCTTGCCATTACATACACCAATCAATTTTCTTCTTACTTAAGTGAATATCATTTTAGGATTGCTGTCATTTATAGCAAAAATTAGTCCTAATTAATAAAAGGTCAATGAGATTTAACTTCATTTAGAGAAGATGGTTCTTCTTCTAAAATAACCATGATGTCAGATAAATGAAATGGCATCTGAGCTTATCCAGTGGAACTATACCTTAAGATATGAATAACCTCCCTCAGAATGGAGCTACCAGAAATAGCTCAAATGGCAAAAATTAAAGTCTTCATAATTAGGCAATAAAGGAGGTGTTTTACTCATCCTTCTCTAATGATTTGTTTTGAGTTTCATGCCTCACAAAGTGTCCTATTCTCACCTTAACACTCCATCTCAGGCGTGTTTCTGTTTTTCTGTTCCCTCATTTCCAATTTGTTGAATCACCTAATATTTACAGTAATATTTACAGTGCCCTCTGACCAATCGCATTTTCTCCACTTTGGTAAAATAGCTAGGTCAATTTTCATCTGGTAGGCATCAGATGGGCATAAATGTGGTACACAGAGAGCACACAGGACACTTATCTACAGCCTTATCTCAAACATGATATGTTTTTATCTGATCAAGAGCAATTTATTACTTTCAAAGGTGAAACTAGGAAAAACTCTGTTTCTTAACAAAGAACCTAGAAATTCAAATATGAGAAAAACAAAAGATACTTACACTGCACCTTCTCCTGCCCCACACAACTAGTGCAAATACAAAGTGACTCGAGACTCCCTACTTGGGGAAGGGGAGGCTATACTCTGATGACAGAGGCGAGTACTAATGATATCCCTAGAGCCTTTGGGTCCTTGAAGAATCCTGGTTCTGCCTCCTCCCTGCAGTGACAGGAAATTCTGTTGGAGATCACAGCAGTGAAACAGTAGGCTTCACGGCACAGGGGATCCTGTGGCTAATTTGAAACAGTACAACCTTTTAGTGAGAATACCCAGCTCTCGTAGTACATGCCATGCATAGGGAAATCTCCCACTGATTGTTTTCAAGTTATATCAATATAAATTTTAAGTGTTCTCACAGTCTAAAAACAATTCCCTACCTCATACTATTGCAAGATAACAAATATGCACCATTTGGATTATTGCTATTCTTACAGACATAAGCACATTTAAAGATAACTTTCAGGGGGAGAAAGAGGAAACTTCATGATATTTGCTTTGAGAACACGGACTTCACAGAAGTGAGTGCACCTGCGAAATCTTAGCAATAATAGCAGCAACAGCGAAAACAACACTGAGGGATCATGTGGTTCAGAGGGCAGAGACAAGGAGACAAGGCAATGTGAATGACACAGGTAAAAACTTGGAGAAAAGACGGAGTTCAGTGTCTGAAGTCCTTTTCTCATGGTGATGCGTAGTGGATGTAATTGCTGTCAATAACAGAAACGTGGAGGTGTTGGGTGGCCGGCAGTTTAATGTGTATGGAAGAAAGGATTGTTTTTCTCATTCGTTGTCGGAGAATAAAACCAAAGGGAGAAAGACATCCATAACTATACTTAGAGAAAATCAAGGCTTTCTAGAGAGATGAGTTTCTCATTTAAAAACATACCTGGAAAGTATGTATTCATTATTCTAATCAATTTTGGCTTTCGTGGTTGGTAATTACATCCTATTTACCAACAGAAAATTATACATTTGAATTATAATTGAGTATCCAATAGCATGCCAATGTATGCTCATAGAAAGGAATCATCTCTTCTCTTTTCTCTGTAACATCTCCCATGAAAGAGAAATATAGGCATGATGTTGTACCACAAAAAAGACAGAGAATGGAGGCCTACATGGTTCTCAGAGGATCCATTAGGTTCATGACCTACAAATTGCAATTGTACTCATGTTTAATGGATACTGACTGTTTTTCAGACAATATGTAAGGTTTTAAGGAGACAACAATTATTAGGAAATGCCCTCTGCCTGTTAGGAACTCACAATTTAGAAGGAAATGGACATTCTCATAACTTACTGTATGCCTTATGACAATGTGAGCTAAAGTCTTTGCTGCTCCAGAGATAAAGGGATTAATGGTGAGAGGTGGAAAAATTTTCAGCCAAACAATGGAATCTGGACACTTTCTGCACATAATGGCAGGAAAGGAGTGTCCTAAAGACCAAAAACCTGATAACATAATATTCACTGCTAGTCACTTATTGCTATATACTTACTGTCTAGTAATACATACCAAGGTTTATCGTTTAAAATTAGTGTCCTTTATCTTTTATACTTCCAAAATCTTCCGCACTCTTTCTAACTTTCCTCCAGATTAATTTCCAAACAAACTACAAGAGGCTGATAGGAGACCATCTTTGAGAATTAGTCTAGGGGCTAACACTTTGCTTAAGTATTTTAGATAGGTCATCTTGTGTAATTCTCACAGAGTCTCAATTCTGAAATTCAACAAAGATAAGAACAAAACAGCAAGAAAGCCTCAGCCTCTAGTCAGTTATTCAGTTATTTGTTTACTTTAACTTGAATTTCATAAATTTATTACCTAATTTAAAATAGAAGTATATCATAATTCAGTATTTTAAATTAAAGCAGAAAAGAAACTAAAAGAACTAGCAAGTCTGCCTTTTTTAGACAGGTTGTATTTTAGAGAGACTATCCAGAGAGAATAAAATCTAGGTCTTCCACTGTTGATTATCCTGGTACAGATTTTCAGTGATATAAACAAAAATCTTTTTTTTGGGGGGGGGGGTGCATGGTCTGGGACTCGAACCTGGTTCTCCTTCATGGAAGGCGGGCCTTCTAACCACTGAACTACCCATGCACCCTAGTCTGGTAATTTTATAAACACAAATTGGACATTGGTTCTCCTTGTTACCTGGAAAATTCTTGAGCCACACACTTTTGCATCCTATTCCCTGTTCCTCAGGAAATATCAGGTTTAGTTTTTTGGCAGTTTGATGCTGATAGGAAGCCTGCTCTGATCTTAGGGTAAGGGAAAGTATTTTGCCTAACCTCTTTCTCTTTACTACATACTACTCTCATGTATAAAGCTTCGGATTGTGCATTGTTACTCCAAGTGAGGCCAAAATGCAGTTATCCAAGTTTTAGTCTGAATATATTTAGAAGGTACATCTGAGCATATTTAGAATGTAAATTTATTAATCAGTTTCATTAAAGTTGATTTTTATATTTCAAATGAATCTTAAGAGGGAGCAGATTATGTATTTATGACACATATGTAACTTAGTTTTGACTGAGCAGCTTTGCATGAGTTGAAGATGTTCATCCCTGTTTCTTCCCACAGGAGAGAAATGAGACATCATTTCATATTGAAAAAGGCAATTCTATATGGCTTTAAATTAAGGATTATAGCAATGCTGTCTTTCATGATCTGGTTTCCTTGGGAAGCTTTGCCTCCCTAGACTTCTGGTTACAATGCTAGGAATTGGCATTTCTCAGTTTGCAAGTAATCTAATATTATCTGGGCTACTGCAAAGTTTCAGAAATGTTCCAGATATCAACTAACTTTTGTACTAGAGATTAGGGGTGGTGGGTGTGTGGAAGAATTATAAATGTCATTTCTTTGTGTGTTTGGAAAATGCAATAGCTAACTATACCTCATAATTTCTCAACTAAATTAATTGGATAGTCCAGGTTTCTATTTGCATTTCTATGAAAGAAATACAACTTTTTGTACAGTGTTATTATGATAAGGTAATGGTTAAAAGAATTAATGAAGAAAAGACTGGGTCCAACTTCTGATTTTAATTTCTCATTAAATGATTGCTACAGGGAAAGGAAGAAAAGTACTTGATATTGTTCTATTTCAGAGTATCAATATCTTTATAGTGTACCACTGTGCAGTTGAGAAAAAAACTGGAAGTTAAGGTAAAATCTCGCCTCTTAACAGTGAGATCTTGTTCAACTTCTCCGAGCATCATATTTCTCATGTGTTTGAATGGGTGATAGCAATTCCTGCTATCTTAGTTTGTCAGGGCTGCCATGACACATGCCACAGAACTGGTTGGCTTAAGCAACAAGAATTAATTGTTTCACAGTTTTGGAGACGAGAAGTCCAAACTGATGGTATTGGTGAGCTATGCTTCCTCCAAAGTCTGGAGTAGTTGGGTGGTAGCGTGCTGGCTGTGAATCTCTGCCCCAGTCACATGGTCATCTCCTTCAGTCTCTTCCTGTGTTCAATTTCTTCTGCCTGTAAAGTCTCTACTCATATTGGACTAAGGCCCACCCTGATTCATTTTGGCCTTAAAGTCTTCAAAACTACTACTTACAAACGAATGTATGCCTATAGGAGCATGGGTTAGGACTTGACTATGTCTTTGTTGGGAACATAATTCAGTCTGCTACAATAGGGTAGTTGTGTGGCCAAATGTAAAATTGGTAATAGAAAGCGCCTTATATATATATATGTGTGTGCTCAATAATCAAAAGACGATTATAAAAATATAATTTTTTACTTTCCCTATATTTTTTCCTTGTCCATCTCATATTTTTCCCTTTCACGCTTTTTTCCCTCTCTTATCTTTTCTCCATACTTTACCTCTTGCCCTTTCTAATGAAACTCAATACCCAGAATGGCACATAGAAGTTTATCAGAGCTAAGAAAAGTGGGGTATGGCTAGAGTAGTATGACAAAGTGTATTAGAGTTCTCTAGAGAAACAGAATCAACACGGAACACTTGCAAATATAAAATTTATAAAAGTATCTCACGTGACCGCAGGAATGCAGAGTCCCAAATCCACAGGGCAGGCTGTGAAGCCGACGACTCTGATGGATGGCCTGAATGAACTCTGCAGGAGAGGCTCACCAGCCAAAGCAGGAATGGAATCTGTCTCCTCTGAGTCCTCCTTAAAAGGCTTCCCATGATTAGATTTAGCATCGCTAATTGCAGAAGACACTCCCCTTTGGCTGATTACAAATGGAATCAGCTGTGGATGTAGCCGACGTGATCATGACCTAATCCTATGAAATGTCCTCATTGCAACAGACAGGCCAGCGCTTGCCCAATCAGATGAACAGGTACCACAACTTGGCCAAGTTGACACATGTCCCTAACCATGACACAAAAGCTTAGGGATGGCTAGAGTAAAGCCACTTTAATTCTTGTTTGTCCCTTTGCTTGATTGGTAGTTTGTTTTGTTCAGTTTTTTCTTTATATCAAGGTTGAAATTAATGTAGGTGCCATGGTCCACTTTGATAGTAGGGCAAGACAAAACCCAGATCTGTTCACGCTACTATCCAGTATGCTGTTATGTAGATATGCCACCGTAAATAGATCTTAATAGAAGCTATAATTAAAACAGTTGTTTTAATTAGTTATGAAACTATTTTGCCACCTCATTATGTAGATTGTGTTTCAATTTGAGATTATTAAAAAATCAGCCTATTCTTAAATCTAAACCTGGTTAATTTAGGATAGGCAATACTTAGAATAGGCAGAACAATAAACTTCTGGATGCTAGAATCAAAGATACAAGTTGCAATTAAATAGCTCATTCTCTTGTTATATTTAGATGTAATATACAAATTATTGGAAGTACTGAAAGCATTGTATAAAGTACAACATTATCTTAGTATGCAAGAATCAATGAATAATTTTTAGGCTTTCTTTCAGCTGTGAGATATACGCTTAAGGTTTATACTTAAAATAAAATATTAAATATAGTTTCATTGAAGATGGTCTAATAATTTTGCAAAGCTCAAGTTAAAAACAGTGGCTGAGGATTTCAAATTTGCTTTTGTTTATGTTTGATTTCTGATTATAAAATCATTTCTTTGACATATGTCAAATCCAATAAATGCAATGCCATGAGGGTATCAATATTTTCTTATAAGAAGCAGAACAATTTCACAATTAAAACCAGAGAGAACATATGCTATAAAAGTCATTTATTATTTGTGCCAGAATAGTAATAATATTTATCGGCTAGAGTGCACTCAGAATAAATGGTTCCTGTGTTACCAATTATACACCTCGGCTTTGGCAGTCTGTTGTTTTACTGGTGCTGCCAGAGGGACAAAACTCTGCAGATTCTCCTGACAAATAAATCCTATCATTTAAATAACTGCTGGAACACTGCCATGAAATTAAGGGGTGTACGGATGCTGTGTTTATGCAAAAATGACTTTGCTCAAAACCTTTCTTTCTTTGTTTTGAGTTTTTAGTTGTTGTTTGAGCTTTCATTTCAGTTTTGCAGTAAAAGGACCATATTCTACCAATATGGGAAGCACTTTAAAGGGGAAAAAGAAGTGATCTTTGAGGTCTCAGCTGTCCTTCTTTGGAAATCAGAATGGTCATGATCTTGGTACATTTTCCTTGCCCCGTGAGTTAAGAAGTCGGCTTAAGCTGGCTGTAGTGGTCACGAATGATGCTTTGCAACCACTTCATTAAGCACTTGGAAGATTATGCAGTTTGCCATTCTAGCTTTCACAAAGGCTGCACATATCCAGTTATGTTTGATGATGTAGCCATTCTCAGGAAAGATACACCATGGTGTTCGTTTTATGTTTATGACACCCTTCTTTCCCCACACTCCTCCGCCTTCATGCCGCCTGCCTATGCGCTTCCTAAGGACACTATGGAAGCAGCTTACCCAAGAGCACAAACCCAGTGACTGACAGAATCAAGCTGCACATATGCCTGTGGTTAGGGCCCAAGCTCTTTCCCTCACTCTCCTCCATTCATGGAATAAATAGCTAATGGGAAAGAATAGAACCAGGGATAGTTCAATGAGCTTATAATATTACATATTAAAGGCAGATTACAGTCATTTTTGGGAGGGGGAAACTATGCCTCCCTAGTGTTCTAGTTTGCTAGCTTCTGGAATGCAATATACCAGAAACAGAATGCCTTTTAAAGGGGAATTTAATAAGCTGCTGGTTTACAGGTCTGAGGCCGAGAAAATGTCCCAGTTAAAGCAAGTCTATAGAAATGTCCCATCAAAGGCAATCAGGGAAAGACATCTTAGTTCAAGAAGGCCGATGAAGTTCAGGGTGGCAAACACAGAGTTTCTCTCTCATCTGGAAAGGCAGATGGTGAGCACGGTTAGGTTTCCTCTCTCATCTGGAAGGGCACATGGCAAACACAGTGTCATCTGCTAGCTTCTTCTCCTGGCTTCTTATTTCATGAAGCTCCCTGGGAGGCATTTTCCTTCTTCATCTCCAAAGGAGACTGGCTAGTGGACTCTGCTTCACGTGGCTATGTCGTTCTGCTCTGCTCTCTCTCAGATCTCCCATTCTCCATAATATTTCCTCTTTTATAGGACTCCAAAACCTTATCAAGACCCACCCGAATGGGTGGAGACATGTCGTCACCTAATCCAGTTTAATAACCACTCTTGATTAAATCACATCTCCAGGGAGATGATCTGATTACAGTTTCAAACATACAGTATTGAATAGGGATTATTCTGCCTTTATGAAATGGGATTTGGATTAAAACATGGCTTTTCTAGGGTACATACATCCTTTCAAACCAGCACACCTAGTAATGGCATTTCAAATGTTACATCTCTTGGTTTGCAGTGTCATTTTATCAGCTACTTCAAATAGGATAATGAGGTCTGCATCCAAATTTGTGTCTCTTACATATATAATGATATATGAAAGCAAGTTTTGGGCTTATTGATTAAGTCCAGCAACTCAATATTATGGTATTAAATATAGTTTATTCCTGGGATATAAATAAAAAAGCATATTTTTGTTTCAGTTAGATTAAATTATTGGTGGCGATTTTATGATTAGGGTATTATCAACTTTTTGGAGACTGTGTCATATTGTCAAAAAAGATTTGGACTGAATATTATGACTATTTTGTAAATTTTATTAACAGTTAAATTATCTTGACTATCTTAAGACTCATCATAATACAATTACGGCTTGTTGCTGAGAAGAAATTAATCTATTCCATCTGAGTAAGATTGAATATATCCTAAATATATTTCAAATAATTTATTTCTAGAATTTCTGATTATAAATGCCACAAATGTAAAATACATTACTAAAAGTAAGTATGTCTTGATCACACAGAGTCATTAGAAACTGTGATAGGGATCTTAACTGTATGTTTGACAAATATTATCAAATCATTTTCAGTGGAATTTTTCCTGTAGATGTAACAGATTATTTTATCCATCACATAAGGACTTCATGAGTGCTTCTATATAGGTGTTATATAAATTTTATTGATTAGATATTTTAGAATAGCATTTTATGTCACAACAAACAATTTAAGTTGGAGGAAATCTCAAAAATAATATGCCAGTTGCTAAATAAGGAACATATGCCAGTTGCTAAAATAAGGAAATGATGATAGATCATAATTTTCCACATTCTTAATATATCAGATCAGATTGGCATGTGTATTATCTCTAAATGATGAAATTTTCTTTTATAAATATTAAACTATACATTTGAAAGTTGTACTAGAGTGGTGTTTGGTAGAGACTTGTTGCAAGTTCATGAGGCTCTGCAATAAATTTTGCCAAATGAGTAATTCAGGAAAGCTTCAACCTTGATGAACTTTCTTTGTCTTGGTTTAATATTGATCTCATGGTAGTTATGGCAAGGCTGATAGCCCAAATGGTATTTTAGTGAATGTCAAAATCTATAGTCTTGCAATTTTTCATGATTAATTCCTAAAGCAACAAGAGTGTTATATGGTAGCTGGTGTCCTCCAATTTCCCTTATTGCAAGCTAAAGAAAAATGGTCTTAGGTAGCTTGGTTTGGTAAATCTGAAATTACAGTGATTTATGAGGGTGATTTATAAACATTTGGACTGAAACATGAACTGAGTCCCTTTAGGTTAACTTCTATACTCTATGCCTATGGAACAGTAAACCTGACACCTGTAACTACTTATTGTTGTCATTTGACCCGTTGCTTTATGTTTCTCTTTTGTTACAGAAGATAATTTATCTTCTATGTTGGGAATATGTTTGTCTTAAAATTTTTTTAAAGTGTCAGTAATGCTGACATAATAAAAACATAATAAAAAGCATGTTTTTATTTGATAAATCATAACACATAAACATTCCATATATGATGTACAACCAATGGCTCCCAATATCATCACATAGTTGTGTATTCATCACCATAATTTTTTAGAACAATTATATCACTCCAGATAAATGAAAAGTAAAAAGAAAAAAAGTCATATATACCATAGCCTTTACCCCTCCCTCTCATTGACTGCTAGTATTTCCATCTACCCAATTTACTTTAACCTTTGTACCACCTATTATTTGTTTATTTCTTATCCATATTTTTTACTCATCTGTCCATAACCTAGATAAATGGAGCATCACACACAAGGTTTTCATATTCACACAGTCACATTGTAAAAGCTACATCATTATGCAATCATCTTCAAGAATCAAGGCTACTGCAACACAGCTCAACAGTTTCAGGTACTTCCTGCTAGACACTCCAATACGCCATAAACTAAAAAGAGATATCTATATAATATGTAAGAATAACCTCCAGGATAACCTCTTGACTCTGTTAGAAATCTCTCAGCCACTGATATTCTACTTGATCTCTTCTCGCTCTTTCCCCTTTTGGCCAAGAGGGCTTTTTCAATTCCTTGATGCCAGGTCCCAACTCATCCTGGGATTTCTGTCCCACATTGCCAGGGAGATTTACACCCCTGGGAATCAGGTCCCACATAGCGGGGGTGGGATGGGAGCAAGGGGAGTAAGTTCACTTGCTCACTTGCTGCATTGGCTTAGAGAGAGAGGCCACATCTGAGCAACAAAAGAGGTTCTCTGGGGGTGACTCTTAGGTCTAATTTTTTTTTTTTGAACATGGGCGGGCACCGGGAAGCGAACCTGGGCCTCCATCATGGCAGGTGAGAACTCTGCCACTGAGCTACCATGGCCCACCCTTAGATCTAATTTTAAGTAGGCTTAGCTTGTCTTTTGCAGGAATAAGTTTCATAGGGGCAAGGGCAAGCCCAGATCAAGGGCTCAGCCTATTGATTTTTTTGTCTCCATTGCTTGTGAGAATATCAGGAATTCCCCAGATGGGGAAGTTTAATATTTCCTCCTTTCTCCCCAGTGCCCCAAGGGCCTTGCAAATACTTCTTTATTCACTACCCCAATTATTCTGGGATTTATCAGTGCATCATACTAACCTGGACAAACCAACAAAGTCTCACACCCTGTTCAAGATTCCATGTACTTATGGAATTCAACTAAACTGATCATACCAGTTAAATTAGGAAGTACACTACCCAAAATATAAATTTTGCACCAAATAAGCATCTCTCCCTTTGGTCTCATACAGATGTGGAAGTTTTAAAATATGGACGATATCATCCTTTACCCTGTATTCTGCTCTTCCTTAGTCCTATCCAGATCAGCTTCATTCATCTCTACTCAAAGTCAGATCCCTTTTTAAACTTTTTCAGCAGTTTCTGTATGGAGTTTTATTTACTTTCATAGCTTCAGAGCACTAATTCTGAGTCTCAGGTGTCACATAAATACCTGAAGTTTCTGGGAATGACCTGGTTATAAACAAATAGCTCAGTATCTCAGAATTTAGAAATAACAGTTACACCTCCTGAATAGATGTGACTGCTATAAGAGCTTACAATCTAGGACTGTTTACAATAGGCACCAACCTGATAACCCAGACAGCAATACTTTTAATGTCAAAAACAACCCTAAAAACAAATAAGAAAACCACTAAAATTAAAAATCCTGAAGAAATCTGGGGAGTGAAAAGGACCTAGATATAATCTGTGAAAAAGTAATGATATGAAATTATTTTCTTCTTTTTAAAATTCAAGCAAATTTTAAAATGATTTTTTTTCGCTAATTTGGTTAATGCCTTAACTAAAAACTGACAAAATGTACAATGGACTTTAGATAGAGTAGAAAAATATTTAAAATTTTGTTCAAATCTTTTGGTCCACCATAATCACTTGATTTAATATATCAGATGCTTCCTCTGGATTCACAACCTCCTTTTCCTACTCTGCCTCCTTTATTCACATTTTAAAATTATATAATTTAAATATTTTTGTTTAGTGTATATTGTCTTTTCTACTTCCCCTTGCTATGAATACCAGAGTACAAGATTTTTTAAAAAAGTGTTGTTCATTGATATATTTCAGATGCCTAGGAAAAGTACATCAGATTCATAGTGCTGAATCAATATATGTTAAATAAATATACAAAATATTTAAACAACAAAGAACAACACAGCAAATCTGAAATGTGTCTATTTTTAAGCAAAATATACATTTGAAAATCGTTACTTCTTTGCTAAAAAAATGTTTTTATAGGAGGAATACAGCTGACATTAAATTGTTTTCAGTTATGGGCTGAAAATAAAAGCACACAAGTGACAATTTTTTAAACATATACATTCATTTTTCTTATTCAGTAACAGCTGGAAAAAAATAAAACAATTATTTTTGCACCCTGTATAAGAAATAAAACATTGGAAAAGAGCAAGCTAAAAAATGAGAGATTTTCAAAATTGCTTAAAGGAAAACACTTCTGCCTAACATCTTTGTATAGACTTAAGATATTAGGATATGATTTAGATTTACTCTACATTTACCTCACTTCTACAAATAAATACTGTAAGTCCATCATGTGAGTTATTTACAGGAACTTCATTGAACTGAATTTATTTTCATGTAATAATAATTTAAAAGTGACTGTAGTTATTTTTATTATGGGTTATAATTCCAATCCTGTTACAAATATGCTGCCTCACCTTGAACAGGACACAATCTACCAGAGAAAATTTTTTCCACCTGAGAAAATGCAGTTTGACCTCCATGATGTCTGAATTTTCTTATACTTCTATAGTTGCACAACCATATCTTTTGTTCCCCCTATGTGATTTTGTTTTTAGGTTAAAACTCTTAGTATTTACAAATATATTGGAATATACTCTTTAAACCAGTCCTTTTTTAAGCAAACAACAAATAAGTGAGCATGTTATACTGACGTTATGAGTAGCTTTAGAGTTAAAATCTCTTATACTGCTTTGTTAAAGGTAGAAAATATTCTTCAGGTCTCTATTTTTTAATTCAGTAACTTCCTGGTTGTCATGAGCCTATCTTGTTGTAGGCACTGAATTAGTTGTTTTATTACCATTATCCCATTCACTGAGGGAAGTTAGAGCTGCTTAATAAAGTGGCAAATATAAAACCACACAATATTACATAGCATCTTACATATTAACTTAATTATTTTGACACAAATATTAACTTAGATGTCTCATCGTTAGGTGAACAGATTGAATTGTATTTTTTCAATATATGGAAAAATCTTAAGATTATTAATATATCAATTATTTTACCCCAAATTTTATTTAAATCTTTTCCAAAAGGCCTAATTACAATAACATGAAATGTACCACTCTTTCATTTTTGCATGAATAAACAAATCGAGCATATATTTAGAAAGAAGGGCATATTTCTGTAAACTATCTTACTTGCAGCTATAACCATCATATCTCTTTAGGAATATTTATTGCAGAGGTTTAGTTGAAACACCTATTCATCAAATCTTACTACAATATCCTTAGGCATCATCTCCATATTTCTCTAAACATTGAAGTGTGGGCTTCCAAAATGGTCCAGTTTCCTAATCTAAAACATATTAAACATGAAAGTTTTGTTAATTTTTTTCAGAAATTACACATTTTAATGGTGCATGCATGCAGACAAACCCAAGGACATATACACATTCTTTTTTTTTTTTTCTGGCCACAGAAAATAAAGGCCAATTGTGTGTGTGTGTGTGTATATATACATACACACACACACACATGCATACATGTATACATATATATTAGCACCAGAAGTTCTAAGGCAATATTTGATAGTTTAAAAAGTGTTTTCCCTTAGTTACATAACTATTACTCTTATTCAGATTTGAAAGTGCATTTAACTAGTTATTTCTATTTCCAGGATTTTGCAGTGCTGTGCTTCTGAATACTATGTCCACGATCTACAAATAAGGTATAGTTCATCTTATTTTGCTTTTAAATGTAAGTTCAAAAATTCATGCCAACAGTTCAATTACTAAGATTTTACAGTTCAATTAAAAAAGCTATCTCTGGGAACTCTACGGGTCTCATAAAGAAAATCACAATTAAATTGTTGATTTGCGGATCCCAGCTGCGATGATCATCTGTATGTAGACAATTACTGTGTCATTGTTTCATTTAAATGAAAACTCACCTTAAGGAGATGTCTACAGTTTGCTTCTTCAAGTTCCCATTGTTTGTAGCAGAATACAAAAATGTCTGATTAATTTAGTTTATCTTTGCCACCCAACAAAGACTTTCTTTGCCGAACATCACGTGACAAATGTAATGGGGCAATTGCTCCCACGAAAAGAGCTCACATAGAGGCTGGGCCATGGTGGCTCAGCAGGCAAAGTTCTTGCCTGTCATGTTAGAGACCCAGGTTCGATTCCCTCTCCCTGACCCATGCGAATTAAAAAAAAAAGGAAAGTTCATGTAGGGACATCGTGACAAGATCGTACACCCACAGGAACAAGATCATGTGGAAGCTTGAGTTTATTAATGTCAAGAAAAATTTAAAACCTAAACTTAAAATCTAAAATTTGAGTGTGGAGTAATGCTAAGGGCTGAATGATTCAGTCTTTCTGGATAGCTCAGTATCTACTTATTTGTCTGACTCATGAAAAATCTACTCATTTTAAATTGAACTATGGGTATTATATGAGACCATAAATTAATAGTAGAAATGTTATTCATCACTTTGTCTATTGGGGGTAAATGCTGTGTTTTGATATGCAAATCCACTTATTTGTGACTTTTTCTATCAGAAGGACTCTGATTGTCAATGTACTTCTGACTGAGTCCTTGTTAGAAGGAGAGAAAGAAAGAAGTGCAGAAATGTGAAATATGAAAAGTAAATGTCAATTCTCAAAATCCTGGCTTTTAGGAAAGATAGATGACAGGAAGCAGAGCTTTTTGAAAGGTCTTACTGCAATGAGTTGGGATTCAAATCACAAATAAAAATCCAGTTCAAGGACATGAACTTTTTTTCTCTAGGAAAGCTAGTTGCTTCATAGTCTAAGAAAACACTGAAGGAACAAGCTTTGCAGTTCATTATTTTAGTCATGTTTTCATTCTTAGTTTCTCACTAAAACTTTCAGAAAAAGTAAACAGCTGGGTAGAAGAATGTAGAATCTTTTCAAGCTTCATATATCTTATTTCTTCTTCCTTTGATTTTGGAAGGAAAAAAAATCAGATGAGACTGCTTTATGATTCTAGTTCTAAAACCATATTTCTAATTGGAATAGTAAACAAACTTGAAGGTTAAATGAAAAATAATTGAGTTGTATTTGTATACAACTATTTTGTTTATTTCAAAACATCCTTAGATACCACTAGATATTTTCAATTAATTCATTGCCTATGATAATGTGATTTAAAAATCCCTTACTGATTCATCTTTTTTTCTAGTTAAATATTCTTCAAAATAATAAAAAGATAATAAAAATAGCCACATAATAATAATGACATTTTGACAAGAGTTGAGCAATGACACATATTGAGCATTTGGGTTGTAGATATTCTTAATTCCTTTTTCTTCTCCTAAAAGTCTGAAGCAAAAGTACTCATCCAAAAGAAATCTTTTTATATTATGTGCTTGTTTTTACTGCTCATTCTAAGAAGCTGTCTTCACGTATCTATTTTTATGTATGTCTCACATTTGAAAGATAAAGCAATGCACATCATGTTTTCTTATCTGAATTTTTATTCTTGATTTTGCTGTCAGATGATGAATATGTATAGATAGGCACATAGCAAGAGAACTTCTGAGTGTGATGGAGATAAGAAAATACTTAGTATTCTCAGTAGCAGAAAAATGAAAAGGAAATCTATTGGTTACATTTGGTATTCAGTTCTCTTAATCAGTGCTTGTAAGGCAAGCTTAGAGAGCTTTTTAGAATATTTGGCATTCACTACTTCTTACATGCAAGCCCAAAGGACATTAACTGAGCAGAAGATGACTGCTTTGATTAATTCCATCTATGCTATTTTTTAGTGCTTCATTATAAACAGCCTTCCTTCATTCAGGCAGCATATTTTTATTTCTTTATGGAATTTGGATGCTAGGTGGTCATAGGGATACCTGAATTTTTAACACGGTAATAAAAATCATCTTCATCAGTATTCTAGTTACAGGTCAAAAGGCAATCAAATACCAAAAATTTGCATTCCGGAATGTTTTGACTTTGAAGTTAACCTTTCAGGTCCATCTGAATTACCCCTTGTCATGGTTAGGGACAGGTTTCAACTTGGCCAAGTTGTGGTACCTGTTCATCTGATTGGGCAAGCGCTGGCCTGTCTGTTGCAATGAGGACATTTTATAGGATAGGTCATGATCACGTCAGCTACATCCACAGCTGATTCCATTTGTAATCAGCCAAAGGGGAGTGTCTTCTGCAATTAGTGATGCTAAATCCAATCATGGGAAGCCTTTTAAGGAGGACTCAGAGGAGACAGGTTCCATTCCTGCTTTGGCTGGTGAGCCTCTCCTGTGGAGTTCATCCAGGCCATCCATCGGAGTCATCGGCTTCGCAGCCTGCCCTGTGGATTTTGGACTCTGTGTTCCTACGGTCATGTGAGACACTTTCATAAATTTTATATTTGCAAGTGTTCCCTGTTGATTCTGTTTCTCTAGAGAACCCTAACTAATACATCTTGGTACCAGGAGTGGTTCTTAAGGAACAGAATCTTAAAAATGGGTTTTTATGGATGGTTTTCTACTCTGACTGGACTCAGAGACACTAAGGACTCTGATTCCCATAATCAGAATGACACTCCCAATCCATGGAGTGAGTTGGCAGAGGAGATAGTCAAAATATCATCATTTGATTCTCCTAATGCTTCGCTTGTACGAAGCCAGACTCTGGGGGATAATGTTTTTGACACCTTTACAGAGTTTTGTAGAAATAAGAGTTATAGAGATGTTGGTTGGTTGTTGTTAGATACACTGTCTACATTAAAGGGTGAAAGGGATGGGCTTAAGGCTTCAAACGAGAAGCTTAAGTGCCGTCTGAAAGATGTAGAGGTTTCTATGAGTATCCTGAAGGAAAATCTTATTTCCTGTAGCCGTAGACTTGAGATCTCTAAAAATCAGACTCAGAATCTTATTGTTAGAGTAGCAACTTTACAACGTAAACTGAAATCTCAGTCTTGCATGGTGTCTGCCGTTAAAGTGAGGGCATTGATTGGAAAGGAGTGGGACCCTGAAAAATGGGATGATAACATATGGATTGATAATGATGTTGGGGGTGAGGTTGAAACCCTAGACCATGCTGAGCCTTCTTTAGATAACCCTGTAATAGTCTGCCCTGAGGACATAGCCACCCCACCTCCAGCCTGCCTTGAGGAATTGGCCACCCAACCCCCTCCTGAAGGGATTAGCCCTAGAGTTATTAATCTTGTTTCACCAGATGAAACTGCAAATGAAAGCCCTGAAGCAAATGGCTTGGAAGATATTTCTAATTCTTTTCATGACCCACCCCCACCACCCCTCATTTCTTCCAGACCTATAACTAAACTAAAGTCCCAACAGGCCCCTAAAGGTGAGGTACAAAGTATCACATATGAGGAGGTACAGTATACTCCAAAAGAACTGTGTGAGTTTTCCAATTTATATAGACAGAAATCAGGGGAATATGTGTGGCAACGGATTTTAAGAGTGTGGGATAATGGTGGGAGGAATATAAGGCTGGATCAGGCTGAATTTATTGATATGGGCCCACTAAGCAGAGATTCTGCATTCAATGTTATAGCTAGAGCAGTTAGAAAAGGTGTTAACAGCTTGTTTGGGTGGTTGGTTGAAACATAGATCAAAAGGTGGCCAACATTACCTGAGGTTGAAATGCCAGAACTGCCCTGGTATAATGTAGATGAGGGGATCCAGAGGCTTAGAGAGATTGGGATGTTAGAGTGGATTTATCATGCAAAGCCTTCCCATCTGCTGCAGATAACTACTCTCCTTTTGAGAAACAGCTTTTGGCCTGCTACTGGGCCTTAGTAGAGACTGAACACTTAACCATGGGCCACCAAGTTACCATGAGACCTGAGTTGCCTATCATGAGTTGGGTGTTGTCTGACCCACCAAGCCATAAAGTTGGGTGTGTGCAGCAGCACTCTATTGTAAAGTGGAAATGATATATACGAGATAGAGCCAGAGCAGGTCCTGAAGGCACAAGTAAGTTACATGAAGAAGTGGCACAAATGCCCATGGTTTCCACTCCTGCTGCCACATTATCTTCTCTTTCCAAGACCAAAGCTATGGCCTCTTGGGGAGTTCCTTACAGTGAATTGACTGAGGAAGAGAAAACTCGGGCCTGGTTTACAGATAGTTCAGCACGATATGCAGGTACCACCCGAAAGTGGACAGCTACAGCATTACAACCCCTTTCTGGGGTGTCCTTGAAGGACAGTGGTGAGGGGAAATCCTCCCAGTGGGCAGAACTTCGAGCAGTGCACCTGGTTGTTCATTTTGCTTGGAAGGAAAACTGGCCAGAGGTGTGTTTGTATACTGACTCATGGGCTGTTGCTAATGGTTTGGCTGGATGGTCAGGGACTTGGAAAGACCATAATTGGAAAATTGGTGACAGAGAGGTCTGGGGAAGAAGTATGTGGATAGACCTTTCTGAGTGGGCTAAAAACATGAAGATATTTGTGTCCCATGTGAATGCACACCAGAGGGTGACTTCAGCAGAGGAAGATTTTAATAATCAAGTGGATAAGATGACCCATTCTATGGATACCAGTCAGCCTCTTTCCCCAGCAACTCCTGTTATTGCCCAATGGGCTCATGAACAAAGTGGTCATGGTGGTAAGGATGGAGGTTATGCATGGGCTCAGCAACATGGACTTCCACTCACCAAGGCTGACCTGGCTACAGCCACTACTGAGTGCCCAATCTGCCAGCAGCAGAGACCCACACTCAGCCCCCGATATGGCACCATTCCTCGAGGTGACGAGCCAGCTACATGGTGGCAGGTTGATTATATTGGACCACTCCCTTCATGGAAGGGGCAGTGATTTGTTCTAACTGGAATAGACACATACTCTGGATATGGGTTTGCTTTCCCTGCATGCAATGCTTCTGCCAAAACTACTATCCATGGGCTTCCAGAATGCCTTATCCATCGTCATGGTATTCCACATAGCATTGCTTCGGATCAAGGAACACACTTCACAGCAAATGAAGTGCGGGAATGGGCACATGCTCATGGAATTCTCTGGTCTTACCATGTTCCCCATCATCCAGAAGCTGCTGGATTGATAGAACGGTGGAATGGCCTTTTGAAAACTCAATTACGGTGCCAACTAGGTGGCAAAAACTTGAAAGGCTGGGGTAATGTTCTCCAGGAAGCTGTGTATGCTCTGAATCAGCATTTGCTGTATGGTGCTGTTTCTCCCATAGCCAGGATCCATGGGTCCAGGAACCAAGGGGTGGAAATGGGTGTGGTGCCACTCACTATTACTCCTAGTGATCCACTAGGAAACTTTTTGCTTCCTTTCCCTGCTACCCTGAGTTCTGCTGGTCTACAGGTTTCAGTTCCAAAATGGGGTGTGCTTTCTCCAGGAGAAATAACAGTGATACCACTGAACTGGAAGTTAAGATTGTCCCCTGGTCACTTTGGGCTACTTATGCCTATGGATGAACACACCAAGAAGGAGATTACATTATTGTCTGGGGTAATTGACCCTGACTATCAGAAGGAAGTAGGACTGCAACTACATAATGGAGGTAAAGAAGAATTTTCTTGGAATATAGGAGATCCCCTGGGGCGTCTATTAGTACTACCATGCCCTGTGATTAAAATCAGTGGAAAACTGCAACAACACAATCCAGGCAGGACCACTAATGGCTCTGAGACTTCAGGAATGAAGGTTTGGGTCACCCCACCAGGCAAAGAACTACAGCCAGCTGAAGTTCTTGCTGAGGGGAAAGGGAACATGGAATGGGTAGTGGAAGAAGGTAGTGATAAATATGAACTTCGACCGTGTGATCAGTTACCGAAATGAGGACTGTAATGCTGTTTTGTTCGTGTTGTACTATTTAAGTTGTAAGATATCAAGTTTAAGAATGAATGTTGCCCAAGGATTTGCACCCTATTCTGGAGAGATTTAATGTGTTTCCAGTTATATGCAGGACAGTTGAGTATTGTCAGGTAAAAGAAAAAATGTGTGCTTATTTGTTTTCATTTGGAAATTAAGTATGGTCTAAGGTGATGTATATATATATATGATATATATATATATATATAGACATATATATATATATATCATATATATATAGGTGCCAAGTTGACAAGGGGTGGACTGTCATGGCTAGGGACAGGTGTCAACTTGGCCAAGTTGTGGTACCTGTTCATCTGATTGGGCAAGCGCTGGCCTGTCTGTTGCAATGAGGACATTTCATAGGATTAAGTCATGATCACGTCGGCTACATCCACAGCTGATTCCATTTGTAATCAGCCAAAGGGGAGTGTCTTCTGCAATTAGTGATGCTAAATGCAATCATGGGAAGCCTTTTACGGAGGACTCAGAGGAGACAGGTTCCATTCCTGCTTTGGCTGGTGAGCCTCTCCTGTGGAGTTCATCCAGGCCATCCATCGGAGTCATTGGCTTCACAGCCTGCCCTGTGGATTTTGGATTCTGTGTTCTTACAGTCACGTGAGACACTTTCATAAATTTTATATTTGCAAGTGTTACCTGTTGATTCTGTTTCTCTAGAGAACCCTAACTAATACACCCCTAGATTGTGTATCTCATTTTTTCTGCTTCACATCTTCTAACCCTAACTCTAGCTAGCCTACTCTTCATGGCTTTGGCTTATGTTTTTTCATAAAATCACTCTAGATTCCTCTCTACTTACAAATATATGGCCCATCACTTAGAGCCTAGTTTAAACCTGAACCCTAAATACTCACTATGCCTTGCTAATTTGAAGTATTTATCACCACTATTGTCTCTACTCTACAAATAACCGCATTTTAAAAATACCTTGCCTTCAAACTGCACTGAATGGCAGATCACTTTTTTAATGTACTTTATTTTTTGTGCATTGATTTTGATTTGTATTAATGTTGTCTCTCCAGTTAAATGGCAACTTTCTGGTGGAATGACCATATTTCTACAGGAGGGGGCAAGTGAGAGGAAAATATTACTGACACCAAATAATCAAAATAGCTATGTCACAGGCTGCACTTATCAAATGTGGTGTTAAGAAATTAATTGAAGATAAATTAAAATAAATATCTTCTTATGACCAGTGGGCAAAGAGAGTCTAAGTCTTAGAGTGCTGCTCTTCCAGGATTGGAATATGCCACAGTGAAAACAGGAATGTTCACATATCACAACAACATAATTTATTCAGCATTTATTATTCTTTTGTGTTTTCTTCACATGTATGTTTGCATTTGTCAAGATCCAGCTTTGAATTGATTACTTCTTTGCATCTGTATTTGATTTTCATTTCAAAATAATGCATCCATATTCAGAAATTTTACCACATTTCAGCTGTCAAATATGTTTTATATTTTTAATAATTTGTGAATTTTTACTTTTCATTTTATAAAATGACAAATAAAGATCATTTGCGCACTGTGATGTTTAGGTTCTGGTGTTGACTTGGCCAAGAGATTATGACTAGTTGTCTGGTCAGGCAAGTTGTCTGGTCACACCACTGCTGCAAGGATATTTTGTGGCTGGTTCATAAACTGAAAGGCTGGTGTATTAAATCATCAGCCAGTTGATTGCATCTGTGGCTGATTGCATCTGCAACCAACTAAAGCCTGTCTCCCACAATGAAATAGTCCGATCAGTAGAAGGCTTTTAAGGAAAAAGAGAAACTTTTTCATGGCTTCTTCAGCAATCAAGCCTCCCCTGTGGAATTTGTCCAGACCCTTCATAGGAGCCACCAGCTTCACAGACTGCCCTAAGGATTTAGGACTCTTCCATTCCCATGGTTGTGTGAGACACCTTTGTAAATCTCATGTTTACAGCCCTCTCCTGTTGGTTCTGTGTCTCTCAAGAACCCTGACTAACACACCCACCAACTCCTTTTTTAATCTTTTTGCTACTTGTTCATTTAAATTGGGATATCATTGATTTACTTCTTTCTTTCTTTTTTTTTGTATGCTGTATGTCGGGGTCACATGTCATTCTTTTTCCATGTGAATATCCCCTTATTTCAGCACCATTTGTTGAATTTTTGTTCGGTTTGGTTTTTGTTTGTTTGTTTTGCTTGTTTGGTTGTTTGGGAGATGCATGGGCTGGGAATCGAACCTGGGTCTCCCACATGGCAGGTGAAAATTCTACCACTGAACTACCCTCACACCCCCTTTTTCTCTTTTTTTTAAACTCATATTGACAAATCTTTTCATTGAACTATATCTAGGAGCACATACACACAGGCATCAACATACTATTCAAGACCTTGTTTAATGGACAAGTTATTTAACACATGGGAGTCATCAGTGAGAAAATTGAGATAAAAATTGGGACTAGAAGTGCTTACCTTTCGTGAATGATTTATAGATTAAATATATTATTATACTTAAAGAGCTAGAAAGATATTTGCAACTTAGTAAATGTTTAAGAAATCATAGATTCAATTAATTCTAATCACTATAAGTAAAAATAGTTAAAATTTTTGTTTTCAGTGCATTATGCTACCCATTTCCTAATTATTTTATTTCTTGTTTTTCATGTGGATTAAATCGAAATGACAGCTTGTTCTTCTACTGTTTGTGTCTTTGTATATTCAGAATGCCTTTCTTTTATGAACACATATAAATAACACATTTGCTGAAATAGAAATTTTTACTGAAACTTTTTCCTAATTATTTCTGAATATGGTATCTAATATATCCTAGTATTTCATGGTGCAAATAGTTTAGGGGCCAATCTAATTCTTATAACTTGGATATAATTCCCTCTTAAGCATCTATCTTTCTTTGCCATTAACATTTGAAAAGTCCAGGAGGAAATGTCTAGTGTAACACTGTCCATTAAGTTTTCCTGAAAACGCTGAATATTTAAAGTATAGTCTTAAGAGAAATTTTCTTATATAATTCTTTTGTGTTCCACATGCTCAATCTGTCCTGCTTTTTTTCCCTTTAATTTCTATATCATAAATGGACTCCTCCAGCTCGATTCTCTATATATCTCATCTTTTTATTTAATTTGTTTATACTCTATTCTTTTTCTTTTGATTTCTGGAAAACTTTGTTTTGTTGTTCCTTTATTAGTTCTTTCATTCAATTGCTCTTCACACTTTCTTTAATTTGACAGCCTTATTTTTATTTCTTACACAGTCTTCATGATCTCACATTATTCTTGTAGCTAGAGCACACAGTTTTATTGTCAAAACTAAACCTCAGATCTGCATGGCAAATGAAATTTCTTCTATTTAGACTGTAAATAGTCTGACCTACATCTCAAGCTCCAAATACTTTGAGGCAGGGAGAAGGAAAGAAATAAAATTATCTAATGATTTAACTAGCCAACTGTGTGCTGTTGTTCAGCTTCTCTAAGATAAAACATTCTGCGTTTTGTTGATACCAAACCCTCCTCCTGCTTCTCTCTCTCCATTAGTAATTGGGTATGTGTGGGAGTTGGGGTGAGTGGGGCTGGTGAATGGGATAGCATGGCTGACAGGACCCGGGTTGATGTAAAATGATTCTGGCCTTGGGCACTTTGCCTTCTGCCTTCTTTAACATGACATTCTTTGTCCCTTTGGACCTTTTAATCTGAAGTCAGAGCCTCTGTAGGATTTGTGATCTTGGTCAGGGTCCAGTAGGGACCTACCCCTTTCTCCGTGATGAAGCTCTACTGGCCCATTGGCTGTGATGAGTGAGACACTCTCCAGCCTTCTGCAAGGCCTCCTTTTCTCTGAAGCAAAGATCTTTCTGGACAACTCCTTTGCTAGATTCTCAGCTAAGATGATGTTTATGGTACATCAGAATCAATGGCTGCTAAAAGGCAAAGAACTTCTCTCTCCCTATCCACAATAAACTGCCAGCTTTGCTCTGATTGGGCTTCTAGAGTTCTAAACAGGGTATAATGGCAAGAGACCCAATTCTGCCCTTGATAATACCCTCACTCACAATAAACCTACCCTCTCTGAGCTGGTCTGCATGGGACTCTCTTCTTTCTAATTTTCCTTTTCACAAATATCACAGAGTAGAAAGGGTACAGGCTATGCTATTTCCCATCCCTCACTTTATCAGTCATTTGCAGGAGTTGTAGTGATCTGAAGGAAGATCCCTATATCTGAATTCTCTAGGCACAGTTGTTTCTATGTTAAATTAGATGCGTGGAAACAGAAAATTATCTCCTAATACAATTACCTGTCTCACAAGGCTATTGGCATACCAAAGTTGATTTGCATGCTAGATGCCAAAAAAATCACTTTTTTCCCCCTTGTTTAAATCCATGTAGTCTCTTTTAACAATGCCAATCTTTCCCTAATCACACTGATATCTTGGATAGACTAGAAGAAATGTTCTTTTACTCAGAAAGGAAGAGAAGAGCTCAAAAATACTTGAAAGTTGACTCTTGAATTTTGTTTAGTGTTATAAAAGCATATTCTCACTTCTCCAGTATGGGATACGGTTCCCTTCCTCTGAGAGGGCACATTTTTCCTAATACAACCCCCTCTTTTTATTCTTGGCTTGCTTATCCTTTTGAAAATGTGGCAATGCTTTCACATTTTCTATATATAATTAAGTAGAAATTGAGGTAGGCTCTAGCTTAGATTGAATTTCTTACAGCTAGATTTTTTTGAGAGAGAGAAAGATTTAGATCCAGATTAATTACAAGATAATTTATTTGGTGTTATTGCCAGGCATAGACTGTGATTATTTTGGTTTATCACCTGTGCCAGACCAAACACTGTATATTTCATAAAATGCTGGGAGCTGAGGAATATGTTTGATACACAAAGTCAAAAGGTATCCCAAGTAACATGCTACCTTCCACTTAGCTCATTGTCTCTCAGGTTGTTCTATTACTCTCTGCTTATATTCCTAAGAATTTGCGAGGGTTGACTTGTTCTTTCAGGAAGCAATATAGCACATAGTATCTTAAACTCTTCCTCTGACGATTTTTGCATCTCAAAGTAGCCAGCAGAAATTCCATGTAGCAACTGTTAAGTGAATACTGCCATCCTTGGATTTAAACATCACTGCACAGTTTTATTCTTCATTGAATTTTACATTGTATTTATATATGTGTTTGTCTTTAACTATATTTGAAGCTCCACAAGATAGCTCACAGTTCTTGAATATTTTTGCAATCATAGTCCCTTAATAATACTTCTTAAATTAAATTATGTTTAGAAATATAGTAGCTCTCCTCTTTTGACTTCTTTTTATATAAGGCCATTGCATCTTTTTTCCACATTAATTATTGACACTATTATTCTTATTTTGAAAGACTTTACTAAGGATTCATAAACATATTCATTAAGCATATCATCTAAGTTGATAAAAGTGACTCTCCCTCTTTGAAGACCAGAGACTGCCTTGAGCTGTGTTTTTGTAATATGTCAGTCTATACTATGTTGACAAGGGCAAGGTTTTCTAAAATGAGGTGTGTTTTTATTCCTTTAATTAATTGTTCAATAAATGAAAGGGCAAAGTTAGGTGATCTTGACTCAATGGTTAATCTTTCTCTAATTTTATTACAAGATATTGTAGATGCTATAAAATTTGGCAGTGAAATATTTTGCCTTTCCATATAAAGGGAGCTTTGAAATGTTTTGTTTTTACCCTCACAAAGAAATGAAACTGATCATTCATACCATATTTTATTTTTAAAATAGTGAAGAACTATTGATTCAATATATTTGGTAAAACCTTAACAAGGTAGTCTTTTGTATCTGCCTATCAAGTTTATCAGAATCATTTTCCTATGACCTATAGCATGGCAGAAATGCATTATATTCTAGGCCAAATGGATACTTCCTCTTGTGGTTTTACAGACACCTTTCTCATGTGTAGGTAAAAATCTCATGTCTCCATGGTTTTCTGTTTTGTTATATTCATTTCATGGCTGGTCCCCACAAATTAGCATTGCAGAATATTTTATAATTTAAATTTGTCTGACCTTTAATTCTTTCTTGTGTGTGCATGTAGAAGGAGAACTTGAATTTTTAATTTTGCCATTACTATGATATCAATAATAAGGGAGCATCTAGAATGTGTTGAGTACATACACACAGAGTGTTCAGTCCTCCCACAATCCACGAAATTGGTATTATTTTCCCTTCTATATATGTAAGGAAGGTACCAAGGTGTATGCATGATTAGTAGAACTGATATTGCACAAAGGTCTACCTCACATCAAGGAACATTCTCCATCCCACCCCCATTTTATTTGTCTGCTTGTTATCTCTGCTAATGGAAAGAATGTGAGAATTCTTTGAGGATCATCAATTTTGCAATGAGCCAGTTATGTAAGTATGTTACACATAACTTGGCTTCTTTCTGTGACACAGATGTATTAATACATACTGCTCATTGAAAACCTCATTAGTAATATGTTTTGACAATGCCTCAGGATATTTAAAAAGATTTTCTTGTAGTCTCACAGTAAAATTAAAGGAGTCAAGTTAAGTCAGATGCTAGGATAAATTATTTGCAAACCACATATTTGAAAAGAACATTATATATATTCAACGTATATAAGGAACTCTCAAAACTCAATAAAAAGAAAGCAATGCAACAAAAAAAGAAAAAAAAATACTTGAAAAAATACTTCACCAAGAAGATATGCATGCACTATGATCCTTTGGAATGTAATTCTAGAAATCGCAAAGTAATCTATAGTGACACTAAACTTATCAGTGTTTGTCAGAGAATGGGGAGAGCCTGAAGAAACAGAAATAGAGAGGAGTTAAACAGGGGCATAAGGAACTTTTGGGGTTCATTATCTTTTTTTTTTTAATTAATTAATTTTTTTTTTGACATGGGCAGGCACCGGGAAACGAACCCGGGTCCTCTGACATGGCAGGAAAGCGTTCTTGCCTGCTGAGCTACCGTGGCTCACCTGGGGTTTATTATCTTGATTCCAACAATGGCTTCTCTGTTTTAGTATGCTAAAGCTATCGGAATGCAACACACCAGAGATGGACTGGCTTTTAATAAGGGAATTTATTTGGTTACAAATTTACTGTTCCTTGGAGGAAAGGCAGATGGTTTTCATCTGAGTGTCTCTGTCACATGGGAAGGCACCTGACAGCTGGCCTTCCCTCCTGGCTTCTGGCTTCAAATGGTTTTCCCTGGGGCATGTCCTTTCTGCATCTCCAAACATTCGGATCTGAGCTGGCTCTGAGCACTCAGCTCTGAGCTATGCTGGGTTGCTGAGCTGTACTGAGCAGTTCTCTCTCTTCTGACCTCTCCTTTTAAGCTTCCAACTAATTAAATTGAAAGTCACTCATTGCAGAAGGCACTCCCCTTAGCGGACAGCAGATGTAACCAGCCATAGATGAATTTCACATGCTGATAAAGAATATTAGGCACTATTACCTGGCCAGGTTGACACCTGAACCTAACTACCACAGCTTCATATGTTGAATTTGTCAAATCAAACATTTTACACATGTAAATGTATCGTATGTTGATTAAAAGTCAATCAATTGTTTCAAAAATACTCATTTTAGTACGTCTAGTTGTCTTTAAAGAGGCAGAGGTATGCACAAAAATACTAAAATAGCATTTTTGAGTATCAAATCTTGATTGTGGGAGAGCAAAATATGGCTTCTAGTTGGGAATCTTTTTAAACAAATGCACATAATTATGTGAAAATTATTGTTGAATGGGAATGAGTTGCCATTTTGCTAGAGTTTGAGTAGTTTTATCTTCTTTACTTCTAGTTTACAGTTCACTAAAATGGTTTAGTGAAGGAGATTTATGATTTAGTGAAGGAAGAACCATGATTTTGAAACCAAAATAAGAAAAGGTCAATCCTCTCTTCTTATATATGAAATATATTATTTCTAAATAGCATTACATAATAAGCACCCTGAATATTCAAGTGAAATTCCTATTAATTTCCAAAAATGAAATTCTTCTTAGTTATGTTAAATATGTAAATATAGAGTATTGTGTAATTAATTCCCATATAATTTAGTTATACTGGATTTCTATTTGACCCAGTTTTGAACTTTTATAATTATCATTATATTCTTTATAATAAATATGTTAAAAGTATGTTGACAAGGGAATATTCAGTTCTGGCTGTAAGTGAACTTGCATATTAATCAATTAACTGGCAGTGAAAGAGGGTTGTAGCGAGGTAAAATTACAGTTTATAAATTTAAACATTATATTTAAGTTCTTTTGTATATATCCAAAGATGGCAAGAAATATATTTTATATTATATTGTTTTATCATATCTTATCATATCATATATCATATTATATAAGGCATCTCTTCCCTGTAAATATTGTTGTCTGATTTAGTTAATGATTGCAAAGATCTGTTTATATGATATGTTAAAAAAAGATCCCAAGGAGAGTAGAGGGGATAAAAAAAACTTCTGACTTATCAATTTAGATATCATAGCAGGATTGGCTTCACTCCAATGCCCAGATAGATTGGTGCCCTAAATGGCCTTCTTATGAACCCCTAACTCTAGTGTCTGAGTCTTCTCAGTCAGACATGAAGATAAGGAGTGTTCTTGGCTGATAGCTGTCCCATCCTACTTCCTTGAGGAAGTAAACTCTCTTGAGTATTAAAGAGCCTTACGCAAGAATTTCATAAATAAATGAATATTTCATAATCCGAATTGTACTGAATAAGCTATATGTGTGTGGGCACATGTATGTTATAATGTACAATACACGCACAAAACCCGAGTTTCTTCTGTTATTTCAAAGACATAGACAAAAATAACAAAAATCTGTTTATGCCCCCTAAAGATCTGTTCTTACAAAGGAAATAAAATATAGGGGGTGGAAACTGGCAGATAAAATTGCAAGTTCATTCCTGAGGCAAATAGATTACTGGAAGAAATAACTGCAAAGCAGCTGGTAAGTCTTAGACATCTTTCTTGTTACAGAACTCTAAAGACAGGTGTTTGATAATTCTCAAGTTAGATCTTAGGCATTTAATGAAGAAATCCAAAACTTTGACTCCAGAGTTATTCAATTCTATATGCTCAGCAATCAGCTTAAGGAACTTTTTCATGAATGATAGAAAGCTATTCAAATTTAAAATTAAAATAAATAAGTCAATCTGCTATAAAGCAATATGTATTTTTTACTATTAGTCATAAATAAATTGTCAAAGTTATGTACCTATAAAAAATATTTTTTGACATCCAGGTGAGGAATCTACCTCGTTCACTAAATTTGCAGTATAATGGCCTGCCTCTATTTTTACAATATATAAAAACAATAACAGAGAATGGAATTCACCAGACTGCGTATCCTGAAAACAATTTGCTAAATTAAACAAGCAGTTCCTTTTGTGTGCATATGTGCATGTCTGTGTATTTATTTTTCAAGCATGGTTAGGTGGGGTTAGTCATCTCTCTTAAACCCCCTAAAGTATAGAAAATTTATCAGTGTGGTATTTATTTGTACTCCTTGATAAGACAAACCTAACTGGATTCCAGCCTTACCAGCTAGAGAGAATAAAAATGAGAATAAAAATTCACATTTTCTTTAATACTCAAGTAATCATTTCCTTGGGATCTCATTCTTATGTGTAAGAATTTTTTTTGTGACTATCAAGGTTGCTTTCTCAGTGACTTTTCTGAGACTACTGTCAAGCTCCAGAATATGTGAAAGAATAAGCAAAATCAGCTATCAGAAAGAACCCTATCTCTGTCTTTTAGTTAAGCAAACATAATGCATATCATGTCCAGATGAGTGTGCAGTTATCTTTAAATATAATAATTCATGCATTAATTAGTTTCCTGTTCACTCGATACCTTTATGGAGAACCCAGAATGATCCTTTGCATTACTTATTAGTCTTTCTCTCTTTTCTACTTATCTTTCTTCCATTCTGAGTTTTGTTTCCATCCTGCCAATCTCTTTGTGTTGAAAGCTAGCAAAAAATCTTAGATTCTAAGCCCTCACCTCCCTGTGGAGTGATTGCAAAGCAGGCCTTTCTCTTGGTAATACCAGTTGCTTCATAGAGCATTGTTCTGGTGTGACAGTATTATATTGTGGTAAAATTCATTTTGAAAAATAGCTCCTATTTTCCCCATCAAGATTACGATGATCTCAGTTACTCATGATAATTAGTACACCACCTTGTTTGTTTTCTCCCACCCTTCCTGAAGCCCTGTGAAATTTCTCTCAAGCACCTAACCTAGAAATAGAACAGTTGCTAGTCTCATGTATTTTTCTATGGTTAGCCCCCAAATTACAGGCTTTTTCATACTTATATCTGCTTAATATTTAATTTCTAGTTCATTCATTCATGTAATATTTCAGTTGCTGCTCATAAGGTTGTGAGTAAACAAAATCTACACTTTCAAAGGTCTGATATTCTTTGAAGGAAGACCATACATAAACAAATGACTGTTAAATATATATAGTATCTGTGAATTAGAGCTATGAGGGCAAATAAAGGAGGTAATGTAAGTGGAGAGTTAGGGCATGCTATTTGATGTAAAAGTTGATCATCAATACTTATTTTAAACCAAATATATACATGAATCAAGACTCCTCTCAATATAATATTAAAGAACATTGAAATGAGAAATGGTAAAATAACTAATTGCTATGCAAATAACGGGCTTTGACTTTAGCTCTCCAGAATCATATTTATTTTAAATGTTCATTTTACACTAAGATAAACTTACTTTTAAGATGTTTCAAATAACTTGGCTAATCACTTCAGTGCATCTCTTTGTAGTCTCACAAACTCTCATTGAAGCCAGTTTCTCTTCTTCAAACTGTTTCAACCTTGGCCCAGTACTCACTAGGCATTATGAAAAAGATTTATACTCTTGAGGGTTTGGTTTTGAGGGATTAAATATGTCTAAGAATTATTTGATAAAAGTCATAAGTATGCATGTACACAACTGCCTATTTTAGTATTCAGCCCATGATGATTCTTTTATACTTTCGTCTTCACTCCCCTTTTTATTTTAAGCAAAGATTTAACAATCAGTGGTACTTTATTGGTTTTGGCTTCCCTCCTCCAAACCTATTATAAGGTGGACTATGGATTAATGTGTTACTTGATTTAACAGGGCTTATTTTATATTTAGTGCCAGTAGCCTTTTCTTTTCAGATCATGGTATACTCTTCACACCAAGTGTTGGATTCATTCTATTATATGAATTGTTCAATATTCAATAATAAGGCATTTTATAGGTATAAGAATACTACTTCTAAAAGGAAATTAAAAAAGGTTTTTAGGATATCCTTTTCTAACGTACTGTTTTCTTGTTACTATCAACTTAGTACTTCAAAATTCAAGTTGTGATCATAGTTTAAAAAAAAAAGATTTTTGATCAGTCATACCATTTTGAGCTACACCAGATAAAAAACTTGCATAATACTAACTCATCTTTAATCCAAATAATGTTAAACCAGTTTACACATTTTTCCTTCTATTTATGAATAAAGTAAGTTATTTCCAGATAATAAGTTAAGCTGAAACATAAAATAATTTCTTACCAAAGACTACTTTATACTTATTACCCACTAATAAAACATTATGTTTACAATGAAACAGTACTGATCATTTTCTTTTTTGAGGTTCCTTTTAGAATTTATGAATATGAAAAACTGACAATCAGTATCATTGATTGAGAGATTGCTGAAGAAGTTCATGGATAGGGAAAAGAATCTGAAAGTTGTACGTTTCTTAATATAAGCAATATTTTGTAAAATCATTCACTTTTCAGATTGTAAACATTAATGGATTTCTGTAGAATAATGAGGTTTAAAACATACAAAATTCCTAGAATCCATATTTTATACATTATTCACTTTTTTTTACCTGGGGTATTTTTATCACAGGTCTGTATCTGCTGGGGGGATGCAACCCCGTCTTATTTTCTTCGAAAGATCCCTGTCATCCAAGTATAAGGCTTTGATTGGAACCATTATTCATCCCTTTCTAATTGCCTAAAGAAAACTCTCCAAATTATAACTGTCATTTTTCAGGGTACTTTAGAAATTAAGAATATAAACATTGACCACTCAGCCAATAAGAGGATCCAGTAGAAATTTATTCTAAAAAATCCTTTTCTTTGGAAGAACGATGAAACGTGTATGATGAAAGTTCTGAAATTGATTTTGCTTCTATTTGAAAGTAATATTTTGAAATGTAACTATTTATTTTATAAACCAAAGCTTTTCATCAAAAGAAGCTTAAGTAGTTTTGACAGGGCTATGCTTAGTTTAGTAATGTAAGCCAGAATAAATGCAAGAAGTTGGTCGTTAACTTTGAATTTCCCTAGACGGTTATGTGATAGGATGATAGGGTTGGGTCCAGATACAGAAAACATTTCCTCTTTGGCCCCAAACTCCAACTTGGAAAGACAAAATATATCACAGAACAAAATCCCCTGACCACATCACTTGGGACTGGTTTCTAAGGATTCCCTTGCACCTTGCTGAGATAGAAAAAGAAATAAAATAAATCTGGCGTAAACCACATTCGCTCTGTGGACAACAGTGCTTCTAAAGCCTCACTCTGGTTAAACATGTAAATTGACTAGTCATGGTTATGGCGACAATATATCATCCTCTCATCATACTAACTTCAAGACTGTAACAAGAGATATCGTAAATTTTGTTTTTTTTTTTTTTCCTTAACATGAGCAGGCACCAGAAATTGAACCTGGGTCTCCAGCAGCGTGGCAGGAGAGAACTCTGCCAATAAGCCTCTGTGGCCCGCCCTTTTTTTTTTTTTTTACATGTTTTTAAATATTTTAATGATCATATCGCTTTTCTGAAGAGGATTGTTTTTTGATGGACTTGTCTTTAAATTTTGATTGTAAAGTAGTAAAATGGAAAACTTAGTATAACCACTGAACGATAGATTCTTAAACATATTGAACATCAGTTTATCATTAGAAAGAAATGCATTATTAAAAGAAAAGAACTTCAAGTATGGTTAGAATAGAGTTCCTTCCTAATTTCCTAGATGACTAATATGAAAATCTAGTCCTTTGGGGCCATTGGTGCTGGAATTTTCTTTTATTCACTGCCCTGTAGAGGTCTCACATAGATAATTAAATAGGATTTCATAGATTTTTTAAATTCTTCTCTTAAATAAGGAGATTTTTCTATCCTTTTATGTACTCTTTGAAAACATCTGTAAGAATGTAAATGTTGGGCTGGTAGGCATTTTCCATTTATGAGACTAGGGGAAATCCAACATGGAATATGTGGCTCCCATGATATTGTCTTTAATCATAAAAATAGAAATTGCACCAGATCATATGAAGCAAATTTTAATTATTTTAACTTAAGGTAATTATCCACTATAAAGTACTAAGAAAAGTGATGTTAGAAGTTCATTTCTTAAATCGGTTACTAATAATGATGAGACACTATTTTCTTATCTTTTTAATTTCTTTTCCATGTTAGAAAAAAATCTTTTGTTTTATGGCTTAGGTATTAAAAATGAAGATTTAGTCATTCAGCAAGTATTAATTGTGCAATGCTAGGATATGGGCACTTTTCTAGACCCCGAGGGGATAGCTATGAAAAAAGACGGTAGATTCCTGCCCTTGCACCACTACGTAGGGGATACTGATATTTTCTAATACATATTACTATTGCATTATACACATTAAAATCTTAACTGGAACTATTCTTATCTATTACTTCAAAACACTTTTGAGAATGCATTTAAAGGTAAAATGACATTATTTTCTGAAATTTTGACTTTAAGGCTGGTATGCAAAAAAGCCAATTGATTGACCATGATTTAAAATTTTTCTGATAATTCAAATTATTCTTCAAAAATCAAGGTGAAGCCTAATCTATTTGTGTTATTGTGTCTTAGACTCCAGGATAAACAGGTTTATGCAGTGGAACATGCATCTTTATCTACAGATGATTCAATGTCAATTATAGGGCCTCTAATAACACTACTTTTTAAGTCTGCATTTTAGGAATCCAAGTTTGGGGGGCAAGGTTCTTTTGCTAAATAGTGGATGAGAGACTTTATGTGCTATATCTATACTCTAAAGTGTGCAAAGCTTCCGAATTATTTTATTAATAAAGAAAATAAAAGCATGCACTTTAAACTATTAACTAAATAACTCAATACCCACGTCTCTGAACTCAAATAGAAAATTGCTTAAATATTGCTTCTGAAAAACTCTGTAGAGATCATATTCAAATGCTTCAGGGCATAGAAGAGACAAGATCACTTTTTTACATTCATTCTCCCTGAGGGGAGTACAGGTCTATTTGTCACTCCTCTTTAATTCCTACTGACCTGGCTGAGTTTTTCCTCAAAGGGCCCCTGCTGCAAAGATGCTGAGCAGGCATGGCAACCAAACTATGTTCTCATTTTACCCTGGAGAAAAACCAAAAATATCAAAGACATGTAAAATCATCAAAAATCACAGAGCTCTTCCTTCTTCATTTTTCAAATGCCCTTTAAAAGTCAGAAAAGATGCTGGAAGTCAATGCTGTATTTAAATTCAACTCTGCCAAATGATCTCCAGCTGAAATTTCAGTGGAACTTTTATCTTAGATAGCAAATATGCTTTGGAGAGAACCTAGAGGATTATTTCTTTTTTATACTGTAGATATTACCAGCTAAAATTGTATACAGTTATATTTAATTTGTTTACTCAAATGTCACTTAAGTGTACTTTTTAATATTCCTGAGCCTTAACTCATTGAAGACTAAAAGCTTTTCTTTCCAGGTATCATTTAAAAATAATCATTTCCATAATCTACTATGGCATACTTCTCTGATCCCTTATATAGAAATATATTTTTTAGCATTTTACTTATAGTTTCAGGTCATTGTTACAAATTTTGATGATTGTACCTGATGTTAATGTTAAATAAGAAAAGATAAACCATTTCCCATTGCAATGAATGTATGATTTTTAACACTGTAACATTAGCTCAGCGAAAATTGCTATTTTTACATCTTCCATCCTTTTTGCCTTTCTTTCTATTTCTTGTCTTAAATACTTCGATGTGGACCAACTTTATAGTTTTGAAGAGAATGATAATAATGCGCATTCTTGTATTTTCCTCAATTTAACAGGAAGACCTTTAAGATTCTCTATCAAGAATGCTATGTGTGGGGATCATTACATTGTACACTCTATTTTAGCTGGTATTGGTTGATGAAAACGGAGAGCGTGGTGTGTGAGATATTTTAAGTGGAATCTGAGGTTTAGAATATTGAATCAGGAGTTGGAATTTGTTCTAAACATGAATGCATCTCTTCCTACATTACACTTAAGGAAGTGGGTAATCTCTGCAGAGATAAGGAAGTGCAATGCAACTTTTGCTGAATCTTTAATGTTTTCTTTACTTTCTCCTTTAATTTTTAATGATATCTGAAGCCAGGATGGGAAAATGTTAACATTAAGTAATCATAGTGGTTATGATAATCTGAAGATTTCCTAAATGAGATTATAGTGTTTATTGAAACTCTACAACTGCACAAATAAAACCACTATGTTAATATTCATTACTAGTTTTATACAAGTATCATACATTGGTTATTAAAGTGACTATATAATATATGAATCTGAATAAAATATGAATTATATTTTGTAAATGAAATATTTTATATTAGAAAATAAACTAGGTCTGTCTACAATCAAGATGACAGAGTGAGAAGCTTCGGGGTTCCATTACTCCACAGAAGCTTCAAACAACCAGAAAGAACAGGCAGAAACATTTTTCTCAATGCTACAGAAAATAGTTAAAGGATTGTACTAACAGGGCCAGTGTTGACTCATGGAGAAGGTTATTTAAAAGTGATTGGGAAAAAAAAAAAAGGATTGGCTTTTATGGAGCCCTGGCTGGCCCTCTTCCCACCCTTTCCTGTTAGACAGAGAGCTGGCCTACATCCCCTGTGGGGATCATAATTTTGAAAGGAATCAGACTAACCTTTATACAACCTTCAGTACAGACTGGATGTATAGATGCCTGGCCCTTTTTTTCTAAAGGTGACCTGAGGGACTCACCACCCCAGAACTTGTCCTGTGGGGAGAGGGTGTCTCACAGAGCTATCCTACTGTGGTAGAGCATTCAAATGACTGCCTGGTGCAAGGGATTGCTGACTGTGGGATATAGAGAGTAGTGCTTGGGTCTTTGAGGAAACTGTTTTCTGAGGAAATGCAGACATTCCTATCTAAGTGAATATGGGAATTCTTAGGGCCAAATCACTTGACCAAGAAAAGATGCACACATGGGAAGGACCAGGGATGCCCCTACACTTATTCTCTAAAGTCTTTGTCTGGATACACTCTGAAAGAAAGCATTCCACAGGTCAATCTACAAAGATTGGGAAAGGTGTTTTCTTTTTTTCATTTTTTTTTTTGGTGTTAGGTCCTGTCATTCAAGGAAAGCTCTGACATAATACTAACTGGATACAAACTTAAAGAACAGACACCTCAGAGTCTAAATTCTAGCAATAACACATGAAAAGATCAAGTGGTCCAAGTTTAAACAAAAGATTACATACAAAGAAAATAAAAGTGATGTTCCAGGGTAAGGAGAAGATTAAAGCATTAGAAGCCATCAGTGAGGAGGGGGAATCATACCTAGGACATTCCAAAGACTTATAAAAAAAAAATCTAAATATGATCAAAGAGCTGAAGGAAAACTTTGACAAATAACTAAAGGAAATCAGGAAAATGATTGATGATCACATAGATAGTATCAGTAGAGAGATGGAAATCATGAAGTAGAGCTAAGAAGAGCTGAAGTTCACAGTAACAGAATTAAAATATATATATATATATCCCTAGGGGAGTTCAACAGCATATTGGCAGAAAAAAGAACCAGTGAACTTGAAGGTAAAAAACTGAAACCATCCAGTGTGAGGAACAGAAAGAAGAATGAATGAAGACAAGTGAGCAGAGTCTGAGGAACCTGTAGGACACCATCAAGCATAACCATATCACATTACACAATCACAGAAGGAGAAGATACAGAGAAAGGGGCAGAGTGAATACCCAAAAAAATAATGGCTGAACACTTCCCCAATTTATCAAAGACAAGAATATACACATCCAAAATGCTTAATGAATTCCAAGCAGGACAAACTCAGGTTAGACTCACAGCTTGCCATGGTACAATCAAACTGTTGTGGGCCAATTATAGAGAGAATTC
Source organism: Tamandua tetradactyla (assembly GCF_023851605.1). Lineage (NCBI taxonomy): Eukaryota > Metazoa > Chordata > Mammalia > Pilosa > Myrmecophagidae > Tamandua > Tamandua tetradactyla. Next base: position 42,522,740 of record NC_135339.1, read on the forward strand.
TGAAAGGCGCAAGAGAGAAGAAACATGTCAAATATAAGGGAACTTCAGTAAGATTAAGCACCAATTTCTTATCTGAAACCATGGGGGCAAGAAGGCAGTGGGATGACATTTAAAATGCTTGAAGCCAAGTGCTTTTTGCCAAGAATGCTATAGCTGACAGAATTGTCTTTCAAAAATAAGGGAGAGATTAAGACATTCCCAGATAAACAAAAAACTACAGGATGTCATCACCACAAGACTGGCCCCAAAGAAATGCTAAAAGGAGTTCTGCAGATTGAAAGGAAAGGATACTGAACAGTTTTACTGAAGCCGCATGAAGGAAAACATGTCCAGTAAAGATAATTACCTTGATAATATGAACAACAGAACTATTATAGTTGTGGTTTGTAACTCCATATTTTACTTCCAACAGGATCAAAAATGGCAAACACATAAAAAATCAATGGTTTGGGACACATAAAGTTTAAACATGTTATTTATGACAAGAATGTCATAAAGGTGGGGAGACAAAGGGTTATAGGAACATAGTTTATGTATGCTAAAGAAGTTAAGTTGGTATCAAAGCAAATAAGATTATTACAGATTTATGCTTAATTTAAGACACATGGAAACCAAAGAGAAAATATCAGAGATTATGCAAAATCACAGAGACAGAAAGTAAAGTACAGATTACCAGGGATGTGGGTAGTAGAGGCAATGTAGAGTTTACTGCAAAATGAGCTAGGCTTTCTGTTTGGGGTGAAGGGAAGGTTCTAGTACTGGATGGTGGTAAGAGTACTGTGCTGGTTTGAAAGGAAGTATGCCCCCTAAGAAAAGCCAGGTTTTAATATAAATCCTATTTCTTAAAGGTAGAATAGTCTCTATTCAATACTGTATGTTTGAAACCGTAATGAGATCGTCTCCCTGGTTGATGTGATTTAGTCAAGAATGGTTGTTAAACTGGATTAGGAGATGACATGTCTCCACCCATTTGAGTGGGTATTGATTGGTTTACTGGAGTCCTATAAAAGAGGAAACATTTTGGAGAAATAGATTCAGAGAGAGCAGAACGATGAAGCCATGAGATGCAGAGAGCCTACGAGCCAGCAACCTTTGGAGATGAAGAAGGAAAATGCCTCCCGGGGAGCTTCATGAAATAGGAAGCCAGGAGAGAAAACTAGCAGATGATACCGTATTCGCCATGTGCCCTTCCAGCCGAGAGAGAAGCCCTGACTGTGTTCGCCATGTGCCATCTCACTTGAGAGAGAAACCCTGAACTTCATCGGCCTTCTTGAACCAAGGTATCTTTCCCTGGATGCCTTTGATTGGACATTTCTATAGACTTGTTTTAATTGGGACATTTTCTCGGACTTAGAACTGTAAACTAGCAACTCATTAAATTCCCCTTGTTAAAAGCCATTCTGTTTTTGGTATATTGCATTCCGGCAGCTAGCAAACTAGAACAAGTACTGTGACATTACGGATATTACTGAGAGAAGAATGTTACTAATCCCACTGAGAGTAGAATGAGAGAAAGGATGAAAGGAAGGAAGCATGGATGGGGAGCTAAAGAGGTAATGACAATGAAATGCAATACTTGATACAGGCTGGTTGGGATCTAGCAAGGGAATAGAAAAGCCTCAAAGGGACATTTTGGGACATATGAAAAAATTGAAATATAAACTGGTAAACTTCATAATCAGTGTTAAACTTCTTGAACTTGAGAACTGCACTTAAGATGAATATCCCTGTTTGTAGGAAATATGCATAGAAGGATTGTGTGTTCAAACACTGTGATGCATGCAACCTGCTCTCAAATGTTCAGGAGTAGGATGGATGGGTGGATGGATAGATAAAATGATACGGCAAAGGTGACAAAATGTTAAATTTGTTGGATATGGATGTCTGGAGGGTGGGGATAGCATTAGAGCTCTGTATATGGGCTTTGTTTTATTGTGCAACTGTCCTGTAAGTTTGAAATTATTTTAAAATAAAGAGTAAAAAGAAACAAAAGAAAGTAAAATAACATTAATTTTAGGGTTTTTTTGTCCATTTTCCTACATTGCCTTATCATACAAACCACGCCTTCCTTTGCACTCCCATAGCATTTTTTCTATAATAGTTTATTCCACCAAATGTTGCATTAACAATGTTTTATTAGCATTGTTTCCAATGTTATTGAATAAAAATATCTTTAAAAACCAGACAGCTTTTATTTTGAATTCAGTCTTTATTATTTTCTACGTATGTGTCATTGAAAAAAATTTAAACTTGCTGAGCCTCAATTAACTCAGGCAAAAGTTGTGGTGTATTAAGAGCTAACAGGGATTTTTGTTGAAAAGCTTTTGAAATATTTTGTAATGAGTAAAGTATACTTATAACAAAATATGCTGTTAGGCATATAATGCAGTTCTTAATCAGAGACCCATTCATTGTATTGCAATTTTTAATTATAAATATAAGGTTATAATTGGTTTGCTGCTCCTCACCATCACCTACCACCTTGATGCTAAGCTGTAGTTTTAGAATAAAAATATTTATATGAATTCCTAGTAAAACAAAAGAAATCCGTACTGAGCAATTAATGTGTATGAGACTCATAGATGATAAATTCGAGTCATCTTGTAACATCTACTAACAACATTTCCATGATGTGGGTGCCATTATCACTTTCATTTTAGAGAAGAGGAAACTGAGAGAGTTAGATTTCCAGTGTCATAATTGTGATGAGAGTTAGATTTTCCAATATCATAATCCTGACTCCAAAGACTTGAAGGTCTCTTTAATCACCCCAAATGTGGAAACAGTGGAATGAGTTCTTCTAAGATATATAGAAATAGAGGGTAGTGCTAGATTGATCAATCATATAGGTTCTGAAGTTCTGCCTGTGAAATATCTTTGTATTACACTTGTAAATAACAGTAGATGTCAACAATGTACAAGTGTAGAGAAATGAAATATTTATAGATGGTAAAAACATCATAAAGCCAGTTGGTCCCTAAAATTCCTTGATTGTAACCTCTTTGAAGGAGAGATTCCATGTCATATTTCATATAATTGAGGGAAATACTCCATATCTTATTTCAAATATTTTTTTATTTCTCAAAGAACAAATAAATGCTATTCAGTATGTTTTGGTTCTTCTATAATGCTTAGAAAAATTTTAGTGTGTTTCTCAAAAAAAAAAAAAAAGCTTAATGGTTGCCTTTAGGGAAAGGGGTAGAGATGAGAAGTATATGAAATATTTTGTATATTGGTGAAATGCATATGTCCTCTCCAATACTTCTCCTCAAAACTCTAAGTAATTGAATTTTATGAAATGCATATAGTTTAGCCAAATTGGTTTATATATATATATATATATTATATTATTATTTATATCTCTAAAAAATGGTAATACATTACATTTTTCTCTGAGATACTCATTACTTAATAGTGTAGGAAATTATGTTAATTAAAATATCAGTGATGCATTGACCTCAGAGATATAATTCATCAGGCAAATATCCTTTAGCAGCAAGTAAATTGGTTAAAAATAGCATGCATCACATCTGTGGGTCATTATGGAGCTTGTATGTTTAATTTGTTTCATGGAAGTTGGATAATCATAACCTTATTCTGTACGTAGCTATTTCCATTAGGTTCTAGAATTTGAAACTATATAGAGTATAAATCAACCTTATTATCAATTAGCTCTTTGCAAATCTGACTACTGTATGAAAATGAGTACATAATCAGAAATTTATGCTATCTTCAAATACACGATGAATTTCTCACAGTTGTGATTTTATTAGGAAAATAAAATGAACTATATATTTAAATTATTTTAAATGGTACATTAATTTATAAGTGGCTAAGGTTATGATTGATAGTTTAAAGGAAACAAGGCATTGTATATCTAAGTTTAGCATTATTTCTGTTGGATGGTCTTTCTGTATTGTGAGATACTTTGATTTATATTCTAAATTTTAAACAAATCTCTCAGATTGTGTTTTTTTCCCTCAGCAATTTTTGTCCTAGTAGCTTCACTTAGAACAAGTGAATTCAAGGGAATTTCAATTTGATTAACAGCATTATCCTAATCTGTTTATTCTCAGAAATGAACATATATTTGCCCACGAAATATGTAGACTACCTGTTCTAGTTTGCTAGCTGTCGGAATGCAATATACCAAAAACGGAATGGTTTTTAACAAGGGGAATTTAATGAGTTGCAGTTCTAAGGCTGAGAAAATGTCCCAATTAAAACAAGTCTAAAGAAATGTCCAATCAAAAGCATCCAGGGAAAGATACCTTGGTTCAAGAAGGCCGATGAAGTTCAGGGTTTCTCTCTCAAGTGAGAAGGCACATGGTGAACACAGTCAGGGCTTCTCTCTCAGCTGGAAGGGCACATGGCAAACACGGCGTCATCTGCTAGCTTTCTCTCCTGGCTTCTGGTTTCATGAAGCTCCCCGGGAGGCATTTTCTTTTTTCATCTCCAGAGGTCGCTGGCTGGTGGAACTCTCTGCTTCATGGTGCTGCAGCATTCTCTGCTCTCTCTGAATCTCTCATTCTCCAAAATATTTCCTCTTTTATAGGACTCCAGTAAACCAATCAAGACCCACTCAAATGGGTAGAGACATGTTGTCCCTTAATCCAGTTTAACAACCACTCCTGACTAAATCCCATCAACCAGGGAAATGATCTCATTACAGTTTCAAATGTACAGTATTGAATAGAGATTATTCTACCCATATGAAATGGGATTTATATTAAAACATGGCTTTTCTTAGGGGGCATACTTCCTTTCAAACCAGAACACTACCCTTTCATTAACAACTATTCTTTCATTTGTATCAGCAGAGCTAGCTGGTATATGAAAAGTATAAAATGTATTTCTTTACATTTTCGTCACAAAACTGTCATGTCAAGGTAATAAACAGGAAATGTGGGGAGATCATACCTTTGGGAGAAGATACCTCAGTCGATTTCATTTAATACTTTTAACAATTTAAAATTTATTTCATGAGGTAATTTTTGCATAAGGGTATTTTAATAATCTGTTACACCATCATAAATTTATAAATACTCATGTCATTTTTTTTGGTGATAATCACATAAAAACCATGATTTTAGAAAATATTAAAATTTCCAAACACTTTATAGAAAGTCTGCAGATTAATAAAAAGAAGTTCACCCTTAAAAAAGAAGCTTTACTTTGATTGGTTTCTGCATTTGCAGCATTTATAATACGTAAAAGGTCAAATTGGCCATTTGTTCAAGACAAGGCTGTCCAGAAAATTGGTGTAACTTATGGAATTCCTTACCTTCAGAAAATTGGTTCATTTTTTTCTTTGATGGTTTATAGTTTTTAGAATTTGTAGAGTGGTACTAGAATATTTCTGTTGTGAAGGGTTTGCCCCTTGAGACCTTGATTTGGTCCTCTTGGCCAGGAATGAATTTTAAGTTGTCATTTCAACAGAGTTCTTTGAAATGAGATGTCACAGATGAAATTTTGTAGATTCTTTCACATACTAGGGTTATCAGAGATCAATGACTGGTTTAGGTAATTGTATTCCTTTTTTGTAATTCCTTTTTTGTATTCTCTTAACCATTAAGAGAATGGTATTCTCTTAACCATTAAGAGAAATTGAGGTTTACAAACAAATTCATGAATAAAATAACAGAGTTCCCACACTATTAACACCTTATATTGGTGGTTACATTTGAGGAAAGAACCTTTTTATAATTGGACTATTAACTATAATCCCTGGCTTACATTAGGGTTCACTGTGTGAACCGATGATTTAAAAAAAAAATTCTTCTAGCAATGTTTTTACAGTTCAAAATTTCCCCTTTTAATCACATTCAACTACATGATTTGGCGGTGTTAATTACATTCGAAGTTTTATGCTACCAGATTGTTTTCTAATCCCAATAGTTGCAGACATCTATACCTTGTTATTCCAAGTATCATCCAACTAATAATGCAATCTCATAGTCTGTATCTAGAATGACACAGGATATTTTTCAACGAGAGAATCACAGTTTGTGCAGTCTTTATCATAAGGTTAAAATGGTGGCCATTCATAAACCTTTTCAGGATGTTCTTTGTAGTATACCATAACTTAACAGATGAGTAAAATCATTAACATCATTCAGTCAGATGAAATCATCTTAAACAAATTAATGAAGACCTATTAAAACATAAACTCCGATAGTGCTAAAATACTCCTTATAAAAGTATATAACTCTGGTGTACCCACAAATAACTTATCTATTTATGATATAGTTTGGCTCAAAGTACATAGACTATATACAAATTTTCTCAGAAAATTTTATGTGATCCCTGCTTCCAGACTACTTTTATATGGTCATCCAGATCTCGTTCTTTTGGAGATAGATTAATTAGTTCTCATTTCCTTATAACTAGGGAAAATTAATGAAAATCAGAGAATCACTTTTTTGCCATATAGGATGTTTGTCATTTCTCTCCTTTCTGCCTTTACTTTAGAACTCATACAAATATCTGTATATTCTGGGTAAAAGGTAAAATGTGAGAAGAGCAGCTTCCAAAATAAAGGAGTTAAATCATTTTAAACATTTTTAGGCTTACCGATTTGTTATGATTAGCTTTCACTTGATTGAATAGATCAGGACTTATATTTTTAATAGTTCTTCCTAACAAACATCCATGCTCACATCTTACTTAGGCCTATTTGTTGAGTAAAATCAGTCCTCTTCTGGTTTATGTCCCCTTGGAAATGTTGCGCTCAGAGTAGTTTATAAGTAACTTGTTTTTTTTATTCAGATCCTCTCAGGAAAGTATGTACATTTATAGCTTTTCAATCATGGTGGGGTCAATTACGGAATTTTTCTGTGGATAATATATTTAAAAATATATACTAGCTAAGGATTATTTATGTCTGGGTCTCATTAGTAGAAAGTAATTTTGAATCATTTAATAAGAACAATTCACACTAAGTAAAAAATGCTGATTATCTAAACCCAAATATAGAATATGATATTAAAATAATAAAAAGCAATTGTCGCATTTGTTAACACTTGTAGAGGAGAAATCTCAGGATATTAGAGTCCTACTGAATATTCATTTTTCCTCCATATACTCCTGCTCTTCCCAATATATTAAGCTAATTATATGTGGGTTATACTCTGTTCTTCCTCTTCAAAAGTTTCTACAGTAGATCACTTTTCTTTTATTCTGTTTCTGAAACCTGAATGCAATGATTACCAACTTAATTGTCCACAGCCTCATGAATATACACATATTCTATGAAGATCTCTAATGTTATACATGAGTTCCAAATGTCCAGAAAGTTTAGAAATGGGGAACCTTTCTTCTTATTGTTAGGGAGAGACCCAGCTCATATAGCCTCTAATAAATCTACTCAGTTCAAAGAGTAATTCTGGACTCTGGTGGCACATTAGACTTTTAACATGGGAGTTGCCATACCTAGGGATCGCTGCTAAAAATTTTTATTTGACTGTTCTGAGGTGGGGATGTTTTGAAACTCCACACCTAAATCTAAAATACAGCAGTGGTTGAGCATCAGCCTTAAAACTGGTTTACAGGACTAGAGCAGATCTTATGTCTTCTCTGTAGCTATAAAAACCTGACCTCAGAGACATATTTCTGAAACTCTACTTTTAGCAAGATAATCATGTGGATAACAGTTTAAGCCTCTTTTAATCACACATTCTAGCTTGTCTGAGCAGGGAGTTGGAATAAGAGAATAGTATGTGAGATATTTTTGTGTTGAATTGAGCTAAGCATTTGAGATAAAAAAAAAAAGGGGGTGATTTTAGACCTTATTTTCAGATAGGTTTCAAAAATATCTCTAAAAGCTGTTAGACTCTAATAGCTCCCTATTTCATAAAGGGCAGTGTTTCTCAAAATGTGATTCCCAGACCACCTACAAAAGTATCTCCCTGGGAAGACTGTTAAAATATCAAATTTCTAGGTTCCCATTCAAGCCTTATGTCATAGTCTCTGCTAGTGGGTCCTGGGAAATCTTTATTTTATACAAATTTTCCATGTGATTACCTGGCACAATCAATCTGAGAACCATTGATATCAGCCAGTTTTCTGATGGGTATAAGAGGGTTCTTCCTACCTCTTTTGTTATAACCTCTTTGGGAAATTCTTGCCTGCAGATTCTGTCTAACTTTATGTAGATTCTCTTTCCTGTTTGACAACTTATAGAGAGTCAACTATTTGCAAGGCAATGTGCTCACCAAGCAGACATATAGGTCAAGAAAATACGCAAGTCTCATAATTCAATAGTGGTGAGTCACTGCAAAGAAAAAAAAAAGGTGAAATAAGCTGTTCATTTGCCTTTCAAGCCAATTTATATATCAACTCCCCATTTTCAAGAGGGTTTTTAAATTTTTTTTCTAGAGACAATTATATGCCTCTTGGTGCAGTGGGCTTGCCTCCACGCGAAAACGTGTGAATATGAAAAGCAGTACCTGTTCTGTGGGAAGAACAAACAAATTGAATGGTTGAGTTTTAGATTCTAAGTGTCATTTTTCAGGGTGTAACTCTGCCATTATGGTAACTTTTATGGAGCGATTTCTTTTTACTTTCCTGAAAAAGTCCTTTGATGCACAAAGGTATTCGATTTTGAGGTGATCCCATTGGTTTATTTCTTCTTTCATTGCTCACGTTATGGGTGTAAGGTCTAGGAAACTATCTCCTATCATGAGATCTTTAAGATATTTCTCTACATTTTCTTCTAAAAGTTTATGCCATTAGAGGTCATTACATTTTTAATGACTACTTAGATCATTGTAAAACATTTACCATATGCTGTGCACTGTGCCACATGCTTTAGATCCATTATCTTAATTTTTCAACGTACAACCCTATGAAGAAGATACATTTTGATTCCCATTTTCCACATGAGGAAGCTGGGATTTGTGGAGTATAAATAACTTGCCGAAAGCAGCAGTACTAAATGGAGGAACTGAGATATAAGCACATCATTTTGATTCCAGAATTGGACCCTTAACCTTATGCATACTGTGTTAGTTCGATTCAGTTGTCAACTTGGCCAGGTGAGCATACCTAGTTTTGTTGCTGTGGACATGAGCCAATGCTATGTGAACCTCATCTGTTACTAATTACATCTGCAGTCAGCTGGGAGGTGTGTCTGCTGCAATGAGTGACATTTGACTTAATTGGCTGGTGCTTAAATGAGAGAGCTCAGTGTAGCACAGCCTAAGCAGCTCAGCATTCCTCATCTCAGCACTCGCAGCTCAGCCCAGGCCTTTGGAGATGCAGAGAGAAATCACCCCAGGGAAAGTTGTTGGAACCCAGGGGCCTGGAGAGAAGACCAGCAGAGACCATCCTGTGCCTTCCACGTAAGCAAGAACCTCAGTGGAAAGTTAGCTGCCTTTCCTCTGAAGAACTAACAAAATAAATCCCCTTTTATTAAAGCCAATCTGTCCCTGGTGTGTTGCATTCCGGCAGCTAGCAAACTAGAACACATACTATACACTCTTCTGGATAGGATGACTCCAGTCAGCCTTGAGCACCATTCCTTATGGGGATTCTCAAGCCACCCTACAAACATTGTCAAATTCTCATGATGAGGGGGACTTACATTTCTATGAACTTTTAGCTCAATTTTATATTTCAACTGAAGTCATTCTTTTATCCACAACATGCCTCCTGTATTAGTCAAGGTTCTCTAGGGAAACAGAACCAATTTTATATGAGATTTTATAGAAGTATTTCATGCAGCTTGGGGGTGCACAAATCCAAATTCTATTGGACAGGCTGCAAACTGGCAATTCCAATGAAGGTTTTCAATGCATTCTCAAGGAGAGATTGTCTGGCTGAAGCAGAGACAAAAATTCTTTCTTCTGACTGGTGAAATCATCATGTCTCCCTTAAATCTTCATCTGGTTAGGTTAAATTCAGCTGATTAGATTCTCCCATTGCAGAAGACACTCCACTTAGTTGATCACAGATGTAATAAGCCATAGATGCAATCAACTGATGGATGATGTAGGTCCCCCAAATTTCCTCTGAGTAATGGTTAGTCCAGTGCTTCCTTGAGCAGACAACTGGACACCATCACCTGGCCAAGCTGACAATGAACCTAACCATCACACCTTTTGTGATGTTGTACTTTTTTTGAGGGGAAGTGGAGAGGGGGACTCACTCACTATACATTAGAATATGTCTCAATTCTTTCATATCTTAAAGATCCACCAAATCAAGGCATTTCAGGATAGAAGACTTTTGCTAATGATTGTTAACAATACAATAAATCACTTATCGTTAATTGTGGCATAGCTGTTTCCAAAATCCAGGTTCATGTCCTTTCCACAAAGCCATAGTGCCTCTGAGATACAGTGATGGTGATGATTATGTGGAGAACAGGTTTGTAGGGTGAGAGATTTGGAAAGAAGGCCTATCATTGCTGTGTGAATGAAGAGAATCAGATATGGTTTGCAATTTTAGATGGTAAATGGAAAGAGGATGTGGTAAAAAAGGGGAGGGAATGGGATCAGAACAGTTTACTATTGCCTGAAATGTGGAATATAATCTGTTGAAGCACCTTGAGCTTTAACTGAAGAAGGAAAGAAGTGGAAAGTTCACAGCCCTTTGGTAGGATGATGATAGTGGAGGTGGGGGGAGATGAAGAAGATGCAATGAAGCCTCTATCCAAAGATGTTACTTACCAAAGAAAAAGTAATCTAAGTACTCTAGAGAAGACATCCATGCATAGTCCCTAATCATACAACTGAACTGTATGATGCTAGGTAGACAGGTACATTGAAAATTGTTGTGATAACCTTTACTGTAATTTGGAAACCATGAGCTTTAGGAAATATGGATGAAGATAAGTCATTTGCAGTGCACATTATTTCCTTGAGCTAGAGGACAAGTGTAACAGCCAAGCCAGAATGAGACAGTTATTGGGGTGCAAACTATAGAAAAATTAGTACAGTTTTGTAATCTTAACCGTTTTCTGGTCTAATATGTTTGGTAAGGAAGGAGTAGGAAGAGGGAATTTATTGCAATGTTATATCAAAATGTCTTAGGTAATATTATCAGTATCTATTACATTTATCCCTATTAGTTGCAGAAGCTATTATTTTAGGAGTTCATGTATCTTTGAAACAAGAATTTAAAGTTATTGTCTATCTGGACTTGCAATATTGTGTTCATTGTCATTGCCAGAATTGATGCATCTATTAGAAAAACCCAAATAAAAGGAGGTATGGAATATAAAACAGCACAATGTTAAATGTCAGGAACTGAGATGCATCTATTGCAACAATTTTCACACAGTGTTTATCCAATAGCTATTTGTTGCATGGTTGAAAAATCTTCTGAAGTTAAACCAATAACCAACAGAATAACAAATGTGAATGGGCCACTAGTGACAGTGTTTAGAGGAAACGGCTTTCCAACCCTCCTGAAGCCGAATCCCACTGCACAGTTCTACGCTGGACAGACTCAGAAAACTGACATCGATACACACTGCCACTTTTCATCCTCAACCACTTTGCTGTCACAACTGGCTGCTCAATATTCCCCTAACTTGGCATTTTACCTTGTTAGTAGTGTTGAGGAATTAGTGCTACTTGGCCACAGTTGTTATTTAATATCGTATAACATCCCACAATATATTTTTGATAGGCAGAATGTCTAAACTCTGAAGATGTTAGTATTACTTAAATATGTGTTTATATTTGTCTTTCCACAGACAAAAAACAAAATGACACTCTTCATTTCTTGTCAAACAAGAAGTACTCCTAAGAGAACTTTTCCTTGCTCTCTGCAAGTTCTAATAAAATTTGACAGCAAAGAACAGTTTTCCTTGGGTAAATGTTTGGCAGTCAGTAGATATCTTTACAGATGCCAAGGTTTTAATGTCATATAACCAATCTCCTCTCTTTCCATTTCTGTATTTCTTTGTATTTAGAGGTTAAAGGGTTGTAACACAATTCTCTCTGACTTGCAAAGCAAGCAGAATAATTGTTAATGCCTCTGGGATCCCATTCAACATTTTTCATTCTAGAAGTAGCAAAAATGATAAGGAAAGAAAGATAGAATTTTAATAAAAATCCTGAGTTTTGGCAAAATTGAGAACTAATTCATTTTTATCTTAGAATGATTTATTCAGAATGTATTCCTATAGTATTAATAATTAGAAAATATTTATCATCTTTGGTATTAACATTGTTGTAAAAGTTCTATATGCAGGTATGACGATCCAGGCAGAAAAAAGAAATCTTGTCTATTCTATATGATTTCTCTTAGAAAAGAGATTTGTTCCAGATGGCTGCAATATACTTCTCACAAATCGTTCTCCCGAAATGGGTCATATCTCTAGTCCTGGACTGTCAGCAAAGAGGCTTGAGTTACCATAATTGGCTTAAATTAATCTACTGGGGTATATTCAGTGCTAGGAAGTTAAACAGAATGCCTTCTATAACAATGCTCTGCTTTAGTTTGCTGAAGCTACCGAAATGCAACATACCAGAAATATGCTGGCTTTTAACAATGGGAATTTATTCGTTTATAAGCTTACAATTCTGTAGCCATGAAAATGTCCAAATCTAGGTATTATCAAAACAAAGCATTTTTCTTAAAGCGGGCTGCCAGTGATCCTGGACTCCTCTGTCATATGGCCAGGAGTCTGCAGTTCTCTCCCATTTCTTCTGGTTTCATTGCTTCCAGCTCTGGCTTCCTCTCTATTTCTGTGGTTTTCTCTCACTGTTTCTGTGTCTTTCTCTGTGTGTCTTTCTATGAATTTTATCCTCTTATAAAGGACTCAAGAGGATTAAAACCCAACCCCTACGAGGTGAGTCACATCTTAAGATCTTACTCACCAAAAGATCCTACTTACAGTGCGTCCATACCCACACGGATGGATTCGTTTTAAGAACATGATCTTCTGGAGTCCATATAGCTTCAAAGCATCACACACTCCTTTGAATCAATGCTCTAAATGAGAAATAAAATATTCAAACCTATGACTGAAATATCTATCATATGATATATGACTCAAGGCATAGAGGGGATTCTCAAAACTGGTATCCTGTTCATTGCCAAATTCTGTGTTTGGTGACGCACATTTTTGATGCCAGTTTCTTATCTGATTCTTTATAAATATCTTGGCCATATCCAATCTGTACTACTATAGTTTCTTATTCACTATCTCACTACTTCCAGTTTGTAGTCTTGTACCATAGACAAATATGTCACTTCTCTGTTAGATTCTTTTTCTTTGCTTCACTCATGTCTACAATAAGGTCAACTCATTAATTACTTCAGAAAACGCATGGCTCTAAATATTCTTTTCTTATCCCAGGTGCCCAAACCGTTCCATTATTGGAGTGAGTCTACTTTGTGTTCTCTTTATTTTTCTAAATTAACATTCATTATTCTCTCTTGTGCTACCCATATCTAATATGTTCTTTTCCTTCCCCTGGTTCTGATTTTACTCCTAGGTTAAGCGATCAAATTGCCCAGACAAAATTCAGAGATATTTAATAGTATTTATCATGAAAGGCAGCTGCTATGATTTCCCCCTCCGACTGTCACATTTTGATAATCATACCCTTGTATAATTCCCTACCCTTGGATAGGGACTAGACGTATTTATGTGATCTTAATGAAAAGAATAAACATCCCCAGGGAGGATGGTCTTGAGCATGTTCTCTTGCTCTTTCTTGACTTACTTACTCTGGAGGAATAAAATCCTAAGTCATGAAGCAGCCTAGTCAACAAGCACACATGCCAAGGGACTGAGACCCACCATATTGGCAAGTTTGGAAGTGTCTGCCCTGTCCCATCACTTGGACCTTCAGATGAGGCTGCAGCCATGAGCAGCATTTTGACTAAGACCTCCTAAAATTCCATGATGCAGAATCACACTGCTAAAGATTCGTAACCCACAGAAAGTATAAATAAGAAGTATCTGTGATTGTTAAGCCACTAACTTTTGTAGTCACTTGCAACATTGCCATATGTAATACATCTATCCTTTGATGTAGAGTTTGCCTGTATTTTACTGTAGCATTGCCACATTTTAAACCATTTCTTTTATTTCTGCTTATAGTTGAATAGCATATTATAATTGCCCTCAGCAATTTTACATGTGACATTTCACTAACACAGTCCACAAAATTGGTGCTCAGGCAAATGGAACATTTGAAAAACATATGAAATGGAAATTAGGAGTAGCTAGGCAAGAGGCAATAAAGACAGAGTTTTTTTTTTTTTTTTTTTTTTGTATAGAGACTCTGTTGTGTTTCCCCTTATACGCAGAAAGTTACCATGTGTATGAAAATACCATGGAAAAGCCTATCACCTTGGATCTAAATATCCTCAGATATATTCAGGAGTTTATAAAACCTTCATTTTTTTTTTTCTTTGGACTTTCTGGGTGCTGCCAAATCCTCTGAAAATGCATCTCTGGATTTTCACTTATTCTACATGGCATGGTGGATTTTATTTAGGAAAACTTTAAATATGATAGCTTATTTAATTGATTAAGTCCAATTAGACAAGTGTTCAAACATAACTGCTATATTTTTGACATTATTAAAAATTATTGCAGTTGAGGAACTATCACTCAGTTCTTAGTTACATCTTACAGTACAGTCTTTCTAAGCAGCTTCACCACTTTGCTTTTCACGAGAGGTTTGACTGGAAATTCAATATCATCTATAACCCTGACTCTGACAGAGCACATCAGAAATAATGAAGCCTGACAAATACAGCTTTTAATCTTTCCCTTCTCCTCCCACAGTATTTTTACTCCAGACGTTTCAGTCCTCTATAGACCGAAATAGGAACCATTCTCTATTCTGGCTCTTATTCGCTGGTTAGGAAAAAAATAAATGCTTACTTGCATATCTTGTATAACTATATTGAATTAAATATGATATTTCTATAAAACTAAACCTTAAAATCTTCAAAGCCAGCTATTGATCATTTGTAAGAAAGCAATTATCATAGCATTCATGAGAGACACATCATTATTAAATTCAGTCATCTATAAAAGATTAAAATAGGATAAAACATTTCATGAAATACATTGTTTAGTAAATTTTGATGAACCTTAATGATGAGAATTTGGGAAATTAGAACATTTAAAAAATAAATAAGGGTGGGCAACGGTGGCTCAGTGGCAGAATTCTTGCCTGCCATGCAAGAGACCGGGGTTTAATTTCCGGTGCCTGCCCATGTAAAAGAAAAAAAAAGTGAAACATTTAGGTGTTTATATTGCATTATTTGTATAATTGTTATAAATGATAAAGGCTCATTTTATTCTTTTCAAAAATGGCTGCTTATAATTAAAATAGGCATAAAAATGACCACCACCTCCTCACTAAAATAAAATAGTTTTCTCCCTCAAATCATCCCTTCCTCTATCTATAAACAATTTAAGTATAAAAATTTTGCTTTTGAACTTTATGTTTGCCAGCCTTTTTTTCAACATATACTATGAAAATTTATATTATTTTAAATCTTGCAAATCTCTCTACACAAGAAAAAAAAATTGGTCACATAATTTTCAGAGACAATTATGAATGCTGATCCCAATATTTGCATTTTCCCTGAATTTTCCTGTAATTATCAATACTCATTTTTTAAATTTTATTTCCATATGAAAACTAGTGCATTATATGGAGAATATAATAGAATTTTCTGCATATTCTATTTCTTATGATTCTTTAAAAGGTCTTATATATTTCTCTTTGGGCAAGTGGAATCTCTAAACTACTTGATATTCATGGAATTTAATGTCATTTTACTCAGTCAAATCAGGGGTACCTCTAAAGTTAAGTTAAAGTGTGTCTAACTCAATGCTCCCAGCACCCCACTAAAAGATTTACACCAAAATCTACCAAGCATACTTCAAGATGGACTTTACTTCAAGTGCACGTATCTGGCACTCCAAAAGACCAGCATATGAGAGTTATAGGGAAAGGTACTTCTAAACCCTTTAAAGTAGAATGACATTAACATAACAGTTATTCCAGTGGTATTTCTCTAGATTAAGGAAAGGGGACATGGAGAATTCTCAGTAGTTATTCTAAAAATAAATGAGTAAAATATACTTGATTTGCAGTGATATTTTGTTGAGCAAAGTAGGTCAAGATGATGGAATATAGCACAAACAAAAAGATAGCAGGAAACGGAAAATTAGAAGTTGAGATTTAATAAATCAGTTCTTTATGGGGGGGAAAAAACTAGGGAGAGTTGAATTAATAAATGTTCATGGGCTAGAAGTACTCAGGAAAGTCCATTCGTTTAAAGGTTGATTTAAACAAAGAGTATGCTGAATCTGCCCACAAAAAATCAATGAATAGACCATGTTGATAAAATATTTTTGCTAGGGCAAGATTTAAAAAATTTTAAATATATAAATAAATGATTTCTGTCCAAAACTTGAGAGAAAACAACTTTCTTCTTTCTTTCTGCTCTGCACTGCTCAGATCATAGCCAGAGTGATGGATAAAGTCTTAGCTGTCATAGTTTATAAAATGCATCAGCTAATGGGAATATATACTGAAGAGTGTGACTGGTTTAGAAAGGTTGAAAAATCACATTGTTTGCAACAGAAAATAAAAGTGCAAATAGAAAGTGAACAGGGAAGGGTTATAAGACTGCAATTTGGGAAATTTCTCTACTAAAATAACTTTGTCATTCAAATATGGTCAGTCTTCAAGATGGGCTTATGTCAGATTCTAGGGCATAAATCATCTTTGAATTCCTTTGCATGGATCCCAAGAAATATTTGGATTCTATCTCAGCTTGTCAGTTCATGGATTCTTCACTTAAGATTCATGTGTACCAAATCTAACAAGAGATTGTGGTTTGTCACTCTATAAGAATTCTTCACTGACTTAAAACATAAAAATCTATGGAATGACAACAAAGGAACAATTAAACTGACTGATTTGGTGCTTTCCAGGGCTTTTGGAATACCTATTAGAGTATATACACATAGTAACACTCTGTAATCAATTCACTACAAGAAAGAGTTGACGTTTGCTAAATTAACAACCAAGCAACCACTTTTCCATGGGGATTCAGAAATTGATGAACTCGTCAACATTTTCAAGGCTTTGGCTACCCCCAATGATGGAGTGTGGCCAGACATGGAATCTTTAAAGATTATAAGAATGCATTTCCCTAGTGGAATTCAGGAAGCCCAGCATCCCATGGCAAAATTTGGGTAAAAATGGTATGGATTTGCTCTCAAAAACATTAGTCTATGACTCTGCCAAATTAATTTCTGACAAAATGGTACTGAATCATCTGCCGTTTAATGATTTGGACCGTCGGATAAAGAAAATGCTGTTTTTCGACAAAAAAATGTCTCCACATGTTGCATCAAGAACAGGCAGTCTTATTCTTATTGTTAATTCTGTCATTTTTGTCCTGTGCATTTTTCTTTCTTTATTGTAAAACTTGGGTGAAATTCATCTTCCAATTTCAAAAGTATAACTTAAAAATGTGACTATTGTTCTATATGGTTTTGAATACAATAATTCTGCTTATGTGTGCAGCTCTCACTGTGAACAACTGTTCATTACTATTATAAAATTAGAAATCAAACCGAAAACAAATAACTGAGCTCTTTATATTAAAAAGAGGAAAGTATGAGTACCATCCCCATTTTATATTACTATATTCACCGTTAGGTATTTGTTAGTTGGTTCAGCTTGAACAAATTGCTCAGCCTTTCTAAAGCTCATTTTCTTTGTATAATGGAGATGCCTACTTCCAAGCACATGAAGGACACAGCTGCTGCTCAATCAATATTAGTTTCTCTATTTGACTAAAAAATAGAGAAGAACTAGAAAAGGTAGACGAGGGAGGTGAGCTGGAAAGAAGTAGTGTGGAACTCAGCAAATCATTTTTCAGTTAAGTGCACACACAATAGGAAATGAATTTTAACTAAGACCTTTTAGGGATAAAAGACGATTTCATAGTAAAGAATTGAAAAAAGTTTTCAGAAAGAAAACAGAAGTCTCATAAGAAAAACTTTAAACTCTGTTTCTAGGGACAAGTACACAGAAAGGATAGAAAGGAAAGCGAAGGTATTAAAAAAAGTGTCTCAGAGAAAGATAAATATGAAAGGATTATGGTCATTGCAATGGAAATGAACTATTACTAGAGATGGGATGCGTGAATATTAATTTTGGGGGAAGTAAGATCCATAACGAGAAGTGTTAAGTTATCTTTACAAACAGAAGCAGCTTCATATTTCTTTCCATGCAAAACAAATGAGGAGGCAAGGGACGGCCATAAAGGGAAAATGTGGTGACATGAATTCAGTGGAGACATAGTTGGAAGAAGATAATAATAAAGAAAAGCTTTACCCTTAGGAATCATGATGCACTCCTAACCCGTGGCCATGCTGATTTCACTGCCATATTAATATCATTTACTACCTAAAGCTACATGTATTTCCATCTTTTAAAACTAATGGTAAAAATCCTAAAGGAGGAATTAGCCTCTTTTGGCCCTACCATTTTCTTTTTTTTATTCCATACATGGGAAATTATCCAGTTGGTGTGTTTTCAGGTAAGCCGTTCAATTCTGAAATCAAAACATGTATAATATCATGTCATAACACCACAAAAAGTGTTGTTATACATTGCCAATTCTATATTTACCCACATATATATGTATGTGTATGTGTAATTATTTCCTCAAAAATTATTAAAAACCTGACCTAGGTAGGTGAAAGTGGTATGACTTAACAATAGAGATGTAGGTGTCTTATAGAAGAATGACATCGTAAGGATAGTATATGCTTCTAACACTTCAAATGCTGCTATCACAGTCTCATGCTCAAGTTCAGAGAAAGCTTCCCATCCAATCCTGGCAAGGGGAATTCTTTAGAACAACAAAAAGTAAATTTGAAAACCCCTTCAGAGTTTGGAAAAATGATCACAATTTGTTGGGCATCTCCATGACTAGGGCTCAAGCCCAGATCTACAAATCAGGACTCTAAAGAAAGGAGCAAATAATGGCTTTATAATGGCTTTATTCCAACTATATAAATAAGAAGTAGCAAATATTCTGTAAGAATCATTTTTAAAATGTCTTTTTAAAAAAGACATTTAAAATTTAAATCAAAGAAGATAATGAAGCAACATTTTATGAGGGATCGCTAGATTGGAATTTAGGAAATCTTAATTGTGTTTCTTATTAAGCCATTTTTGAATGGAAAATCTGCTGAAAATCCCTTGGTGTTTCCAAGAGTTTTTTATTCTCTGTGAAATGCAGTTTTGAATTAGTTTTGTCTATTATTAAAGTAACTTCAAAAATGCATGATTCTGAAAAAAAAATGCTTTATGATTCATTCATCCAGCAAAATTTTGAATGCTTATTTAACAGATGCTAATGTAAGTGACAGGAACACAGGGGTGAACTCGTCCACTAAATCCACGATGTTAAGGCAATGAGTGTGTGGCAAGCACTGAGCAGGAAATGCTCTTCAGATCTGTAGATGACTGTTATTATCCTTTCTCTGGTAAAGCCCTCAGAGGGTTGTCAGCATTCTTGTTCAGATTTCAGGATGAGAAGGGAACATCCAGCAATCGGCACCAGGAAACCACACTTGAAGAAAATGTCATTCAAATCTCTTAGGGTAAAGTCTGGATCTGCCACAGCTGTTCTCGCCACTGCATTTCTTGCGCTGCCGAGTATTCCCATGATGGAAACCCTTAGCAGTTATGGCAAAGCACAAAGATACCAAACTGCCGCTTTGTGGAACTACAGTATTTGTAAGAGAATGTGTAGGATCACCAGGTGCACATTTGATAGAGCTGCTAGCAGGCCTCAAGCTAGGAATCAGAATTCTGAAACCAAAACAATCTGTATTTTTTTACAGACAAAATTCAGGAGCAAGGTGAGGGGGGTGGTCAAGAAATACATATATATATATATATATATATGGAAAATGTCTGTAGGATCAGGGCATAAACTGTTAGACAAATCATGCTATCAGCTTTCAGTGGTCTCGGGCTATTTTTAGAAAGCATTTACAGGGAAAATAAGGTGTATTGTGATCAAGGACTCTGATTCCTGCAGGATTGAAGATGAAGGAAATTAGGAGCTTAGGGCAAGAATTACTATAATCCCCATTTATGGCCATATTAAAAAAATAATAATTAGAAGTTATTTAAATTTCACTTGGGTCTGGACCTTTAGCATATTATTCTACTCATTTTAAAGTGATGTAGTTGTTTGTTCAGGTCTTATGAAAAAGATTTTGTGTGCCAATCAATGGCTGTGGCTGTCGTGCTCTGAGTTAGAGGTAACATGATGTTGCGCCTTTTCAACTGAAAGTGCTGGAAATCTTCAGCTTAGCATAGCCGCCAAATTATTAGTGTGAATCTCAAACGGGTTATACCAAAAAGAGTAGGCAGTTTGTCTGGTTGTTTTAATTCCTGAAGCATATTATTAGCCTATACAGGGTACTGCTTCCAGGGAAGCAATATTATTTTCCCTAAAGAAAAGTATTTAGTTAGTTTTGGTATATCTATATCCAGCATAAGCAGGGTTTCATATCCTTTGCTTTCAAGAACCCACAAGTTAATTTTGATATTGAAACATAGGTAAAGAAATTTACAATATGCTGGAATATTCAGTAAACACAGAAAAAAAAGACCAAGAAAGCAGGTTAAATTTTCATATTAATTTTCTGGATTTTTCCAGGTTGAGCATATTCCTTAGAGTCAAAGATTTATTCTTAGAATGAAATGTTTTAAATACCTTCTCAATCTCTGCAGCAACAGTCACAATGAAGGCTAAAGATTTTTAATAAGAAAATTCTACAACGGTATTTGTGATATTTGGTTTGAATTAGCAACAATTTAATTTAAGAAACCTGTGGACTGGAAATTTAGCTGCAGCATATTTGAGAAAATATTCAGTATAATATAAAGATGAAAAGGGAGCATCAAAGCAGGATACTGTAGTTTCTTAAAAGTCCATAATCTGTTAGCCTAAATGTTTGCCATGAATTAGGTTTCAGGATTAAGTTTTTCTTTTAAATTTATTTTATAAAAGTAGTATGATGCATATTCAACAAATTTTGTAATGAGTTCTAGAAGAACATTCCATCATCAAACACATTAATATTTTCCTAAATATGGCTTTTCATTTTAGGTTTTGCTGTCGAGTGCATTTAAACCAATATAAGGGAGGAAAAAAATTTGATTTTTCAGAGCTTTTTGGATTTCAGAACTGCAAATAACGTATTTTCAATTCATATTTGGTAAAGACATGCACTAGTTTACCAAGTGATATTCTGAGATTTCTTATGCAAATTAAGCATTCCATTTCATTTTCAACAATGGATCAGTTATTGGTAATATTATTGTTATGGGGCTTCTTAAGATATTATTTTTTAATTTTTTTTCCTTTATTAGAGAAGTTGTGGGTTATAACAATCATGCATAAAGCACAGGATTTCCATGCACCACTTTGACACCTTGCATTGTTGTGGAACATTTGTTACAATGGATGATAGCAAATTTCTGTAATTGTACTATTAATTAAAGCCCATGGTTTAAAATGCTTGATAGTGTAGTTACACAGATTTAAAAAAAAAATTTATCCTGTCACCATATATAAAATCTGGTATCTCCCCTTTCAAGAATATGCAGATGTATATTTCAATCCTGTTAATTGTATTCACAATATTTTGCTACCATCAAAATGTTTCTATCATTCCAAATAGGAACCCTGTACATTTTAAGCCATAACTTCCTATCCCTATCTCCACCACATCCCCTGGTAACCTATATTCTAGATTCTGACTCTATGAGTTTGCTTTCTCTAATTGTTTCAAATCATTGAGGTCATGCAATATTAGTCCTTCTGTGTATGGCTTTTTTTCACTCAATATAATGTCTTCAAGGTTCACCAAAGTTAATGCAGGTAAAAGGACTTCATTCCTTTTTTATGGCTAAATAATATCCCATTATAATGTATATGCCATATTTTGTTTATCCATTCATACATTGATGGGCATTTGGGTTGATTCCATCTTTTGACAATTGCAAATAATGCCACTATGATCATCAGCATATAAATATCTGTTAAGTTCCTGCTTTCAATTTTTGTGGTTTATACAAGTAGTGGAATAACTGGGTCACATGGTAGTTCTATACTTAGCTTTCTGAAGAACTGCCAAGCTATCTTCCTCAGCAACTGCATCATTTTACATTGCCGCCATCAGAGAATGACTGGTCCTATGTCTCGGCATCCTCTGACACTTGTGATTTTCTGTTGTATGAATAGCAGCTCTAAAGGTATAAAATGATATCTCATTGTGGTTTTGACTTGCATTTCCCTGTTGGCTAATGATGTTGAACAACTTTTCATGTGCTTTCTGTGAATTTGTATATTTTCTTTGCAGAGCTGTCTAGTCAGATATTTGGTCCATTTTTTAAATTGAGTTATCTTTTTTGCTATTAAATTGAAGGACTTCTTTATTTATTCTGTTATAAAACCCTTGTCAGGTATGTGGGTTCCAAATATTTTCTAACATTATGTAGGTAACCATTTTACTTTCATGATAAAGTCCTTAGAAGTATAAAACTTTTTAATTTTGATGAGGTCATATTTATGTATTTTTGTTGTTGTTGCTTGTGCTTTAGGAATAAGATCTAAGAAACCGTTGCCTAACTCAAGGTTTTGAAAATGCTTTCCTATGTTTTCTTCTGGGATTTTGATAGTTCTAGCTCTTACATTTAGATCTTTGATCCATTTTGATTTTTTTTTTTTTTTTTGTATAAGATGTGAAGTAATTGTTTTCTATTGTTTTTCAAACAGAGGTTCGGTTTTCTAGCACCAACATGCTCTCTGCCACCTTGTCAAAAATTAGTCAGTCATAAATGGAATGGTTTATTTCTGAGCTCTTAATTTGATTCCATTGGCCCATATGTCTGTCTTTGTGCCAGGACCATGCCTTTTTTTTTTTTTTTTTTTGGCATGAGCAGGCACCAGGAATCAAACCCAGATCTCCGGCATGGCAGGCAAGAACTCGGCCACTGAGCCACCATTGACCATGCCAAAATTTGTAATAAGTTTTAAGATTGGGGAGTGAGTCCTCTAACTTCATTCTTCATTTCCAATATGGCTTTAGGTATTCATGGCCCAGTATCCTTATGTATAAATTTGATGATTGGATTTTCCATTTCTGCAGAGAAGGTTGTTGGGATTTTGATTGGAATTGCATTGGCTTTATAAATTTCTATGGGCAATATTGACATCTTAACAATATTTAGTCTTCTAGTGCATGAACATACAATGCTCTTCCATTTATTTAGGTCATCTTTGATTTCTTTTAGCAAAAGTTTTAGTTTTGTAGTCCCCTGTGAAAAAGTCCTTTATATCCTTGTTTAGATTTATTTCTAAATATTTGATTCTTTTAGTTGCTATTTGTGTATGGATTCTTTCTTCTTGATTTGTTCTGATTTCTCATTGCTTGTTTATAGAAACACTACTGATCTGGAGCTGTTAATCTTGTACTCCATAACTTTGCTAAATTCATTTATCAGTTTTAGAAATAATGTTGTGAATTTCATCTTGGTTATCTAATTTACTGGTGTACACTTTGTCATAGTATCCTCTTACGGGCCTCTTCATTTCAGCTGGGTCAGTAGTAATTTCTACCTTCCCAGTTCTGATTTTAGTACTTGGATCCTCTCTTCTTTGTTCTTGTTTTCCACCAAGCAATATGGAACTTTTATTTTTAATGAGCTTTCTATACATTAGAAGTATGAGAATAAACTTTTACTGGTATTTGATATGGATCCATGAGTTTTAAGTTTTAAACCCAGTCAAAAAAAAAAATTTGTTACAATCTCTTTCAGCTTTGCATCTGATTTTTTTGAGATCTTTCCATCAGCCCTGATTGTATTCAACAGGGCTTGGTACTTGCTGATAAAGTGAGGCAAGAAGCATGCTCAAACTTTGTGAGAGTATTTGTTCCATTTCTCATTTGACTAACCTAGCTAAAGGTTAATCAATTTAGTTGATATTTTCCATGAACCAACTTTTAGTTTGTGGGTTTTCTCATGATCTCTCTTTTTTCTATTTCACTTATCTCCACTCTAATATTTGTTATTTCCTTCCTTCTGCTCACTTTGGGTTTAGTTTGGTCTTTTTCTCTAGTTATTCAAGTTTTGAGGTTAGATCTCTGATTTGAAATCATTCTTCTTTTTTAATGTAGGCATTTAGAGCTATAAATATCCCTCTTAGCACTGCCTTTGCTGCATCCCGTAAGTTTTGATATGTTGTATTTTCGTTTTCATTAGCCTCAAGATATTTCCTAATTTTGCTTCTGATTTCCTCTTTAACCTATTTGTTGTTAGTGTGTTGTTTAATTTCCACACATTTGTGAATTTTCATTTCTTCCTCTGCTATTGTTTTCTAACTTCATTCTGTTGTGGTCAGAAAAGAAACATTACATGAATTCAATATTTTTTAATTTATTCAGACTTGTTTTGTGACACCACATCATCTATCCTGGAGAATGATCCATGTGCACTTGAAAAGAATGTGCATTCTGTTTTTGTTGGTTGCATTGTTTTATATATATAAATATATATATATATGTTGGTTATAGTTGGTTAGAGTATCATTCAAGGATTGTGCTTTCTAACTGATCTTTTGACTAGAAATTTTATCCATTATTGACGGTGGTATGTTATAGTTTCATATTATTAATGTAGGACTGTCAATTTCTCCCTTCAAATCTCTCAATATTTTCTTCATATATTTTGGGGCCCTGCTTTTAGGAAAAAATATATTTGTAATTGTACATTTTCCCTTTATCAGTACCTTTGTCCCTCATAACTGCTTTTTGCTTCAAGTCTATTTTACCCAATATTAGTATAGCCACCGCAGTTCTCTTTAGGTTACTACTTACACGGTATATTTTTTCTATTCTTTTACCTTCAACCTACTTTTTTCTCTGAATTTAAAGTGAGTCTCTTGCATAGAGCATATAATTGGGTGATGCTTTTTTATCCATTCTGCCAACCTCTGCCTTTTGACCAGAGAGTTTAATCAATTTACATTTAAAGTCACTACTGATAATATAGGACTTTCTTCTGTTATTTGCTATTTAGCCTTTGTAAGCCTTATGGCTTTTGGCCCCTCACTTCCGATAATGCCTACTTTTATGTTTATTTGATGTTTTTGGTGTGTACCGTATTGCATATCTCCTCATTTTTACCTGGATACATTTTTCATCCACCATCCTTGTGGTCACCATAGGCTTAAAAGTTAACATCCTAAATATATAACAAACATGTTTAGTTTGATGCCAAATTAACTTCAATAGCATGCATATATATTTTCCTACACCATTCTGTACTCTCACCATTTTTTGCACATCTTATGACATATCTTTTTACATTGCATGTCAAAAGACATAGATTTATCATTAGCTTTTATGCATTTGATTGCAGCAACCATAGGAATTAAGTGGAGTTACATACCATACAAAGCTCTACAATAATACTAGAATTTATAATTAAGCAAATGGTTTTCTTTTTTTATGCCACTTTGAATCAATGTCTAGTATGCTTTCCTTTCAGTCTGAGGAAAACCCTTTAGCATTGCTTGTAGAGCAATGTTTTTGTTTTTCTTCAGCTTTTGCTTTTCTGAAAATGTCTTAATCTCTCCTTCATGTTTGAAAGAAAGCCTCATTGGATATAAAATTCTTGTCTGGCATTTGTTTATTTTCAGCATTTTAAGTGTTTCAACTGCTGTTTTCTTGCTTCTGTAGTTTCTGATGAGAAATCAACACTCGGTCTAATTGAGACTTCCTTGTGCATAAAATATCACTTTCCTGTTGCAGCTTTCCAAACTCCTCTTGTACTTTGCATTCAATAGTGTGATAAATATGTGACAGATTGTATTTTTCTTCATGATTATCTTATTTGGCCCTCTCTGAGCTTCTTATATATATGCATATTCACATTTTGGGCTAAGTCTGGTAAGTTCTCTCTCATTTGTTTGAATATTCCTTCTCCCCTTTTCTCTCTTCTTCTTCTGGGGCTCATATAATATGTATATTGGTTTGCTTGATGGTGTCCCAGAGGTTTCTTAGGCTATATTAACTTTTACTATCTTTTTTTTTTTTCTTTCTGCTCCTCAGCCTGACTCATTTCAAATGTCCTGTCTTCAAGTTCACTGATTCTTTCTTCTGCCACCTCCAATCTGCTCTTGAAACCTACCTGGATATTTTCATTTCAGTTATTGTAATCTTCAATTCCAGTACTTCTGTTCAGTTCCTTGTTAAATTTTCTATTGCTTTACTAAGACCCTTATTTTGCTCATCCTTTGTTGTCCTGATATCTTTTAGTTTTTTTTCCATGTATTTTCCATCATCTCTTTGAACTTTCTTTTTTTAGCACCAGTGATCTTTATTATCCATTGTATTATCCCAGGGCAAAGAGGGGAAGGAAAGAAGGTCAGCATGTGTTACAAAATGATAGCAGAAGAGAAAAGAAATGCCCAGTACAAAATCAATCATCACATTAGCATACCCCGGTGATACAGTCACCAAGGCCCAAGGGGGCTCAGTCTCCTGCAACACAGGAATGAAGGGAAGAGATCAGGGAAAGAACAAACATGTATACACTTTTTACTATCCTTTCCTCCTCATAATTTAAAAATTTCAAACAAAACTTTGCTTCTAGCAGTATATATGGAATTGCATTCTTCTTTCTCCTATTAAACTAATCTTATGTGCACTTTAACATGTTTCTTGCACTTGTATACAAGTTCTTGAGTGACTTGGATATACATTCATCTTCCCTTTTTTGATCTCTCACCTCTATTTTCTACATGGAACCCAGTCCCCATTGTTTCTCTCTATCCTGTGATCGATGATTAAGTAGGTTTAGTCAGTCCAAATGCAACAATGTTAATCATTTGGCATGAACCATGTCAAGGAATGCACTTAACACAGAAAGCTGTGAATTAGGAATGGAGTGTTCCTAGATTCATCCGTTTTTTTGCACAAATATTAAAAAGTTGTGGAGATACCCCCAAATTAAATGTGTAATGGGGATTGGAGAGGAAGATTTGGAGAGGGGTTCTGAGGTAAGCTTTTAGGACAGAAGATCTAACCCAAAAAAGGAAATAGGGGAAGGGGAACACAGAAGGATGTTCAAAATCTCCACTTCAAAAGGGGCCTCCAAACATATGTTTCAGATCCTTTTGGTGGGTGCAGAATCTTCTGTCAAAGATGCTTTGGCTATTTTTCTTTCCTCATAAAAAATAAGTTTGTAAACAATAAAAAGAAAAGAACACAGAGAAAGACCAATACATTATATTTACTCTAATTAGGGCATCTAGCAATCACCAAATCAGTGACTTGTGAAATTCTACAAAGCCCAGACAAATAAGATAACTTTAATGGGGCAGCATTTGGGGGAGGCAAGAACCCAGGATCAGACAAGCATTACTAAATGTGCCCTATTGCATTTGCCCCATTTCAACACAGTGAGGTTGGTTTGCAGCGATCCTATACATGTAAACAAAACTCTCTTTCTCCTTTAGCTACCATGACACTATAATCACTGCTGCAGCAGAGTAGGACATGGGCTTCAGGCACCACAAAGAAGCTTTCCCTTATGGTCTTTCTGGAAGCCAAGCAGGAAAAGTTTAGAATTTTGAAAGATTATGGACTGTGGTCTTTGCTTCAGTTGTGCATCCTTGAACACACACACACACACATTCATTGTACATGGCAGGCTTGGCCTAATCCAATGAAGGATGGATTTGGTGTGCCAAGTAAGTCCTATGCCCTAGGATTAAGAAGTTGAAAACAAGAATCCCTTATTACATGTGTAGATAACTTTCACCTAACCTTGGCGTTTTATCTTGACCTTTAACCTGGACCAACCTCTCCTAATGTCTCTGTACCACCTACCCATTTAGATTAATTTCAAGTCTTCCAGTAGAAGGAGATCAGGTCAATGGGGCAACCCAATTAAAACCTAGTCTTGCCTGAAAGACTCTCAAGGTAGAGAGATTTCAAGAGGACACAGTGGCAGAAAAGCCAGCTCTCATTGGCAAAAAGGAGGTTCTTCAAATAGGTGCTCTTTGTGGTGATAAAACAAAAACAAGAAAAGTGTATTCCTGCTGTGCAGATCTGGAGCTGCTTCTGACTTATCCCTGAGATTGCCCATGTACCTGAGAAGATAGTGCAGGAATGAGGGCCTTAGATTAAAATGTACAAAAACACAAAACTGGAATATTTATATTAAAAGAAACAATTTAAAATACAAAGGGTAGGTGATTCACACATAGCAAGCATAGCTGGCATTCTGGAGAAAGTGGGAACTAAGGTGCAATTATCCAAAGGAGCAAATAAAATCCTATTGGCTCAGAATAGAGTAGTATTGAGCTTAGGAGCAGTAGGTCTGCAGCTCTCCCACCAACCACCCTTTTTGCCTATCATCACAATCCACTGCTTGGGACAGTTCCCAGAATCCTGCCCAGCAGTGAGTTATGAAGAGACAAGACATGAAAAAATGCTGACCTCCCCCTGAGAGATTCACTCCCACATAATGTAGTGGCTCCTGGGTTGGGTTCATCAATTGCACTCATACTTAATCTTTTCATTCTGGCATGAGAAATGTTTTTATAAATCCTCCTTTCAAAGGAAAAC
Organism: Tamandua tetradactyla; assembly: GCF_023851605.1. NCBI lineage: Eukaryota > Metazoa > Chordata > Mammalia > Pilosa > Myrmecophagidae > Tamandua > Tamandua tetradactyla. Next base: position 42,551,412 of record NC_135339.1, read on the forward strand.
AGCTTCCCTATCTAGGCCACTGTCAAAAAAACTGGAAATTCAAGGGACATTTTATGCCAGCTGTAGGGATATTTATTCTGAAAGCTCTCATTTGCGTTTGGATAGAGTAAGGTTGGAGTTCCTTTACATTACTTGTGTTACTTGCAATGGCAGAAAAGTCAGCTCTTATTGGCAAAAAGGAGGTACTTCAAATAGTTTCTATCCACCAAGATGGATGGAAAAGGAGGTGATGCTGTGTACCCCAGCTGAGATATACAGCAGTGCCAGCTGTCCCTACCCACTCTTTCCCACTTTCTAGACTCTGCTGATTGATACCTGCTCCTTGCAACTTCCTTATCACAAAAGAATTGGTCCTGTTCACTGTAGCACAATTCTGGGCCTCTGACAACAGGGAAGGGCTATAGATCTCTTCTTCTTCCTCCTGAAAGTGGAAGGGCTTTCTCTGTAACCTGGGGGCCTGCTGAGCTTGCAGTGGACATAAGGCCACCATATGCCTCACACTGTGGCAGAAGTGGCACTTCTTAGGCTGGGGTGTCAGCTTGCATTTCTTGGCATGGTGGTCTAGACCTCCACATCATCTAGATCTGTCTCCTTATGACATGTGTTTTTGCATGCTCCTCCCCTTTGGCTGCCTCTCACTCCCTATACAGAATACCCCACTGGTCCAGTGGCAGGGCTAAATTCCAAGCCGCTGGTAGACTTCTTAAAGGTGAACTCCACTGCCTTAACCTCCATCAGCTCCAGACGCTCTCCATGTGCTGCTTACTTTGATGCCTGTTCTAGTTTGCTAGCTGCCGGAATGCAACATACCAGAGATGGATTGGCTTTTAATAAGAGGGGATTTATTTCATTAGCTCTTCAGAGGAAAGGCAGCTAACCTTCAACTGAGATTCTTTCTTACATGGGAAGGCACAGGGTGATCTCTGCTGGCCTTCTCTCCAGGCTTCTGGGTTCCAACAAGTTTCCCCGGGGTGATTTCCTTCTGCATCTCCCAGTGCTGAGATGAAGTATGCTGAACTGCTTGGGCTGTGCTACGTTGAATTCTCTCATTTAAGGACCAGCCAATTAAATCAAATATCATTCATTGCAGCAGGCACACCTCCTAGCTGACTGTAAATGTAATGAGTAACAGATGAGGTTCACATGCCATTGGCTCATGTCTACAGCAATAGAACTAACCACCTTCATCTGGCCAAGTTGACAACTGAATCTAACTACCACAATGTCCAAAAACGTCCACTAGGGGTCAAGTGCGACCCCTGCCCAGGCTGTCATGGATGGGAAGCTGAACACCATGTGCATGTTGAACCACTCACAGATGCTGGCACTATGCAGCAGCTGTGGCTACTGTGCCTCCTGGGTCACATTTTCTTGTGCTTCCTCCAGTGCCTTGGTACAGCCACCTATGAACTGCTAGCTAGATATGGAGCCCACAGTCATCTGCTGAGCATCCAACCCTGGGGCCCTGGTTGGACGGCTCTTGTCCCCAGAGAAGTCTGGAGGCCTCCTGGAGCATCGTTATGGTCATTTTTCAAAGGTTTTTCAGGTATGTCCACACTCAACTTCTTCATTGGTGTTTTCAATATTTTTATTTTCTTTCTTGAGAATGGATCATCATCTTCTGTTTCTTTGTCTCATATTCTTTTGTTGCACATTGTATATTATAATATTTTGAAATGTTAATTCTGGGATTTATTCCCTGAGATGTCTGTTTCTTGATTTTGTAACCAGTTTATGATGAGATGGAGATTTTCTTGAGCTTCAGCCTCCTACCAAAGGTGAATGCAGTATGCAGAGTTTTCCTTGTGTTTCTGGGTCTCTGTCCTGTCTTAGGCTTTTGTGTGTTAGTTATTTTTAGTTCCCCTGCTTACAGGAACCTAGTTGTACCCTTTGTTACTGAGGAGACAGACTTCCATCTCTTGGGTGTTTGAAGCTGGCAGGCTTTTGTTCCTAATTGTCCACCTTTATAGTTTGTACACTTCTTTCATTGTTTCTCAAGCTGTTTTTGCCTGGAGAACAAATTTTGGGAGGAGATGCAGTTGAGAGGACTTCCCCAAGGTAGACTTTCCCATTGAAAGCAGTGTCAGGAGCCCTCAAAGGGGGCACAGACCAGCTCCAAAGTGCCTTAGGGAAGCTGTCAGAAAGGGTACCAAGAGCTTTTTAATGGATCCCCAAAACTGAGATTTCCTGGCCTGCCTAGCAAATGCAGCCCTTTAACTAACTGTCCCCTGCCACCATTTAAGTCTCTATTGAAAAAAGTCCATTGTCCAAGCAGATTAAAATAAAAGCTGGCCTCAGAGCTGAGCCCTCAGTGATGTGAATTCCCTAATCAAAAACCATGGCCAGTGATTGGCTATGCCCACCGCTGTTCTTAGGGAAGAAGATTTTCATGTCTCTTTCTGCCACCAATGAGTTAGCTAGGAACTGGACTCCACAGTGGCCTGCTGTGAGATGGGCACTGGTAGTCATCCAGCAGAAGGCAATTTACTGTTCTTTCCCATAGCTTATCAGCCTCTTCTTCCTCCCCTGGATGCAGTACAATGTTCTTCTGGCCTCTGGGATTTCAACATAGTTGTTTCAGACGATTCCTACCTGTTTTAATTTTTTTTGTGGAAGGCCTGAGTCCTGGAGCTCCCTACCCTACCATGTTCCTCTTAAGGTTTTTCTGTTGACCTACTAAGTTAGCTGAACTCATAAGACTGAAAAACAAACAACTTACTCTGAATATTTTTTTCATAATTTTTTTTCCTGGGAGTTATTACGTTACAGAAAGCTCAGGTATCATTTTCTTTAGGAAGCCTTGCTTACAATACCTGTATCCAGCATGGGCTAATATCACCACCTACAAGTTATCATAGCACCTCTATCATAGAACTTTCCACCGTTTATTGCCAGCATTTCTTTAGGTCTGTGTGTCTCCAGATTTTGTGTTCCTGGATGGTCAAAGCATGGGTGGGGATGAGGCATCACCATGTCAATCAGTTGATGGAAATTTCCTTACCAAAACTAATTAGTAAGAGCAGAACAAAAATTGCTTAATGCCAGTGTTTTGCTTGTTTATTCATACCTTGTTATCTTACTAAAAATAAAAAAAAAAATCCAGTTGTCATTTCTCTTTGTTAAGTTTAACGGCCCCTTGTAGTTCTTGCTTTTCTATGTCTGCCAATATAGCAGAGCCTTGGAAGAGAGTGAACAGTTTATCATCACTCTGATTAACAGCAATGTATCTATTCAAGTTTTTTTATGATGCTACAATAAAAAGGAGAATGAACTCTGTATGAGAGCAGGACAATTCATAAAATGGGCAGTTTGCCAATTTACAAAAAATTGTGGAGTTTATAAATATTCATTTGATTACCAAATTTGTATTAAATACATATAATACTAAAAAAATATATTTCATAATCTGTAATAAAAATTCAGCATTCCACAAAGGAATATCTTAGCTTATGTTGACTATTGTTACATAATCTGTAAAGACAGTGTCCATAATCCAGTTTTTTTTTAATTAAAAAAAGAATTAACAAAACAATTAGAAATCATTCCAATCTACATGTACAATCAGTAATTCTTAATAACATCACATAGTTGCATATTCATCATTTCTTAGTACATTTGCATCGATTTAGAAAAAGAAATAAAAAGACAACAGAATAAGAATTAAAACAATAATAGAAAGAAAAAAAAACAAAAAAAACAAAAACAAAAAACCTATACCTCACATGCAGCTTCATTCAGTGTTTTAAAATAATTGCATTACAATTGGGTAGTATTGTGCTGTCCATTTCTGAGTTTTTATATCCAGTCCCGTTGTACAGTCTGTATCCCTTCAGCTCCAATTATCCCTTCTCTCTTTTTTTTTTTTAATTAACGGAAAAAAAGAAATTAACCCAACATTTAGAGATCATACCATTCTACATATGCAATCATTAATTCTTAACATCATCACATAGATGCATGATCATCATTTCTTAGTACATTTGCATTGGTTTAGAAGAACTAGCAACATAACCAAAAAAGATATAGAATGTTAATATAGAGAAAAAAATAAAAGTAATAATAGTAAAATCAAAACAAAACAAAACAAAACAAAACAAAAACCTATAGCTCAGATGCAGCTTCATTCAGTGTTTTAACATGATTACTTTACAATTAGGTATTATTGTGCTGTCCATTTTTGAGTTTTTGTATCTAGTCCTGATGCACAGTCTGTATCCCTTCAGCTCCAATTGCCCATCATCTTACCCTGTTTCTACCTCCTGCTGGACTCTGTTACCAATGACATATTCCAAATTTATTCTCGAATGTCCGTTCACATCAGTGGGACCATACAGTATTTGTCCTTTAGTTTTTGGCTAGACTCACTCAGCATAATGTTCTCTAGGTCCATCCATGTTATTACATGCTTCATAAGTTTATCCTGTCTTAAAGCTGCATAGTATTCCATCATATGTATATACCACAGTTTGTTTAGCCACTCTTCTGTTGATGGAGATTTCGGCTGTTTCCATCTCTTTGCAATTGTAAATAACGCTGCTATAAACATTGGTGTGCAAATGTCCGTTTGAGTTTTTGCCCTTAATTCCTTTGAGTAGATTCCCAGCAATGGTATTGCTGGGTCATATGGCAATTCTATATTCAGCTTTTTGAGGAACTGCCAAACTGCCTTCCACAGTGGTTGAACCATTTGACATTCCCACCAACAGTGGATAAGTGTGCCTCTTTCTCCGCATCCTCTCCAGCACTTGTCATTTTCTGTTTTGTTGATAATGGCCATTCTGGTGGGTGTGAGATGATATCTCATTGTGGTTTTGATTTGCATTTCTCTAATGTCCAGGGACATTGAGCATCTCTTCATGTGCCTTTTGGCCATTTGTATTTCCTCTTCTGATAGGTGTCTGTTCAAGTCTTTTTCCCATTTTGTAATTGGGTTGGCTGTCTTTTTGTTGTTGAGATGAACAATCTCTTTTTAAATTCTGGATACTAGACTTTTATCTGATATATCATTTCCAAATATTGTCTCCCATTGTGAAGGCTGTCTTTCTACTTTCTTGATGAAGTTCTTTGATGCACAAAAGTGTTTAATTTTGAGGAGTTCCCATTTATTTATTTCCTTCTTCAGTGCTCTTGCTTTAGGTTTAAGGTCCATAAAACCGTCTCCAGTTGTAAGATCCATAAGATATCTCCCAACATTTTCCTCTAACTGTTTTATGGTCTTAGACCTAATGTTTAGATCTTTGATCCATTTTGAGTTAACTTTTGTATAGGGTGTGAGAGATGGGTCTTCTTTCATTCTTTTGCATGTGGATATCCAGTTCTCTAGGTACCATTTATTGAAGAGCCTGCTCTGTCCCAGGTGAGTTGGCTTGACTGCCTTATCAAAGATCAAATGTCCATAGATGAGAGGGTCTATATCTGAGCACTCTATTCGATTCCATTGGTCGATATATCTATCTTTATGCCAATACCATGCTGTTTTGACCACTGTGGCTTCATAATATGCCTTAAAGTCAGGCAGCGTGAGACCTCCAGCTTCGTTTTTTTTCCTCAAGATGTTTTTAGCAATTCGGGGCACCCTGCCCTTCCAGATAAATTTGCTTATTGGTTTTTCTATTTCTGAAAAATAAGTTGTTGGGATTTTGATTGGTATTGCATTGAATCTGTAAATCAATTTAGGTAGGATTGACATCTTAACTATATTTAGTCTTCCAATCCATGAACACGGTATGCCCTTCCATCTATTTAGGTCTTCTGTGATTTCTTTTAGCAGTTTTTTGTAGTTTTCTTTATATAGGTTTTTTGTCTCTTTAGTTAAATTTATTCCTAGGTATTTTATTCTTTTAGTTGCAATTGTAAATGGGATTCGTTGCTTGATTTCCCCCTCAGCTTGTTCATTACTAGTGTATAGAAATGCTACAGATTTTTGAATGTTGATCTTGTAACCTGCTACTTTGCTGTACTCATTTATTAGCTCTAGTAGTTTTGTTGTGGATTTTTCCGGGTTTTCGACATATAGTATCATATCGTCTGCAAACAGTGATAGTTTTACTTCTTCCTTTCCAATTTTGATGCCTTGTATTTCTTTTTCTTGTCTAATTGTTCTGGCTAGAACCTCCAACACAATGTTGAATAATAGTGGTGATAGTGGACATCCTTGTCTTGTTCCTGATCTTAGGGGGAAAGTTTTCAATTTTTCCCCATTGAGGATGATATTAGCTGTGGGTTTTTCATATATTCCCTCTATCATTTTAAGGAAGTTCCCTTGTATTCCTATCTTTTGAAGTGTTTTCAACAGGAAAGGATGTTGAATCTTGTCGAATGCCTTCTCTGCATCAATTGAGATGATCATGTGATTTTTCTGCTTTGATTTGTTGATATGGTGTATTACATTAATTGATTTTCTTATGTTGAACCATCCTTGCATACCTGGGATGAATCCTACTTGGTCATGATGTATAATTCTTTTAATGTGTTGCTGGATACGATTTGCTAGAATTTTATTGAGGATTTTTGCATCTGTATTCATTAGAGAGATTGGTCTGTAGTTTTCTTTTTTTGTAATATCTTTGCCTGGTTTTGGTATGAGGGTGATGTTGGCTTCATAGAATGAATTAGGTAGTTTTCCCTCCACTTCGATTTTTCTGAAGAGTTTGAGGAGAATTGGTACTAATTCTTTCTGGAACGTTTGGTAGAATTCACATGTGAAGCCATCTGGTCCTGGACTTTTCTTTTTAGGAAGCTTTTGAATGACTAATTCAATTTCTTTGCTTGTGATTGGTTTGTTGAGGTCATCTATTTCTTCTTGAGTCAAAGTTGGTTGTTCATGTCTTTCCAGGAACCCGTCCATTTCCTCTAAATTGTTGTATTTATTAGCGTAAAGTTGTTCATAGTATCCTGTTATTACCTCCTTTATTTCTGTGAGGTCAGTAGTTATGTCTCCTCTTCCATTTCTAATCTTATTTATTTGCATCCTCTCTCTTCTTCTTTTTGTCAATCTTGATAGGGGCCCATCAATCTTATTGATTTTCTCATAGAACCAACTTCTGGTCTTATTGATTTTCTCTACTGTTTTCATGTTTTCAATTTCATTTATTTCTGCTCTGATCTTTGTTATTTCTTTCCTTTTGCTTGCTTTGGGATTAGTTTGCTGTTCTTTCTCCAGTTCTTCCAATTGAACAGTTAATTCCTGCATTTTTGCCTTTTCTTCTTTTCTGATATAGGCATTTAGGGCAATAAATTTCCCTCTTAGCACTGCCTTTGCTGCATCCCATAAGTTTTGATATGTTGTGTTTTCATTTTCATTTGCCTCGAGGTATTTACTAATTTCTCTTGCAATTTCTTCTTTGACCCACTCGTTGTTTAAGAGTGTGTTATTGAGCCTCCAGGTATTTGTGAATTTTCTGGCATTCCGTCTATTATTGATTTCCAACTTCATTCCTTTATGATCCGAGAAAGTGTTGTGTATGATTTCAATATTTTTAAATTTGTTAAGACTTGCTTTGTGACCCAGCATATGGTCTATCTTTGAGAATGATCCATGAGCACTTGAGAAAAAGGTGTATCCTGCTGTTGTGGGATGTAATGTCCTATAAATGTCTGTTAAGTCTAGCTCCTTTATAGTAATATTCAGATTCTCTATTTCTTTATTGATCCTCTGTCTAGATGTTCTGTCCATTGATGAGAGTGGGGAATTGAAGTCTCCAACTATTATGGTATTTGTGTCTATTTCCCTTTTCAGTGTTTGCAGTGTATTCCTCACGTATTTTGGGGCATTCTGGTTCGGTGCATAAATATTTATGATTGTTATGTCTTCTTGTTTAATTGTTCCTTTATATAGTATATAGTGTCCTTCTTTGTCTCTTTTAACTGTTTTACATTTGAAGTCTAACTTGTTGGATATTAGTATAGCCACTCCTGCTATTTTCTGGTTGTTATTTGCATGAAATATCTTTTCCCAGCCTTTCACTTTCAACCTATGTTTATCTTTGGGTCTGAGATGTGTTTCCTGTAGACAGCATATAGAAGGATCCTGTTTTTTAATCCATTCTGCCAATCTATGTCTTTTGATTGGGGAATTCAGTCCATTAACATTTAGTGTTATTACTGTTTGGATAATATTTTCCTCTGCCATTTTGCCTTTTGTATTATATATATCATATCTGACTTTCCTTCTTTCTACACTCTTCTCCATACCTCTCTCTTCTGTCTTTTTGTATCTGACTCTAGTGCTCCCTTTAGTATTTCTTGCAGAGCTGGTCTCTTGGTCACAAATTCTCTCAGTGACTTTTTGTCTGAGAATGTTTTAATTTCTCCCTCATTTTTGAAGGACAATTTTGCTGGATATAGGAGTCTTGGTTGGCAGTTTTTCTCTTTTAGTAATTTAAATATATCATCCCACTGTCTTCCAGCCTCCATGGTTTCTGCTGAGAAATCTACACATAGTCTTATTGGGTTTCCCTTGTATGTGATGGATTGTTTTTCTCTTCCTGCTTTCAAGATCCTCTCTTTCTCTTTGACCTCTGACATTCTAACTAGTAAGTGTCTTGGAGAACGCCTATTTGGGTCTAATCTCTTTGGGGTGCGCTGCACTTCTTGGATCTGTAATTTTAGGTCTTTCATAAGAGTTGGGAAATTTTCAGTGAAAATTTCTTCCATTAGTTTTTCTCCTCCTTTTCCCTTCTCTTCTCCTTCTGGGACACCCACAACACGTATATTTGTGCGGTTCATATTGTCCTTGAGTTCCCTGATACCCTGTTCAAATTTTTCCATTCTTTTCCCGATAGTTTCTGTTTGTTTTTGGAATTCAGATGTTCCATCCTCCAAATCACTAATTGTATCTTCTGTCTCTTTGAATCTATCATTGTAGGTATCCATTGTTTTTTCTATCTTTTCTACTTTGTCCTTCACTTCCATAAGTTCTGTGATTTGTTTTTTCAGTTTTTCTATTTCTTCTTTCTGTTCAGCCCATGTCTTCTTCATGTCCTCCCTCAATTTATCGATTTTGTTTTTGAAGAGGTTTTCCATTTCTGTTCGTATATTTAGCATTAGTTGTCTCAGCTCCTGTATCTCATTTGAACTATTGGTTTGTTCCTTTGACTGGGCCATATTTTCAATTATTTGAGCGTGATCCGTTATCTTCTGTTGGCGTCTGTGCATTTAGACAGATATCCCTGGGTATTGGATCCAAAAGTTTGGAAGATTTTTCTTTGAAATCTCTGGGTTCTGTTTTTCTTATCCTGCCCAGTAGGTGGCGCTCGTGGCACACGTTTGTCTGCGGGTCCCACCAGTAAAAGGTGCTGTGGGACCTTAAACTTTGGAAAACTCTCGCCGTCCGGGGGATTCGCTAGCCGAAGCGGCTTGAGCCGGCCCGGGATCCGAGCGCAGGGAGGGTTGCTGGTCGCCGCAGCCCGGGAAAGAGCCTGTCCGAATTTCTTAGTCGGCCCTGGGCAACAAGCGTGGCGGGAGGGCACCAGCGGCAGCGGCCTGCCCGAGAGAGTGCACGTTCCCCGGGAGTCACGGGTTTGGAAGGGGCCTCCCCCACCCGTCACCGTTCTCTGCGGCCTGGGGGTTTCCGATCCAGTTCTCTCAGTTGGTCCGGGGGGCTGCGCGTGGTGTGGGCGCCAGCTGCCTTGGTTTCAGGGGACCGCCTCTCCAATTCTCCCAGCCGGCCCCGGAAGGGGGAAGGGAGTAACTCCGGCTGCTTGCCACCCCGCCCGGTGAGACCCACACGCCTCGGCGATCTCACCCGAGCTGCTTCTCTCAGCCAGCCAGCCGTTCCAGGATGGGGTGCGCTGTCTTTTTCATCTCTGTTGTGGCTTTGGGCGCTTTCTGTATCGTTTCTACTCCCCTAGTAGCTGTCCTGGAGAAGAAACTAAGATCCGCGCGTCTTACTAAGCCGCCATCTTCCAGGAAGTCCCCCATAATCCAGTTTTTATGCTATTTTTGGTTATCTTTTTGTCAATTTCCCAGTGTCTAAACCTTAATTTGTAAATTATAATAACTAGTAATCATGATTTACTATAATAGTCCTCTTGTCATTTAATAATGTATATTACTTTTCCTGTTTTTTGGTGCTTTTAACTTACTCTGCTTAATTTTTTATCATTCTGTCCCAAGGTCATATTTATGTTTGACATTTATGCAAGTTAAGATACTGATCACAATTTATCATGAAGTACTTTCTAGATTTTCTCACTTCCTTTTTGCCACTTTGTACATCTTACCTTTCCATGCTAAAACTTTCGCTACCAAGTTGTTGCATTTCAATTGCTCCTTGTTAGAAATCAACATTTCAGCATTTCATCTGACATAGGGTTGGTTCAGTCACTTATACTTTATTCAGACATATTTGATTACTTAGAATTTAATGTAACCATTTGCAGTGTAATTTGCCAAATCCTCAAATAGTAGCATATCCAGCTTAATTTTGTACTTCTATTTATGAGTAACAAAAATTTTGGCATTTCAATTTATTGTGGTTGATTGGAGTCTTTCTCTATAATTTTAAATTTAAAGTGAATTTATCAGATTTGAAATACCAATTGTTTTGGTTTGCTAAAGCTGTCAGATGCAATTTTCCAGAAATGGATTGGCTTTTATAAAGGGGATTTATTGGGTTACAAATTTACAGTTCTAAGGCCATGAAAATATTCAAATTAAGGTATCAACAAGAGGATACCTTCACTCAAGCAAGGCCAATCATGTCTGGGTGTTCTCTGTCACCTGGGAAGATACATGGCAAAGTCTCCTGGCCCTTCTCTTCTGGATTGTTTCAGAATTGCTCTTTCAGCGCCTGTGGGTCCTTCTGGCTTCTCTTGGGCCATTTTCCTTCTTAGTTTCTCTAAACACCCTTGGTTCTCTTAAAGGACTCTAGCAAGCTGTTTAAGACCCACCCTGAATGGATGGGGTTACTTTTCCATGGATACAAAGTAATCAAAAGAACTCACTCCATGGTAGGTCTGTACCCACAAGATTAGATTAAAAGAACAAGCATTTTCTGGAGTACATAACAGTTTCAAACCAGCACACCAATCTTATGCTGAACTTTCAGATATACATTACAAAATATACATTCTAGAGTATTAAATATATTCATGAAAAGACTAAACCCCAGTATGATTTTTATTGTTGTACAGTTGGAATATTCATTTAAATGCTGTTAAGAAGACTAAATAAAATCTTGTAACAAAAAAAATGGTAGATACAATTAAAGTATTTTAAGACCAGTGTATCCACTTTGAATTGCTTTATATTTTATAAGCAATTAAAAATACATTTCCAGGATCATGGTAAATTTTGAAAATTCAGAAGCTGTAGTACCCATGAATGTTTAGCTAATTGGTCTAAAATTTCTAAGAGCATTTATCTTCTGTTAACAGCTCAGTGTACGGCACCTCTTCTGATCCTACCTATTTCTATTATTCTAATACAGACCATATCCTGTGTATTCTGCAAATGAATCATAGAATAATTTAGTAATTATGAGTGTCAGATGATATGAACTGAAATTAAAACACACATCAGCTCAACTACATTATGAAGTTGGATATGTGTTAGAATTACAAAAGATACATGGGTCAACGCTCCTACTATTGAAGAACTTACAGTCAACTTCATTTCCACTCCAATCTAATATAGTTTTGGGGGTGTATGACTCTAAATAAAAACTTGTGCATACAGGATCAAAGCCATGATTAGAAAATCATTTCAACTTTTATTAATATACAGATGGCCAATGAATCAAAAGGCCCAGATAACACATCACAGTTTTTTTTTTGGAAAGTAGCCAACTGTAAAAAGGGTAGAACAACCTGAGATATAAATGACAACTAAGCAATAGAGATGCCCTGGATATTACAAATGACCTAAATTAAAAGTTCCCATTTATTCACAAAAGGAACAGAGAGTAACAGCCAAGAGACTTGGAGAGAGTTTGGGAGAGATAAAAAGGAAGTAGATAAGATAATTAAGCCATTATTTCTTACAAAGATTTGACTCAAGCAGTTCAGATGGCTCAACAGTAAGAGAAGACATAAAAATGTTTTTATGAGGATTTAAAGACCAAGATGGGTAGAAATTCAGCAAGTGCAGTTTTTCTCATTAAAAAAAAAAGTCAAAATTTTATGCTTTATTTTGCATACTGAGCAAATTTTTAAATTAAAAAAAGCAATCCTTAATACCTATCTATCTAGTATATAAATGAGCCAAAGAAAAACATGTAGTTTTGCAAAAAAGAAAACTATCTGACATGAATTGGCTTGGTTTTTTTTTTTAATTTTTAAATTAAAATATGTAAGACAATAAAAAATGTATGCTTTGGCCATATCAATGTCATAAATGTTGTTAAATAATTTTGCATAGCATCTTCTCTCAAGAACATATTTCTCTCAGTTTACTTTAGTTTTTACTTGGCTAAATCCTAACACTCCATTAAGTCTCAGCTAAAATGTTTCCTTTTGAGTAAGGACTTCTCTAACTTCCCTTTCTAAATTGGTCCCAGGGTCTCAATTTTATTACAGAATTCTAAGGACTGAATGAAATGAATGGTTTTGAAGTGTTGAGAATCATATCGGTGCATGACAAGCACATGAAAATAAAGTATTAATAGTAGTGCTGTCATCAGAATCAGCATTATGTCGTATGCAGAATACAGGTTTGGGGATCAGGCAGTAGGGTCACAAATTCAGGTTACAAATCAAATATGCCTATAAGAAGTCTTCTACCTGAGCAATTCTTTTTGAAATTTTGAACAATAGTCTCACCTGTAAAGGGGAAATGGGAAAAATACCTACCTCTACAAGGCTTTACATGCGAGATAAAGATGAAGTTGCTCAATAAACATTTATTCACACATACACTTTCCACTCCACCGTTTGCTTAAATCAGGTTTAATTTGTAGGTGGAGAGTAGAAATTAATAGTAATTTCAATATGCTACATACCGAGGGTAGAAATAAGACTGTCTCTGGCATATTTTGTCTGTAAACAATGTCTACAAACACCTTGCACATTCATTTTAATTCCAGGTAAGTGGTAGTCTACTCCTCATATTCTTAATGGAAAGTATGAACTCAGAGGAGAGGGTAAAAGGCTCTTAGTTTTAGAGAGTACACAGTTTTAGCTCCTGTATTTAAGCACAGGCATTACTTACATTATAAGATATAACAGAGGGCAAACAAAATGATTTAGTGTTTGGGATTATAAATAATGAAGTTCAAATAAGGCCTATTCATGTTTTATAAGACCAATAGGAAGCAGGTCGAGGTAGATATGAGTTAGTAAAATCCTAAAAGGTTGAATCAATAACAAAACTCTTTAGGTATATTCACTAATTTAAAGCTGAGTTATTAATTTGAAGAGATAAACTTTCTTCAAATTAATAAAGGATTATCCCCAAAATAAGCTTTGATATGGAGTTTGAAGATTGATGTAGGTAATAATCTATCACATAACATATGAGTAGTATAAACCTTGAGTATTAAAGACCTGGAGACTATGTAACACATATCTATTCTGGTGCCTCTTAACCTAATTATATGTATGTATATATATGCTTTTTTTTTTTCTAAAGATGTAGTCAGGTTGGGCAGAGATCAGTTCACAGACCTATCACCTCAAGCAATTACTGAATTGGCAAGAAAGGGTTTCAGCTTAATAATTGGACACAGGTGTTAGAAAAGGAAAGCCAAGGTCATTCATTGGCAATGACGCTGTATCCTCGTGCAGATCTTCTTTCTTAACAACCCTGTTTTGTTTTGCTTTTTTTATTTAAGACCTCTATTGTGGGAAACTAAAGATAAGCAAAAGCAATTTGCTCATATTTTGAAGACAATGCTGAGTTTGGCACGACTGCCTAGTGCCAGATTGTGGATATTATTTGGTTTGATTGTTTTTCTCCCCTCCTGTATTGGTGAACCTCCCTGAAACAATCCTGCCAAAATATACAAGAATCCTAATATAATATGAGGTGCACAAGTATCTAAATATGAACAGAGAGTCAATTTCTTTCATTGTCATTCATTCACTCAGCGATGATTTAGTAAACCCTGAGGATGCTGCAATTGAACAGAAAACACATGCATGCATGCACACACACATTTTAAAGAGTAGAAATGGTAAACTTTTCCTAGTTGGATATCATCCATTCTTTTCAGCATTAGAGTACTGAAAAAAACATTAATATTCATGATATACTGGATTTAATGACATTAAAGCTTCCTTTTGCGAGATGTCAGCGTGAGGTGGTGGTGGTGGTATTGCGTCAACAATATCAACAATCAAGTTGAGGAAAGGAGCATCATCAGCCAGCACTAGATTTTTTATTTTTATTTTTTGGTGCGAGAACTTAATGTGCAGAAATAGTAAATAATTATTATAGATACGTCAAACTGTATAGAATGATTTTTTAGAAAGTAAATCATGTGTTTGATTTTTTAATGTAAATATTACACAGTCATATCATCCAAATATATCTTAGTTAAGATCTCTGAAGGAAAGTCTCTGTGCTTTGAGTTGCATACTTAGTGTTTGGGCATTAGAAGTGATTAATAAAATAATATTGTGGAAATAAATGAATTCAAGTCAACTTGCAGTCCTTTGATTCCTCCCACAGGGATAATGTGTTGAAGGTGATATAGACCCCCTTTGCTCTTCTTTCTTGTGCTCTGTGTCTCATTTTACTCATGCTTATATTAAATCCTTCTTAAACAATTTATATTCCACTTTGCTACCCCAGTTGAATGGAAACTCAAGGAGAACAAGGGTCTGCATCTGTCTATTTGCAACTGCAGCCCTGGAAGTCACAATAGAGTGAGCCCTCAATTCTTTTGTGACTTCAGAAAGAGTGTGTTTTTCTTTTTTAACATATTTGATAATACATGCTCTTATAAGACCCTGGCTATGCACTAGCCATTTATATGCAAAAATCTGACCACATTGTCTAGTACAGCTGTTGACACCAGTAACACTGTGGATAATTTACAAAAGGGCAGCCTTACTGAGTGGTCCAAAATAGAAAACAGTGCTCATCTGATTTTAACTTCCAGACCTGAGCAAGCACTAGGTAGTTGGATACCCATTTGGACTCTGGTACCCCTTTGCCCTCTTAGTCAGAGGCTCATGTATATTGCACAAGCTGCTCATCCATATCAAAGAACCCTTGGTTTCCTCATAAGAATTTCTTGGTAATTCAGATACAGCAACTGCAGTTTGTTCTGTTCTATTTTCTTCCTGCAATGAACTAAAAATCACTGAAAATGATAGTTAACAAAATAGACATTCAAGGATGTTATTAAACACACTACGAAAGAAAAGGAGTTTTCTCTTTTCTAAAATATTTGACTCAAAGAATCCTTTAAAATACCCAATTCAGTATTATTTCATATAAAATAAAAACTTTATTCAAAGGTATTTTAAGTAAAAAATAAATTCATACATAGAAGCTGAAAAAAGTAGAAGAGAATTTGAATGCTGTTCCTATACTAGTTCTTCAAGGGTAAAAATTTTAAAGAATTTCTCTGACAGATTTAAATTAAGTTAAAAAATGCCTATTTAAATTCAAGTTTATGGAACATATCAAGCACATGAAAATGACAATCATCAGGCTCTAGAAATCATTGTGGAAAAATTACTTTAAAATTCCCACCAAAGTTTATAAATCTTTATTAGGTATTTTAATAATTAGCAGAATATGATGAGATTGAACTTTATTCTGAATTTTTAAGTATTAATATGCTATCTGTGATTCCTGTGTGTGGATATATACTTTTACAGATGTTAAAAATATTCCTAGGAAAAAGTATAAAGGAGATGTCTCCATCAGAGCATGGCTCATGGTATACAAGGTTGTGTAGGAAATATTAAGGCATATATCTGAATTTCTTTTAAAAGAGTGAGGAGAATAATATTATGTAAATGGCAGGGCTCCAGTTCATGAGATGCTGCTCTTGAATTACAGAATCTTCTCCCCAAGCTTCAATAAGCACAGTTTGTTTTCTTTATTTTAAGGATACTTCATTGCTCCTTTCTGACCATTTCTCCTGTCTCTCCATGTACATAAACACACACACACATAATATATATATATAGATAGATAGATATACATATTTATTAAATATAATATTTCTGAACGTGTACTAAAGGTTTTGAGTCATATAATTCATACCAACACCTCTTCTCTAAACTAGGTTCATTTTATATATATATATATATATATAAATATTTGGCAGATAGAAGTGGCTCTTTAGATAATCATCACGTTTCATCATATACCAGCCTGTCTTAGTGTCATGGAGTTGAGTATATATATTTATTTTTACTTCTTTTACATTATACCTTTCTCACCTCAGTGGGATAACATGGAAATATGAATATGAACATTCAACATATTATGTGTCAAACACATTTGATTCTGTAATACAACTATTTTCCTATTTCTACAAGCAGCCACAAAACTTATCAAATCCAATGTTTTATACATTCTTGCTTTATGTCTGTTTTCAAATTTGGCATGCATAACCTTGATACCAATGTTTGAAATTGGAGATGTGATAGTGGCTTTCTTTAAACTTTACTTATCTAGTCATTTGACTACATTTACTGAAGTAAACTTGTTTAATAAACATTATCATTTCAATAATTCTAAAGGTATTTTAATGAAATGTTCTGTAGGTTAAAGAAACATAAAAGTATAAGGACTGAGTGAAAGCATATGGAGAAGCTAAGTAACTATTAGAGTTTAAAGTCAATAAGCAAAACCTTTCATTTGAGTTATATCTTTTAGGACATAAAAAGAACATTAAATCAGTAAGACAGTAGGTAAAGATCAGGTGTCAGCTGTCAGACACCTATAAATCACAATTAAGTTGTTTCCTAATTATAAATGCATTCCTTGGCATTCAATTTCAGTGCTAGCACGTCAGAGGGAAATGTTAATATTCTGACCCAGAGGTCTGGCAGTATTTTTCTTGCCTGATTGTTAAGTGTACATATTAATGTAAGATGTACCTTTGTTTGGCTCAAATCCATCTCCTTTGAAGCACAATGCCAATTATTTTTTTTGCCAGTTTTTTTTTTTTTTTTTGACTGACAGGGCACAACTCTAACTTGTACAATTCTTAACAGAAATTCATGAAACCTAATGATGCAAAATCGATGAGAGGAATGCTTTATTTAGATTAATGTTTAGGGCTTTCTGGATATGGCTGAGAAGATAGGCTCTCAATATTATATTTCAAAAACATTTCTAATGTGTGTTAGATTTTCTGACTTTTTTAGAATTGGATAAACTGAAAATGGACTATATTTCAGCTATGCTGCAAGTGATCTTCTTTCCAATCATCAGCTTTCAGTACATTTGTATGCCAAGGCACTTTTTTTTTTTTTCCCAGTAGTGTCTACCTTCCTTTTGTTTGTCAATATCAAATCTTATTCTCTTTGGCACTTTTGGATGAAATCGGCTTGCTATTAAACACCTCTAAGATAGTCTATATCCTGTACAAGAGGACTGATTTCACTCTGTGTTAGGAAAAGTAAAAGAGGTTAATTTATACCAAAGACACTTCCATCTGCTTCCCAGAGATTTATTTAGATGAGCTAAGATGATATAAAACTAGTTTTATTTTTCTGATCATATATAAATAGATATAAGAGAATCATTGTGGTAGCTATACAAATTGGGCCAATAACTATAAACAGCCTAGTAATGGCATATTCCACAAATGTTATAACATCATACTGATTTTATATTTAATTTTAGCATATCATATAATCCCTAATCTATGCTCACTTCACAGATCTACAAAGAGATATCTTTGTAAATCCCATAACATGTTTTAAGACTAGAATCTTAGACGAGCCCTTATAAAATTTAATGGCGAGGTTTTTCTCCTAGAATTTGGATCTTAATCGGATAGCAAAAATTCATTGCTATAGGAAATGGAAGTAAGAGGGCAGATCACAAATTACTAGTTTTAGGTGACTAGAACTAGAGGAAACGATGTTCAGAAGGGCATATAAGGAAAAGTGATCTTGGGGAATGAGAGAATGTTAATAGTTTTACGAATTTATGTCTGGATGGAGAATACCTTGGGCTATCGCTCTGTCTCTCTCTCTTTCTCTTGCTCTCTCGCTACTCTTTCTCTTGCTCTCTCGCTACCTCTCTCTCATGCACACGCCCCCACACACCCCCACACACATTAAATACCCTTTTCCCCTTTCTGTTGCCTGACGGATATGTCGTTACCAAGAAAGTCCATGAATTTTGTAAGACAGTGGGACTAAGTTCAAGTTCCTTAGTATAATTAATGCTCTTCACCATCTATCATATGAAATATCCTTTTCATACCCATTCTCTTCCCCCTGTAGTAAAAAGTGTACATGCAGGGAGGGCCACAGTGGCTCAGCAGGCAGAGTTCTTACCTGCCGTCCTGGAGACCGGGGTTCAATTCCCGGTGCCTGCCCATGCAAAAAAAAAAAAGTGTACATGCTCATTGAAATGAGGGCAAACAATTTAGAACTAATATATTACCATATCAGAATAAATACATTTACCCTAGGAAATTATCATTCTAGTCATCTCTACAGGCTTATATGCAGGTAGAAGAAAAGATAGCTGTGGATTTTCCTGGTTAACTCACATGACAAATGTGTTTAAAAAAATGGATTATAATATGCATTATTAAAAGCATTAAACATAATTATATTGTTAATTAAAGAAAATAAATTGAATTTATATATGCAATTGATGAACTTCAAGAAAATATATTTTTCTATAAGTTTCCATTAATACTAACAAGATTGTGAAATTATTGGAAGGTTAGTGATATTACATTTTAAAACTGCATTTCAGTATTAGATAGTATACATTGACTCCTTGCAATGAAAACTGAGAAAATTGGCAATCTTCAGTTTCTTCCACCTTCCAATTACAGGGAACACCTTGTTATATTTTAATATTGCAACAGTTTGCAACATTTATATTCAGTTTTCAATCATTACTCCATTATTTGATTGGTTTTAATTCTCACTTCTTGTCCTTTAACCATTATTTTTCCAATAATGCCTGAGTTCATTATTTTTCTTTATCTTTTAATTGATTCAATCTCTGTGTATATGTCTGTTTATGTGAAGGTTCATTAATATTTTATTAACTGGTTTTCACATTTGAGAATGTTTTTATGGTGTTGTTTTGTTTTGTTTACTTTACCCTTAAACAGTATCTTGGTTAGGTACTTCACAGCCTACTTTCTCATTCTTAGAAATTTGTAGACATTGCCTGCTATCTTCTCTCTTTGAATATTGCTTTGAAAAACTCTCAAGTTGTTGTGTATTGTCATTTTTAGGGATTTTTTTTTCTGCCTGGATACTTGAATTTTTTCATTTATCTTTGATGTTTAATATTTTAATAAGGATATGTTTTTTTAATGTTGATGATCATGTATATAAACATTTTTATGGATTATCATTTACCCTTTTGGACTTTTTATTCTGTTCTTCATCCAGTTCAGAAATTATCCTTACATTGACTGTCATTGTCCTTTATCTATCTTCTCATGAATTGTTTGAACTCTTGATCTTTTCTGCTTTGTGTTCTCTTTGATTATCTCAAACTTTTATCTGCATCAGTAATTTGCCTTTCAGCTTGTTATACTGATTTTTATTAGTTCACGATTGTGATGTCATTTAAACTATTTATTAGCTGTGTAATATTTATCTTTATCTCAACCTGTTATCTCTTTTTTGAGCTTGTTTATTGAATTCATGATATGACAGTTGTTGATATGTGAAAAAAAATAATCAAGTTAATTTCTATTGGTCCCCTGTTTTATTTTGGATGGATTCTTCATTCTCTCCCTCTCCCTTTCCATGTATATACACATATACACACACACACACATATATACATGTATCTTATATATATAAACATATACATATATATGTTCAAGACTTTATTTCATTGCTTATGTTTGATAATTACTCTGATTTAGTAATTATGCACTGATACAGTGGTGTACGACTTCTCCAGTTCAACAGATATGATATTTTCTCTATTTTGAATTCTGAAGATTAAGCTCAACTGAAACTATATGGTTTGTGTTTGTGTATGTGAGACAAGACCTCATTTCTGTTCTTTCTTTCAAGATATATTAAATGAACTGTAACACGTTTTACTCAACCTTGATATTTATTGTACTTCAGCTGGGATAACTTCCATTTTTGATCATTCAGCAGTTGAGTTTCAAGACATACATTTCTTAATTTTGTAGGAGTGCGTCATCTTCTGTTGATTCAATTTTTATTTTTATTTAGTCCTCTCCAGTGACTCTTTAATTTGCTTCTCTCTAGGCTTTGGGGCACTAGTGACAAGTCTCAGAAAATGTTTTACTTTACCAGAATTATTTCTGGGAGGGGGAGTGGAATTAGGAGCTTTATATGCGCCAATAAAATCTTCTATTTCTTGCACCAATAGATTCTTCCATTTCATTGAAAATTACCCTATTTGAAACAGTGTCTTTGTGGGCTGGTTCTGTGGTTGTTGGAAGGAGGTAGGAATGTTTGGTGTTTGGTTTGCTTACTTTTTATTATTGTTGTTTTACAGTACTTTTTTTTTTTTATATGTGATAGTTTATTCCATTCAGTATTGGGGAGGGAAATTCTATGGTCTATTTTCACTCAAATATTTTTACTCAAAATCTGCCAGATAATTAAAAGTACACATTTAATTTTTTTTTTACAGTTCTATAAAAATTACTTTGTACCTTGGGTGCTTGTGAGTGTTGCAATATCATGATTTCCTTATGCTTCTTTCTAGTATTTAGAGAATGAGTACAATGTGTGCATGGGGTTGTGTGTGCAAGGGTAGAT
This sequence comes from Tamandua tetradactyla, assembly GCF_023851605.1. Taxonomy (NCBI): domain Eukaryota; kingdom Metazoa; phylum Chordata; class Mammalia; order Pilosa; family Myrmecophagidae; genus Tamandua; species Tamandua tetradactyla. The sequence continues at coordinate 42,572,273 of NC_135339.1, forward strand.
GTGCAGGTTGGTGAAAATGTGCATGCCAGTGGGGATGTGTGTGTGGGGAAATGTGCATGTTCAGGGACTATGCCTGTGTACGCAAATGTGTGAATGTGTGTGTGTGAGAGAAAGAGTGAGAAAGAAAGTCTACATTAGTGGAAGCCTCCATATTTGGCAAATCCAGTTGAGAGTTGTGAGGCATATTTCATGTCAGAAGATGTCTTTCTCATTTTTGAGAGAGTGCTAACACTTTTAATGATGCTAGTAGTAACTCAAGTGTTAATTAATTGTGATCATGACAATACCTTGTATCCCTTCTTGGGCTTAGGTCTACTGACGGTGTTCTTTTAAATTTTTAATTGTGCTATTGTCTCTGTTACAAATAATCTTCTAGTTTAGTAGTTGTTTAAATAATCATCCTTTTTTTTTCTTTAGACTGTAATACCACTTAGCCTCACCAAGATAGTTATTCTTAGCATTCTTCGATAAGAAGAATGCCAGATAATTGAATCTTAGCATTCTTCGATAAGAAACCACTGGGCATGGACAATACAGTTAATTGACCTTTAACTCTTTCTCCATATGCTGGATGAAATAAAGGTTCTCAGCAGATTTTCTAAAGTTGAAAATGCAATGGGTGCTGTATCAGCATGGGCCAAAAACAATCAGAGGTTAATGCAATGATGCTAGGGTAGAAAGATCAACATGTTTAGAACTAATATTGAACTTTAAAAAGAAACAAAAGTTCATTTGCACAATTAGGCAGGATGAAAGCAAAGGAGGGTATTTTAAATGATTTAATCATCATGGGTCATTAAGTACTGTCTGAATTGACCATGTAAGCTAAGACATCTTGTAGATGCACACAAGCTACAATATATTGCATCTGTTTCACAATTATACAGTAGGGAAAAATTTCTAAATATTCTTTCCAAGAATATATAAGGTCAGAACATTCAGAAGAATATGATTTTTTGGAGTTATTAAACATATGAGTTTAAATTCTGGTAATAAATACCACCTATCTTTTATTGAACATTTGATTAATAGTTTGCACTGTGTTAATCACTTGATATCCATTATTATATTTAGTATACAAATGTTACTAAAACCTTTTGTTTTTTAATGAAGAATCTAAGGCTCAGATATGTTAACTTACCTGATCAATAAGTGGAATACAAAGAATCAAAGCATTTTCTTCATTTGTCCATTCTAGATCCAAAGCGTTTAAACATTTTGACATACTCATTATTAAAATAGTTCAATTCTAGATAACAAGTGGACAATTGCCCAGTACTCTGAGTAAACTTATATTCTCACAATCAAACATTGGAGAAGAAAACCCTGACATGAAGAGCAGCCTGGGAAATGCAATGACTTGAGGCTGGCATCCATTCTGATTGGTTGGTGCCAACAATATATTGATTGTTAAAACTTTTACTCCTGTAATATTTGCACTTCAATAATGATTCTTTAAGACAGTTACATACCTTTTCTGGGCCTCTGTTTACCTTCAGCAGAGGGTAGATAATGGAGAATTAAGCGAGATAACACATGTGGATTCCCTGGCACATAGCACAGATGATATATACATTAGTTTCCCAGTTCTTTTTTTGTTTTAATATAGAGCCATCACTTATTAGTTTTCCAATCCTACTAACTTCTCCTTATTGTTGCTTAGTTTCTTTACCTGGAATATGCAGCATATGGACTATAAGTCCTTAAGTTCCTTTCCAGTGCAGTGATTTAATTAATATATGTCATCACCACTCCAGTAACGTTTGTTTTTATATCGTTTATAATCCCCCCAACTACTCTCTATTTTTATCTGTCATCTGAGGGGAATGTTGCTGTCATATGGCACCGATGATGAAACAGAAGGAGGGCCTCACTTTTTCTATTAGTGGTAATAGTTTCAAGCTGAACCATCCACATTTTCTTTCCTGGTTGCCTTTGTGACCAAAGTCATACATTTGCAGGAAATTAGGTCAGTACTCAGGAAACACAATGTGTATTTCAGTACTAGGACTGAGTGGCATATTAGCGCTTTGGAATAGGTTGCAGCTGACTGTGGAAAATCGTGAATATCAGAAAGTTAGCTAAATCTTTCAGATCTGGTTTGTAATGTAATTGCAATTGTGTACTGGGTCTAATGTTTCATTTTGCTAACTAAGATATGTCCATACAATCACCTGTATTTATGCATCTAAATAAAATTGGCATCTAACATAGACATGTACCAAAAAATAGCAACTGGTACCTAATTTACAGATTCGATGGATTATTTTTGCTCTGAGTTAATTCAGGTCTGACTAGTCTACTGCGACTGATTCAGATGGGCAGTAATGGAGTATCATTTGCCAAAACTTCCCCCTGAGCTCACCAGTCCATTCCAAGTCAGTCTCTTTATGTGAACAGCCAAAAGGGATATCAGCTGTGCAACTATGTTTCCATGAACCTACTTTGGCATTCAAGATAGAGAACTGGAAAATAAAAGAAACTCTAGAAATGTAGATTGTTTCAGTAGTACTCAAAAAAACTGTAACCAAGTTCATATTTTATGAATTAAAAATACGTCCTGTTCTTGCCTGCCATACCCAAGACCCAGGTTCAATTCCTGATGCCTGCCCATGAAAAAAAAAAATACTTCCCGAGGAGCACACACATAAATGAGGTTATAAATATCCACTTTTTTTGTACAAAAAATATCCTATTTTTTTTTTTTACTTCTTTTGTTTTATTTCCCCTGTCAATATGGGACCATATGTTTGCCTTAGAAGCTCTTTCTTGAAGTTCTCCAGAAGAATCCTGACTACCATGTCTTGTTCTTTCAATGGACTCTAGTGAAGTACTATATCCAGTTGGTCACTTAAGACATGTTTTATGATGATAGAATCCTTATATTCTTCACATTAAAGAGAATTCAATCATGCTTATCTTCTTTCTAATGTGATTTGTGCCCATAAATGAAAGCATGTGCATTGGTATGTGGATTTCAGGATCATTTCCTCTTGTAGATTTTGCTGTCTGATCATGATGCTGTGTTCAAGGAATGCCAGTTTGTTTCTTAACCAGCAGCTCTGTTTCCTAAAGCTGCAGGGTATGATTCACACAAGAATTGAAAATGTGAGCTGTGTGTGAAGAGCGAACCTCAGAGCAAGCTGTAAATGCACTCCTGCCAGTTTACAGACATTGCTGTGAAAAATTGACAAAAAGAATAAAAACAGAAATGCATGACTGTTTAGAAATCTTCTAATCTTATTTTTTGCCAAAGTCATCAAAATTGGTTTTCTTTTAGAATATACTTGATATTTGAGCTGTATGAATTATTCCGAATATTGAAAATATTTTTTCACTACCATGCCATAAATTTGTTATTTTATTTTATGTTCCCAGAAAACTCACAAAATAGTAAAATCTTACTATGCAAAAAATGTAAGCATATGTAATTTCTTATTAGGTCAGGAATGAGAAAAATATGCATTAGAGGCATCTTTTATCCCAAACCTCTATTTTCAGAAATTCAAACAGAAGTGCTACCGTGGTGATTATACTTATTGGATTTATTAAATTAAACACTAGGTACACTTCTGCCAAAAATTAATTAGCCTTCTGTGAGGACAACAGCCCTCTGCTAAAGTATACAGATTATTTGCAGGAAAGATTTCTTATTTGTATATAATTGAATTGATTTTTTGGTAGCTTCTCCTTTATAAGGCCCTTGACTGTTCATTTAGTGAACCATTAGAAGTCAAGGAAAATTAGACACTTTATTTGCTGGATTTTGTTTTTAAGCTTAGAGAATTTTTTTCTGTGTGATGGTACTTGTGCCAAAGTTTCCTTTTTTGTTGTGAACACTTTTCCTAAAGTTATAAACATTATATATTCCAGAAAAAATAAATTTCCATATTTCAATGTTGGCTATAATGGAGTTGGATTGCCCAAATGAAACTGATAAAAAATATCTCCTCCACATAAGTTTCTACAGAAGCTGAAGCAAACGAACCAAGAAATTCTTGCAAACACAAGAGGAAATTTTTACACCTTTGAAGGCATATTGATAGGTGTACTCCATCTACTTATGGGACAATGCATAGCAGAAAACAAAGAAAAAAACCTGGTAGTTTGAGAGCATTACATACAGTAACTATATAATTTATGCTTGAGCTGAGTATTTATGAGAATGAAGATGAGGGTGGTGGCAGCAGGTATTAATGACAACACCAGAACAACATGATTAAACCAGGACTGCCCAACTTGTCCATATTATCATCTTTGTTTTAAACATGTAGGAAACATGGACATTTGGAAACCTGTTGCTCAGACAGCACAGTCATCATTTGTGAGTAGAGTAATCACTCACTCTATAGCTTTCGTGTTGAGCACAAACATTTCATTTGGTCTGAGTGAACTTAATTCCTGGATCTATCATTTACTAAATGCTCAACTTTTGCAAATTATTTGACTTCTTTGTACTTCAGTCTCCTTGCTGCATAGTGGGGATAAAAAGAATAGCTATATCCTGGTATCATGATGATTTCATTAAATTTTACATATAGCATTTAAAACAGTGCAAACCATCAATTATGTTATCAGCAAACATTTATTCCACCACTATACCTTCTCTTGTGCTGTTATCATTGACCATAGTTGGCAATTAGAGCTTTAGAGTTAGGCTGTAGGCTTCTAATGGCCTCCAAACTAGTCTCTTAACTTCCACTATTACTGTTATTACTATTCCACTATTATCCATTAATAATTTCTCTTTGCTTCGAAATAGCCAGAGTAATTCTTTTCAAACCTTCAAATGCCTAGCCTTCATATTTGAAGTAAAATTCAAGTTTTTACCTAAGAGATCTAAGTACAAAATTAGCCCAGGAAACCAAATTGCTTATCTCTCTTTCCTTTGCTCACTTTACCCTTAATACTTTTCTTCCTGCTAGTTTTCAAACATGCTAAGTTCACAGTCCATACAGATCTTTGCAATTGAGTCTTTCAGACAGCGATTCCCTTTATTATATTCCTAAAGTGTGCACAATGTTCAGGTGTCTCTTTAAATATCCATGAAAAAGAACTTCCCTGATATCCTTTTTTACCTTGCTATGGTAGTTAGATTCAGGTGTCACCTTCACCAGGTGAAGGTGCCTAGTTCTATTGCTGTGGACATGAGCCAATGGTATGTGAAGCTCATCTGTTGTGATTACATCTGCAGTTGGCTTAGAGGTGTGCCTGTTGCAACGCTTAAATGAAAGAGCTCAATGTAGCACAGCCCAAGCAGCTCGGTATACCTCATCTCAGCACTCGCAGCTCAGCCCAGGCCTTTGGAGATGCAGAAGGGAATCACCCCGGGGAAAGTTGTTAGAACTCAGAGGCCTGGAGAGAAGGCCAGCAGAGATCGCCCTGTGCCTTCCCATGTAAGAAAGAACCTCAGTTGAAAGTTAGCTGCCTTTCCTATGAAGAACTATACACTTTTAACTAAATAAATTCCCTTTCATTAAAAGCCAATTCATCTCTGGTGTGTTGCATTCTGGCTGCTAGCAAACTAGAACACTTGCTTTATTTTTCTTTGCAGCACATGCTGTAATTCATTATCATGTGTTTATTTTCTGTGTCTACCATTAGAATGTGAGTTTCAATATGTCTTCCATTTCTTTAGTGTTGTACACCAGTAAATACAACTGTGCCTGGCATATAAAAGCTACTTAAAAGAAATATTATTAAAAATATATGCATATGAGCACTCACTTTTAAAAATCAGAGGAAAAATTTATAAAGTACATTATAACCAGCAGTTTAATTAATGACTAGGTTCATTTGCTGAGGATATTTATATATTTATACACATATTCCTATAAACACATTTTGTTTAACATCTATAATCAGGTTTGAGGCAAATGTTAAAAAACGAATTTTTCAACTAGGATCTGTAGTTATAATTTAGTTGTTTTCAATTCTGTCTAAAGATCAGAATATTGGTTAATTGCAATAAAACATATATTGAATTGTAGTAAAACGCTTGGTAGCACAAATCATCCAGAGCCTAAATTCCAGTTCTATATCTACCATTACATATTTTTGGTGCTTTTGGTGAGGTTACTACCTCTTTCTCTGACTGAGTTTCCTCAATGGTAGAATATTGTCAATGGGCTTTATCATGTCTCCCAGACTTAATGAATGAGTAGTGTGGGTCCAAGCCAAGGTTTTTAATGACTCTAACATGCTGAATATTTCACTGAGAACTATATCTGAAATCTTAGCTTCCCAGTAAACTAGTTGATATCTAATTCACGCCATCAATGGTAATTGATCACATACACTATAGCATCTGTAAACTATCCAAGAACAAGGGAAAGTTTCCCAAATAAGATGCTCAGTTCTACAAATGTATATATAATCTAAAATAGAATCATTTATATGGAAGAAGTATTCCTGATTCATATGAGAGCTGCTTTCCCCACCTTCAGAAAAGTTGTTTAAACCCCTATTCCAAGTCCCCCAAATTGAATATGTTTTCTCATGCATTGTTGGATATCACGTTCAGAGGACTAGGAAGATGGTACAGTCAAACATCTGTTGACTTTGCCAGCTACATCAAAATGGTGATTAGCTTTACATTAATTTGAAAGGTTTCTATAAGCCTAGCAGGCAATTTAATAAGATGCCGTTGTTTTCTGCCAGGTCTTCGCTGTTGAAAACGGTACTCTGTTCCCAATGGAGAGAAACAGAATGAAATGTAGTTGATTTAAAAGACTGTGTAGGGAAAATTGTTTTTCTTCTCATTGTCTGTCTTACAGACTTCGGGGAAAATACAATTAAAGTTAAAAGGGCAATATTGCAAATCTAGCAGAATGAAGACACTTTTTAAGTCTCCAGAGGCTAGTAAAAAGATCTATTACTCATTCCCTAGTCATTGGTTCAAACACTACCTATTGTAGGATTATTGGATGTTACCATTTGTTATTTGTTTGATAGTTTATGAAAAATGAAGTGTCTAGCCCAGTATTCCTTGAGCAAACATTTGATAACATTATAAATATTTGTATTCTGGCTGGTGGACTCAAGAGAGATTGCAGCACTTTCATAGTGTACTGGTTCTTTTAGAGAGCACTTGAGACATCAGTGACATTGTAGTGCTGACATCATTCTCTTGTGAGAGAAGCTGCTGTCAGCCAGAGGTGAACTAGCCATGTGGCCATCTGCTACCATAAGATATTTACTGGCTTTCATCCCCTACAACAAATGCACTAACGTATGTGCTCTTGGAACCAGGCACCCAGCATGCTTAGAAGTCAACTAGGGTCTTCTCAGTGTATTTTTACTAGCAAAACCAGATAGCTTTCATGTCAAGAAAAATCCTAAGGTATTGCTGATGGTTGTGTAGAATCTTATGCTCAAATTCCTATGTCTGCATCTAATTTCAATGAAAAAGATGCCTACCATGAGGAGAAGGATGGCCATACACTTGGTTTATGTTTGACTTCCCAGGTGCATATTATGTCATCTTTTATGATTGAGCAATGGGGATCTTTTAATGCCTCACTGTTGTATAAGATTTGCTCAATTTTAGTATTTATTTTTAAAAAATATGTCTCTGCAGGCTTAAAATCTTACAGGTTGTTTATATGGTACCATTGAAAAACATGACTCAGTGCTTATGTGAAGTGTTTGCCCCATGACAGCAACTTTGTTTCTTTTTTGTAGTGCAGATTTGATTTTATAAATCCCTTTCCCCAGCATTCCATACATATGACCCAGAATTTGGCATAGTGCATCAATGGAACCACTAATTATTTATTTTCCATATGCTAATCTCATTTCAATTTTTCTTGTTTAAATTGTATCTTGCCATCTTATATTCTCTTCACACAGCCACCAATTTCTCTATGTTGCACATAATTAACTTTGGCAGGATTAACCATACTTTCATTAATATATCTTAATATTAGGAACAATGTCCACAAATAAACTTAGGGTGACTGAACGTTCTCAGATGCCAGACCTACAGATTGATTGATTAGCTTATTCGATCAACAAAATTTATTGAGACCCTAATAAGGAAGTTAGGCCCTGTTCTAGTTTGCTAGCTGCCGGAATGCAACACACCAGAGACGGATTGGCTTTTAATAAAAGGGGATTTATTTTGTTGGTTCTTCAGAGGAAAGGCAGCTAACTTTCCACTGAGGTTCTTTCTTACGTGGAAGGCACAGGATGGTCTCTGCTGGTCTTCTCTCCAGGCCCCTGGGTTCCAACAACTTTCCCCGGGGTGATTTCTTTCTCCATCTCCAAGGGCCCGGGCTGAGCTGCAAGTGCTGAGATGAGGAATGCCAAGCTGCTAGACTGTGCTACATTGCGTTCTCTCATTTAAGCACAAGCCAATTAAGTTAAACGTCACTTATTGCAGCAGACACGCCTCCTAGCCGACTGCGGATGTAATTAGCAACAGATGAGATTCACCTACCATTGGCTCATGTCCACAGCAACAGAACTAGGTGCTTTCACCTGGCCAAGTTGACAACTGAATCTAACTACCACAGGCCCTTTGCAAGGTTCTGGAGATATAGATATAAAAATATAAGATTCCATGACATAAAGGCTAAAGATACCAAACAATAACTTGGATTCCACAGAAAAGAAGCACTAATTCTATCTAAAGGCACCAGGCAATGTTTCACTGGAAAGGGATAGAGATTTATTTGGAGATACCATGGGTCTGGTTCAGACCACCAGAATAAAACTAACATCACAAGAAAACAAGTCACACAATTATGTTTTTAATTTACCAGGGTATACAAAATTTATGTTTATACTATTCTCTTTGTGATAGAATTACATCTGAAAAATAGCATACATACCTTAGTTTAAAATATTTTAAGCTAAAGAATGCTAACCATTAACTTAGCATTCAGCAAGTCATAATTTTTTTGTTGATGAAGGGTTTTATCTCAATGTTGTTGACTGGTGGTTGCTGAAAATTGAGTAAGCTGTGGAAATTTCTTAAAGTAAGACAACAATGAAGTTTTCTGTATCAATTTACTCTTCCTTTCATGAATTCTCTGTAGTATGTGATGCTGTTTGATAACCTTTTACCCATAGTAGAATTTCTTTCAAAATCGCAATCAGTCCCTTCAAACCTTGCCTCTGCTTTACGATTTAAGTTGAAGTGATGTTCTCAATCCAGTGTTGTCAATTTGATAATATTTACAGCATCTTCATCAGGAGTAGATTGCATCTCAAGAAACCACTTTCCTTGTCAGACATAGGCAATAACTCCTTATCCATTCAAGTTTTATCATAGAATTGCAGCAGTTCACTCGCATTCAAGCTTCACTTCTAATTCTAGGTACCTTGATATTTGCACCACATCTTCAGTGTTGACTTTGAATCCCTCAAAGTCATTCATGAAGGTTGGAATGAACTTCATTCAAACTCCTGGTTAATTTTGATATTTTGACATGAATGTTTTTAATAGCATCTAATATGGTGAATCCTTTCCAGGTTTTTAATGTATTCTGCCTAGATCCATCAGAGGTATCAATATCAATGGCAGCTGTTGCCTTATGAAATGCATTTCTTTAAAAAACTAAGACTTGAAAGTCAAAATAACTCCTTGATCCATGGGCTTCAGAATGGAGTTTGTTTGTTAGCAGATATTTTAGTTTTCCTAGCTGCTAAAGCAACCATGCAACAGATTGGCTTAATAATGGAAATGTATTGGCTCATGGTCTTGAGGCTAGAATCCCAAATCAAGACATTATCAGGGTAATGCTTTGTTTTCAAAGACTGATTTTCTGGGGCTGGCTGCTGGTGATCTTTGGTCCTTGGCTCCACTGTCACATAGCAATGCACATGGCAGCCTTTCCTGGCCTCTTCCTTCTCATTGGGTTCCACTGACTTTCAGCCTCTGGCTTCCTATGGCTTTCTTTCTAAATATTTGAATTTCATTCTACTTCTGTTAAGGGCTGAGCTGGGTCACACCTTAACAGAAGTAATCTTACCACAAAGATCCTCCTTACAATGGGTTCACACCCACAGGAATAGATTAAGTTTAAAACATTTTTTTTTTTTTTTTGCTGGAATACATAACTCCAAACCCCACAGTCCAACCTCTAGATTCACAAAGACATGTTCTTTTCACATCTAATATAAATCATGCTATCACAACATCTCAAAAGCCTTAAGTTCCTTCAGTAACCATGCTATATGTAAAGACGCATCATAATCGGTTATAGGTGTAGCCTTTCCTGGAGCACAGTTACCCCTTGTCCATGACCCTCTGAAACCTGAAGAACAAGTTATTGGGTTCTAGTATACAAGGTAGGATCAGGCATTGAGTTGATATTCTAGTTCCAGAAGGGATAAATTGTAAAACAGGCTCATAGGTCCCAAACAATTTCAAAACACCCAGAACAGTAAACACCATTAGATTTCAAGGTCTGAGAGTCTTCAATGGATAGATGCTTTCATCAATCAGGCCTGATATAGAAGCCTCAAATCTTCCAATTACTTCCACAAGGCCATGCTCTCAGAAGTCCCTTTAGCATCCATTTATCTACCATGAGTCTCTACAAAGCAATCTAGACTTCTTCAATCAAGCACCTCACTGTTCTTCCAGCTTCTACTCATTACTCAATTCCAAAGCCATTTGCACATATTTGGAATTTGCTAAAACAGCATCCTACTCTACTGGTACTAAAAATGTTTTTAGGTTTCCTAGTTGCTGAAGCAAATGCCATGTGATAAGTTGGCTTAAACAATGGGAATTTATGGGCTCACTCTTTTGAGGCTAGGAGAAGCCTCATCATCAAGGTAAGGCTTTCTATTCTAAGACTGTTATTCTACAGCTGACTGCCAGTGATTCTTGGCTCCTCTGTCATATAGCAATGCACATGGCAGCCTCTTCTGGCCTCTCTTCTCTTTCAGGTTCAGTTGATGTTAGTCTCTGTCTTCTCCTCTGTGGATTTCTCCCTCTGTCAGAACTTTATTTAACATTTATAAGGAACTCCTCTGACTGGATTAAGACTCAGCCATATTTTAAAACTTAAACTGTGTGAGATCAAAGGGAGAGATGTTTATTTGTATTTTGGGTATCATATTACCTAATTTAACTTGTATACTCAGTTTACTTGAACACCATAAGCACATGGAATCTTCAACAGGGCATGAGATCTAGTTGGTTTATTTAGGTTAGCGTGATACCCTAATATAGCCCAGAGTAATCTGGGTGGTGAATAAAGAAATACCTTGAGGATTGGGGAGAAAGGAGAAAATATTCAACTTCTCCATGTGGAGAATTTCTGATATTCTCACAAGCAGTGGGTACAACCAAATCAATAGGCTGAGCCCTTGATCTTTGGGCTCACCCCTATGAAATGTATTCCTATTGAAAATGAGGCCTAAGAGTAATTCCCAGAGAATTTCTTTTGTTGCTAGAATGTGGCCTCTCTCTCTCTCACCAACTTGACAGGTGAATTCACTGCCCCTGCCTTCTACATGGGGCATGAGACCAAGGGGTGGAAATCTCCCTGGCAACATGGGACAGAACTCCTGGAATTTTCTGGGACGCAGCATTATGGAATGGAGAAAGCCTTCTTGACCTAAATGGGGAAAGAGAAATGAGACAAAATAAAGTTTCAGTAGCTGAGAGATTTCAAAATAGTCAAGAAGTTATTCTGGAGATTATTCTTATGCATTATATTGATAACCCTTTTTAGTTTATGGTATATTGGAGAGGCTGGATAGGCTGAAACTGTTGAGCTGTGTTCCAGTAGCTTTGATTCTTGAAGATGATTATATATTGATATAACTTTTACAATGTGATTTTGTGATTGTGAAAAGCTTGTGTCTGATGCTCCTTTTATCCAGGGTATGGACAAATGAGTAAAAAAACAACATGTATAAAAAATGAATAATTAGGGGTAAGGGATAATATATATTGGATAGATTGCTAGTGCTCAACGAGAGGCAAGGGTAAGAAGTATAGGATGTATGAATTATTTCTTTTTATTTCTTTTTCTGGCATAATGCAAATGTTCTAAAAATGATTATGGCACTGAATACAAAGTTATGTGATTATATTGTGAGCCATTGATTGTACACCATGTATGTACTGCATGAGTATGAAGATTTGTCAATAGAAATATATATTTTTTTTAAAAGACCCATCTTGTTTGAGTTGGGTTATACCTTAACTGGGGTAACTTCATCAAAAGTTTCTACTTACAATGTGTTCACACCCATGGAATTATTTTTGGTTTAAGAACATGTTTTTCTGAGGTATATAACTCCAAACTATCATAGCAGACATAAAAACATTAATCTCATTGTGTACCATTGGAGGTACTGGGTAACCAGGTGCATGGTCGATGAGCAATATTTTGAAAGGAATCTTTTTTCTGAGCAGTATGTCTCATCTGGTCTGAAAATATTCAGTAAATCATGTGGTAAAAAGATGTGCTGTCAGCCTGATTATGTTGTTCCATTTATAAAGCATAGGCAGAACAGATTTAGCATGATTATTTAAGGGCCTAGGTTTTTCAGGATGGTAATGAGCATTGGCTTCAATTTAAAGTTACCAGCTGCATTAGCCCCTACTAAGAGACTCAGCCTATCCTTTAATATTTCAGAGCTACTCATGGACATCTCTCTAGCTGTATAGTTCTAAATGGCATTTTCTTCCAATAGAAGACTGTTTCATCTATGTTGAAAGTCTGTTGTTCAGTGTAGGCACCTTCATCAGTTATCTTAGCTAAATCTTCTGGAGAACTTGCTACAGCATGTACATCAGCACTTAATGCTTCACCTTTCACTTTTATGTTATGGAGATGGCTTCTTTCCTTAAACCTTATGAACCAACCTCTGCTAGCTTAACTTTTCTTTGCAGCTACCTCACCTCTCTCAGAATTCATAGAATTGAAGAGAATTAGGACCTCACTCTGGATGAGGCTTTGTCTTAAGGGAATGTTGTGGTTGGTTTGATCTTCTATTCAGACCGCTGAAACTTTCTCCATATCAGAAATAAAGCTGCTTTACTTTCTTATCATTCATGTGTTCATTGGAGTAGCACTTCTGATTTCTTTCAGGAACTTCTCCTTTGCATTCACAAGTTGACTAAATGGCATAAGAAGTCTAGTTTTCAGCCTTTCATGGCTTTTGACATACCTTCCTTACTAATTTTAATGATTTCTAGCTTTTGATTTAAAGTGAGAGATATGCGACTCTTTCATGCTGACACTTAAAGGTTATTGTAGTGTTAATAATTGGTCGAATTTCAATATTGTTGCATCTCAGGTAACAGGGAGTTTCAAGGAGAGGGAAAGAAATGGGTAAAGGCCCATCTTGGAGCAGTTAGAGCACACACAACGTTTATCTGTTAAGTTCACAGTCTTATATGGGCATATTTTGTGGCACCCTCAAACAATTATAATACTAACATCAAAGATCACTCATCGCAGATCACTATAAAAAATAAAATAATGAGGAAAATAAAAGGAGGCATGCCTGTACTCTGCCATGGAATGAGAGGTTTTATCTGAAAACTGTGAGCACTTACTGAACAATTTTAAGGAGATATCATTTCGGCCTTGTGTGATGAAGAAATCACTTGAGTGAGGTCTGGAAGAACAGTTTCAATGTTCAAGACTTTAAGTATAGTGAGTATATTATAGAGAATAAGGTGCTTTCTGAATTTTTATATGTTCAGTATGGAATGTTCCTATAATGTCACTGATTAAATCCATAATACAGCAAAGAACATGTTAATTTATATTTGCTGATTAGTCAAGATGTGCAGGTTAAGATCTTAGAAGACATGAACAACTCTTAAATTGTACAGATAGAGAACAGTTTTTAAACTAAAAATAATATTAAAAAATAGCATTTTTATTTGTTAAGAGGAAAAATGTAAGGTGGTATTATTTCACCCATATATTTCCTTCCAGAAGATTTTCTCTTAGATTTTGGGTTTAATGAAGATATCTTATTTTATTCTATGGAGTTAAAAAAGCATGTCTGGGCTGTCAGAGTATGCTCTGTCATGGACACAAGATCAGGTAGAAAATGCAGAACCACATTTACCACCTTCTTGCCTCCCATTCCATCCCTTTCCCATTCCTTTCTATTCCAATGTCTACCTATTGACACACTTGATAGGAAATTGTGAGGACCTTGCAACCTTGTTTTTAGAACAAAGATTATAGTTAAGGGAGGAGGGTCCTTACTGACATCAGTGTGAATCCAGGTGAATCCAGGTGGTTACTCTTTTTCAGAGTGGCAGGTGGGAAAAAGCTCTAGACTGAATATATAAGCAACTTGCTGCCTGCCATCTTGCTATCATGCCCACTGTGGCTTTCTGTTTTTGTTTTTTTTTTTTTTTTTTATTTCTTGATATATCTTCAAAAATTACAGTATCTTGGGTCAAGCAAGGACTTTTACTTCTGTCTTCTTGCTTATTATATAAATTATGATTTAACAATCCCTGCAATTATAGTTTCAATATATCCTGGGGCTGTATTTTGAATGCATAAACAAGTGATAAATTATAAAAGGGCTAGGAAAACCAAAAAAAGGAAATAAAAAATCTTGAGTTTCATGACAGCACCTCTGTGGAAAATCTTTCACTGGCATTCAGACAGAAGATGTAAGACTTTCCTTGGAAACCTGGGAACAATAAAGGGATAGAGCCAATATACTTTGATAGTAGGTATATGACAGGGTTTGATGGTATGTTAGACAAGTTGTAGATTTATAAGCATTGAAAGTAAATTCTTCTGTCTTTTATGTTATAACCTTGGGAATGCAAGGAAGAAAAATTGCATAGACCATTCAAAGAAGCTTTTATGAAAATCTAAATCAAATATCATTTCTTGGGTTGTATGAAGCTTTTCAAGAACAATTCTGTTTAATCTTTTACTCTGAGGCATAAACAATTTTTGTTAGGGTTTCCTAATTTGAAGATTACATGTTGGAATAAGCTTCCCATATCATAAAATGAGGCGAAATAATGCAATTTTGTGCATGAGTTGTTATCAAGTGGCTTATTTTTTACTCACAAGATAGATTATTAGACAGCAGTTTAATGTCGCCATCAGTAGCTCAGACTTCAGGGTCAAAGGAAACTGGATTCAAGTCTGATACTTCCTACATATGATTACTCATTCTCTTCTATATTTCACTTATTTTAACATGAAAACAAAGGGAAATGAAAAGATACTTACTTAACAGGGTTGTTGTGGAGAGTAAAGAGAAAACAACTTTGAATAATTTAGAATGTACCAGAATGGTACTAGTGTTATCTGCTGTGATGGTTAGGTTCTGGTGTCAACTTGGAGAGGTGATGATGCCCAGTTGTCTGGTCAGGCAAGCACTGGCCTGACCATTGTTTCAAGGATATTTTATGGGAGTTGATAAACCAGAAGGCTTGTTTATTAAATTATCAGTCAGTTGATTGCATCTGTGGCTGATCATATCTGCAATCAACTAAGGACGCATCTTCTGCAAACAAGATTATCTCATCAACTGAAGACTTTTAAGGAACAAGAGAGACTTTTTCATTGCTTCTTCAGCCAATGAGTCTCTCCTGTGGAGTTCACCCAGAGCCTTCATCAGAGCCACCAGCTTCACAGCCTGCCATATGGATTTTGGTCTCTTCCATTTCACGATTGTATCAGACACCTTTTTAATTCTCATATTTACAGATAGCTCCTGCTGGTTGTTTTTCTAGAGAACACTGTCTAATAAAGCCTGGTATCAGGAGTGCAGTGGTTCTTGAGAAACAGAATTTTACAAATTGGTTTTTATAATTGGTTTTCTACTCTGATTAGACTTAAAGGCATTAATGACTATTTTCAATAATCAAGATGGCACTGACAGTCCATGAGGTGAATTGGCAAGAGAGATGCCCAAAATATCACCGTTTGATTCTGCTAATTGTACCCTTATATGAGACAAGGCTCTGGGTAAGAGTGTTTATGACACCTTAACAGAGTTTTGTGGAATTAAAAGGTATAACAATGTTGGTTGGTTGTTGTTAGATATGCTGGATGTGGTTATGAGGGAAAGACTTCAAATTTGCAACTTAAGCACCATATGAAAGATGTAAAAGTTTCCATATATGCCCTGAAAGAAAACATTGTTTTCTGTGATTACAGACTCTGAAAATTAGACACAGAGCCTCATTCTGTGAGTGGCAGATTTACAACTTAAACTAAAACCTTGACTTTGTAGGGTATCTACTATTAAAATAAGGATTTGATTGGAAAAGAATGGCATCCTAAAATTCAAGATTGGGAAATATGGCTTGATAATGATGGCAGTGGGGACATGGAATCCCTGGAAACTGTTGAGCCTTTGTTAGATAGACCTATGATGGACTGTACTGAGGAAGCAGTTGCCCCACCTCTAGCCTACCCTGGGGAAACAGCCACCTAATTTCCAGCCTGCCTTCAGGAACAGGCTTCCCAGCCTCCAGTCTACCTAGAGAAATCTGCCATCCAAGCTCTCCCTAAAGAGATTAACCTTCCAGTGCCTGATAAACCTGTAACTGTGTTCCCCCTTCCCCAAGGAAACAGCCCTTACTCCTCTGTCAGGAGTGACTAATCTTGTTTCACCAGGTGAAACTGCAACAGAACTCCCTGAGGTTATTGGCTTGAAACATACTTCTATTTATTTTCATGACCCACCCTCAGAGCCCCTCTTTTCTTCAAAATCTATAACTAGGTCTGTAACTAGACTAAAGTTTCAACAGGCTCCAAAATGTGAGGTAACAAAGGGTGATGCATGAGAAGGTGTGCTATACTCCAAAACTTTTGAACTGCATGAGAATTCTAATCTTTATAGAAGGAAATCAGGGGAATTTGTGTGGGAATGGATATTAAGGATGTGGGATAATGGTGGAAGGAATATAAATTTGGATTAAGCTTAATTTATTGATATGGGCCCACTAAGCAGAGATTCTGCATTCAGTGTTGTAGCTTGAGAGGTTAGAAAGAGCATTAACAGATTGTTTGGATGGTTGGCTGAAACATGAATCCAAAGGTGGCCAAAACTATCTGAAGTTGAGATGCCAGAACTGCCCTGGTATAATGTAGATGAAGGCATCCAAAGGCTTAGAGAGATGGGAATGTTAGAGTAGATTAATCAAGGAAGACCTGCTCACACACCCCAGGAATGTCCAAAGGACACATCTTTCACCAGAGCCCTGAGAAATAAATCTGTGGGACTAGCTTCATCTGCCCTGAAGAGTTCTACATCCTTCTCTCCAAGTCAGATATTGCTGGGAATTGCTGTCACTGATTGGAATTCTTTTGTTTTGTTTTGTTTTGTTTTTAACATGGGCAGGCACCGGGAATCGAACCCGGGTCCTCGGGTTTGGCAGCCAAGCATTCTTACCTGCTGAGCCACCGTGGCCCGCCCTGATTAGAATTCTTGAACACAATGGGGATGACCAGATTCTGCATTGGCAAGAGCCATGTGGCAACAGTTAACCACCACAGACAAGGTGGACATGGCCACTATAATGGACAGCAGACTCAAAGCAGCAGTCAAAGTAATCGCACTCACAGAGACATGGCATTGACTAGTAGATCATGGTGTACCTACAAGCAAAATAGATGGGGAATCAACTAAATTCTTCTTTTAACTGCATCAGCAGAAGAATTCTAGATCAAGTGAACAGAAATCTAATTTGAATTACAAAAACAGAGCGTCATGTCCCCTTAATCAGTTCCCAGACTTGAGACAGTTTACAGACACAAAACCACTTTGTGGTACTTAGATTCAGTTGTCAAGTTGGCCAGGTGAAGGCACCTAGTTCTGTTGCTGTGAACGTGAGCCAATCGTACATGAACCTCATCTGTTGCTGATTACATCTGCAGTTGGCTAGGAGGTATGCTTGCTGTAATGAATGACGTTTGACTTAATTGGCTGGTGCTTAAATGAGAGAGCTCAACGTAGCACAGCCCAAGCAGCTCAGCATACCTCATCTCAGCACTCGCAGCTCAGTCTAGGCCTTTGGAGATGCAGAAAGAAATCACCCCGGGGAAAGTTGTTGGAACCCAGAGGCCTGGAGAGAAGGCCAGCAGAGACCATCTGTGCCTTCCCAACCAAGAATGAACGTCAGTTGAAATTTAGCTGCCTTTCCTCTGAAGAACCAACAAAATAAATCCCCTTTTATTAAAAGCCAATCCATCTCTGCTGTGTTGTATTCTGGCAGCTAGCAAACTAAAACACCCTTGAAAGAGGGGAGGGCTGGGTACACTTGGCAAAGGACCCTGTTATGCTACCCCAAATTTACACTGCTAAACTTCCTCCCAGCCTTCCCTAAAGAGGCCTACTGTTTTTTAGCAGGATGATTGTTCATTGGGGAAAAATGATATTTGGGGGATTATTAGACACTGGTTCAGAAGTGAGACTAATTCCAGGAGACCCAAAATGTCTCTCTGGCCCATGAGTCAAAGAAGGGGCTTATGGAAATCAGGTGATCAATGGAGTTTTATCTCATGCCCATCTCACCATGGGTCCTATGAGTCCCCAGATCCATTCTGTAGTCATTTCCCTGGTTCCAGAATACATAATTGGAATCAGCATTCTCAGAAACTGGCAGAATCCCCACATTGGTTGCCTGACTCATGGAGTGAGGGCTCTTATGGTAGGAAAGACCAAGTGGAAGCCACTCGAACTTCTCCTGCCTAGCAAAATAGTAAATCAGAAGCAATCCCATTTTCTTGGAGGGATTTCAGAGTTTAGTGTCACTCTTAAGGACTTGAATGATGCAGGGTTGGTGATTCTCACCACATCCCCATTGAATTATTGTATTTGGCCTGTGCAGAAATCAGATGGGTCTTAGAAGATGATGGTAAATTATTGTAAGCTTAACCAGGTGGTGACTCCAATTATCATTGCTTGAGCAAATCAACACATTCCCTGGTACCTTGTATGCAACTATAAATTTGGCAAATGCTTTTTCCTCAATAGTTGTCAGTAAGGACCACGAGAAACAGTTTGCTTTCAGCTGGCAAGGCCAGCAGTATACCTTCACTGTCCTGCCTCAGGGGTATATCACTTCTCCAACCTTCTGTCACAATCTTGTACACAGAGACCTTGATCATTTCTCCCTCCCACAAGACATGACATTGGTACATTATATTGATGGAATCATGTTGATTGAATCTAGTGAGCAAGAAGTAGCAACTACTCTAGACTTATTTGAAAAATATTTATTTGTGTGTCAGAGGATGAGAGATAAATCTAAGAAAAATACAGGGGCCCTTCACCTCAGTGAAATTTCTATTTGTCAAGTGGTACAGGGCATGTTAAAATATCCCTTCTAAGGAAGGGATAAGCTGTTGCATCTGACCCCTCTTCCAGCCAAAAAAGAGGCAAAATGTCTAGCTGGCCTCTTTGGATTTTGAAGACAACATATTCCTCACTTGGGTATACTACCATGGCCCATTTACCAACTGACCAGAAAAGCTGCTAGTTTTGAGTGAGCACCAGAAAAAGAGGAGGCTCTGAAAGTCCAGGCTGCTGTGCAAGCTTCTTGCCACTTGGACCATATGAGTCAGCAGATCCAATGCTGCTGGAAGTGTCAGTGGGCCATAGGGATGCTGTCTGGAGCCTTTGGCAGGAACCTATGGGAGAATCACAATGCAGATCCTTAGGATTTTAGAGTAAAGCCTTAACATCTGCTGCAGATAACTACTCTCCTTTTGACAAATAGCTTTTAGCCTGCTACTGGGTCATAGTAGAGACTGAATCCTTAACCATAGTCTACCAAGTTACCATGAGACCTGAGTTGTCTATCATGAGCTGGGTGTTATTTGACCTACCAAGCCAAAAAGTTAGGTGTGCACAGCAGCACAGGTCATAAAATGGAAATTGTGTATAAGAGATAGGTCTCAACCAAATCCTGAAGGCACAAGTAAGTTACATGAGGAAGTAACCCAACTGCCCATGCCCCTACTCCTGCCATATTACCTTTTCTTTCATGGACCAGAGCTATGGTCTCTTGGGGAGTTCCTTACAGTCAGTTGACTGAGGAAGAGAAAACTTGGGCCTGGTTTACAAAAGTGGACAGCTGCAGCACTACAACCCCTTTCTGGATTGTCCTTAAGGGAAGCTGATGAGGGGAAATCCTCCCAGTGGGCGGAACTTCGAGCAGTACACCTGGTTGTTCATTGT
This sequence comes from Tamandua tetradactyla, assembly GCF_023851605.1. NCBI lineage: Eukaryota > Metazoa > Chordata > Mammalia > Pilosa > Myrmecophagidae > Tamandua > Tamandua tetradactyla. Next base: position 42,592,430 of record NC_135339.1, read on the forward strand.
GTTTGGAAAGAGAGCTGGCTAGAGGTGCATTTGTATACTTACCCACAGGCTGTTGCTAATTGTTTGACATTATGGTCAGGGACTTGGAAGGAGCAGCATTGGAAAATTAGTGACAAAGAGGTCTGCAGAAAAGGTATCTGGATAAACCTTTCTAAGTGGCAAAAAACATGAAGATATTTATGTCCCTTGTGAATGCTTACCAGAGGGTGACTACAGCAGTGGAAGGTTGTAATAATCAAGTGGATAAGATGACCCATTCTGTGGATACAAGTCATCCTCTTTCCCGAGTCACTCCTGTCATTGCCCAATGGGCTTATACAAAGTGTCCATGGTATTAGGGATGGAGGTTATGCATGGGCTCAGCAATGTGGACTTCTACTCACCAAAGCTGATCAGGCTACAGACACTTCTGAGTGCTTAATCTGCCAGAAGCAGAGACCCATACTCAGTCCCCATTATGATACCATTCCCTGAGGTAATCAGTTGCTAACTGGTGGCAGGTTGATTACATTGAACCGTGTCCATCATGGAAGAGGTAGCAATTTGTTGTAATTGGAATAGACACATACTCTAAATATGGGTTTACCTTATCTGCACACAATGCTTCCACAGAAACTACCATCTGTGGACTTACAGAATGCCTTATGTATTGTCATGATGTTCCATACAGCAGTGCTTCTGATCAAGGATCCCACTTCAAAGCAAATGAAGTGTGGGAATGGGCACATGCTCATGAAATTCTCTCATTTTACCATGCTCCCTATCATACAGATGCAGCTTGGTTGATAGAATGGTGGAACGGCCTTTTGAAGACTCAATTATGATGCCAACTGTGTGGCAATACCTTGCAGAGCTGGGGTAATGTTCTCCAGGAGGCTGTGTGTTTATGCCCTGAATCAGTACCCACTGTATGGTGCTGTTTCTCCCATAGCCAGGATTCATGGATCCAAGAATCAAGGGGTGGAAATGGGAGTGGCACCACTTGCTATTACCTCTAGTGATCCAGTAGACAAATTTTTGCTTCCTGTCCCTCAAACCTTAAGCTCTGCCGGTAAACAGGTCTTAGTTCCCAAAGGAAGAGTGCTCCTACCAGGAGACATGACAATGATTCCATTGATCTGGGAGTTAAGACTGCTACCAGGGCTTCTCATGCCACTGAATCAATAGGCAAGGAAGGGGATTACTGTTCTGTCTGGGGTGATTGGTCCTATCAAGGGAGGATAGGACTCAATACACAATGGAGGTAAAGATGAGTTTTCCTGGAATACAGGAGATCCCCTAGGGCATTTCTTAGTACTACAGTACCCTATGATTAAAGGCAATGAAAAACTGCAAGAATTCAATCCAAGCAGGACTACCAATGGCCCAGAAACTTCAGGAATTGTGATTTGGGTCACCCCACCTTGCAAAGAACCATGACCAGCTGAAGTACTTGCTGAGGGTAAAGGCAACATGAAATGGGTAGCAGAAGAAAGTAGTGATAAATATGAACTGCAACCACATGGTCAGTTACAGAAACTGTGATAGTGTGAATATTTCCTCTCCGTTTTGTTATGAGTATATTTGTGCTTGTATGTAATCAAATATCTAATTTTCCTGTTATGATATGATGTAAATTATATTGTTCATGTTATAGTGTTTAAGTTATAGGATATGAAGTTTAAGAGTGACTGTTACCTAAAGATTTGCACCCTATTCTGGAAAGATGTAGTAAATATTGTTAGGTGAAACATATGTCTGTTATAGTGTTCCATTTTGAAATTAAGCATGTTTCCAGTTGATGTGTATAGCTGCCAAGTTGACAAGGAGAGGACCGTAATGGTTAGGTTGTGGTGTCAACTTGGTCAGGTGTTGATGCCCAGTTGCTTCAAGGATATTTCGTGGCTGGTTGATAAATCAGGAGGCTGCCTTATTAAAGCATCAGTCAGTTGATCTCACCTGTGGCCAATCACATCTGCACTCAACTAAGGGTGCATTTCCTGCAAAGGAGATAATCCAATCAGCTAAAAAATTTTAAGAAAGAGACTCTTTCACTGCTTCTTAACCAATGAGCCTTTCTTGTGGAGTTCATCCAGACTCTTCATCAGAGCTGCCAGCTTCACAGCCTGCCCTATGGATTTTGAACTCTTCCATTCCCACAGTTACATGAGACACTTTTATGAATCTCATATTTGCAGATTATCTACTGTTGGCTCTGTTTTTCTAAAAAACTCTATTACACCTGCTGTTACCATTAACCACTCTGAGCCTTTTCCATCAGATATCAAAGATAGTAATAATGCTTCTCTAGAGGTAGGTTAAACATGAAGCGATCCAAAGTTGAATCTTCAGGGCCCTTTATTCTCATTCAGTGCCATGCCAACCCATATTGATGTCTGAAGCCAAATGTTAATGTGTGCCTTCATATATGTGCGTTATGTGCTTATTTTAAATATTGTAGTATTATATTAGTATCTTGAACTCTGAGTCTCTGGAGGGCTTTCATAAAATTTGTGCTCAAAGAGAGTGCCCCATTCCCCTCACCTAATTCTCACCCTGCTCTCAGTCATGTGTCCAGGCCTTGAGCAAACTGTAGCAAAGAGATTGATGGAAGTCAATAAACCAAAGAAATGAGAGTACTCACTGTGCAAAAATGTGACAGTTCCTACATGATAGAAATTTGATAGAGCATTTACCAACTTTAGCAATAATCCTGAAAATTCAAGGTGTAAAGCTAAGGAAATTTCAGCAAAATCCATAACAACAACAACAAAAACTAGTGCAGTAGCTAGAAGACTGAAGTGTTCCCATCTCACTGGAGTTACTAATATTACAAAATTGCTGTCCTACGAAGAGGCAATCAAATATAATCCAAACAAATTTTTTTTTTTGGTAAAAAAAAACAAGTATTAGAATTGTGACATGAGGTCATTTAGTTTTTTTACAAAAGCTATTTTTCTGGATATTATGCTTTTGGTTCACACCAGCTTTAAAAAAAGTATGTACTTTTTCATGATTTATTTTCTCATTTTAAACAAATATTCACGTTTGCTCTTAATTTTATGTTTGTGAATTTTGTTCTCTTTTCTTAAAGAGGATTCAGAAATTTTATAAGTTATTGGCCCTATGAAGTTGGGACTGCTGTTAAGGCTGCCATATTGAGGTTCCTGGGAGGATTTGTTGTATGTAAGCTACAATTCTTTGACACAACGTTGTGCTTAAAACACTTATTCTATTTAAATATCCATTCTTAGCTACGTGTAATGAAGAAAAGCGTTTCACACACCAATTCACCAAAGAGTAGGACAAGCAGGAATGATGACTTCCATGTCTTTTCAGCCTAGGATGCTTAGACAAGAAATTTACTATAAATATGCATACAAATCCAACACTGATATGGAAGTTATCAACCACAAGTTTTATGCTCATGCAAAAGACACATGCATGTTCTGTCTATTTCCTCAACTGAGAATACTAGGACAATTATACTGTAATTAATTACCAGATTATTCTGTAACTAATTAAAATTAGTTAAGTAGAAATACAGAAAAATGATAGTAACATCAAGTCTACTATTATGGGAAAGGGGCATATTTGTTGCATACATTTCATGTTGTGTGCAGCATTTTTCATAAAAGTATTTAGTTATTTATTTTAAAATAGCTAAGATTAATTACATTGAATATTCCTTAAAGGCCTCTGGGGACACAAAAACTTAGGCTTTTTCCCATTTTTAAAGCAAATTTTATAACATGTGGAATTAATATATTACATTCATCAGGGGAGGTAACTTAATTTATGACTTAATTTAGTTAATCTGTGGATATAACTGTAAGTATGCCTTTTCCTGTCTACTAGTACACCATAATATACCAATTCTAACTAAACTTTGAGCAAATTTTTAGTTTCCTAAGTTCTATTTATTTTAGGTAGCGTATAGGAACTTAAAAAAAAAAGAAAAGTAGAGCAACAGGGTATTTAAGCAATATTCAAAATTCAAAATTCATTTGTTTTAAAAGCTATTTAATAAATAAAATTGTTATTTATAAAGTCAATAAAGCAGAGTATTATGATCTATTTATTGTCTTGAAAGTTTTAAAAATGTTTTAGCCAGTTGGGGTCATTTTAATCTGCATGAGTTATCTCAACTTTAAAAACCACTTGAAGAAAAAAAAATTAAAGAATGTCACATTCTTGCCTCAAGGAAGACTGAGCTCATCCATATGGAATAAAACTGGAAGCAAAAGGAATGTCAATATATTTTAACAAAATTTGTCTTTATCCTGATGAATAAATTATTTTATACAGAACGTGGCAAAAGGATAAAATCCCTGGGAGCACAGGGAAGTCAGAATGATGAGTCTTAGAATGTGGGTACATATTTAGAAATACATCTACATGGGATCTGTCATACCTCATATCATCAGATAGGTCAATTATGTAAGTTTCTCCTGCCATGCTGTGATTATTTTCCTTGTCACTGTTGGAGTGATTGCTATGGGTAAGATAGAAAAAAATTCACACATTTGACACAATTACAGACCTCAAGGATGATTTTTCCTGGAGTAATGTCTTATTGTATTTTTATGGTATTTAAAATGGTATATAATCTCCTTAATATCTATTGGTTTGGTTGCTGTGTAGAAGTTCTACAGGTGATGAGGCACAAACATAGCTGGTCAGCTCTTAAAAGGACGCTTAGATCACAGAGCCTGGAGGGGAAGAAAGAATGAGGGAGGTGGAGAGGTGCAGGACTTACCTAGCCTAGGCTTCCACAAGAGTTGGTAGAGGGGGCCAGGGAGAAGAAGAAAGTTTGTGTCCTGGGCTCTTGTCTTTATTGTCATCAGAGGGTAGGAGTAGGGCTTTCCTACAGAGAGTGGGGATTGGCAGTTTTACTCTATATGGCGCCAAAAGCAGAAGTGGCAAGGGCTATTTGGAGAAGCTGAGGGTTGCTCATATCCTCCAAACCATAGGGAGGTCCAGGTCTTACTAGCTGCAGTTACACCCAGGGGTGTCGCTCAAAATAGGAAGCTGTGACTAAGCCAGGCAAGATGATCAGACACCAAATTTAATTTCTTTTTTGTAATTATACTTTCCCTTTTATTCCATATTGTTAGTGGCTGCATTAAGAGTAAAGATTATAGGAAAATAATATATTTTTTTAACTTTATAAAGTATCTTCTCTAATAAATTTTACTTTATTGCTGACCCTTAATGAGAAAGCAGCCTCCAAAATCATGGACATTCCTAATATCTAGGAGTCTTTTAAAACAAGAGGAGAATCTATAAGCTTTGTTTTTCCTTCAACAAACAATGTTAAATGAAAATCAGCTGTCATTTGTAAGAGTGAAAAATAATTTCATTTAAAATTTTTAACTAACAATATGATTGAATGTGAACAAGCAATGTGGTAAAGACCCAGAATATGAGAGGGAGAGATAAGATACATTAACTGAATATTTTTTCATATGATATTTAGAAGTGTTTATTTCTTATTATATTACTTATCATGAATTTTTAAAATTTAATATTATGAACCCTGCATGTCTTAAATGAGATGTACTGATCAAGCCATCAACAAATATTTGTTTAAAACCACAGATACTTCATTGTTTCCAAAGATGCTGTTCTGAAAGAGTTTATAGTCTAAGAAAAATCGGTATTCTAGCTACTCTGGCTGTGTAACAAATCACTTCCAAATTTATTGGCTTAAAGTAACAGTACTTACGTTATCTCTCAAGATTTCAAGAAGTTTGGGAAGTGCCTAAATGGCAGTTCTGGCTCAGGGTCTCTCAAAAGACTGCTGTCAGATGGTAGATGGAGCTAAAACATTGGGGGGTCTGCAGCAAGTGATACATACCTAAGCATCTCTCTCTTTTCATTAAGTTTCTCTGCTAGGTCTAGTTTTGGTTTCCTCGCAGTATGGCCACAATTGGACTGCTTATATGGATGGCTGCTCAGATTTCCAAGTGAGTTTCTTAAGAGAACCAGATGGACTCCGATCATCTAACTTCAGAAGGGCATAGTGTCACTTTTACTGGAGTCAAAGTAACAAACCAGCACAGACTCAAGGGGAGGGATTACACACTCCATAATTTAATGGGAAGAGTGTCAAAAACGTGGTAAAATGAATACGTGGGATGGGAGATGTTGACATGGCTGTCTTTGGCAAGCACAATTTGCTACAATTAGCAATCACTAAATAATTCTGCTGAGCAGACCATAATCATTGATGAATGTTTCCTTTTCCTAAATAAATATTTGTTAATGTTCTTCCTGAATGCTTTTCCCTTAAAAATGTTCCATGCCAAATATACACATCAACATTTTAAGCTAGATATTGATCAATGCATTATGATGGATAGATAGATTAAGATTTAAATAAAAGTAATATAGACACATAGATCGATGGAGGGATGGAAGAACAAAAGAGAAGGAAAAGAACTACTATGGGATGTGTATTACAGATTCTGATTCAACAAATCTTGGAGTTGCTACTATACACCAAGTTTTATGCTAGAAGTTAGCAGGATATAAATAAAAGTGAAACATTATCTTTTCCCCAAAAGTTTACCTTCTCTGAGGTATTTAGGCACATACATAATTAATTATAACTCAGGGCAGAATGAAATGGATATTTTTAACCTATATATGAAAAGAAGGTTGATTGTAATATTAGCAATAGATACAGATTAAGGTAATAAAATTAAAAACACTCTGAGGTGTTTTTGTAATTTTTTCAATGTTTTAACTTTTTTTTTGGTAACTTTAGTTATTGCCATGTAAAGAAATGGGATAATGAACATATTTTGTAAAATAATAAATTTGTGTTTAGGAGATATGTGGGCTTAAAGTAACCCCAAAGGTACAATGTATAATTCATTGTAAGATAGGTTCTGTGTGAATGACTGATTTGAGTTACCATAGGTTTCTCATCACAGTACTTTTTCATTTATAATTTTACCAGTAGAATGATTTCCGGGTACAGATTCAGGGCAGGAATGTTGGAGTGGTATGCTACCACAGGATACGCTCTTCCAACCATGGCACGAATAAATCTTGACAGAAATGGTTAAGGATCTGAGTTTTGGAGACATGCAGATTTATTATCTTGTTCTATCTTTTCATAGCTGTGTGAACCTGGAGGTTAAGCTAGCATTGTCAACTTCAATTTCCTCATTTGCTATTGTTAAATTATCTACTATTATTTTTCAAAAATAGTATACCATGGGCACTTTACCACAGAAATAGCATATTACATTAGATCTTCATACTATTTTTCCTGGGAAAAAAATTTTTATAACATATTTTGTATATTTTAAAATGTAGCACTTTAATATGGTAATACAGTATGTTGAATAGTATGTTAGTTAGTTAAGCCACAGGAGACCTGGCCTTGGTTCAAAGATTGGCATGAGTGAGTTTAGTATAGAACAATAAGCTATTCAAAGATTACATGGAAAGTCAAGATAAATATTAAGCATATATGGTTCCCTTGGGAGGTCATTTCAGCCCATGAAGCAGGGGGAGGGGCCTATAAGGTTGCAGCTGAAAACTGGAATTGCTCACTTATACCACTAGGTAGCAAGGCTGAATGATGTGGGGAGTGTCATCACTTAGGAGGCAGCCTACATCTCTATAGGAAGTATTTCTGGGCCACAGTTCCATATTTCCAATACAATTTCTTATTGTAGCATTTGGGTCTGTAGCAAGATTTTTCTGAAGTCTACTTTGTGTAGAAGTATTCAAACTCACTTACCATTAATTTCATATATTATTTTTTTATTTCACTAATTTTAGAACTAAGAAAAGCGAATTCTTTTAGCTTTTGTTTATTCTCCCAGGAATGACTAAACATACTGCTGAGTTGAAAGCAGTTTGTTTTCTGCCCACACAAATCAAAAGGCACAAAAATAGTGTATTTTGTTTCCCTTCAGAAAAACATCTTGCCCACAAGCATAGCTAGTGTTTTGATTCTGTGATTTATGTTAGCTTTCTGGTCCTGCGAAATAGTTGTTTCCAACTATTAATAAAGTGCTTTGAAATGCCCCTAACTTAATAATTGTGTCTGTTTTCCTCACTTGGCATCTTGCAGATCACACACAATCACCTTGATTTTAGTTACATCCATTACTAATTTTTCTGCATATATTGCAAAGTCATGAGCTTTGGAAGAGACATATTTGAGTTTGAACATGGCTCTTGCATCATTTATTTAATATTATATAATTATATATTAAGCAGCTTCCATGTATAAGACACTTTGTTAGACATATTAAGCAGCTTCCATGTATAAGACACTTTGTTAGACAGCAGAACTATACTGTTGAGGAATACCTAGTTCCTAGGTTCTGGGAGCTTGCAATTTATAGAGGCAAGTAAACATTCACCATGCAGTGATGTATGCTAGGTTAAAGGTAGGTGTTAGTACCACTGGTACACAGATGAGGGGAGGCTGACTTAGAATTGAGTAACAGGGTAATTGTCTGCTGAAATCTTAGAGACTAAAAGGAATTGTCTTTGTTTCTTAGAGTTACCATATCAAAGCACCACTAACTGGGTGGCCTTAAAAAAAAAACAGAAATCTAGGTGTCAGAGGACCATGTTCCCTCTGCAGTCTAATGAGGAATCTGTTCTACGACATACTCCTGGCTTCTGGGAGCGGCTGGAAATCCTTTGACTTGTGGCATAACTCAATGCCAGCCTCTGTCATTACATTGCCCTCTCCTCTCTCTGTGCTTGTCTATGTCTTCTCGTCCCTTCTTATAAGGACACCAATCATATCGGATTAGGATCCAGTCTACTCCAGCATGATCTCATTTTAACCAGCCTAGTTCTATCTGCGATGACCCTTTTTCCAAATAAGTTCACCTTCTGAGGTTCTGGGGATTAGAACTTCAACATGTCTTCACTAGGGAATACAGTTAAACCCAGAACAGGATGAACAAGATTCCCAGTGTCTTGGAGGTTAAGAGACGAATACCTAAGATGGACAAAAAACTAAGTAGAAAGACTCAGAAGTAAGAACATATGTAACGGTGAACGCAGTAACGCGTTATAGCTGGTATATGGAATATGAAGGGAAGAGCAGCATCACTTACCCTGCGGAAGAAAATGGTGGCTGGATCAGAAAGGACCTTTTATGCTTTTATAAGAACTTTACCATTTATTGGCTATAAAACATTTTAAATATATTTAACATCTCTGAGTTCAGTTTCCTCTTTTATTCTATGTGATAATAGTGACTAATGTGGAAGTTTATTGTGAAGAGTAAATACACGTCATAATCAAACATTCTTGCACAGCTCCTGATACCTGTGAGTTGCACATGTTTAATTTCTTTCTCTGTTGATATTTCCATACTTTATCAATCAAGTGAATATTATCCAAAATGAATTCAATTAAACAGATATCCACTGGCCATCTCCTCTGGGCCAATTATTAGCCAAGACACTAGCATGTAGTGAAAAAGACCCAGTCCTTGTTCTTACTAAACTTCTGGTCCTGTGGGGAAGATCAACACTGAACACTACATACATATTAAAGGGAAAATATACAATGTTATGAAAAGCATATAAGCTAGCATGTAATATAAAATAGTTTGATTGCTCAATAGCTTTGGGGTAGTTAACTGAGATTTCAAGAGTACATAGAATTAGCTGGGCATAATATGAGGGTGGAGGGTGGGCAGGGAATGGGCGGTAGGAATCATATAATTCCAGAAGAGATAATAGCATGTGAGCAAGACGTGAGCCCGGATGTCACCAGGCTATGTTTTATTGGTTAAATAGTGCTCACAGTGATTAACATATAAGCATTCAAGAGGGGAATAGGATGACATAAATCTGAAAGAGGAGGATGGGGACAGATAAAATCTGTTATTGAAAGTCAAATAAAGGATTGTGCATTGCCTTAGTTTGCCAGAGCCGCTATCACAAATAGCACAAATTAATTTTGGCTTAAACAACAAGGCTTTATTATTGGCTCACAGTTTCACGGTGAGAAGAAATCCAAAATCAAAATATCAGCTTTCTTTCTGAGTCTGTGACGTTCCGGTGCTGGCTGCCAGCAATCCTTGAGGCTCCTTGGCTGGCATCTCTGCCTTCCATCATATGGCAATGCCCTCCTCTTCCTTCTGCTCTTCTGGTTTCCACTAACTTCTGGCTCCTCCTTACGACCTTCTTAACTATGGGCCTCTTGCATTTCTTCTCTCCATCTAAGGCCTGCAGAAATATGGATTTAGACCACCCTTATTTGGACCCACCTTAGCTAAAAATAACATCTTCAGAAGATCCTGTTTATAAGGGGTTCACACTTTCAGGAATGTGGATTCAAAAAATGTCTAAAACGGGGTACATAATTCAGCCTACCACATGGATATCATTTTAAGAGATTCAGAAAACGTTAATGGATTAGAAGTGTGGTGGGACTTAAACAGAAATGTTTTGTAAGATGTCACTCTGGTCACATTATGTAGAATATGTGAGAGAAGCAAGAGTGGAAACAAGGAAGTAAAAGATTGTGGTTCTTGTCTTGAAGACCACAGATAGGATTGAAAATAATGAACAGATTTAAGATATGTTTGGGAGGTATAATTATGAGCTTTGGTGCTCATTTGACTGAAAGTGATATGAGAGAAAACTAGGAAATCAAGAGTGGCTCCAAGAGTTTAGCTCAAGCAACTGTTTAGATGGAGGTGTCTTTGACTAAGAGGGAAACATTAGTCTGCAAGGGGACGGTGACAGATGTTGGAGGGATTGCAAATTTGTCTTGAGTTTTTCATGCATGCACATGGGGATATCTAATAGGTAGATGGTATATGGGAATGGAGTTCCCAAAGATACCTCCTCTAGAGATTAAAATTTGGGAGACATCTGCTTCACTGGTAAATTCAGTCATGAGAACACAGAAAAGCCCACAGAGGGATACAAGATTTAGTAAAGTGAGAGGAATGCTGAGGATGAATTCAATGTTTTCAACATTGAAGGTAAGTTAGAGAAAGGGGAGCCACTTAAAAGGCACAGGAGAAAGCCAGGAGAGTGTGGTTTGTGTCACACTTTAAAAGGAGAAAGAAGTTCTTCCAAAAAGTCTGGAAAATGCAAGGAATGGAAAATTGAAAATTGAAACAACTATGAGATTTGATGAGATGGATTTGGTAGGAGGTACAATCCACATTAAAGTGTTTCAATATTAGAGGAATAAAAAGACAATCTTTTTGAAAAGAGTTTGATATTTAAAGGGGAGGAAGGAAAGCATACTAACTGAAAGGAATAGCTGGTTTTATATTTTTATGGTAACTTTTTATTTTTTTTGTCGTTGTTTTATTTTGTTTTTCAACCTGGTATTGGAAGAGAATTTGAGGTTGTGAGAGAAAATGTTTATTTTTTCTTGGTTGAATGTAATTTTTAATGTTTGGAGTGGTATTACTAAATGTTTTGTGACTGATCTTCTCAGAACATTTTCATCATTTCTGTTACATTCTTACCTATTTTATTACCTCGATGCATTACAAATCATGAAGACATGCCTAATTTTTGAAGAAGGACTTACAGTTAAGTTTCATTAGCAATTAAAAGTCTGTTGAGAGATGCAAAAATGTTACACAGGATTTCATGTAAAGTCTTAAAGAATGAAATAACTATCTTCTATCTTGAAGACAATATAGCTTTTAAAACGGTGATTTTGAGACCATCTTATTGCATTGATCTCACAGCTTGTATTATTATCAAGTTTAGTTACTTTTAAACTAAGATAAATTCTAAGAGTACCAGTGTTTTAAATTTTAGTCATTTTCCTATCACTGAATCATTGCTGGATGCACTATTTCATGGAAATCAAGAATCTAGCAAATGTTACAACAGAACTACACAGTTGCAGTGGCCCAGAATTGGACTGCTTCTTGAAGCCAACTAATTCAAAAACTTGTGCAGTGCTTGGACCCAGAGACATCTCTATGTGTTCTCCAAGTCCAGAATTTTTTCTCAGGGAAAATATTTTATTTGATTATGTGAAAATGATATTATAAACAAAGGCCGAAGAAAATGTTCAGTTGTGTTCATGTTGCCAAGATTATGTTGCATTTGTTCTAAATGATTATATTTAATGGTTCCAAAATAGTTCAGAAACTCTACCTGTTAAAAAAAAAGATATAAAACACATAAAGAAAACTTTTGCATAAAAATAGTCCTCAAACTTGCTACTAGAGGTACACAATGGAGTAGTCCTACTTATTTATATCTACTGATTATTTTTGCTGCTCATTTGCCCTTATTGCTTTTGTCCTACAAAGTTATAATCCTATTAGGAATGGTGAGGCTATTTTTATGCTAGCATTAGGTTTTAAGAATTGCTAAGACAGAAGATCACCCATGGCTCACTTTAATCAGATTTATTTCATGAATAATTGACCTATATTTGAAACAAAAAGACATTTGATTCAGAATACTGTCAAGTCAAAAATTCAGATTTTAATTCTGTCATTGCAACTCTAATTTTTGTTATCAGTGTGAAAAAAAAACATCAGAGCATATTAATTGTCCATTCTGGGAGCAGACTGTTGCTTGGTTTCCTTTCTGTTGATTGACTTATTTTAGGGCAAAATCTAGAGTAGAAAACATTAGGTACGGTTCAATGCAAGATATTGGGTTAAACAGATATTAATTTGCCTCTTCTAAAAATGGAATATACTAATCAAATATTTTTTTAAGAAGTGCATGGATTGGTGAAAAGTGTATAAATGTACAGGTCAGGAAGGACACACAGTGTTCGTTGTGTCTGAAATGAGCAGCCAGACCACCAAAACACCATGATGCAAGATGCACACAGTCCTTAATTGAAATCTAGGAGAAGATCTTCCAGGCCAGCCATAGGTGGGATAGGAAGATTAGAGATTGCATATCAGAGTTACAATAATAGGTGGAATAGCTCTCTGGCATATGAAGGAGGAGAATAAAAATAATAGCAAATGGGATGAACAGTTAGAACCTGTGTGCTTGAACATTGCACACAGGCCTCCTTGCACCAGAGACCTTGAGGTTGATAATGAAGGGAAGTCAGTAGTATGTTTACTACTGATTGTTTAGAAGTTTACTAAAGGTTCCTGATTGCTCATTTTTGGGAGTACCTTGGGGCTATTTGAACACACAGATTCTTTGAGAAAATATTAAACAAAAGTTTTGCTTTTCTGTAGAGAGTATATTAAATGTTTGATCACATTGGGGCTGAGAGAGGTCACTGTTTCAAATATAAATGGGGTTTGCCCCAAACTGTATTTTCAACTCTTAAATGGTAACATATTCTATAAAAATAGAAATGGATCACTGAAAAATTTTCCAAACTTGTACTTTTGTAAATTATGGCTTGAGCAAATACCAGTACAATTCCCTTATCCACCATCCAACTTTCCTTTCTTTTCCTCTTTCAACAATCTAGACTCCATTTGAGGAATATCTGCTCTCTTGGATGCATTGTCCAAGCCTGTCTTGTTTTACCCCCAAGCTGCCAATTTCTATAGCTTGGCCTGTCATATTGTTGGCACTCAATATTGAAGGAATAAACACACTCCACTGCTTCTTCAGGCAGGGTATCTCTGGGAAAAGAGTCATAAGATGAGGGGTTTTGAAAATGAAACGATAATAAAATGTAGACACCATGTGCAATAAAAGAACAGGAGACTGGATTCTCACTATAACTGTAATAAAATATGCTTACTGAGCTGATTATATATAGTTTGACTATGTATATATTAACATAGGGTTGCTAAATTTTGTAGAATTTACATAATTTCATGTCATGCCAGGAAGTCCCTATGAATGTCCTCGGAAGTAATGTTTATTGATTCTCAAAGATGTGTGAGAATTACACAGGGAATCAGTGATGCTAATAGATTGAATTTTGTATTTTCATATTTTTAACCTATAAATTTATGTAAAGATAGATGACTAGGAAGGTGCTACTAACATGTTGTTGGAAGATGCTGCTAACAGATTGTTAAGATTTAAGGGTGGGATTACAATTGTAGCAATCTCTGACAATTCTAGAATCTAACAGCTTGCTAACATGTTACAGAAGAGATGCCTGTGGTTAGATAACTTACAAATAAAGTGCAAAGAGTATTTTCCCCAATGTAGTTTATGCTCCCTTACTGTGATCATATTTATATTAGTTTTTATCATCTAGATCAGGAAGAAAAATGTTCTTTCTCAGGCTGTCAATGTTAGTATAGCTTTTTAATGCAATCTGTATTTTTTGTGTGTGTTATTTTTCCTACCACCTGAATTCTCCTGGAGAGCTGAATCAAAATGAAAATGAATTTTGGTAGGGGCAAAGGTATATACATCCTGGAAGGTATCCCTGCTTCTATACTTCCACACATTTCCATTAGCTGCAGAATTATCCTGCTGTATCACTTTTGAGTATGAAGTGGAACTTGACCTTGATCCAAAATATGTGACATGGTAATCTGTTGCTATGGAAATTATGAAGCTCTTTTAGATTAAGCTATAAAATAGTTACAAATTCCTTTATTCAAGCAGGACATGGATTTGAAGAGAGAATATTTTATACATTTTCGTAAGATCTGAATTATTGCCAGGAAATGAATCAACTATCCATAATCTTTCAAAATCACTGTGCTGATGGTGGCTCTAAAAAGTGGCAGTTGGAGCCAAGGTGAATTTGCCTGGATTACTGACTTATTTGATACAATGCAAGGGAATGAAATGACTTCCACACTTAGCTCATTTCAAGCTGTTCTGTCATGTCAGGTGGTCCCAGAAGTTACCAGGTTCTGTGTCCCCTCTGTCTATGGAGTTTTGTTTAGGAATGACTGGCAGATCTGTGTTCTGTGCCTTCGAATGAACAGAGATTTTCCTTACACTTATCTATGACTTATGTTACACACTTATCTATGATTCTTTGAGCAGAAGAGAAAAAGACAGAGAAAGTCAGAATGACAGACTAAATTTATTTACATACTTGTATCAGAAATGTACCCCAATTTATTCTTTTGGAAATGGGCTAAATTGTGATTACGAGTCAAGGAGTCATCAGTACTTTAAAAGGTACTATAAATCTCAGTTACAGTGAACATTGATAGTTTGTCTTAATTTATTTAAATATTTTAATTTAAATGCATCTAATGTTGTGCCTAATAAAGGAAATACTCAACTACTATTTGCTGAGGCTGGGGCTCATGAGGGATTATAAATCCGTACGAAATTTAAATTGTAATTTTGGAATGAGAATGACGAAGTTCATTTTAAAGTCAGTAAGTTATTATGCTATGATTGTTTCTTAAAAAAGAATGATGAATGTATTTCTTAGAGCTATTTTTTTTTATTCTTTTATGACTAATGCTGAAAGCTATAAATGCCCCAAATAATCCCATCATATCTATGGAATAAGTTTATGTGTTTATATTTGCATTTGTATTTATGTATATATAAAAACCTGTGTCCAGTAATAAGCTTTAGGCTCAGATTTATCAGATGTCTTGATAATCTTTTTGGAGATTTTCCTGTTAAAGTCAGGGAAACAACAGAAAGCTGACTTGAAGTTTTATTTTACTTACTAGTAAAAGGAAAGTGTCCCTAATCCTTAGCAAATTATATACAAAGTACAATTCATCATAGGTACTATCCTACAATATTCAACAATATGTGATACATAAGAACCTCTGTTGAATGTAATTTAAGGTTACAGCAAAAATTTTCTTTTATACAGTATTTACTTTTGGAAATGTTTCCTCAACTACCCTGATTTTAAATGTGTCAACTAATTAAATGATCCAAGTGCTTACACTTTAATACCGGTTGTGCCACTGTTTTTCTCTGATAAAATAAAATTAAAAATTTTTTTATGCATAAAAAATCCTACGATGTTTTCAAACATATTGTGAACAAACTTTGATTGTTAAAGATCTTCAACTAATTTATTTTATTAAATTATGATTTATGTGTATATAGATATAACTTAGGACCTAACTGAATATATAAAAAAAAATAGGAGTTAATCCAGTGTGGTATGCAAATTCTTAGATGGCCTCACAGATGGCCGCATTACCCTTGCTACCTGTATAATCTGCTCCCCTTGGGTGTGGGGGTGGGGAAGTCATAACTTGCTTATGACAAATAAAATATGTCAAAGGAGATTCACCTACTGGCCTTGAAGAAGCAAATAGCCTTGTTGTGCAGTGGGCACGAAGAGGACCATGGGGCAGAGACCAGCCAGTGCCCTCTAGGACCTGAGGGCAACCTCCAGTCTACAGTCAGTGAAAAACCAAGCTGGCGCCCTCAGCCACACAGTCCCAAAGAAATGAACTCAGCCTAACAACTTGAATGAGCTTAGAAATGGATATTTTCCTACTCTAGTCTCCAAAACTCAGCATGGCTGACCCCTTTATGGCCATCTTTTAGGATCTTAACCCCTTACCTATGAGATAATGCAGGTATGTTGTCTTAAACTGATAATTGATGGTACTTTTTTAAATGGCAATACAATATTAATGCATCCAGTATATAAAAACTGGAATTGAGAAGAGATGGTAAATTGCTATTTACTATCTAAGTTATATGTGTTTATATGTGTACATAGATATGCAATTATATCTATATACACGTAAATAGTAATTTACTATCTCTTCTCAAAAAAAGAGATCTTTTTCCCAATTTATACCAATTAAACTATTTTATAAAGTCCAAATTTTTTTCCTTGGGGGGAAAAAAACCCAAACCAAAACAACACAACATTACAATTTATAGCAACTATGTCTGTATTTACTTTTCTTAGTTTTATTTTCCTGGTTTCACAGTTTAGATGACATGAAATAGAAATTTAAAAAGTGTTCTTTTATTTGAAAGTCTTTCAGACATGGAGATAAACATTTCATCCTAAATTGAATGCTCCTTAAGGAATGTTTTAAAAGGTGATGCGAAACAGTATATACACAACTGTATATGTGTGAAATTAATTATTCCTTTCAGCATTGTCCTCAAAATACAGTATTACATCCCAAATTGCTCTTCTAAAATAATATTCTACTTTCTTGAAAGCTCAGCAGAATGAAGTGGTAAATGATGGCTATATTGTTCCTTATCCCCTGAGTGGATAATGTAAAACAGGCAAGTGCTGGATTAAAAATAATAGATAAGTGAAAGAAGGTATCACTGCAAGAAACTAAGTTAGCTATAGCTAACTTGAATCCTTACAATAAAGGTGTGTCAGAATCAAAAATAAATTGCACATCATGAAATCATGACAAAGATTTTTTGATGTGAACATAGATGGCTGTACAGCCAATCCCCAAATTTTATTGTGTAGCTGAATCTAACAGCTTTGAGTCTCAACTCTAAATGACCACTGACAATAACAAGCCTAGAATGGCTTAATCCCAGGCAATTTGGTGAGCCTCTGCTTGTAATGAGCAAGGCTATTTTGATAAAATTGTAGAAGCTCTTGTTCGCTTAACTTTAATAGGGTTTAAAGAAAAATATACCTTCTCTACTTCTCTTTACTTTATAGCTGCTATTGACACAAGGACTCAGACATCATTCTGTATATTTAGGCAAAATCCTCTTAAGTTTTGCTTTCTCAATGAGATGTATTTCAGAATAATACATGAGTTAGTATTTGTTTGCTTAATTTTAATTGGAAACTTTCAGATGTGCCCTACCAGAAAGCTAGAGCCTAAAGCCCATAATATTCTCTTACAGAGAACTAAGTTTGCCGGAACTAGTGAAAGAAGTAGCATTTTAAGTTTCTTAAAAACAAGGAAATTAGTATTGTATTATAGCAAACTCTGTATATATATGGCAAATTCTGTATTACAGCAAACCTGTTAAATCAAGATTCAAAAAATTAGATAATGGAAATAACATTTGTGACTTTGACCAACTATTTGCTTTTTATTGTGCATTAACTATGAGAGCACAGATGGACTAGCATGAATATAAACGTCTGTGGTAATCTTCACAGCTGTATGGAGAATGGAGCTGATTTTTGGCATGCAGTTAGGGCATAATGTGTTTGTATTTCATTTCTCTATAAAATGTATAAAATATATATTTTTTATGAAACATTCCCACAAAATGCAATTAGGCTTATGAATTTTTGAATAATTAGTACTAAAACATTGAAAAGCACAACAGCAATGTGTGATTTTCAGCAAAATTTAATTCATCCAGATGAAAGTTGTGTATATGTCTGTCTTTGTATCTGTGTCTGTATTTTAATCATTGCATGCGTGTGTGTGTTTATATTTGTGAATATGCAGTGTAGTTGAAGGAGAAAATGTCTACTCCTTGGTATTAACTTGATTAATATTTGAAGATAAATCTAGAAATGTAAATGAGGCATTGGTTTCCTTAATGTCTCTAGATTTCTAAGTGAAAGTCCAAGGCAATTTTATCCTTCCCAGTGACAGATATCTACCTATTAATCTATTTGTCTATCTATCTATCTATCCTATATATGAAACAGTATAAAAGTTTGTAAAATTATAAATTTTTGGAAGATAAAATCGCTCTTACTCAGAATTTTTGGCAAATGCAACTTTTATCATGAGATTATTCCTAAAAGGTGGGTAGCCTGGAGGTAAGAAACCAATGTATATGATCACTGTGTATATTGAACTTGGCTTTTGGAAATATAAAAAAATGTTTTAAAGCAATAAAAATATTTGGAAACTAAATAAAATACTTATATATAAATCTTGGTTAAAATAGGTCATTAAGAAAATTAATTTTTAGAACTGAAAAAGAATGACAAATGTACACGTCATATATCTGGAAGACAGCTAAATTAGTACATATGGGAAGGATATGCAACATTTAATACTCTTATCAGGAACATAAAAGGTTAAAAGCAATCATCTTAATAATTTATCTTTCAAGAAAGAGATCAAATCAGAGACCCAATAAGGTATTAAATCAGCAGAAATCAAACAATTAAAGAACTTTGCTAACAGTGCAAAAAAGGTCAAAAAGATTAAGAAATGTATAAGAAGTCTGATCAAGGCTAAAAGAAAGAAGATATAAATAAAAAAAATAAAGAGATTGGAAATAAGTGCATTATGACAAACTGTATAGCTCTGAATTAAAAACAAAACTGACACAGGGAAAAATAAAGAATTCAAGTATGCTAATATGTCTTGAAGAAATTGAAATGGTAGTGAAGTATTTCTCCTTAAAAGAAAGAAAAGCTCAGATGATTTTGCAAACGAATTCTATCAACCTTTTAAGGAACAGATAATTTCCACACCTTTGCCCAGACAATGAAAGAATTAAAAAACAAAACAAAACAGAACAATGGGGGAGTGGTCAAGCGTTTTCCATGAAGTTAGTGTAATTGTAATGCCCCTAAATAAGATAGACAGTAAAATAAAATTTAGTGATTTCTGCATTTACTGCAGACAGCTAAGAAACCAAAAGGCCATAAAAATGCCATAACATTTACAACAGGAGTTGGCAAACATTTTTCTCTAGAGGGCTAGATAGAAACAATTTCACTTTGCTGTTTACAAATGGTTTCTGTTGCTGCTGTTGGTACTGCTGCTGCCGCCCTTTTCTTCTTCACAACCTTTTAAAAATGTGAAAGCCTGTCTTAGCCCAAAGCTGTTCAGAAACAGGCTGGATGGGTGCTATTTGCCAAAATCTGATGGAAATGAATTTAAAACCAAATGCACAACATACAAAATACACATTTTGCACACACTCATACAAACAATGCACGTGCTAAATGTACTCAAATTTGTTATGGATGGATGAGGAGTTGAAGAATAGGATGGTGCTAAAAAAAGGAATTTAAATAAAAATTCATCTGCAGGCAGATAGAAAAGAAGCTCTTTCCATAGTCTCTCTGCAATAATAATCACCAAATTTATTTTCACCATGCTACTGTCAGTTCCTGTGAATCCTAGTTTTACGAGGATATATACTTCTATACTATTTTTCTTCAGCTGTTAAGATTTACCATTTGTTAGAATTTTGCCACATTTTTCATAGATTTCATGATTAAAACTTTAAAGGCTGCATGACCTAACGTATATCATAATTTACATATCCATTTCTCTATTGTTAGTTGGTTCACTATTTAAAGGTTCATTATCTAACTGTGGGGGGTTGAGTCATGTACCTTGATTTAGAGGTGTTTTTGGTTTTGAGCTGAATTCCTGTCGGTAGGAACCCATTGTAAATAGGATCTCTTGGAACATGTTATTTTAGTTAAGGTGTGACCCAACTGAATGAAGGTAGACCTTAATCTGAATTCCTTTTATGAGCAGAGAAAATTCAGACAGAGAGAGAGAGAGAGAAAGCCAGAGGGAGGAACTGGAAGCCACAAGCCAACAGAACCTGGAAGAGAAAGGAGAGGACATCACGGTGAGACAGAAATCCAAGGAGTCCAAGGATTACTAGCCGGCAGCACACTGCGAACCCCATCAGAAAGCAAGCCGTCTAGCCTCTGAAACTGAGCCAATATATTCCTTCTGTTAAAGACAAAACCAGAACGTGGCAACAGTGATAACAGGCTAAGAAACTAAGACAATGGCACTTTTGTTTTCTAAAACAATCGTTCTAAATCATCATTCAGTCTTTCTAAAGCTTCTGATGCAAGCATTTTCCTTCTTAAGTGAAGTACGGTAAACCTAATTTCACCTATTTGTGAATGACCGCTATGCTCTATGGAGTCCTTTTTCTGTGTCAGAGTTTGTGTTATGCAGTTTACGTATCTTATCTCCATGGGCACTGTGACATCTACCCACTTGCAACTTAGTGAAATTTGGAAAAAGGCGCAGATGCAGACTTTGAGTGGCCTAGCATTGCCTGTGTCGGAAATAAAAGATGCCTCTCCCTTTGCATAGACATACCTCTGGGCAGAACCCCAGGGCTTCACAGGCTAAGCACA
This sequence comes from Tamandua tetradactyla, assembly GCF_023851605.1. NCBI lineage: Eukaryota > Metazoa > Chordata > Mammalia > Pilosa > Myrmecophagidae > Tamandua > Tamandua tetradactyla. The sequence continues at coordinate 42,613,310 of NC_135339.1, forward strand.
CTGGACTTCAACTGATTGCTCCCTAGCCAACTTTGTCCAGAGCTTTGGCTTAGAGGAATTACATACGTCACACCAGAGCTTAAAACCAAGTCTCTTGAATTTTTAAGACAATACCTTTCTCTTATGCCCAGAAATGATGGTCATCACTTTATTGTTAACATTTAGTGAGCATATCCTATGTGAACCTATCCTATATACTTTTATATTTATGCACTATATACCAGGCATCTGGTTATGAAACAATGCCTTATATGCACATACTATTTACTATTCACAATATTGACTCTATCATTCTACATATGAGAAAATTGAAGCTTAGAAATCAAGTAACTTGGTCAGGCTCAACCAGCTGGTCAATGACAGCCTAGGTCTGCACCAAAGCCCCAATCACCCACAGTGCTGTGTGACATCACAATTCACCTCAGTACTCCTGGGTCTGGAGCTGTGCACACTATTGTGGACAGTGAATGGAGACAGACTTAGCTTCACTTGCACTTTCTTAGCCCATGTCAGTTCTTTCAATTCAGAACTTCGCAGGAATCTCCATTTTAATGATCACTCCCATGACCCTGAGGCAAATAAAAACATGTGAAAATGTTGCATAACTGATCACGAAACCTCCCTGCCTAAAATTCTATCATGGCTTTCCTCTGCCTACTATGATATAAACTACACTTTAAAGCATTGCCTTACAAAGGCTTGCATCATTTGTAACTTGCTGTAGGAGTGAGGTTCAGGTGTCAACTTGGCCAGGTGATGGTGCCCTGTTGTTCTAGTGCTGTGGATTAAATCATTAGCATGTGAAATTCATCTATGGCTGATTGCATCTGCAGTCAGCTAAGGGGAATGAATGACATTTAATTTAATTAGCTGTAGGCTCAAAAGAAAGGGGTCAGAAGAGTGCTCAGTGCAATTTAGCAGAGTTCAGTAGCCCAGCACACCTCAGCCCAGGACTCAGAGCTGACATAGATCCAGAAGTTTGGAGATGCAGAGAGGAAAGACCCTGGGGAAAGCCGTATGAACCCAGAAGTCAGGAAGGAAGGCCAGCACACCTTCCCATGCGGTAGAGAAAGCCAGCTGCTTTTCCTCTGAAGAACTGTAAATTTGTAACTAAATAAACCCCCTTTATAAAAGCCAGTCCATTTCTGGTGTATTGCATTCCAGCAGCATTAGCAAACTAAAATACTTGCCTACGTAGATTGGCTCTCTGCTGTCAGCATTTTTAAGCTCATTATATCAAACTTTCTGTTGAAGTTATAATATTAACTAAGATCCATCATATATATACAGTACTCCATTTACTGTTTTAAGTATTTGCAACAAATTCCACATTTAATTGTTTCAATAAGCCAATGACATTATTTTGGTCTTAATATCCAGATTAAGAATCTGTATCTCAAAGAGCTTGAGTAACTAGCTTCTGGTCATAAAACCATTAAAACTCAAGCATTCAGCTCCATCACTTTTGCATGTGAGGCTGACATGTCTCCCAAATTTTAGAAATATCCAGAGATGAAAAAAAATAATGTTAAGAGAATAGCAATTTCTTTATTAACATAATTAAACTGTTGTTCTTGTACTTTGCCTATCACGTTCACAATGGTAGTTTCACAATTGTATAGATAATTTTTTCAGTTCCTTTGTTTATTAATTACTAAATAAGTTTTGCTCGTTGTAAATGAGTCTGATGCTTAGAGAAGTCAGGTTACTTGCCCATGTTACTAACCATCTAGAAGAAGCAGAGCAAGAGACCAAATACGAGTCCAGTTCCAGAATACCCACAGTCTGTGTCCTCTATAGTGCATGCTCTTACTCCACATTGTTGGAATGCGCTTTTTGAATTGCGTATCTTCTTTGCTGGGTTCTAATCTTGGAACCTAACCTAAGCCTCAGTTAAACTGAGGAATGGGAATATATTAACTGAAGTAGAAAATAATTTCTTCTCTAATTTTGCATTTCCCTAATAATAATAGCTACCTAACCACAACTGTGCTTGACTCCTTGTGTATTTTACACTCAATCTCAATTTTCTCATACTTTCTTGAGCACTCTCTCTGGTTCTTCATTATTTGTCCTGAATTGCTGTTTCTGCCCCCTCTTCAATTCTACTTCCTCCAATTCTCTATCCATTTTGAATTCTACTACATTTTTAAGTACTAGTAAAGAGAGGGAAATAACATATTCATTATTAAGGGAAGGAATATTTCGTATTATTTAAAATCACTCACTTTAAAGGATGTATTAGACAATAAGGGATTGGAGTTTTAGGTGTGTTTTCTCAAGAGAATATTTAAGTTCAGTAAACATTTATATGTAATGTATGTATGTAATGTAATACTTTTGGATAGAGGCAGTGGCACATGCAAAGATAAATTAAACAAAGCCTAATAATGAATGATAAATGCTCTTAGACCAATCCCTTCAATTTATAGAAAATGATCCTTATGATATTTTGAAAAGAATGAAGGATATTTCTGCAAAGATATTAAAATTAGCAGCTACCAAAAATAGGAATTTTGTTAAATAAATTACATATATGCACACATGCATACAATAGAACATTAATAATGATAGATAAATGTGTATTTATTGGCAACATGAATGTTCATTATATTTTGTTAAGAGAAGAAAAGAGACTGCATACAGAGTAGGATACAATTTGGCTTTAAAAACGTGTGTGTGTGAGAGAGAGAGAGAGAGAGAAAGGAGAGGGAGAAATCTAGAGAGGTGAAGGATGTTATCTCATTTTTAACAGAAATTTTCTCTGGGTTATGGATTTTTCTGTGTCTTTTTCCTTTTTGCACGTTCCTTTAAATTGTTTTTCCAAAATTTACCTATATCATCTTGGAGAAAATGCCACATTTTTCTCATCTTATTACATTTATTTTCCCCTAAGTATAGATAGGGTGATATTCTTTAAAGAACTAAAACCAACTAGTGTCATTTATGAGTTCAATTGATAATAATCAAATTCCTCATAAGAGATGAGGGAGAGATGAAATTTTCTGTATTCTAGCAATCTTTTTGATGTGGCATCAAGTTTATAATTGAACATCACTTCAAATGAGATGGACTTTTTCAGTAATAAACAAGCCTAAACTTAATCATTCTTCTGGTTACTGGAACAATTTTCATAGAACCAGGGCTTTGTTTAACTAACAATGTCAGTGTATGGATTGTTCCGCATGGGGATGTTTCAGTGAAATGAAAAAGTCTTCTCAAATATAATATACAGAACTTTTTTTAAACGTTTATTGGTAAAGTCATCCTTTTGTAGACATTGATTATTAAACCTATTAACTACCATTGCTTACAGCATCAAAATATCCGTGCCTTTTACAACTCTTATCCCTTCTTCCTACCTGATCTTCTGTGTTTGGAAGGAAGCAAATGATTAGAATTTGTTTGAATATATATAAAATGAGAGCGAACAGGTTCTCCCAGAGATTTCCAGGGGTTCACCTACTCTATATTTGATTACTTGAGAGTTATGACACATTTGTTGGATCCTAGATTATTCCCATAATCTTCAAGATGTTTCCCTTTCTTCTAGAGAACTTGCTAGATAGGTGAATTTTAAATTAAATGAGACATTCCTCTCTATTAATCTATGTATATGAATATGTCAAAACTCCTTGAAGCATTACATATCTGGTTTTTGTTTGTTTGTTTGTTTTGCATGGGCAGGCACTGGGAATCAAACCCTGGTCTCCGAAATGGTAGGCGAGAACCTTGCCTGCTGTGCCACCGTGGCCTGCCCTGTTTGTTTCTTAAATAAGACAAGTGCATCATCATGATAAATAATCCACCTTGACCATGAAGAAAATGTGTGCCTTGACAGATTTTACATGTTACTCTCCACCTTGTCATTTTAAACCAACCTCAGGATACTCACTCTCCTGCGGCACTACTATAATGCATTTTGAAATGGCTTTCTTTTACTAAATGCTGCATCCTCAGATGCTCAGGTGAGCCCATGGATTAAATTTGATATATACTTGAATAAATCTTAGGCCAGGTAGATTCCTTAAGAAATGTTTCCCTGATTTAGATAACAGAGGTAACCGTATTTTTCAGTTATTTCACATGCCCATCTTTAAAACTGTGTTCACAAAGTATTTAATATTCTGCAACTCTTCTTATGGCATCTTTCTTCATGACACCCTTATATTTGTCTTATTTTTTCATATGCGCCTGCCTATAAAACCCCAAGAAGTCTATTTTTGCCTCCTATAGAAAGTATGAAGTTTCTTTCTGCCCAGAAGAAGTGGAGGAACAACACAATCAAGTAGCCAGCACCAGTGATCAGTAGGGCATCAATTTGTCTTTTGGGCTGAAGCACCTGCTACTAATTGATGCAAAGAGCTCACCAGCCGCTGTGTGGTTAAGCGTGCACAGTTGTCTCTTGTATATGCTGCAAAAAACTGGATAGCTAACTGCTGTTGTCTCAGCACCGGTGAATCAATGTGCTGAGCTAATAGCGACAGATAGAGGGCAGACGGTTTCTTGCTAGCAGCTTAGAGTTAGTTCCTTGTGATAACTAAGGCAGTGGGTATGCATTTCAGAACGTGGAGAATGATGGTATGCCTTCTGGGTTAATATGCTGAGGTATTTTATTTTTTATTATTGCCGGTAACATTTTTTTTAAACGTTACGAGAGTGGATATTTATGCCTCACAGAAACAAGAAGTGCGAAACAATCTCCTTGGACCTAGATTATGATCATTGGTTATTTTGAAAGGGATGTGCTGGAGGCAGCGTTGGCAAGAAAACTTGCTGCATAATGTTACATGGGTTAAAGATGAAACTTTAAGCTGGCAAGTAAGTTTTATTTCTTCCCCCCTCTCTTCTTATTCTTCCGAATTTAAGGCAGCAGTGAACTAGAGAGAAAGTTAATGCCTTGTTTCAGTACAGTGTGCCTCCTATGAGACCACTTTCTGTCATGCTTGCTCAATGAATATAGTAATAATTATGTGGCAGTAATTACTTGCTGAAAGAGTGAATATAATTCTTTTCCTTTCGTTCTTTCTGATGTGTTCACGGTATGGTAATTTTTGTTGAGATGTCAATGCAATATTTAGAGAGATACATGCTTTTGCAGTTTGACTCTGTTTTGTGTTTTTTTTTTAAATTTCTAATCTTCAACCATTGTCTTTGCTTCCATCTTCCTGACAAACTATAGAAAAAAGGTCATCAATATTGGTACTGTGTCTTATTTTTGCATGTGCAAATTTTTATGTTTTATTCGCATGTGGTTGTTGCTGGAGGATATAGTTAAAAGGTAGATTAAAGTGGTTGCCTGCATGACAACAAAAAGTACTAGAGTTTGTGCTTTGTTATGTTATGGTGCATCCTTATGTTTTCATATAGATGTTTTAGTGCATTAGTGTTTGGTTCTTTATGAAAGTATCTGGGAAAAATGGCCTTTTAACATTTGATTCTAGGTAAACTTTACCCTTCTAATACAAAATTACTGCTTTCCCACTCTGTAGTGTGATCTTCACTTTAAAAACATACTTTGGTAGCTCTAGAACAGGTGGGACCTGAGTAACAAGTTGCAGGCTCAGCTTGCCAGTACTCTAAATTGTATCTCTTGGACGCACAGATGGCCATCAGTTTGATGGAGTTGTAGTATGTATGCGGAGAGCCATTGTTAACCAGAATATAATACGCTGGTCTCATGTAAGGTTAACTCCAAGTCTGTGCTCATTTGCTTTCACAAATAGAGCTAATTGTGAAGTCTAGTAACCAAATACATTAGCAGGTGGAGTTCTTGTGTTGCTTAACATCAGAGAAGCAGCTATTTTGTAAAAGAGGCATATTTTCAGCCTAGAATGCTTCCTGCAGTTTGCCCAGCAGTATATGCTTATGTGAACTTGCCAATTGGCCCTTCTTTTAGGTTCTTTAGTTTGCTGTAGTTGTGGCTTAGTTTTGAGTTAATGCAGTTGTCTGTGCATGTGAATGTTCAAATTTCAGCAATTTGATCCCTTTGACTGTAGATTCAGTCTCCTGTGAAATAAAAGTGCAGTTTAATGGGCACTGGGTTTCACTGAGTGGGGATATCCTCATCTCTCAGCTGTCACAAAATGTACTT